>NC_138907.1:29674530-30274530 GCF_965231255.1 Vanellus vanellus
GTCAGTATAAAGCACATGTTAGATCAGAACCTTCTGAATTACAACTCCCTAATTAGTGTCCCTGTGTCAATTATCCCATTCAGGATGTCAAATATTTCATGAGGATTAAATTTCAAAATACACAGACTCTCTGTTTGATATATAAAAACCCAAATGGTTGCTCAACATATATCAATGTTATTGTATCACATACAGCAGGTAAAAGATTAAACAGTCTTTCACATACCTCTACAATTTTACAGCTACCATGCTTTTGATAGCATTTAATTTGGCACCGCAGTTGCATCCATATATTTTTACTTGTGGGGATACTTACTGTGCAAAATGGGAGAAAAAAAGGTTTCACATTTTCAGCCGGCATTTTCCTTTCCAAAATAGTGACAACATTGTAATTCAATACCCAAACTGAACCTCTCTGACCCCTGAATCCAAAACTGAAGGGTAAGAGAGAGAAGGAGAGGGAAAAGGGTCTCTACAATGCTGACGTCAAAGAAATCTTTGCTTCATTGCGTGTTCTTCACTGCCAGGGAGCAAAGAATGTGCATGTGCGCAGCCGGGATGTAAGCGTATCCATTTGGGAGTGGTTTGGCTTCCAGATTAAATCGAGCTTCCCCTAAGAAATCTGGCTGTCTTGATATACACTAATATTCAAGCTATAAAACAAACTTGGCCTCCATCTATTAGAGGAAGCAGATCTCCAGGTGAGCAAAACAACTCTGGGCTGATTCAACAGGGCAGAGGCACGCACCTCAATTAAAATCTCTCTGCAGTCGCCAAACTGAAGTGTTTCCACGATGAAGATGAACTGGTGAATTAAGATCTAAATTATTTCATACCTAGGACAGCTTTAATGCTTCACAAATTGAAATCTTTTAAAGTTTAATGTTTGGTTTAACTTGTTAACCTTTCTCTCAGTTACCACTTTTTCACTGTCACTTTTCCATAGATGTCTCGATCAAAAAGTGGTTACATAAAAACGCTCTAATGAGCAAATTTACTGACTGAAATCAGGACAAAGAATCTTAATTGACTATTGAAGAAAATGCACAGAAAGCAACTTTTGAGTTTATAATTGTAAATATTGTGTCAGAAACTCAGCCCTCACCATGACATCTATTTTAGATAGAAACAAGTACTAGCAAGCCTAATCTGCTCAAATTTTGTCATTAGACCACACAATAGACTACTCTTGAGCAAGCAACAACCCAAAAATTAGTCCCAGAAATAATTAAGGAAACAATTTAAAATATCAAAGGATAGAGGATCATGTTTGGCTACAAAGAGGCAAAATACAACAAATAAGTTGTCTATTACAAAGAAACATCCAGAGTCTTAACCAAGGGCTTCTTGTACTTCATTTGTGCTGTAATAGCATATGGAGGGGTCTGAAGGTAAGAGATTAGAAAGAGCCAAATGTTATTAAAATACAAAGGTCTAAACTATAGTGCCTTCTAAGATCTCAGGCCAGCCTTGAGAAGAGAAGGGAGAAAAAAAAAAAAAAAAAAAAAAACAACAGCAAACCAACAACAAAACAGAAAATTCTGAATGAAACCAAAACGCCTAGAGCAGCTTTACACATTCTTAAACTACATTTTACCAAGTAATTTGAAGGACATTTTCAAAGTCTCGCAGTTAAGCTCCTGCCCTCGATGCTCTCTGTAAGTGGGAACTCCCTTTATCCCACCTCTGTGGGAGCTGTAAACCACCGAAGACAGGGAATCTTTTACTAGACGGATGCAGAGTGAAAAGTGCGGTGTGGCTCCTCCCTGTGCTCTCATCTCAAAGCAGACCCCGAACACAACTCCAACACAAATACTACCAACAACCGTTGGCAACAAAACATTTTCCCATTAAATTGGAACCCTTTTCCAAATTACCTTTTTCTTACATTTGCTATTTCACACCAACTCTATTAATAAAAGCCAGACATCATTTTCAGCTCGTACTATCCTTTTTAGTGGTGCCTAAATTAATCGATTCATCAGTGTATACTACTCTTTAATAAGCCAAGGTCAATCTAATTTCCTCCTCCTAGCGCTCTCTCCCCCACAACTTCTTCTTCACGTGTTTCAGCTTTACTTTGAAGTGACTTCCTTGCCTAGCATGCTAAAATCCAGAAACAGAGTGCCTATCATTATGACTGCAGTTCATGCCCTGACTAGTCACAGCAGAAGGAGAATTAGACTATAATCTCCTAAACAATGTAGAATCTGTAAATCAAAACCAACCAGCTCTTTTTGGCATGTAGATCAATGAACTGGTGCAGGGGCATGAAAATCCAAGCAACTTTTCTAAGGTAAAGTCAACCTCAGCGTATGGATTTGTTCAGCTTGGATTTTTTCTCTCCTTTGCCCTTCACCCCCAAAAGCAAGTCTTCAGAAAATAGTTTTTATTGCATCCTGAAAAACAGCAGCTTCTGCTGGACCAGAGGGCAAAACAGGCACACACAAACAGCAGCTTAGAATACAGGCAGTACAGAGATTAAAAACAACCTACCTTTAGTACTACCCAGCCTAGCCTTCTTGATGGTAAGGATGTTTGTATTTCTTTGCTCTAAGTATAAAAACAAGCAAGGGGGGCTGCTGTAATCATAGGAGTAAATAACACGTTGCCAAAAAAATTCACAATGCATCAAAACATTTATAGAGACTCTAGAGTTATTTCACTGAAGAAACACAAACTACCCATAGCCCCATACAGAAAATATTCAGACACAGTCAGAGGAACGGAGTTGCGCCTGATGGAGTAACGTGAAGTTTCTTGGCACGGAGCAATAATTTCCATAACACAGTGCATGAGGGGTTTCTACTTGCAGAAATGAAGCTCTATCGTTCTGACTGATATGTCGTCATGCACAGAATTTAACTGGGATAGCCCAAGTCCCACTGGAAGTCACTGACGCTTTATATTGTAAGTTACTTGAAACCCCAGAAGCGTACAGGGAGCTCTCTTCCAGTAACACAAGTGGGCCTAAATATAATCCTCCAAAGAAGTGTCCATAAGATCAAATTTTTCCTTATCTGTCCTAAAGAAAAACATCCAATTGAAGGCTTATAGGAAAGAATTTTAAAGTAGATTTTTTTTTCTCTATAGTTCTTTTTCATTTCTCGGCTTTGACGCATGCCAGGTTCATCATATTTTCTGGGTTTTGTTCCTTAATGGCTGCAATTGTCTGGGAAAGGGGGAAGGTGGCAGAGGCCAATCTGCTGACCGCATACACCCAATATGTGCTTGCTAAGGCTTCCTCTTATTGACATTTCCGAAGTGGAAAGTTAACAACTATCGTAAACAAAAAATCTGTAATCCTAACTCCTCCTTCCACTCAATTTATCATGCCAATGTGGATCAGGGTGGAAACAGAGGGCCTCCGGAGTATCAGCTTTAGTAGACAGGGACACGCAGGATAGTGCGAAACAGTTGGAAGGCCAGGTTTAAACATGTAACCTGAAACACTGGAAACTAGAACTCACAGCGGGGCTTAGCAACAAAATCAACAATATAGGCGGTGCATGACATGTGATCACCAAAGCAGAAGCAAGGTTGCTTAAATATAGCCTCTGTAGGTATTAGAATATTTCTGAGAAGTACACATCAAGCACGAGACAGATGCTACTAATAAGTAGAGCTTTAGACATTTATTTTTGTATTTAAATATCCAGCTATATTTATCTGAAAGACTTAACCATACCATTCTTGACTGAAAGGTATGCCACTTACTTACTGCTGTCTAGACAAAAAGATTTAAAACTGGAAAAGCTAAAACCTCTGCAAGGGAACATGGAAAAGCGTTTTAAGAGTCCATGAGAAGGGCAGTATCTCCGCACTTGAGTCCCCAGAGCTCTGGCTTTAAAAGCTTTGTCTATTGGGGAATCTAATATATTAATTATTTCGTAAACAGTTTCCTAATGTTTGTTCTTGAACCTAAATTGTTTGGGTTTGGGGGGAGAGGTTAGTAAGTTATGAAAACTCTAGAAAGCTGGAAAAATCAATCAGTCTTACAGGCAGGGATGATGTCTGATGATCATCTGACACTTCTGGAGTTGTGACCACGGTGTGGTGAACCACTTTGAACTGGGACATAAAGATATGAATCATCTACGGTGAGTAAGCTGTCCCACTTCCAAATTTCCTGCAAAAAAATTAATAATAAATCCAGACTATCTGGACACTCACCCTAAGTGTTTGGACAGCTTTAAATGATCCTGTGATCTCAGTGAAGAAATTGTTCTTGAAATGAGTTACACATTTCACTTCTATTTTTAGCATAACCATAAACCAGACCTGCTAAACAGAGGTTTCCCAATCTCTGCTACAGTAATTTGGTACCATGTGGTACATAAAGCTGAGAGTTACCACAGGCTTCAAGGAGCAGAAAGGTATGAAGAGTTTCACAAGCTTCCCTAAATATTCAGAAATA
Organism: Vanellus vanellus; assembly: GCF_965231255.1. NCBI lineage: Eukaryota > Metazoa > Chordata > Aves > Charadriiformes > Charadriidae > Vanellus > Vanellus vanellus. The sequence goes on from NC_138907.1 coordinate 29,678,948, forward strand.
CATATATATATATTTTTGGATAGGGAAAATATTTCTGAATCGCTACATCCTTTAAGTATTTCATCGAGAGCCTAAACAAACAACAGACTGAGAGCAGTGCTCAGGTAACACTTCAGAACATCAAGTTCCTATCAAAAGAGAGAACTTCAGATAGACACAGGAATGCAGTTGCTACAGTTCAACCCACGGCCCCTTGATCAGCCCATTTGCATTGCACAAAAGATGCCCAGGAGAAATAACTGAAGACAAAGCCCAGGTGGTAAAAACTCGGTGCACTGGATTTATTCAACTCACTTCTCCCATTCTGCTGGGAGCGATGTTGAGGTTCGGGTCACGGGCACAGTGCACAGCACCAAAGTACGCAGTGCTCTGTGTGGGTCTCTTACAGCCACCAGCTCCTGAGACAGCTGCACCCTGGAACAGCAGGAGTACACATAAAGGTGGTGTGAGTCAGTCACCTTTCTTTTCCCAAAACTTTCCATGGGCCACTGAGCAAGAATTAATTTTACTGAATACCTTATTCCCTAAGTAGATCAGTCCAAATTCACTTCAGAATTTGTTTTATTTATACTTGTACTAACCTGAAATGCTGATCTTAAAATACTTCCAGGTATAAGTCGATGTAAGTTTAACAAATCAGGAATTCAAGAATTCATGTGGCAAGAATGCTAAGCAATAACTTCACCAAATCCAGTTCTTGTGTACGGGTAAGTACTGCTCTTGTTGACTAAGAATTTTTCCTGTGACTCAATAAATCTCCTCATGGAATTAGGTGCTATTCGACATACGCAGAGTTGCAAAACCTATTTCTGTCTAGATATAAAATTATAGGAAGTAGAGCTGGAAAGGGCTTTAAAAGGTCATCTGGTTTGTCCTCAAGGCAGAATCAATATTCGTGTCACTTGTGACAGATGTGTGTTCTTAATGATGGTGACTTCACCACCTCCCCAGGCTTCGCTATGTTTATGTTTAGAAAGATTTTCCTAATAACTATTCTGACTCTCCCCTGGTGTAATTTAGCTTATTTCTTCTTATGTCTGCCATGAACAAAACAGACATATTACTCCCTTCCTCTTTACAACAGTGGGGTTTTTTTACACCTTAATTATTGCCTGACCCTTCCGTCTTCTTTTTGAGTGCTTAGTAAGTCCAATTTTTTCAAGTTCTCTTTGGCTACAGTGCTCCAAGCTGAGTCCTTACCAGTATAAAACACTAGAAGATTACTTCTGCAGGCTGCATTCTAGTTTTCATATACATACTAGCTGATCACTTAGCTTTTTAATAGTTCATCAACTGATTTTTAATTTGATTCACTTTCATTCCCAGATCTTGACCCAGAACTGCTGTCTACTCTTTTACCCCATCTTGTATTTGTGCAATGGATTATTTCTGCCTAACACTTTGCATTTGTCCCTATTGAACTTAATCCTATTTTGTCAGATGATCTCTCCAATTTGTCAAAATCATTTGGGATTCTAATTCTGCTTTCCACATGTTCAGAATCCCCCCATCTCCTGTCATATGCAAATTTACTGCATATAATATTGTTCCCTCATTCATGAGAATATTTAACAATATTTAATCAAGAACAACTACCTGTAGAAACTTCTCAGTGTATTTCAATTAAACAATAAAATTAAGTAATTATTCTCTGAGTTTCACTTTCCATTCAGCTTTGCATTTACTCTCAAGACTATGTTTCCTTAGCTTCCCGATGAGAATATCACTCAAGAGAGTACCAAAACTTAAGTAACGTAGGAGCAGGAGACTTAGTCTGTCCGCTGTATCTGTGGACCTGTTACCTCATCATAGCAGCAAGTTAGTTTGCTTTTTTGTAATTTGCTCTTGACAAATTATTAGCTTTTCCCTCTCTCCATGCTGTGTTCTAGTTGCTTACGAATGTTTAGGACATCCATTGCACAATTTTTTTCTGAGAGATTTTGGTGATTCTGTCATTGACTATGCAACTGACAATCAAGTACCAGCACGCAATACCATGCAAATTAATTTTATGCAAAAATCAAAAGGACTTTTGAATTATTTTCCATTAAAACATATTCTTCAAATATTCACTGTTAAAGAGGGCAGCGTCTGTAAGAGTTCTTGAGTAAGTATAGAACCACGTATCTCACACATAAATGATGTATCTCATTGATCAGCACCAGTAGAAACATCCCCCCTATGCTGATTTATGTCTCAATGCAGCATTCATTGGAATAAAGGACCCACAAAGTATATGGATATGATGTGGTAGTGAATCAATTATGCTCATTCGGATCACACTCAAAGCACTTATGTCATATTGTTGACTCTTCAACCACCTGCTCTTGTCAAGAAGGTCTGGCACACAGTCTTTGAAGCATTCTTGATTTGCTCCAGTCATGCCCTGTTCTGATTATAAAAAAAATCTGTTGTCATCATTTTCATATCGATATCTTTTGAATAGCCAGCGCTATCTGTAGATGTGCATAACTGAGATGGAAAAGGTGCAGAAGATACATGGTCTCTTTGGAGGAATACATGTTTTGTGCATCAGTCAGATGATATAGGCTATCTAAATACACATCTGTCAAATTAAAATCCAGTTAAAAATGAAGTGGCACAACATCCCGACCAGATTTACATGACCAGTCAAGTCATGTGGAAGACCAGGAGGCATTCAGATGTAAGACTCCAACAGAAGATAAAGATGTTGAATTATTATCTTTTATGCAAAATGAAATACAAATGCACATTATTATACCAAAATAAACAACTCTTCCTTCAGCTCTGTAGATAACAATTAAAACAAACAAAAAAAACAATAATCCTAACAATTACTATAGTCACTCTATGTCTAGGTGTAGGGTTTGTCTGCACTAATAGGGGAAAAAAAAAACATAAAAATGAACTCTTCATAATGAGTCACGTGAGAATAAAAATCAATTTCTAGATCACTTTTTCCAGGAATGAATTGTATTTGATCAAGAATATTACTGAAGTTTCCTGTTCACAGAAGACTTTGTGCAAAACTTATTGCTGGAAAAGCATCTTCACTTTTGAAAGTATGCTAAGAGAAGTTAGAAAGTAGAATTTCACAAGCTGTTTAGGGACAAATTTTCTCTCAGGTAAACTCATTTTAAATTAAGTTATTCCAGGTTTACATTAAATAGTTCAAGCAAAAAAAAAAAAATCTTGGCTTTCATACGTAGCACATGAGGCCTTTGCTGGCCTCACACTTTTGGTGTTACTTTATGATATCTCTGCAAGGAATTAGTTATTTATTGGGTTCTTTCCTTGCAAATTTATCCAGATTTTCAATTTCTAGATTTCTTTCCCCAGTAATCTCATTTGTCGAGGATTGAAAGCACTATATGTGAAAAATATAAACTTTTCTTCCTGAATTTGCAGGAGCAAGAAAAAATTAAAAAAAAAAAAAACAAAAAAAAAAACCCACAAACCACAGAGTAAGAGAAAATATAGTTGAGGCTGGAGTCTGAGATGAAACACACCCACCTGCAGGACTGCTTTATTGGACATGTATGAATTTCTAAATTCAATAAACGTGGAACAGGAGACAGTAAATCTCTCAAACCACAAATCAAAACTACTGAAGTCTTTAAGAAACGTTCAAGTTACACGTGGGCTTCAGGACTGTCAACTGTTCCATTCCAGAGCAGGAGGATTTGTCCTGTCAGGAACAGTAATGGCACAAAAAGAAAAGAATCTCAGGACAATTACCAGTCTTGAGGATAAGAGGCAAATATATTTCCATTTAGCTATGATTAATCAATATTAATAAGGCTAATATTCCAGCTTCTGTCTAATAAAATTTAGCAACTAGCAAAAATTGTAACCAGGTGATTTATTACTATCCCTTCACTCTTTTTACCCTATTACTAACTACCTGCAAAAGAAAGAGATGCTGTGGCCTGCGTGAACTTCCTGATGATGCCATCCTACTAAACGATAAATAAAAAAGACTTGACATTCGCATACCTGCTTCTTACTGAGTAACAGCTATAGTGGTATAGGACAACTGCTTTCTTCCCTCTCCCCCACCCCACATCAAACCAACCCTGGAAGACAATTTCCTGAAATGGCACTTTTAACTAATGGGAAAGCATATTATAGGGCACAGGGAGAAACTATAAATGGTAACGAGGCTTAAATTCCCTGGCTCTGGACCCCCATAAACTGTTGTTAATCTAGTCACTCTGAGGAAATGGTGGTATGATAATTACTTCTCAGTTCCTCCAAAGAAAGTGCTAAATGGTACACTTTAAACGGGAGGGAAGAATATTATCTTTTTAGTATTTTCATCGCGCACTGTTAAGCCACTGCATCCCTGTGCCGCATCCCACTGTGAGGAAGCCAAGGGTGGTGTCTACCTGATGAATTATAAGTGGACAGCAATTTACGGTGCATGTGATTGACAAAATTTATCCCAGTATAGCTACCACTGGTTCCTGCTGTATTCCGAATAAACGTAACAAGAATTAATGCAGCAACTGGAAAAATATCAGAACTGCAAAGAACTTTCCAAGAGACTGATGAAATGGGGCTCTTTCCATTGATTTCAGAAGGCAATGGGAGAGGACCTAGGTGACATTCTTAAACAGCAAAATTTCACATATTCCAGCTTCTGAAAAAAAAAATCATTAACAGGACAAAATTTCAAAAGGTTTACCATAAGAGAGGGCTACAACAGACTTCAGGTCATGACATGCACTCGACCCATGCTGCATCAAAAGACTGAAATTCACTGCTTGCAGCCCCACCTCACGTTCTTCCTTCTCTCAACAGGACATAAACCAACTAATATGCAATTTAAGTGTACCTCTATTGAAAGCTTTCAGCCACGCCGGAACATTTTAAGCACCTTTCTTTTTAAATGAAGGAAAATATTAAATATATAGAAAAAGGGACTGTTAATGTAGGCCAGGATAGGCCTATATTAACTAGGATGTATATTCCAAATACAGACAGAATTCACAGTATCAGAAATGCACCAAACTCAAGTCTGGTGTGGTTTATAACGATTTTTTTCCACTATAGAAAGAGCTGTGAATGGGTCATACAAGTCTTGAACAACAAGAAGTCATGGTGCAACAAGGAGGCTACACTTTGGTTTCCACATATACCTTGAGCTATTCAAACTTGGGTATGTAAGAGCATGGCATGGTGTGTCAGAAGACTAGAAAAGCTTTCCTTCACAGGCATCTTCTACACAGTGGAAGAATTTATTGCCTTCAGTGCATATGAGGTTCGTAAGCACAAATCCCTTTGCACACTGTTCTATGAAGACACCTGCAAATAATGAGGTGAAAACAATACAAGGATCCTCAAGTCACAAAGTGCACACAGATACCTGCGCTTTGCTTGCCTTCCAGTGGGGTGACCCAAGTCCTCTCTGTGGTGAGTCTCTGAGTCATGTCTAGAATCTTTTGTTCATTCTGGACGATTATACCTTATCCTTAGCCAAACATTTTCAAGTATCTTTAGTCCAGAGGGTGAATTCCAAATCCTGGAAGATCAAAGTTGTTCTTAAGATTTGTGGTGCTTCTTATTTCTTCCTGTAAGTCAAAAAATTGGAAAATGTTTCATTCTTCCTTTTGCTCCTGTAAATTTGCCTCTTCCTATGGAGACAGATGAGGTGGCAGCAGCTGGAATCAGAGAGTCAAATGTTTTGACTGTGGCTTGTGCAGCCAGCTCCACTCTCAGGAATCCAGAGCAGCTAATCTTGAAACAAAAATGAGCACGTCCTTCAAAACCAAATACCTGGCATCAGATAGGCAGTTTAAGCTATTGGCCATTATTTCCAGCCTTAATAAACTAATCTAGAAAACAGCTTGCTTTCCCATATTCATTTTTTCTCCCAGTCTTTTCAGTTGAATAGTTGTAACAAGTAGCGGGGACATAATTGTGGATTCATCATAGGTGTGGGAGACAGGAGTTTCTAAACCGTAAATTTTAACCTTGGTAATTGACACTGTGTGTATTTTTCTGCAAAGTACTTAGTCTCATTATGTCTTACAGTTCTACGAATATCACATACCTTATTAAAAATAACAGAGAGACCCTGCGCTTAAGAGATTGCCTGCAGGTGGTTATCATGTGAGGAATAGATGCATTATTGAAGCAATTCCTTTTTGCACATCTATGCCAGAACAACAACCATTAGAATAATTAGATTCTTTTGTTGGCCAAAGAGCTCAGAGGTATCCATCTCTCCAGTTGCCGGCCTTTAGTGAAGACAAGTTGCTGTCTTTTAAAACTTTTATGGGCTACAAGCTGACTCTCAGGACAAACAGTTCCTTTCTCAGGTCAGAATCAAAACCTGTTGCATTAAATTATACTTGCTGTTGCCATGCCAACATGCTTTCTTTGCTCACACTTCATTTTGCACTCTAAATGGCATGCCTAATAAAAAATCAGGACTTTCCATTTTAGCCATCTCAAATGTACATCTGGACTCCATCCCAGACTGAAGGTTCCTTTAGGAAATATTCTAACTCCAGTTAAAAATACAGTTCTTAACCATTTAAAGGTGGCTAGGCATAATCTCTCAGCAGGACTAAATTTTAACACAAAGCACTTTGATAGGGAACTACTACTCAGATTTTCTGTTAAGACAGAATTCGGTAGATCAGCAAGGCAGAACATGAAGTCGTTTTCCATCATGCAGGGTGCCTCTGGAAAAATGTGAAAAAAGAAAGAAGCCTGAATCTAACAAAGAATCTATAGGCAAAGACGAGCTATGTAGAAAGTTTGGATGCTCCAAGGCTACATTGCTTTCATGTGAAAATGTCTGAAGTTTGCCTTGGATGATAGCTTACAAAGTTATCCAGCTGATTTTCATCATGTCACCTGGACAGTCTGTAACAATGTCTTACTGGAGAAGCAGCCTTGGTTCTTCTGTTCCCAGTTCACGCTTGGTGTAGGGAGCAGGACTGAGTCACAGAAGTGTTCTCCCTGCTGCCCAGGGCATTCCAGTGGGCCGGGAAAGCACTTTGCTTTGTGCCTCATCAAGCTTTACCCCAACCAAGGAAAACAAACAGCAGGTTTTGAAGACACTGTAAACTTTGCCCTCACAGCTGGAAGCAGAGTGAAGCAGTGACAGCCAGCAATAAGGGACAGGCGAGAAGAAAACAAAAAGTGATGGAAAGAGACAGCCGCCGCACAAAGAGTTCATTCTGTGCCTCTGTTAAGAAGTCCGAGAGTCCCCTACTGCGGAAAAGAAACCATTAAAATGTTCATTAGAAAGAATATCACCTTGGGCATTTATTATTTATTGCAAATCTTTATAAGCCATTACTCTTCAGAGGTATTCCAGTAAGTCCCTATGTACTCCCTGTCCTGCTCCAGTCTGTCAGCAGACCAAACATCCCACAGCAAGTGCTGGTCCTGCAGTGCTGCTCTGTGGCAGCGCGACGTTCGGTTTACAAGGAGGTTTCTTTTACAGCCACGGCTAGGATTGATTTACAATTTGCGCTTTTGTAGCTGAATCCAAGGAGTATTTCATTTTAGATTATCCAAAGGAAGAAAGTTATAACCATCAAAAATAAAGCTGAAGGTACTCTACACAGTTTGTTCAGCAGTGCCAGTGGTTTTAAGAAGGATGAAACAACATTGGAAGCACTGGTCATGCACGCAGTACCCAGCCCACTGCTCCAGCTGCATGCCTGCGTTAACTTCTCAGCCCGGTAACATGGAATCTTCCACCTGGTTTTCCTCTAGTGTTTGGTTGTTTTTCTTTTATCTTCTCTAGAATTTGCCTGTAACACAGTTCTTCATTCACCATTTGAAATACAGAGCAGGTTGAGACTATACAAACTACACCAACTACATATTAAGGTTATATATTTCTACCTGCGCAGCGTGAAAGGCAAACACAGAAGATGACCGGGAGGCTTGGCATGTAGCTCCACTTTCTCATTTCTTACTGGAAGCAGCTGCCAACTGACAGCACACAAAATTTCCTTTGGTATATTGATTTGTGCTTTTTTTAAGGCAGGGTCCCAACCAAATGTTCTCCCCATATCCACCCAGATCCTACTGTAGGGCACAGGGCCTGCTGGAACATGACCTTTCCAGAGATCAACAGCACACCTTCCTCCTGCTCAAGCACACATCACTGAGACGCCATAGATGCCGGGTCTACCGTTAGGTAAAAGTCCAGGGCTGTATCCATGATGATTGTCCAGCTACAGTATATAGTCACAGGTTTGCCACACTGCTACAGCTAATTCTGCCATTAGCTGATGCAGACTCCCTTAGATAGCAAATGCTGCCAGAGTGCGCCAGAAAAATGTAACCCTACAGGACTGTGAAGCAGAACGCAACCAACTTTAGAAACTTCTAACCCCTGTTTATTATGTTACCCTGCAATTAGAGAAGTGTTCCTACTAGTTGGCGTTCATTAGCATAAGGGTTTGGGGTCAAACTAACTCACAGAGATGAAAAATAACCTTATATTCTCTAAAAGAAATATAGAACTTTCCAAAGGCCTGTAAATAGGCCATACTGTCACACTTGACATGATCATTTTTAGAAAGTTACGTTTAACCACTTATTAAACTCTACTCTGCTGTGCACCAACAGACTAACTCTACGCTAAAGACATTTGAAGGGCAGTGAACTGATTAGCGAAATTAAATACGTAGTAAGCCTGAATCTAAAGCACCTGTCATAAAATTCATATGCATTTGATATCTAGATCTTCCTAAATTAAGAGAATTGGAGGCAAAAGAGATAAGAGAGACAATAGCTCACATAAATAAAATCTCCTCCACAGATCTAATTCTGTTGTTTTCCCAGAACTACTCCTGCACTTGGGAATTCTTTTAATTATGGGAATGAAAACTAGGCCGCACAAACACATCGTGTACACTCAGTGATACACAATGGACAAGCAATAAACAATCACTAAAAATGTTAAACCCCTCTTTTATTCTTGGCTAGTCAACAAAGAGTTAAACGTAGCAATGATTCTTTTTCAAAGCTGTTCTCAGTCCCCTATTTTATGATGTCATTGCTTGACATTGTTAACGTCAATGAAATATCAATATGGTAAGACATATTTCCATGTGTTCAATCACTTACAATATTCGTACAGGGAATAAAGAAAAGATGTGCCTAAGTACGGAACCATGAGACATGCTGATGGTAAGAAGTTGATGTGTTCTTCCTTTACCCGTATGCTAAATGGCAGATTATGGAGAGGCTTTTTCTCAGGGTGCTTTGGGCAGAAAATGAAGAGGCTGAACATGGGCACAATGTCCTAGGCACGCATACAAAAGTGATTGCAATTACCTGGCAATATGGCATCAATTAGGAGAAAGGAGTAAAATTTATTTTCACTTTCATTATAGAACCGTGCTGTTAAGATTTAGCTTGTGGGGGAGGAGAAGTTGGCTCTTTTTGTCTCTTTCTTAAAGAAGGAAGATGGCTTTCTAGCTTCCTTTTTTAATAAAGAGATATTATAAAGGAGAAATTTATGAAAGAGAAATTCTATATTTTTTTCCTGTTTAAAATGCATGAAGATTTAGTCTGGGTTAAGAGTTATAAAAATATCAAACTCAAGAGACTGGAGAGAAAGAGAATACTTTCCATTATTTAATCTTCATCATCTGACAGAACACAATTCCTTTAAGAGACCTAAATTCTGCTGCTCTGTCCCTTCCACATGTGTAGGTGCTGTCAGCCAGGGGCAGTTAGAGTATAAGAATTACCCTTGACGTGTGTTAATTGATCTCTGTGTCTAAGAACCCAAGGATATGATATACACTTCTGCTACATGGAAAACAGAGTCAATGTAATATAATACTGTAATGAATAAAATCAAAGAATTTCTGTTCAGAGTGTGATTCTGCAAGTTACTATTTATAACTTGTCTGCTGTTACAAACCGGCTTTCCAGCCTCTTTCCCATGTTTTTTACAAAGAGGCTTGACTGCACAAAGATCTTCTCACTCTCTGGTAAGGATAAGCATCAAGAGCAGAAATCTCGTGAATCCCTAAAGCCAAAGTGACTTACTGTGCAAACTCTGCAGAAAAGGAAAAAACAAAATCTTACCATGTTTTTGCCAATTCATACAGCTACAGTTCTTCCCTGTATCAAACACAACGTACATTCAGATATATGGAAGAGGGGAGAGGAGAGAAGAGGGACAGGGAGAAGTAGTAGTATTAGGTAAAATGGGTAAAGCAGACCTTCAAGGAGAGGAACTTCATCACCGGTCATTCTGACCCACATTAAAAATCTTCGTCGACACTGGACAAGTGGGCTTACAATTTTGCCACGTTGAATGTATATTCAGATGAAAAAATAAATTAGCATGAATTTATTACAGTTTATAACCTTTCTATTTTTCCAGACACAGAAAAGCAGTATGAATGCACAATTGCAAGAATCCCACGGCATTCACAGATTTAATAATCTGTAAAATATGAGTCACATAGTAGATGTCCAACACTTCTGTGTGTCAGAGGACTCGCTGGCTAGAGACAGCTGTCTTCTCTGTGTGTTTTCAATAGATTTCCTCTATTACACCTCCTGAAGTTACTTGAAAGAATTTAATATTCTCACTTCCTCCTAGGTAAATCACTCCTGTGTTTTTCCTCCTGGAGTTTATTGTCTTTTTCTGTATTGTGTTTAGATTGAGGTCAATGGTTCTGGTCTCTGTTTCCTCCCCAGCTACCCCAGCCCACTGCCTCTCTTCCAGGCAGGAAAACCCAAGTGACGGTCAGCGACGAAGTGAAGGTCAGAGATTTCCTTGGCTGCCCTTCGATGCCTTCCCACAGCAGCCTGAGTCAGCAGCGCTCCTTGCAGGTCAGATCAGCCCAGTCTCTCGAGGGCACTCAAAGGAATAAAACTTTATGACTGATGTCTCCTGCGTGAGAAATCCAGTAATTTCTAATCCAGTCCTTAACCCTAGCCGAAGGCTCTTCTTCGCAAAGTGTTAAGCAGTTTTCTGTTAAATCCGGTTCACATCCCACCCCAAGTGTCTGTCAAAGTACTGAAGCAGGCCTAAACAGAAATTTGCATTAACTTAACTTCAGTTGAATGTCTATTTAGATGGCAAGCTAGTAGAATTTTATGCGCTTTTCTTTAACATTTTAGCACATTCTAAAAACATCTGAATCAATCCACATTTCACAACGATTCCTGTTATCAAAATATGTCGTTCTTATACACAGTTTTTAATTAACACTCCCTCCTCACCATGCACATAAGCTATAGTGGTGGAAGTGGGAAGATTTATTTTACAGCTGTAAATCTAAACTTTCAAAAAATGAGTATTGATTCTCATTTTTGATTATCCAACACGAGCCAGTTTACAGCCTTCAAAAAGCGGGTATTCAGTATTCTCTGATATCCTGTGGAGTTACTGCTATCAACAGTATATAAGCTTTGACCAACAGAGCATTCTTAGTCTAAAGTCTGTCTTGAAGCATTTGCTGGATAGACATCCAGGTAGAAAATACGAGATGCAAATATTTCTCAAATAGAAGGGCAAGACTGGCTGACAAGACAAGTAAAATGCAGAGAAGTGCTGCAAAGGGCAGATAATTCTCATGCAGAGTTGATAGATGGAGAATGTGACGGTCTCTTTGCAGCATTTTTTCAGGAATTTCCTCATTTGCTAGCACAAGTTCTGCTGAGAAGGACAAGAACATCTTTGCTTCAGAGTACCACTTTTTATTTACAGCAACATGATCTACCCTGGAGCAGACATACAGCTGCCTGGTCAAGGCATTACCTGAGGACACTGGACACCTGCCTTCAATTTCCTTGCATCTTCAGTGGGATTCTCATATGGTGATGTTATGCTCACTTCTGCTGCAGGGGCCCAGCTCCCAGAGCAGGCTGTGCAGTCAGCCTAGGTAGCAACTCCTGTGTGATCCCAAAGCACTTACGTGCACAGCGATAGGATTCCCATCAGCCACAGGCCTCAGTCAGTCAAGCTGCTGAAGGAAACACCAAATGGAGAAATACGTCTGGAATGCCTCGTTTCGCTACACCACAGAGCTTCTTTAAACTCATACGATCATAGGAATTAATCATTAACCCCTCCTGTATTCAGGAGCTCACACACCCCTTTGGGTGTGGATGACTAGATCAAGATCACTCTTTTGTTTCAAGCAACCGGCGATAAAATCACCATTCACCTTATACTATAGCATGGAGGACAGAAGATTTCTGCAGGAAACAGGCAACCAGGACCCTACACCCACAGCACCCTTAAGAACCTAAATCCACGCATCTCCCACACAGCAGAAAACCCCAGAGTACTTCCACGTAAGTCTCAGTTGTTCTTGTCTGAGGTGAAGGATATGGCTTTGAATGTTTGGGTGGGAGCTCTGACACACAGCTCAGTGTTTCACCACCCACACTATCCCGGCTCCTGTTTGGAAGCGGCCGCAGCTGCTCACTTTTGTGCTCAAACCACCGCTGTCACCATGAGCAGACCTACCAAACCCAACTCTTCAGGAGATGTCAAACCAAGGAAGCCTGTTTTGTGACTTCTGATGGTGCTTTCACCGTGCCAGGACACTCAGTCTTGGTATTACTTCTGAATAAAGGCAGTGCTACTTAAGGAATATATTGGCAAAATTGTGTCTCTGGGCTTTCAGAAACCACGATGACTGCAGATGGCCTTGCAAACTCTCAATCTGAGCAGAAATTTAGGCATCTGAGTCTCACTTAAGGGGGCTGAGTCCTTCCTTTGCCCAGTACGGATGGGTCTAGTCTATGGCTAAGAGCTGCACATAGACTGGTAGATTAAGCAACGTCAAATGCCTTTCCTGTTAAAGTGGTGGAGCAGCCCTGACGTAGTTTTGGTCTGGGTCAGCTAGCATTTGGGAGAGTGCCAGGTTACAGCTAATTCCTAGGCACAGCTCAGGAGTTAGTATAGGCCACAGACTGCTCCCAAAAGGCAATTTTGTCTTTTCGAGTGTAGGAGACTTCAATAGTGTGGACGCAGGTCCTTCCAGTTGCAAATACATTTAGAACTAAACTCGTTAACATGGCAGTAAGGGCCAGGCACAGAAATCCTTTCATGTCTCAGCAATTAGGTTCCACAGTCCAAGACAGCAAAGCAAAGAGAAGAAAGTATATAAGATTACACAAAGAAGGTTTGTCCTATGTTGGGAACATTGTTCTTCCGGACAAAAAAAATAATTCTGCTAAGAGCAAGACATACCGTATTCTTACGCTATAGACTTGCACGTGTAAAACGGAAACACAGGCTCACAGCTGACAAATAGCCAGAGAGAGCATTCACCAGGCTGATTACAAATATGTGCCCAGATAGCTCAGGGACTGTGAGGATTGAAATCATGAGATACTCTTCATGGCAACGTGGTTATTTAAATACCTCCTCTTCCACCGGGAGCTCAGCCATTATTCAAAGAGAGGAAGCATACTCATTCCTGAGTGCTCCAGACATGGGACAGTTATGAAAAGCTTTCGGCACAAATTAAGCAAATGTGGTATCCCACAGGGAGACGGAACAACAGCTTCTGTCACAGCCTCAAAACCGACTGTACCTGAATGAATGGAGGCTGGAAGGTAGCTGGGTTCACGGACAGCGGCGTTTGTTGAAGTCTGTCACTCCCTCTTGAGGGTTACTTACGTGGGTTTAAAACTTTGTACAACTGCAAGAGATACAGCTGACAGCATGAAAACAATTAGATTAACATATAAACAGTTGAGGCTATAATGCTATTAAAATGGACATTCAAGGAAACTGTAGCCATTTCTACAGCTGTTTTGGAAAGTCTCTCCTTGGCAGAACATGCTGGATTGTCATTCTAAATGCCTGTGCTTCCCATGCTGGTTTCCTGAGGAAGGGTTTGTGGACGGACTTGTTTATTTATTACATTTTTTGTACCCCTCTTAGCTGTAGCTGTGGATTCCCCAGCCTTGTGAAAGTAGTTATTAGTTGCCTTGTTTGGCCAGGAGAAATCTGTAAAGAAACCGGCTCTTGTCCAGAGGGTTCCTGGAATTTTCTCCCAACCTTGTGTAAGAGTTTAATAAAATCAAATTTAATTTTATGTCGGCGTTGTTACAAGGCCATAGGTGTTTTGTGAGAACAAAGAGCAAAAGAACTAAAATCATGTTTACTGTTCCAGAGTAAATCATACCAAATGAAGTTCAGATGGGACTTGCTAAGGTGATCATCCCTCCAACTGCAGTAAGACCTCAAGAATCAGATCCGTCATCTTAAATGAGAACTGAAGCAAATTAACATCACCTACATATTACATACCCTGAGGTGATTTTGAAGGCAAGTTTCTTGGCTGTGCCAGCCTAAAGCTGCAATAAACCCCCACAAAAACAATGGACAATCACAGCATTTATGACCTTCTGTCCCTCAAGTGTTGACCTTTTTTTCTCTGGGAAACAGAAAGCAACCTGTTCTTATATGTTTTTAAAACAAACACTCCATTGCAAATGCCTCCCCCTTTGGAGGAAGGCATACAGAACAAACACCTAATGGATTTTAGTCACGTTATTTAATACGCTGTTAGAAGAGGAACAGATGCTACTGCAAAAAGTGCATTATGAAGCCAGCATAACAGTATAAAACATAGTAAAATACTACCTCTTCAGAAGACATTTATGCACTTGGCACTAAACATGTGAAGCTTAATAAAATACTACCTTACACAGAGTGCAAGTCCTATTTATAGAAGTTATGTCCCTGACAACAGTATCCATCATTTTCTGAAGTGAAGCCTGCAGTTCTGTAGTGATTTTCAGCCACATCTATAATGTCGACAGTCAGACACCCATACAGAGTGCTGCACGCAGCACAACCACCTGGACACTATTGCTCTGATCATTGATTATGGAGTTCTGTATTATTACACACTTACTGGGTAAAAGCAACTCAAAGTGCTATTTCTAGTTTCAGCTGGCTGGAAGGTCTCACCCATTCTAGACAACCATCATTCTGACTAAATTACAACCCCTCCTCACGCTTCAGGATATCACTAGCTATGGAAAAGTTGTGAAGAAGCTTTCTGTTGGCTTGAGAAACACCTCCTGTTTGACCACCTTCTCAAGAAACCGGAACGACAAGCTGACATCAGCCCAACGCCGCTTGCTGTGGTAAGCTCATGCACTGCCTGATACCAGATTCAACGGAAGATCCTGTTCTTCAGCGCAGACCAAGGACTGGGCCTTGTACATCTCATGTACTACCGTGCTTGACAGCTTACCATGACCTAGCATGACAGCTGTGGTCATCGGTAATCACTGCCAAAAGGGAGGATCATAGGAGTGGGTGGAAAGGAAATCAGACATTCCTGGCAGCTGGCCCGCAGCTCTGAAGCTTCCTTTCACCAAACATCAGACTGAAAACAGATCTCCGTTTGCTGAAGGGAAAAGCATGGGCTTCCACTTTTCAATCACTTTTCCTTAGTGCAGCGTACAAATGGTTTCCTTTCCCTGAAGAGAAAAGGAGAAAAGAGAAAAGGCAAAGGGAAAACCACATGTGTTCACTCAGTAGAGTGAAAACAAAAGGCCAGAGAAGGCTGTTCCTCCCTGGGTCGTTACCGTCAGTTTTGTTAGCAACAGTAGATTAGGCAGGCAGGGAATGATGGCCCTTGGAAAGCAAAACAGAGTAGTGTTTACCATATAAACAGAGAACTAAAGAGTTACACAACGTAGAAAAGTTTTAACTTGTTTCTTGGTGAGCACACTTCACAGAATCAGATCTATTACAGCAGAATTTAATATATGCTTTTATGTTAAATTTTCACAAATTCAGTAATTACCTACAACGCAGTTCCCCTCAAGGGCTCAACAGAATTGTCTCTACCTCCAAGGATAATAAACCAATTTTTTTCTCATAAATAACCCATCCGAACCCAATGAAATTTTATGGCGTTTAGTCCTATAAACACTTCTCAGAAATGTGGAAGAGGTTCTGCTCGTTTGGCTAAGATTGCATCTTTTTTAGGGCATATGGAAGAGAAAGTAAAAAAGAGGAACAACCACCGACAGGGATTGTGAAATAATACGGTCTACAAACCCATTGATTTGAAAACAAATAAGTAAAATTTAGTGGCTATGGCCACCGTGGTAAAAGCCCAAAGTTTGAGAATTTCCCTGGCTTCTGGCCCTGCCGATAATTTCAGAATAGTATTGTGAAATCCTCCAGCTATTCGCTCCAGCTGAGCCTGCTTAATTAGAATTCCTCAGCACTTAAGACATATTTCCTTAACAGCAAAAGATATAAATAATCACTTCAGGAGACAGCGGAATATATAACATGGGTTCTTTTTAAAAAAAATATTGTTATTATAAAACTGAAAGACAAAAGCAATAGCAGCAGCTCCCCAACAGATTTTTGTCAAACTAAACACAATCAAAACCATCCCAAAGTTTCTGAGGTTGTACACACTGGCGGTTTAAAACCCTCTCTCTAACCCCATCGCCACGACTCTTTCAAGTGAACAAACATGCAAAGACATTTCGAGCACCATGGCAATGTTGACTCGCAGCATTGTTAACTCCTACCAAAAGGCTGTGGGAAGCACAGTAAAATGATAGAAGGTTTCGTTTATTAATCTGTGATGAAAACCAGGCTTCTGTTGATGGAGGGGGCAGGGTAAAGATAGGCTTGTCTGTTTAATGCTTGGCCCAGATATATATATTTTTTTTTTTTTTTTTTTGAAAAGCAAGCAGCTGAGCGCATTGCTTCTGGCTGTGTCTTTCTGTAGGTTGCTGGTTGCCAGCATTCACAAAGCACAAGTTATGTAATGCGCTCCTATCAGGAATCTGAGTTCAAAAACATTTCATGAAGTCCCATGCTGTTCTTGCCGGAGTAATTGTTTCTGATAATGAAAAGTCTGTATCACCCCGATTCAGCTGTCTCGGCCCTCTCCAATGGCAACACTTTGTGCTTTCTCTCAATCTCTTCTCCCTCCCTCCCTCCATCACAACGAACTCCGCTCATTTCTTAAGGAGACTATTCTCTTCCCTAAACCCCTTCACCGGCTTTTGCCAGAGGAAAAGAAAAATAAAGGAGGACACATGTAGCTTTGCCCCTCCTGGGCCTCTGAAACAGGCTGTTTTTCCTTGCTCGTCATTTGGAAAATCCTCATTTCTTTGCTAAGTGCAAAAGAAACACTGGATTTATGATCAAAAGTATATTTATCACATTGCAGTATTCACAGAATAGCTTTTCTCACCTAATTTTGAGAGTAAAGACCTAAATTTCAGAGCAATCTGCCTCACAGAAATGTGCTCACTCCTGATGGAATCATTTGAGGCATTTTTCAGGAAAATTCTGCAACTTTTCACAGAAATAATTATTGGATGACTTGTTGAGTAGGAAATTTCATTTGCAGTCACTCTGCCACTTTCATATCATTAAAATCAATCAGGCACATAGATAAGAGCATGTAATTATTTAAGGTATCTGAATTAGAGTGCATAAAGAGGAAATCATGCTGGACGGCTCTCTCTTTCAATTTGTATTCCATGTTTTTATGCCAGCACATGAATGTGTAAATATTAGTGGATATATTTCAGCATGTAAATAACAGCAATCTGCTTCCTTGGTAAAATTTAAATAGAAGAAATAAAAATAATAATAATAAAAAAACCCAAGCAAACAACAAAAAAACCCCAATCAATTGCAATAAGAGTCAGAAATACTATAAAATGTCCTTATCAAGTATCTCATTAAAATACAGGCTTAAACTCTAAACACTATTAAACCGCACTTCCTTATAATTCTGTTTCCAGTGTAACTGCGAATATAGTTAAAAACAGCTCATTCTTTAAAGAAGAATGAAATTTGATTCATATCATTGTGTCTACGTAAATATGAAATTTAGGCCAAGGTATCTTTGGGAGGTTTGATACATGACAGTCAGTCAAAGGATTCCCATTTCTTTCAGCAGACTTCAACACAGATGCTTAGAGCAAGGGTATCTGGGAAAGATGTGTTTAATGTTAAAGTCGTGATTTACAAGGTACTGGAAAAGTACAATTAGATAGATTGACAGATAAAATATCCATATGTAAATCTCAATGTATTTCATCATGTGTGTTGAAATAAAGGAGATGAAAGATGAAGAATGTAAGTTACCTCTAAAACACAACCAGAAAGTTTTATTATTCTTTCAGACACAGTTAAATTTTAAATTACTTAATTTTCATAAATTTATGAGGATTTTTTTCATCAAGTATTTTATCTTAAATTTCAGGGATTTTGTTAATTTATTTGTACCCACTAGTTTCCTTTAGAGTTAAAAGTGACCATTCCCAGAAAGATGGGAATAGAAAGTTGTCAGGCACCATTTATCTTTAATTCAGTCTTCAATTCTTCGACAAAGCTCACAAGAACTTCTGTTCCATTAATTTGTGGTCTAATGAGTCTCAAGCTGGATACATGGAGAAAAACCACACTTCATCTCAATAAAAGGAACACTTAAAATTACTACTATTAAACACAGAAGGATAAGCCTTAATCAAGAGTCTTTTCTCTTCATTTTAGCAACTCCAAACATTAGTTAATTCTTACAATGAAGCTAACAGAGATTAATTTATACCTCTCTAAGGCACAGAAATGTTGACCATACTCCCAAGACAATGAGAGAATCAGCAACAGAACTCAAGTGCTGTGGGTTCAATTTCCTAGTTATAAGAAATACCGTAAAAATGAAACAAAACACAAAACCAAGAACTGCCCATTGTCACTCAGACTTCAAACCCTACAACCACTCCAAAACCTCGAGAGTCCTACTTCCAGGAGCTCCTGGTGAAATCCAGGCAACGCTGCTTAACTGACTGTAGGACACAAGCCTATACAAGAACTGCTTCAGTTTTTATAACTATCATTTAGGGTTAATGCACCAATCTCTCTTTAAAATGCTTTGAATTTTTTCAGATCAAAACAGTACGGAGATATACTGATGTTGGATCCATGCCTACAGAAATCAAACATAGTTCACAGATTCAAACATGGTTCATAAACTATGTCATCCCAAGCTAGAGCTCTGAGAAAAATGAATAGAAAACACGGCAAGTGTCAGCTTGCTGCTTCATGCATTGTGAATGAAACATATAAAAGCTGTAGCTGCACAAGCAAAGAATAGAAATTCTGATTTGTGTGGCTTACAGTAATTGAATATCACAACATAAGCAAAATAAAATATTTATTGCTACAAGGGTCTATATAATTTGGTTTCTTTTCTCTCTCCAGCCTATTAAACTTTGAAATCTTAATGACTCATTTATGTTGCACATGCTTTGTAAAATAATGCCAATTGCCTATGAATCTACACAAAACAGCAATTTGCTAAAGATTTTGTTGGCTTTGCAAGGCAAAAGAAAACACACAAACACAGTTAACGCATATGCTGGAAAGCACCAGCAAATTCTTCAAGTCCTAAATACCAGTTCTGGAGTATGTTTTGAACAAATTGTTGATTAGCTGCAAGAGTTGTAATACAACATTAGATAAGACTTGAAAACTTGCCTGGTGTGCTTGAATTTAAACAAGGCTTATAATAATGTATCTGGGGCTAGTGGTATTGACACTACTACCAAACACAAGTCACTTCAGCGTTGATCTGGAGTGAGAAGAGAATGGGACCACCCGTGCTTTAGTATGCAAAGCAGAAATTAACCAACTCAGATGCTGACATGAGTAAGAAAGCAAGTTATGATCATATAAACCAGGTGAAAAACCCAGGCCTGAAATGAACCCTCCACAAGAAACCACTTTCTGACTGGTACCACTGACTTCATCGGCAAACATAAAGGTATAGGAACCTGGACACTTTTCAAAATCACTACTGAAGGAAGCAAATTTATTTTAGTATCTAGTCTTCAAAACACGATTAGAACATAAGATCCAACCTCATTTTCAGAAAACAAAGACTACTTGCCTTACAGTCAAAATAAACAATGGATTTAGGAAAGCTGGGAGACTGAGGAAAAGCACTGTAGGGAAAATAGCTATTTTCACCAGTTTGCTCTACTCAGTTTCTCAGCACCACCACGTTAAGGATCACTACGCAGATTTTCATCAGAACAGAACATGGCAAACTCTCATTCCCTGGTAAATTTTCAGTCCTTCTTTCTGAATAGAATGTCTTTTTTTAAACTGAAGCTTCTGCACACTCAGAAAGTAGCCATACAGAACAATCACAAGTTTTGTGGCCCATTTTACGTTCCAAGTTAATCACGTTCATTTTGTTCAACTAGTCAATGAATTACAAGGTACTGTTATGTTTGTACTTATGTTGAACAGAGAAGACTCCTTTTTCATTCAGGCCCATACTTTCATTAAATCCTTCTATGTTTCTCAGAAATATGTGCCAAAACGCATTTCAGTGGTGTATGTCAGTTCCTTCTCTTTGAATCTCGCTCCATTTTAGAGTGTGAGAAGGTACTTGAAGTAGTGGAGTTTACATGTGTTTGACTGCTATGGCTGTCTTTGTTGGCAAGATTCATTCCATCTGCTTTTACCTGTGTAAAAGTTGGGTATCTCCTCTAAACCTCATCTTCTTGCTCACTATTCAACAGAGAAAATAAGGGACTACCAGAGAGCAATCATCTCATCCTTATTTTAAGTGGTTTACATAGTTCAGATGAATCACCCTCTGGACACAGGCCTCTTTCTATTAATAGTATTAAAAAAAAAAAAAAAAAGGAAAAAAGTAAATGACTCACGTGCCTCTAAAGCCAAATTTAGACCATCAAGTGGAGGTGAAATGCATTTTACCTTTATTGATTGGCATCCACTTTGGTTCAGGTTATCTTAGACTTACACCATGAACTTTCCTAGGCTCTGGTGAGAAAACCCACAATAAATCCCCACCCATTAGTGAGAAAAAACATATGGATGCCAGTGACTTCTATTAAAAACATTAACTATACCAGTCCCTACGGCATAGTGATTCATGAAATTACATTGTTTATAGCATCTCAAATAAAGGAAAAACTGTAGTCTCCAAAGTAAACAGTAAAGTGCAATATTGGAGAAGTTTATAAGGATCCAAGTAGCTAATAATAAACAGGACAAAAACAACATGTCCATATGCTAGCAGAACAACGCCTCATGAATCATGCACCGACTGTGATCAAATATTTGTTGGAGGGGTTCACTGGGGTTTTTTGATGTGTCATAGTGCATTCACAGGATGACATCTGAGAAGAGATGATGAGCAATGAAAGAATAAATGTTTTGGATTATAGTAATAGCCATCTTTTAACCTTTGGCTGGGTCTGCTCCAAGATCTTCCAGTAGTACTCCTGCCTAGTGGCAGTCCTGTCACAGAGCCATCCGAAAAATAAGAGAATGAACTTAAAGCGGAATTATGCATCCCAATGAACTAGCAATTTAATAAAATGAAGGATCTAACAAACACATAGTAATCTCAACATGTGACAGAGAATTTTATGGCTAGCATTGGCCTCACTAATTGTCTTCCTAGATAATCTAATGATCTTGTGATCAGCGCAGGAGAGGCACAAAAATTGTCAGATGAGAGACCTGAGACAACTATCTGACTGTTGGTCAAAATCTCTCCCTCCACCTCTCCCCTGCAGCATTCAAAGCATTTTAACTCTCTGTAATGAGGGTACATGATCTAAAAAATACCTGACAGAAATGAAACAGCTATCTCAGATGCTGGACTCACCAAATCTCCCAAACATTTTTTTCCCTCTCCATTTCATGCTACTACTAGCAGCAAAATGCTACAGAAGACACATAACTATTAACAAAAAAAATTATTTAAAAATATAAAATTATTTTATATTAGCTAATATAGTCTATATTTAAAATAGTTAATTAAAATGATCAAACATAAAAATAACTTTTAATACAATGATGCTGCAAATATTGTTACAACCTGGTCTGAAAATGTTGGAAATGCTGTAATAAAGCCATCAGTAGCCAAAGAACTTCTTTGCTTAACACCATGTCTGAAGCAGAGATGATGGTAATAACAATGAGAATTTTGGGAAGAAAAGGTATTGCAGACATGGCCTGAGAAGGCTGTGCACACCCTACCTCAGGGAAGGATCTTACTCTCAGGACTCTTGCTGACCATTCCTCTCGGCGTTCCCCCCCAAATACAGTGTTGACTGCCTGTAAAGCCAGTGAACAGGCGCAGTATTTCAGGCAAATGGAGAGTGCAGCACAAATCTCCATTAGAGTACATTTTGAGTAGGAATTATTTTATCCTCAAGATGGGGAAAGGAAACATTTTCTCCAGTGGCTGAGAAACTTGTGAATGCTGCAGGAGGAGCTCCAGTTAAGACAAAGAAAAGGCTACAAACTCCCTACAGTTTTGTGGACTCACGGAAACTTCCCGGACATGTCTACACCGAGGCACCCACTTCTGGCAACCACAAGATAGGTACATTGAACAGCATTATTTGAATCTCTTTCCTAGGTATTTTGGCTAAACCCTCGCTGAAAGCACAGAAAGAAAGAGAGTCAAATTGGTTCTCCGATGTAGTACAATAGTTCTTCCTAAAGGATGAGGGAGAAGTGGAAACTTATGCTTTCCGCAGACACTACTGGACGAAAAAGAAGCACAGCCACTAGAAGACTACGCAAACAGCCGAATCCATCTGGAAGAAGACATCCTCACGTATGTCCAAAATCAGATGAAAAAACTCAAGGAATGAAGAACAAAGGACACCTAGGAGTGATTGCAGACAGCCAATTATACAACAGCTTGCAACCCAGCTGCAAAGATCAGTACAACTTTGTGTTGCGTGCACATACGTATCTTGAGATACTGCAGAGTGGACATTTTAACGGTCCAATTCTATACAGTTCCCATATGATCCTACATGGAATATTACATTCAGCTGAGCATCAGATTACCAGAACCATATGATGAAAACTAGGGAAGTTTCTGAGCTGAGCAATGCTTTGTAATAAATTATTATTTAATTTTCTGTATAAATACATTTATAGCACATCTAAGAGCTCTCAGAGAAAGGACTGTAAACAGTAGTCTGGTAGTATTTTCAACATAAACACCAAGAACGGAGGGAACAAATTATAACTGTAGAGACAGAAAAGTAATGCATCTATTGAGAAAAAAAAATAATTCTTGAACAAGAACTATCAGGCTTTGGAATAATGTCTTAAAAAATAGGAGGGACTCTTCATTGCATGAAACCCCATTAGCAGAACAGAAGACCAGATGACTTTAATAGGTCATTTCAAAAATACACTTTTCAGATCCTGCTCTGCACTAGAGTTTTCTAACAATTGGTTGGCATTAGGTGAAACCTAAAGAAATTAAGGGCATTCACAAACACATAAAAGAGAGTCACGAGGAATGTGTCTATATTTTCCTGTACCAGCTCCTTTGAGGCTCTGCTTGCCAGAAGAGTGCAGAGACACCTGAACTCCTGGCAGGAGGTGCAGGGCTAGCCCAAGACCCCACAGCAAAGCTGCATTAACCAGATATTCTGCAGTTTCCTCCTGCAAAAAAGGAAATTCCCAGCTTTGGAATTTATTTTTTTTTTTATGGTTTGAATTCCAAGTTTTCATTGTTTTCCATCTTGCGAGTAAGAATTTCTCCAAGACCTATTTCCTTCCCTGTCCTAGGTGGATGCAGCCTTAAGAAACGCAGTCAGTCCCACAGAGAAGTCAGAAGCAGCGGGTGGAAATCAGTCACGCAGTCCCTGCCTTCAGCACATCAGCTGACTAACTGCACCTGAAGAACAGACTTATCCAGTGCAGAGATTTATAGACTCCGTATTATAGTTTAACTGTTGGCACAGCAAAAGACGTTGCATTATCCACTTCATCTTCTGCAAAGACTTGTTTCTGCAAAGGCAAAGAGATGCATTTACCGCTCGTCCATCTGCACAGCTCTACTGTTTGCAGCAATTACCGCTTGCCTGCAGAATTCTCTAATCACTGAGCAGAGAGAAAAGAATTCTTCTAATTGCTCAGTGGTTTTAGTTTCCCAAAATAGTTGACCTTCTTCCTTTTTGAAGAAAAAACTTTCCCCTGCCTCTCTGCCTGCCTCCCCACCCCCTTCCCGCTGGCAGACATGAGAAGAGAGCTGTGTTTGTTTTCACGGTAAATGGGAGGCCGGGGCAGCAACAAGGCTGATCTCACAGTTTCCAGCTGTAATATTTGATTTCTTTACAACTGCACATATGCAGAACTCAGAAACTACACTAGTCCAGTAAGAGCAATGCGTGCAAAAATCTCACAGCCAAAAAAAAAACGGTTTGAGCAGCAACAGCATGGTTCTTGACAGGAAAGCAACTACGCCAGCTAAGAGATGAGGGTTACTTGGGCCAAAACTGCTGAACACTACAGCTGAGCCCCAATGTCCACATATAGGGACGTGTCAGATTTTCAAGTGTTGAAAGTCCAGGATTTTATAGTGAAACTAGACAAAGCTAGGCATTTTTAGGTCATGTGAAACTGTCCCTATAGGGCTTAGGAAAACAACTTCAAGGCCCACTTAGAAAGAAGAGAAAAAACAAACTATCATTAAAAACTTGCCTTATCTCCCACTAACAGATACAACCATGTATCAGTCTCTGTGACAATGCTGTTTTGCTGCTTTGAAGTTCAGATGTAATTTTAACATACAGAATTCTTGCCTTCAGCTTTATATTAACATTACTGACATTAAATATTTACATTGATCACTTTCATACATACGAGGGTTTTTTCTACTTACCTTTTTTTTTTTAATTGGACAATGGGAAGAATGACAGAACTATACTTCAACAGGAATTCAAACTAGATAGACAGGATTTTCAAAAGTGAACAGTAAATTTTTTTAAGTAACATTTTTAAGAACCCTAAAAAATGTCTGGTCTTCTGCAGGAGAAACTCAAATCTTCTCCAAATGGAAGAGCTGAAGTTTGAGGAGGAAATAGGTTAAACATATATCATTACTAGAATGTGTTTGACAGGATTGTCCAAAATATTTAGATAATGGACATCCAGAGGTAAAGAGCTGACACAATACT
This sequence comes from Vanellus vanellus, assembly GCF_965231255.1. Classification (NCBI taxonomy): domain Eukaryota; kingdom Metazoa; phylum Chordata; class Aves; order Charadriiformes; family Charadriidae; genus Vanellus; species Vanellus vanellus. The sequence continues at coordinate 29,703,926 of NC_138907.1, forward strand.
CCCAGCCCTGGCATTAACTTCATTGTCTTTGCAGTCTTTATTAACTGTACTTTCAAGGCAGGAGGGTTAATTTATTTATTTTTATTTTATTTTAATGGAAATGCTTGCCTCGTGTACAGACTTTCAAACTGAGACTCACCAAGTAGCACACGCTTCTGGAAGACTGTGAAATCCTTTCTTTTGCTCTCAGCCCAGCGGCTGGGTGCCCAGCTATCCTGGGGTCCCAAAAAACTGAGCCCAAGCCTGCAGACTCGCTGTCGCAGTCCGGGAAGCCCAGAGACCTCCTGGCTCCAAGTAAGGCTCTCCCAGGTCCTCAGCTATGGCAGCTCCCAAGCAGACTGGCGCGAGGCAGGCTGTGTTGCAGACAATTAAAAGGGTTTCCTTTAAAAAGAGGCACATTTCCTTGGCAAGTCTTTTTCGATTCTATTGGCAGATCAAAGCTGAGACTTTGCAGTACACTTTGTTTCATCCTGTTCAGCTTTCTAACAGAAGATGTTTTGTGGGGAAAGGCTCTGGACAGTTCTAGCTGTCCATGTATTCTTATCTTAAAAACAACTTTTTATTTCAAGACCGGTGACACGGAAAAGATCACTTGTGAACAGCATTGTAACTAGTGCGGTGAGCCCTACTGTTAGTCTACAAGTTATCAGGCAAATCTGAGGTTTGTTCATCTTTCCTAGAGACCGCCTGGACAAAGTTGGTGTGTGGTCCAAAACCTACCGATGAGAAGGTTCAGATGGCAGATATTAAGACCTGGACCACTGCTGCAGAACTGGTGACCTGGGTATTTCCAGCCCAGGCATTAACTTCTCTGAAGCCTGTATTCACCAAGCGCTTCAAGTCGGTGGTAGCTGTTTCCACACTTCCCTGGCATAGATGCTTGCAAATAAAATGACGATAGGAAGCACTCACATTTCTTTCAAATCTCAGAAACCTTATTCCAATTTGAGTTTTGGAAAAGGCTTGGGAAGTACTAATTACTCCAGCTGGTTCATTCCAGGACAGGCACTGAGAGAAGAAAAACAAGGCTTTTCTCCTCTTGTTGCAAAAGAGCAAAGCAGACCCAAAGCAGAAGTGAAGAGAAGCAGAGGTACATGGTAAACTGGCCTTGGTTGTGCCTTAGCAAGAGGTTACAGTGCACTTCTCAGTCCCTCTCAACTGGCCCCATTCTGACACCATAAAATACAGCAACTCGGCGTGACTCCGAATTAGACCAGCTGGAAGTGGCTCCTGCATAACTGCACACTAGTTGTGAATTGATGTTACACAGCCACATTCACTCCTACGCTGTGCCCTCTTTAGGGCAAACTGTAGGAGACCATTGCCAAGGGTGCATGTTCCCTCCACTCCCTGCTGGCAGCGACTGCTTTTGGTCAACGTAGCTCTCGATGAATTCTTTGCACCTCAAGAGGAGCAACGTGGAGACGCTCTAGGAGAAACCTTGTGCCTCAGACATTGACCAAGCACATTATCAGTTTCCACAGTTAGCCCAGAGACCCCTCAGACCTGGTGTGCCTGGGAGCAGGACAACCAAAGGACTTTTGCCCACAGAGCTCCGCCAGCCTCTTGCATGTTACCAGAGTCATTCCAGTTGTGCTCAGGTTAATAACAAGGAACCTGCTATTTTTTCACAGTACGACAGACAGCTGGACAGACTGCAGCTAACAGATAATTCTTATGTTCATCACATAATGCTGAACGTTAAAGAACGCTATGACTTAATATGTATGTTTGCTCTGTAGAAAATGCTTCTCCTGCACAATATTTGTATCAAATGACTTCTACACTCAGTTCCTACTTTTAGATTTTCTAGCATGATTCAGTAAAGGATTTACTCAGCCCCAAAACATTGCTATCCTTCTAAGTACACATTTGGCTATCTCTTTGGATGTTTACAGTTTATAATTTTTAATTAAAATTAATTGAACTGCTGAGTTCAATATGCTATAGTTATTTTACAGAGTGTTATTCCATATATGGGATTTCAAGAAGTTGATAAAAAGGAAAATAAGCAGTTTATTTTGCTCACACTCCATCTATCCCAGTTTGGTCATATCTGCGAGTACGAAGGATTTCTAATGTAAGACGTTTCATAGCTAACCTTTTCCTTATCCTTATCCCTCTTTTGGCCCCAGTCCTTTCCCCAAAGCACAATCCCCCACCCTGACAGAAAGTGCCCTTATGAATGTAAATGCCCGTGGACAACTTTTTATTTGGCAGCTGTATAACATTATGGACTTATTATCCGTGAAAGAGTTCTACTTTCCTCAAACTGGAATTAAAGTGCATTAGGAAACCAAGAAAAATGTTGTTATTGCACATCACGCTGGGTCAGACAGCTTTAGAAAATCCCCAGAAGTAAAGGAGAAAACCATTCGCTTTTTTCCTGTACCATCAGTATCATCTGACCAACTGCTAATTGTACTGCTGAGGTTTTAAAGACCTCTATTCAGGTAAGTGCTGGCCAAAAATACCGCTCTCATTCATCAAAGCACAAGTACTTTCAAGAGTAGCCTAGTAACACAGAAAAGACTTGAAAATCCTCAAAGTCCAGCCACCTATGGAGCGATCATGTGAAAAAATGTCAAAGAATCACTTTTGTAAATGCTTAAGACAACTGCTACTGAGTGGTAAATACAAAATACTGTTTAATTGCAATTTTCAAATATTCTTCCTGCTTTCAGTCATTATATGTCTGTCCCTCTGATGGAAATGGGAATTCTTTCAGTTTTCAAGCCTGTGCTCTCCTTTCATTGCAATGAGGACCTAATTCAGAGCTTTAAACTGTGTTCTGCAATGCATAATTAATCTGGCTTCATAGAGACCTGGACAAAAGACCCCATTCAATCTTCAGCTCCTTCCCCCTGAGATATTGTTATTTCTAAAAACTCCTGCCAGCTGGGCTGGAGGGAAATCTCAGCACTGTGGGAGAATGAGCAAACTACAGGCCTCCGAGGGATTTGAAGTAACTATCTGACTAAATTGGATTAGAAAGTAAGGAAGGGGAGGGGAAAAAGAGCTTATTCTGAAGTCTACAAAAGCTCATAAAAAATTCTTAGAAGATATTCATATGGTGAAGGGGAGAAAAATATGCGAGTTTTTATAACAAAACAGGGAAAGAATTTTAAAACATGCGTGAGCCAATACACTTGGGGATGTTTGAAGGGATTACTGCCGGTATTATTTCAGGAAAACTGTTGTGTCTGCCTTTGAGCTTTGAAACGGCATTTCTCTGCAAAATCTGGGCTGCCCTGCAAACCAAAATAGTCATACTTTCCTTCCAGGTATTTGATACGTCTCCTGTTTGAACCTATAATGTAGCCTAACCATAAGTTGCCTTAAATTTCCTCCTAAGCACGTTGCAATTAAAAGCCTCTGCCCAGAAGGATTCCAAAGGGCTGCAGAAAAGCAAATTCAGTCTTGTTAAGAGAGCCGGCACCCTGCTTTCGTTCCCTGCAAGCTCATTCTCTAAAGCGTGTCGGTGACACTGCCCAGAGCACCTGGCCACCTCTCATGCATTTCACAGTATTTTTAGCAGGCTTGTGCACATTCGGGAATATTGCCCCATTTACTACCAGACTTTTTGGAGATGAGGTGGAAAAAGCTCACGGCCCCCTTGGGAAAGTGGGTGGCTGGGGGAAAAGACGCTTTGGGCTCTCTGCCTCCTCCGCCCCACTCTGCCGTCCCTCGCTGATGCGGACCTGCTGCTCGCAGGCTGCCCGCTCCTGCAGCACTGATGCTGTAGTTGAATGAGGTTATGTGGGTGTAGCCCAGGACAAAACTTGGCTCCCTAGCTTCAGAAATACATTCAGAAGCCGGATTTTTAACCGCCCTAACCGATACTCCCCATATTTTGATGGGAAGCCCTTACAACAGCAAAGGCAAGGGCAGATTAGTTCGTAAGTTTTCGCATTTTACAGAAAGAAATCATATAAATGACTCGAGAAAGGCCAGCAGCCTCCCTTAAAATCCTTCTGCTGGCACCATCGGAAATTTAAAAAGTCATAATAAGATCCTGATAACAGGACCGGCTTTCCCTCCTTCCCCCTGCCTGTGCATGCCCATGGTGGAAGTAAGGCTGCACAGGAGGCTGAGCTGCCCGGGCTGCTGCTCGTGGGACACTGACAGGGCAAAGAGTTAAAAGCACCCTTGCAATACACTGACTTTTCCACAGTCAAAAGGAATGAAACCATTCCCGAAGCATCGATCTTCTTAGGACTCACGTGTTGTTACAGAGTGAAAACCAGGGTAGTTTTCAGAGGTCTGCGACACACTGAAGGGAACAGCATGCATGATGAAAAATGCACCCTACTGCACGATGCATCTCTGTAAAGATGGGCACACAAAAATTACAAACCATCAGAGCAATCCTAAGCAAAGATCCCATTTGTCTTCTTTCATTATCATAATTTGCCATTTCTAGACCTATTATCACAGAATAATTTTCTATGATCTCCCTTTGCCCTGGGGAAGTGCATGGAGGAGAGGGAGTAAGAAGGGGGGGCAGGGGAGAGAGAAAAAAAAGAAAAAAAGAGAAAACAGGATTCAGCAAAATCTTTCAAACCAGTGGAGGGGTTTTTAAGAGTGTCACGTCATAAAGAAACACTTGCGTGTAACTTAGCAACAGCAACAACAAAAGTACTGGTAGCTCATATTCCAGACAAACAGAGTAATGTTTAAAACATTATCTTGTTATACAAAATCCATACAGCCCATTTCCAGTTCCTTTAATTCCTGCGGTGCTGGAAAAGCAAGGCAACACCACCACACTTTCTTTTCCAAGCAACATAATGAGCCACTTGTGATAAGTGTTACACATAATCCAAAGATGTTGGATGTTGTCAAATCCACATTGAGGAATCACATCAAAAAACTTACTTACAATAGTAATCTAACAACTCCAAATAACCCTGTGGCATTTCTTAAAAGGGACACCTAAGGGTTTCGCATCTGTGAAAGAGAAAACCTGGTGGAGGAAAAAAAACCAGCGTCATTACCTTCAGCTAAACATACCCTAAATAATGCTGATACATAAGTAAAAGAACTACCTAAACAGGTGCCGACTTTTCTCAGCTAAAGGAACATCTCTACTGTCACTCAGTGGATCTAATTGTGCATTAATAGTATTACACATGTCCTTTCTATAGACAACACTGATGTTCTCTCCCTATTTCAAGGCATCCTACTCAAAACTGGCAGCGGACACTGCAAGGAGCGAAGGACAGACAGTCCAACCCAAGGCAGGAAAAGTCAGTGTTAAACCCTATCCCCACACTCTGGACTTCGCGTTGCGTGGCTGAGAGCATGAGACTGCACACAGGGTCTTCTGGGAGATGACACTTCCCCCCGACAGGCTGCTCAGTCGCTGTACCTTGCCATGGTAAGGAGTTTTCCTAGCAATGCGCAAGCAGCCCCGCTCATTCCCACCCTGAACCCACCTCCTCCAGCCCACTCCCAGTGCTGTGACTGTACGGAGGAGCCTTATCCCAGCCACTGTGGGAGTCCCACGGCACGCCTGGGACAGGAGCAGAGCCAGAGCAACTGTTACAGGTGTGTAGGCAAAACCCAAACCTGTTGCTTTGGGAAAGATAAAAGAACTCATTCTCCTCACAGGGTTGACAGGAGCCTGGCAGCAGCATCGGGCAGGTGATGGAGGAAAGAAGAGGGGAGCCTGGCAAGGCTGCAGGTCTCACTCCTGCTGCAAGGAAGAGAAAAGGGTAAGCCTGGAAAGTAAAGCAGCAGAGTCTGGGGTTTGCTGCTCCTACTGCTGCCTGAAGGGTGGAGAGGGCATAGAGAAGAGCTGTCTGCCTCCTGAGGAAGAAGGTTCTTGCCCCCAGCCACACCACTGCGTGGGGAGGGAGTGGGGCACAGATCAAGCCTTTCATTCCTAGATCTCCACCAGTATTTCTCCCTTAGAGAAGAACACCAAGGCACGACAAGAAGCAGAATTTGTCCCATACTACAGAAAGGGTCAAAGAAGAACCTGAAAGTTCTGAACGCCACCTCCCCATCCACATGCGCTTGCCTAAACTTGGGAGGCTAAAGAGACACCTTGCTGCTCCCAGAGCTGTAGGTCAGCCTGCTCCCAGCCCTACCTGCTGCTCAGCCCAGCCTCAGCCCCACCACTCACCCTGCGCCCACAGTCTGCCAGCTGACCCGCTCCGCAATTGCTCCCTAACTTGCTCCACTTATATGCACACACAGACATACTCATCCCAACAGCTGAAGCAGATCAGCCAAACAACCACAACAGCAGTCTGACTCACTTTGAATGACACGAGTGAAACGCCCCAGCCCAGCCCCACGGGGCCAGTGGTGCTGCGGGCACAGTGGCCACCTCCGCCGCCCCCAGCCACGGGTGGCTCTCCCAAGGGCTCTCATCCAGCCTTCTCTTCCCCCGCAGCCCTGACATTTTAAAATTTCGTCCTACGTGAAAATGAGGGGAACTTTTAACTCTGTTTTGCTAACTCTGCGTCAGATTGAGAATCCACAAAAATCTCTTAAAAAGGGATGAGTGAATATCAAAAGCGGACTCAGGGCTCTTCAGTGACAACTTTGTCTGCTATGGGGCACTTCAGCTCTACTCAAAATCTACAGTCTGCCTCCTCTGATAGAAATAGGTCATTAACTTCCTTTTTCTTAATGCTTACTCCATATTTTAAAAGTATACTCAAATAAGACTGAGGCAATTTAGTTCCTTGTTTTTCCCCCTCTTCCTCAAAACCTTGGGCTTCAATTGACAGTAATGCCCAGGACAAAATTAGAGTACAATGCAAAAGGGCCCAAGATCAAGTAAAAATTAAGGAATAAAATAAAGGCCAAATTTTCCTGTTACTTTCTCTGGTAACACCATGGATTTACACTGAAAAAAATTTGAGCAATTGGACAGTTACAGTCTCAAAAGGAGGACGCAGTCTGTCTTCAACGGGCCTGCCACACAGATCTCAACAGCCAAAGAGATTTCCAGAGAGGGACTCCCACAGCATGAAATTCAGGCACAGAAATACTCCAGGGCAGACCCAGTCACAGTCCCCGAGTCTGTCCTCGGGAGCACAATACTGACCATGCACTCTGGGTAACCCCTCTTGTTTTCAGCTGTCTCCTTCATAAGTTATAAACTGCACTGTCCCACCTATACCATCTGGTCCTAATCTCCCTGTTGAAATGTAATCCTTAAAAATTTTGAGTCTAGGAAATGAAGTTACTCGATGTTTTCAAGGGGGCCTAAACTGGGCATTAAAACCCAAAATGTTGCTAAATGGAATACAAAAACGAATAAGAGGCTTATCATACAGCTATAACATTTAGTTATGCGTAGGAAATAGGATAGAAATTGCTAACTGAAGTTCAACAAATCTTGCTGAAATCAGTGATACAGTCGTGCATTTTAAGCATAAAGAATAAAGCTCTATATAAAGCAAAACAAGATGATAGTGGCTTAAATGTAACATTGGTTCACATTTTTGGCAAAGGCGTCCTTAAAAATTTGTCATTTTTACAAGTGTATTCTTGTCCCGTATTATAGTAATTAGATGCAGAAGAAATATTTTGCCCTGTCAGCTTTAATAAAGATGACATTGCAGAGACTCTCAAGAGAGCAGAGACCCGAGCACAGAGTCAGATGCACCACAGTGAGGTCAGAAGGTTTCCATTTTTTTGGCTCTATTAGCCTAGGGAGAAAAAACGGGAGTAGCATTGCTTTGTACCCAGTCTAGGATGTCCCACGCAACCCATGCAACACCAAAACCAAAGTAAAACATAGTTAGTCCTTCTATTATCAGAAGTGCAGCTCTTTAAAAACTTTATAGGAAGCATTTTAAATGAAACGGAGAGAGGAGATGGAATCCAACTACGAGATCATCTGTTTGATCAAACATTGAACAAAACATTAACAGCATCCAAATTCCTTTTTATCCCAGGGCACATTCTTCAGATTACGTAAAGACATTACATATACCTATATTTCGGCATGGGTTATTGACAGATCACAGCCCTAAAATGCAGGATAGATCTCTTCTGCTTATGCTGTAAAAAATACTCTGTGGTCTTGCTTAATAACAGTTGTGAAGAGCACAAAAATAGTCGGGGGAAAGAGCTGGGAGCAGGATGTTCTGTCTCCTGGCGTACAGCTCGGTACACGTTCCACCAAACTGCAGCTCAGGGAGCTAACGGATGATGACACAGAAACACACGTGTGCTCTCCCTCCCACCCAGGTGGTATTTTTATTTCTAACCCTTCTTTCTCTGGGTTGCAGGGAAGTTTCACAGAGCCACTGAGCGTCACACAGGATGCTTAGGAGCTGGCAGGCTCTGGCTTGAATTTCACCCTCTGACCACAAAATACAAAGCAGTTTAAAGCTTAGGTTGAAATTTTTGTTAGGGAGAGGTCATTACAGGTAGGGGACATGAGATTGGGAGCATGTACTGCAGCCAAACCGTAGTTCCTCTGACACGACACTTCTGAGGCAGACCTGGCACCAAGCCCTTACTAGCCTGCAAGACAAGAGGAAGGTCTGTGGCAGCCGTGGGGGCACACATGTCTAGGCTTTGGTCGGCAGACACAACCCCTGCCCGGCTGCTATCCAGGCACCCTGCAGTCACCACCGTCTTAGCGATCAGTTGGTTCAAAGGCCACCTCAGTTAAAACATCCTTGCATGGGCTGCTGGATGCACTTAGGCAAAGCACCATATCAACCCAAGGTTTAATGACCGCAGCTGTACAGGCATCAACCTTTCTTCGAGCAATTCGTGGCACCTACTGTCACAGAGACAAATACTTAAAGAAAAGCTGTAATGTAAATTGTGCCGTCGCATGCTATTCCAGAGATGTTGAAGCCAACTAAACGGCAACTTTAACAATGTCTTTTTCTAGCAGATATTTGTTTTACCCAGCTAGCAGCTTTTATTTCGAATGCTGATTTGTAATCAGTGCTAAAAGCATGTATCTTCCCATTTCTTCACCAAATCTGAGCTGAGGTACTAGCACTTCAAGGAACCCCACCAAAACAGAAGAATGGCTAGTTTGTTCTCTGGTACCATGAAGCCACAGGTTGAGTCTTCTCCCGTGTATACCAGAACCAACTTCATGGATGCCACACTCCTATAATTCAGACTGAAAAAGAATTGGCTAAATACTAATAGAAAGGAGGTGCTTGTGCTTTCTCTTCTCAGCTCCCCCCCCAAGTTTGTGAAGGCTATTGGGGTCAGAAAGTCATATAATGAATGACGCTTTAAAATAAAAAGCTATCTACGTGATATTTTGAGTGCCTTGGTAGATTTAATTCCCTTTTCAAGCGTTCTTAAAAAGTGAATTAGGAAATGGAGATTAAAGTGCAGTTGGCATAGGAAGAAACAAGAAAACAAAACAAAATCAACCACTCACCCGCTATTGAAACATCTAATCTAAACCTTTTTATGGTTTAAAAATAGAAACTATTTATAAGACAATGTGTGGTTTAATCAGCACGCAAGAAACAAGCCAATAATTAAAAGTTTAAAATAAAGGTTTAAACTCAAGCATAGTTTTGCAACTGCAGTTATAGCCAGATTACAAAATTCCTTTCACACAATGCACATAGCATCCTTTGAGACTTAATGACATTCTGCAGCTGGGGTAGTATGAATCTGAGTTCTTTCTGTTCCGAGTTATTTACTTCTGCAAGAAAATTCCCCATGGCAACTGGCCAAAGGGGCTTGTCTCCTTAGTGTGTGAAATGTGAGCAGATACAAGCTTGACACCATATTTCATCCCCTCGCCTTCCCTCGTGTCTACATTCCTAACTGTAAATTAAGGGGTGGCAGTGACCGTTCTGGGGTGGCAGGAAGCAGCTTATTCAGAAAGATAGGAAGAGGTGGAGGAAAAAAAATATTGCAGTGCTTCAAGGCAGTTTCTGAAACTACAGTGAGATTCTTCTCACCCATAATCAAGACAAGCTGAAATTGTGCAACAGCTGATTCCCTTCTAAAAATGTGATGTTTATTCCTTTTATTGACCCTCCAGAGATGTATTTATCATCTACACAGAAATCAATAGAAATTTGTCAATACTTGACAACGCACATCTATACTTGCAGCAGTACCGTTCTCATTTGCGGTCTCTTTTCAGGAATGCAAGTTGTTTTTTTTCTGTGTGGAGGGTCCACGAAATCTCAGAATACTTCTGCAGCACAGTCTGCCAAGGCTGATTATGAAAGAGGCAATTTGGAACATGGAGCCTCAAGCTGGACTTTAGAAAACAAGAGGCACCTGGGAAATGATGTGCAATTTGCAGAGACTCTAAATACACTCTGGCAAAACTAAAATTCCCCATAGGACCTCAGTCAGCCAAGGGTGAAGCAGTGACCTTGGACACGTTTACCCTTCTCGGAGCTGATCTGCATAATGCATCTGCTATTTTAGCTAAGGGATACCACCAGCGCACTCGCTTCCTTTTGCATCCTCGTTTTTGCTCCAAGTCCTGAATGCACAGTTATGTATAGCACTGACACCAGTAAAACTCACTTGAAAGATGCCTAGTTGGCAAGACACTTTTTCTGAGAAAGCCTGAGTCTCAAAACATTGCTACCAACTTCTAAGCACACTGTGCTACATGCCATAGTAAGGGGCCTGTGTCTACCTTTTGTGTGTCCCACACACTATCTAGAGAAGTTCGGACTTCAGGCCACCCTGGAGAGAATCCTGTAACTCCTTTTAGCACATGGGGTAGAGACACCCTTCCAATTTTCTTTGTAGACCCAAAAAAGTCAGTGCCAGGGGTGCAATAATGTTTTCATTAACTTCACTTGACATGAGGGTGTCCTACTTTGGTTTCAAGAAACAAGACTGAAACCAAAATTCTGACAGTCCAACCATGGTTTGGCTTCTTGTTATTTTTGATTAAGAAACAAGCAAGAGCAAAAACTTCTGCTCAGTCCTGTGTTCTCTCCACGGAGCACATGCAGAGTGGGGGAAGAGGACTCTTCGTGGCAAGGGGACCTCGCAGCAGTAGCTATACTCACACCTCTGCTCCCCACAGGAGCTGGGGTCTTGTTCAAACTGGCTGCAGGGGAGACATTCCAGGGCCAGGGAGCTAAGCTGGGCGAGTACAACGCGCATCCACCTATCCCAACCTGCAAAACACTCCCCAGGGATCATTCTAGCCCAAGCAAGTGAAAACAGATTAGTCTGTACAAAAATCATGACAGAAAAACTTTCAGTGTAAGCAGGTTTAGACAAAATGTTTGCAAAGCTTAGCGATTCAATTCTCATTTGAATAAATGGAAAATGAGGCTGGAAGTTTTGAAGAGAAATCCAGGAAGCAGAAGGAATCAGCAGGCCTAATTCTGAAGATTTTCCTCTGCCTGTGCTAAGGGCTGCTGCAGAAAATCTCCCGCTAGCATTTGTGTGACAGCTACTGGATCTGTGAGATGTAGCAATCAAATGCGAATGTGATTAGGCCCGGTTGGCCTGGGTTTATGACAGAAACAGAACTGCAAATGTCAAATAGTGGATAGCAAATTAGAGCTCCCAGATTATTTTTATCATTATAGTAGGCTGCAAAACACAAAAAGAAGCGAAGGGTTAACTATCAGCTGACAAATGAAGAGATTTTAAGACTGTTCAGAGAAGAGAGGAAGCTTTAAGCACAGTTTCGTTCTTGAAGGAAATAAAGGCAGGTGAAGGAGAGGGCTTTTATAGCACCTTCCAAAGTAGGTGGCGAGGAGGAGGAAAAGGGGAAAAATTACTTTCTTTTCTCTCTGGGAAGCCAGGCAGCTATGCAAAGGGCTGAGATCCTAAGAACAGCATGAAAGAGGACATTTGGTCCAGGGTATCTGTAGCTCTACCTCGTCCCACAAAGCAGTGTGGCAAAAGTTGTCACACGCTGTTTTGTTGTTTCCACCAGTGCATTAAGGGTGTGCCACAAGATTTGTTTATTCTGAGGGGAGAGGAAGGACCGCTGCATTTTGCGTAGCTTGGTAAACAAGGTGAGTAGAGAGATGATTATCCAGCATCCCCCCCTTAGACCTACCCAGGGAGCAAAGGCAAGGATCCAGCAGTGAACACAGGGTCCCAGTTCAGAGGCAGAAGCTGGACAGCCTGGGCTGTCCAGAGCCACCCTCTTCTAGTTGCAGCAGTGCCAGCTGAGGAGGCTACAGGCTCTAACCCAGAGCCACTTACTCATCACTGCCCTTCTGCCAAGGGTTATTGCCTCCTCAGATCTGCTGGATGAGCTGCTTCGTTGGTCATCCCTAGCCTGTTTCATTCAAGAGCCCAGATAATTTAAGCAATTTAAATGTTGATCTGTGCCAACCCAGCTCATTTTGACTGAAATTGGGAATTGTATCAAGAGAAGCACAACCGGCAGCACAAAGAAGTTTGTAGCCTTCAGTAGGGGTTAGTCACTGCAGTTGGTGCAGGGTGGAGAGGTTTTAAAACTCTTCAGCCATTTCAGCTGCTGCCATGAAAGGACTTGTACATCTTCAGCCACTGGGGCTATTTTAACAAACATCATCTAGCCGCACTCCCTCCAGAACCATACATCGGCTGAAAACCAGCAGAGCACTATATATAACTGCTCTTGGCTCAGAAACATTTCCAACCCAGACCCTCCTGCTTCCTTGGCTGGGAAGAAAGAGAGAGATTGTAGTAGTTACTCCACCACTTTACACCTGAAGATGTCTTAACCAGCCAACTGGGACCTGGTTCTGCTCCTTTGCAATAGCAAAAGGTTCAGAGGAGAGTAAAAAGAACCTGCTGGGAGTCTGGGGGAGAAGAGCAGAGGGGTACGTAAGCGGAGTTGTCCTGCATCAGGGTCTAAGCATCTCTTGAAGGAACAGCATACTGTAACAGTTCAGCAAAGGACAGGCTTATAGGAATTTACGTGATCTCAGACACTGCAATAATAAAAGAACATTTTGAAAGGAAGAAAAAAAAAGACAGAATTAGGGACAGACAAATTGTTCATCAGCTCTAAAACAAGAATTTGGCAATACTAAGTCAGCTGTTTCGTATCATTTCAAAATAGATGGTTTTGGTGTACTTTCCTCTTTTCAAAGATTTTTTTTTTCCCCTCCCCAAGCACCATTACCCAAGTTCACATAAGAGGTCAAAACAGCTAACAAATGGAAAAAATCACAAAAATTAGCTGAGGTTCAAAAGGCAGTTACTGTATTAGAACATGGGTTTGGTTTTCTGTTAAAGGGACTTGCTTTTACACAAATCCTAAGGTGGCACAGGTCGACACTACTACATTTGTGTCAGGAGAGCTGCTCTGATTCACAGTACCTGAAGATCTGGTCCAACTGCTCTTAGGCTTGGGCTCTGTGGGACCTGTGTCTGTAGCGCTGAGGTAAATCAGATATATTCTTTTTAAATACTGAGCTTCTGAGAAAACTGATTGCTAGTCAGCTTTTTCAAAGCAGTTTTCATGTTTTAAAGAGCTCTCTGCTTGGGGGGAGGGGTGGTTGTTTTTTGGTTTTGTTTTTTAATACAATGAATTTTCTAAAGAACTTGGCACTTGGAGGGCGGGTGGCATAAGATTACTGAAAAGCAACCCCTTGTATATAGACTCTGAAGAAAGTTGCAGATACCATAGCATGTATTCTCAAATTTATTTAATACCCAGGTTCATTTTTCTTCCTTTACATTACAAAGGGCTTTGAAAATACCATGGAGCGACTAGGATTTCACAACGGACTTAATGTACCAAATGCATGCTAGTTGTCCCAGTGACTTATACACAAATAAGCCTTAGCCCTGCCTAAGCTCGCAACAGGGACTTTGACAGCCCATGTACCATCCTCCCAGGGCAGCTTTCCCCACGCTTCACTCCCATTCACCACTTCAGTCCATCCTGTGATTTCCTATTCCTAACAGCCTGTGTTTCACATTCAGTCTAGTACTTAGAGATATGTGATGATGGAGGACAAAGCTGCTAATGGTCTCCAGAACAGGGAAGCCACTGTCCTTTTCCAGGTAAGGCAGGAAAGTGCCATTGCAGAGCAGTGAAGACTCACATTTAAAGCAAATTTTTACAACTCCACAACAGCAGGTGTCAGGTATCTGCAACCCAAACAAATCAGGCCACAGGGCAGGACCCTTGAGAGCATTTTCATTTCAAAGAGGATAAGGCACCAAAACCCCAAGCCTGCTCTACTGGAGGCGAGCATAGCCCCTCAGAGGTGTTCCTTGGTGGACACATCTTTCAATAACTCCGCTCAAGCTCACCACAATTTTGTGCTCAGATCCTACCACCTTAGCATGAGTTAAGCCCATCTACACAAACAGAAACCCTGAGGTGTGAGCAATGCCCTTATGCCCTCTGCGGCTAACAGATTCAGCAAAGGTAAAAAGCTAAAGGTCCTTTGAGGAGCTTTCACTTCCATTTATTAACCACTAGGATCATACCAAATAAGGACTCTTGCCTTCATTATACTTATTTTTTTAACTTATAAGAAAAGGAACAAACTCCAGGTGTGACATATTCATTACCCTAATCTTTTGCTCCTAGGGAACAGAAGTTGGAATCATTTTTAAGTCATTTTCACTCATTATTAGTTGACATTTATACTCTTGAGACACGTATTATCATCCATGAACTTGGCTCCTCAGCAACCCATTCCAGCTGACCAAGCAGTCAAATCAGAGCTGAGATTCTTGTCTCAGAAACATCCCACCAAAGAGCTCTCAGAGAGATGCAGAAGAGGGAAATCAATGGCACTCTCCCAGATTGCCCTTGAGAAACGCGCTGGAGCTTAAGCATTCCCGCACTCTTGCTCTCCTTTGCTGGATTTTCTTCAAACCAATCTGCCATATTTTGTCCTGAGGATAGTATTATTGACAGGAGATCTCAAGCAACATCAAGGTGCTGAGAAATCGGTGGAGAATGTCTGTCTGAGGAGTGAGAGCTTCCTTACTCACCTTCCTCATAGTAATCTAAAACTACACTCAGCTGTAGTAGGATTTCACAGTATTTCAATTCCTGTTCCCGCATACAGCACAGGAGTGCCTATAGAGCCAAAAGAATTTGGGCCAAACCACTAAGAGTTTTCTTATTTATTAATACACACTTGACCATATGCTGCTGGGCAAGGCATGTAGTCAGCATTGTTTGTATCAGCTTAATGCAAAGACCACAGCCTTGTGGACTGAAGTTTCTTCTCACACAGAATTGGGAAGGAAAGGAACTTCTGCCGATGTTCTGCTGAGTAGAAATTTTCTTTCCCAAAAAAGGAAGTCTCCTCATAATAGTAACATTGTTGGATGTATTTACTACCGAGTTCATCAAGGCACTTGCTTTTCCTTTTTATGTTATTTGTATCTTTCACCACGATCATGTTAGCAGTTCAGAAAACATCATTCCAGCTTTGAGCAACCAGGTTAAAAATATTGCCTTCTCCTCAAAAACAAGTTCTGCTAGTTTGGAACAATTTTATGCTACAGCTCTCCAGTTCTTCATACTCACCAATCTCAAAGCACTTCTCAGACTGAGAGCATTTGCAAGTTCACAACGTTCCTTCTGAATAGATAACCAATTTTAGAGATCATAGAATCATAGAATCAGTGAGGTTGGAAGGGACCTTTAAGATCATCAAGTCCAACCATTAACCTACCCTGATAAAAACACCACCACTCCTAAACCATGTCCCTAAGCACCTCATCTACCCTTTTCTTAAACACCTCCAGGGATGGTGAATCCACCACCTCTCTGGGCAGCTTATTCCAATGTTTAATAACCCTTTCAGTGAAAAAATGCTTCCTAATATCCAATCTAAACCTGCCCTGACATAACTTGAACCCGTTTCCTCTTGTCCTATCACTTGTCGCCAGGGAGAAGAGGTCAGCTCCCATCTCTCTAAAACCTCCTTTCAGGTAGTTGTAGAGGGTGATAAGGTCTCCCCTCAGCCTCCTCTTCTCCAGGCTAAACAACCCCAGATCCCTCAGTTGTTCCTGAGGAAGTATCGATCATTATTTTCAAAACCGGAAGCCTAGAATTACACTTCTAACCTTATGGTTTGCTATTCCAGAGATAGAAAATTTCAATTATTGCAAGTGCAAGGTCCTGCACCTGGGGAGGAAGAATGCTAGGCACCAGTACAGGTTAGGGGCTGACCTGCTGGGAGATAGCTTGGAGGAGAAGGATCTGGGGGTTGTGGTAGACAGTAAATTATCCATGGCCCAGCAATGTGCCCTTGTCGCCAAAAAGGCCAATGGAATCCTGGGCTGCATAGGGAAGAGTGTGGCTAGTAGGTCGAGGGAGGTCATTCTCCCCCTCTACTCGGCACTGGTGAGGCCACAACTGGAATACTGTGTCCAGTTTTGGGCTCCCCAGTTCAAGAGGGACAGGGAACTGCTGGAGCGAGTCCAGCGAAGGGCAACTAAGATGATTAAGGGATTGGAGCATCTGCCTTATGAGGAAAGGCTGAGAGAGCTGGGACTCTTTAGCCTGGAGAAGAGAAGGCTGAGGGGAGACCTTATTATGGCATACAAGTATCTAAAGGGTGGGTTGAAAGAGGATGGAGCCAGGCTCTTTTCAATGGTTCCCAGTGACAGGACGAGGGGCAATGGGCACAAGTTAGAATACAGGAAGTTCCGTTCAAACACACGGAAACACTTCTTTACGGTGAGGGTGACAGAGCACTGGAACAGGCTGCCCAGGGAGGTTGTGGAGTCCCCTTCCCTGGAGATTTTCAAGACCCGCCTGGATGCAGTCCTGAGTAATGTGCTCTAGGCAATCCTGCTTTAGCAGGAGAGTTGGACTAGATGATCTCTAGAGGTCCCTTCCAACTCTGATAATTCTGTGATTCTGTGATTCTGTGATTATCCATTTTCAACAATGGATATTCAACATCTCTGGGTTTCAGCACTTCATTTTAGATCTTAAAGTTTAGTTTGAAAATACTGACACTTGTATCTTTTTCAGATTAACTCAAAGTCCTCCAGCTAAATTAAAAGGTAATTTAGCTACAAGTTCTTTATTTAGGCATAAACAAAAATATTTCTCCTAAGTATTTATTCATGTTTGCAGATACATATGTAGTGGGTTTGCACAGGTAAGTTGGAGACCAATCATTACTCTGTATAACTGAATGTTTGACAAGAAGTAAAAAAAGAAAGATCCAAAAAAAGCAAGATGATCCACAGACACACACACTTGTGCACACACATTTTTCAGGGGAGGGACCAAGAATAATGGTACCTACCTCCATTGCTCCACCCATCCAGCCAATCCCAAAGATCATTCTCTCCACAAAGCCCTTTACTGAAGCTAATAAATTGCTGAGACTTAAGAGAAAATAGAGCATAACAATCTCATTCTGGGGATGTTCTTATTCTGGATAAAAGAAGTTTCAGTTAATTAAAGTCTGGTGTAAATTTCCCTTACAAGTGGAGGTTTTAAATGATTTCTCAAAATTCTGCTTCAGGTATCAGAGTAGCAACAGCACTGTTACAATCCCAATCCCACAAATGCTAAGTATCAGCTCAGTCTGTAAACCGAACCTTTAATCTTCTTGTTCCAGGACAGATTGTTCCAGTTTTGGCTGCTGCCTGAACTTCAGGGCTTGGAAGAAGTAAAGAGCTCAAAAACACCCTGAGCAACTTCACTTGTCTCATAAACACTGTGCTTCTAGACATTAGCTGAGTTGCATTTGAATACGATACTCTGGTAAGCAAATGCAATGCAACATTCCCATATATAATATTCACTCTGAGAATAAACATTAAATTAAAACACCTATCTCCAAGCACAAGGAGAAGGCAGAGCTATATATCCCATGCCAGACTGGCTGGATACAGAAGTTTAATGCTGTATTGGTGGAGATATCTGGATCTAAGATTTAGCCAATGTATACGAAGATTTTGGCAGGAAAATGAACAGGATGGGGAGATAGCTAGTTTGCAGAAATGCAATTTAACTTTCCCCCAAGCCCACAGCATCTTCTGAATCAGAATTTGGTGTGGGCCAGTATCTACAGTAAATAGAACAAATTGATTTTTTTTTTTTTCACGTGATAAAGATCAGAAATTGCTGTCTTCATAGAAGCATTCATTGCCGCTTGGAAGATCACCAGGATGGCGAGGAACTGCCAAATCTAGGGGAAAAGTTCAGCCTTCCATCACGATCCTACGAAAAATGCAGCTCTATACTTGCCATCTGCAAGGAGTCCGTATCTAAATTCATCAATCCACTGTATTCTTGTGAGCACAAGCAACAGTTTTCCTTTGTCTACCTGCCTGTTTAAATGCCAGATTATAAAAATTAAAAAAAAAAAAAAAATCAAGGCTCATACTTGCTTCTTGCTTTCTAATGGAAATTCTTTAAAAATTTCCAATCTTAATTAGTACACAAGAGTAAAATAAAGTACAAGAAAATAAAAGTTCCAGCATAACAAAAGCAGGATGTGTGGAAAATACCAACAACTTGATGCAGTAAGCATACAAAGGATTGAGGCCTGTTTGTCACCAGATCTCCCCCAAACTTACCCCTGGAGTGAAACTCAAGAAGTACGCATGGACGAAAGCATGTCAGGACTTGGTGGGGAAGCCAATACAAGAATAGCTACGGTAGTAACAGTGTTCCACATTCACGAAGATCTTGGGTTACCAGGGATAAATTCAGCTACGAGACTCACCCTTGTGCATTCTTAACCCCTTCACTGCAGGATGCCTTCATACAGGGCAGCGCAGGGAGTGCAGGAAGGGAACACTAGCAAACCTCAGGAAGGGCTCTTTCTCCCGGCTGACAGCAATATATAAACTACCACTCATTTAATCTTCTCAGAAATTTAAAAAGTCTTATTTAAGAGGCAACGGATAGAGCTGTGGTTATAAAGTCTTTTGCCATTAAACCATACAGATGTGATTAAGACAGCTGTTTTCCTCACACAGTAATGCATAAGACCTGCTTATCCCAGTCTCCTCAAATGCAAAATGAAAATAATAATAAATGCTTAATTATACTGCTTCCGGGTCATTTTTTGAAAGTTTTTCACTTCCTTCAGCTAATAAATGGCATCATTTGAAGTAATGGCTTTCTTTTCCAGTTTCCAGATGCTAGACTAGCTGCATTGCTAACAGACAGGCAGCTATAATATTCTTTCTTTCTGAATCCTAATATTACAAAACAATTATTTCAGGGTTTCCAGTTTTACAGTAACTGGAACCTGTAATCTTCCCTTTCAACAATATATTAGTGCAAACAATACTGAGGAAAAAACATACCCTCACCAACATTTCTTATTTTAAAAAGATATGAAATAAAACCTTTTAATAAACACTTAACTGCGCACACTTAACTGTGTTTGAAAAACTTTCTATGTGAAACTTTCTATTTGTGCTTGTTGTACAAGCAGCAGAGTCGTAGCGTAACATTTGAGAAAAGCCTTGGATTTTTTTTTCTCCCAAAACGATCAGCAAGAAGTAGAGGAAATATTGCAACAAAGGCTACTGATATGATAGCCAGGTTCAAAACCTATTAAAGGGTAAAATTTCAGCTATGTTTCTATCAAAACCCAACAGAGGCGTGCTGCGTTCGTGTTTTGCCAGAACTTTGTTTTATGATCACTCTGTTAGCGTCGTCTCATCTGTAACATGGGGATCCATAAATAGTTCCCTCCATGACAAGAGAACTGTAGGAACAAAGACATGAATTTTGGGGTAAGTGATCAACGTGCATTAAAAGGGGACACGTAAGTGTCAAGACAGTAAAACTCACAGTAAGTAAAGAGGCTTGTGGTCCACTGAGTAGGACTAAAAATTGCGAGTCAGATATATGCCAGATAATTTGCAAGAATAGAGAGCATCAAAAGCTCCTTTTGTCTGAACTTGTGGCTTCTTAGCAATAGGGTAGGTGTTGGTGCATCTTCCTCTTTCCAAGCAGCTTTTCTAAGGCTGCAGAGGGAAAAGCCCTGTTAATAGACTGAAGCAGCACCATGTGCACGAGTTGGGAAGACCAGCTCAGTTCTAGCAGCAATCAGTCCTTCCTCACTCAAATCCAAGCACTCAGGTTGAATCCCAGTCTGAACTCTTCACCTCCTCTCCAGCACGCTTCCCCTCTAAATATAAACTGCACTGCTGACAGGATTGCAGCTGGCATGAATCTTTTCAGATGTTTTCCATGTTGTCCTTGGTTTTGTTTACTATGTTAAATCAGGGGAAATTCTGTTTTAAGCAGCAAAGAAATAGAAAAAATGGATCTAGATGAAAAGAAATAAACAGTTAGATAAAAAAACATAAGAACCCATGGGTGGGTATAGGGAGGCAGGAGAAGAGATTCATAGAAAGCAAGTGATCTGATGAGCCTGAAGTAAGCTGACCTAGTAATGCTAATCTGAAGGACTAAATATCCTGCAAGTGTTAGAACCTCTTTCATCTCTAATTGTAACAGAACCAAAACCACACACTGCGAACAAACATCTTTGCACCAGGGATCTTTGAACTCGATTAAATATTAACAAACTATTCAGAGCTGAAGTTCCCCCAATACTCCAGCAGCTAAGAAAAGAAGCTACAGGAGAAAAACTGCAGACAGCAGTTGTGTCCACCTTGTGTCACTCAGTGGAGGTATACGAACTTCAGATCAAGTCTGTGTACAGAAGTGTGGGACTACCTAAAAATTTCAACATTTCGAGTCTTTTTCAGAATTCACAGCAAATCGCAAAGCTAGTATGAATAAATGCAGGGAAATATTAGATACCCTAACAAAAGAACTTTATCTCACGCTTGTAGATACCTAGCTTCTTCATGGAAACTTGAGTAAAGTGACAGCATAAAAGGCTTCTTCTATCTTTGTTGCAGTGGTGAACACTGCCACAGTATGCAGACAATCCAGGTGCGGTACTACAGTCATAGAGGCTCATTGTGTGTCACTTCTGATTCTTCCATTGCAATGAAAATAGTGGAGGATTTAGTGTGAGTTTTGGAGGTGAGGCAGCAGGAACAGGGTTCAGAGTTCTGAGACAAAGAAAGGGAATAAGGGGAAGACCTGCTAAAAAACCTAAGCCAAACCAAACCAAACCAACAAAAAACATAAGAAAAGATGCAAATATTAGCTGAACAGCAAACAGACCAAGCAAAGCCGAAAAATGCCAGAGCCCTGTTTTCCCAATATTGCTAGATGGTGCTAACTGCAGCCATTCAAAGAGAACGGGGCTCTATACTTCCAGGAAAGTTTGAGACAATGTGCTTGCCGTGACATCCACTGCATTTTACAGCTTCTTCCATGCCCAAATGGCCAAGCTGGAGGGCATAATCAGGTTCTCATTAAGCAGCTACAGCCCAAGTACCTACATGCTCTACATATACTTAGCTAACATACTGTGGCCTGCTGTGCTTTTCTCCATGACTACCAACAAACAAGGTTTGCCATTATCGTTTTACAGAATTTTCTTACATCTATCCCTCATCTTAACATTGCGTGCCACTTAATTCACCCAAACACTTGTGTAAACATATGGGGAGGGGTGAGAAGGGGGCTGTTGCTGTTTGATGAACCAGCGTAAAACGTTTGGGTAGAACCTAGTGTACAAAATCATGCATCCATATCAAGCTGTAATAAGCATAAATGTATGCATTTGTATGCTTTTGTGCATTTGTTGCATGCTCAAAAGTAACTTTAAACCTGTAGCTTCATCACTGTGATGCCTTCTGTTTCTCTTTCATCAGATGGACATTCATCTCAAAGGCTAACCACATTCACACGAAAGACTCAGGACAGAGAAAGGTCAATTAGCTGTAAGGACAAAGGATGAAGAGGTAACAAAATAATCCTAGCAAAACAAGAGTATTGGATTGTTATGCATTGGAAAGCAAGAATAATGTCCGTAAGTTTGTAAAGGACCTTGTCCTGTGGGCTTTGTTTTGCTCCCAGTCCAAACAGCCCCGTTTCTGCCCCCGGGAGCATAGGAAAAATCTCCACTGAGGGTTACTGTGCACATGCTTGAATGAATGAGAATTCTTCAATGCAATTAAGCATTAGTAACATTATGTACATTGTAAATAAAAAGAATAGGACAATTTTGTATCTAAATAAGTCTGTAAATACTATGCTTCAGGACACAAACTGATTCCCTTCAACAGTCAGTCTAATGTATACCCTCTATACTACATTGTGCAATGAACAGTTGCTCATAAAGGAAAGCACTGGATATTCATTGCCCCTTGCGTACTAGGACACAAAAAGCCAGATTTGGAGAACCACAGCTCCTGTGTTTCTATGACATATCCTTAGCAAGCAATGGATAAAATAATTCAGAGACCAATGCACTATTAACTGTCCTGCTAGATAACTAGTACTTCACCAGTAATTTCAGTTCAGTATTTTATAAGGGCCAGACAGAAACCTCAGCCTCCCAGCATATCCCTCTGCACAAGGTTACTCCCTTACCGCAGCAGGACCTGTAAAAGAGAACTGTCTGCACCTCCCCCGCTTCATTGCAAACTCCTGTGTTTCACTGTAAATGCACCACTTCCACTGGAAAATTAAGCTAACAGACCAGACAGTGCCTGGGAGTCACGAAGGGCACACACTGCTTTTTTCTAACCCTGTTGAAGGGGGAGAGCCTGTGGCAGAGCATGGGGCAGGAACGGCTGCGGTTTCTGCAGCTCCATGACTGCTGCAAACTTTTCTGCTTTGTTTTCTGTTCAAAGCTACATCATCTGGGGTTGCAAACTAGCACCAACAAGAACTCCTAATTTGCCTCTAGTCACATACAGGCAAAGGTATCTCAGCTCAATAAATCAAGATTACTGACTCGCGCTAGCTTACCAGTACTCCTTTTTGTGCTTATGGAGGGAGGTAAGATGGGGGGGGAGGTACAAGACTTCCCATAGGCTGTTAATATGCATAAGCAATTAATTTTTCTTAACTGGCTGAAAAGGAACTGAAATGGAGCGGAAAACAAAAATAATTTCCCTATTAAAAAAAAAAAAAAAGCATGAAGAACAACCTAGAGCTTGCATATTATTTACATTGTTGAACTGGGGAATTTCAGGTAGAACTCTTGATAATTATTGCTGGTGGCAGAAGTTTGATTAGCGTTGCACAGAGCTGGCAGGGTTCCTGCACGAAGGGCAGATTTCTGTGGACTGAAAAGCACGGCACTAAACACTCCAAGCGTGCCGTAAGGGGGTGGAAGGGCTCTGTGTAATTACACTTCTTGCCAATCTACAAAAACAACAGCCATCCGCCACTCCAGCCCAAATATAAAATCTGGCAGAAGGGGACTAGACATTCACACTAATCGGCTGGCCTTCTGTTTCAAATGACACATGCTTGTAAACAAGCAAACAAAAAAAGTACATTTGGGTTTTCAGACTATGCCAAGAAGAAAAAGGAGACTTTTTCATGTATTGGCTAAAATCTTAATATGCAAACCATCGGTCGAATTCTAATTGCCCAAATTACTAAAAATGCCTTGCAAAATTACAGCAAATGCTACCTGATGGCTAACGTGGAGATATTAAACTGCAAATTAACAATGACTCTGCTATTGCATTAACATAGGAGACCTGAGAAAAATAAAAAATTAGATCATTCCAGAGGGCGGGCAGGAAAACGCACAGGTTTCTTGCATTGCCTACACATTTGCAATGAAAACCACACAAAATTTGCCTGAGTTCAGGTTTCATTGCAAACATGAAACTTAGCTCAAGGGAAAATCTGCTAATGTTTGCATAACTATTCAGTCAATTGGGGCCCAACCTCAAGCAGAGCTTTGTGATCTAAAGAGCCATGAGAAATGTGCAGTTTCACATCAAAACTAGGTGAAATGGGAAAAAATTTGACAGTTTCATTTTGAATTGTGAAGACATTTCAAATGAAACTTCAGAGGCAAACGCAATAACAATGCAGCTTGCACGAGCACAGTGAAGGCTGAGGATAATACACTGTGTAAAATAATAATAATTTTAAAAAGGGTTTAATCTTGTTCTAACAAGCCCTGTCAGAATAAAATCTGTTCTTACCCTCACAATAAACCTGAGGGATGGGGGGCACTCTTAGTTCCATGTTGGAGGTGGGAAATTGAGGCAGGTGGTTACACGTGAGCAATAAAGCTTGACTGTGAACTCAATTTCCCATCTAAACATCCTTCCTCTCTCTCTCAGATTTACTTCTGCATGCAAAGCCAATCGCACACACATGGCTGCTTCAAGCAGTCCATTAACTCCAAAGCCAAATGGAGTCCCACCAGTCTCACTTCGCACATACTCTGATTATGTCATTCAGGTAGGCTCCACGTGCAATTACCCATTTGGATTTCCTTACATCTTCCTATCAATAGCTGGTGCCATCTATTTTCATGCAGTAATCCGTAAAGCAGTTTGCATCAACGTTCTGCTTCTGCCTTATTGAGTCATTTTGGGCTTTCACTTCACTGCAGTGGAATGCAGCGTGCCAGGAATCTTCAATGATGGAAACACTAATGAGCAACCAGACTGGCCTACAAAATAGTTGGCAATCCCATAGCTGCCCAAAAATCATATGTTGCTGTACTGAGTATGCCCCTTTATATAGAGTCACTATAAAACCCTCCCACACCCCGCATGACCAGAGGCTCTCCCTGAAGTGAAGGGAATAATAACAGTGAAATATGTCTTTTGTTATGTCAAAATAGGATTTTACATTGAGATCAGTAACAGAGAAGCAGCGTGGCTTATTTTTATCTCAGTATGCATAATTACAGTCAGACGTATAAACTGTCATCACACGCTGGGGAGAAGGGGAAGAATAGAAGGGGATTTTTTTTGGCAGAGGGGAAGGAGTGATGTTCTGTTTTGCTTTGGTTTTATAGTGGGCTAGTTATCTCAAGATCAATATTCTTGTGTGAGGAAAAAAAAAAAAAAAAAAAAACCAACCAAAAATAAATTCCCCATTTTATGGTGAAAAGACAGCTTTTATCCTCCACCATATGAAGGTAATGGTGGAAACATTAACAGTCACCATCCTTTGAGAGTAATTTATTCCTGGAATAGAATAGCCTCTGCCAGCAAGATTACGTTCAAAAGTGAACAACATTAGAAAATCCCAGCAAAAAGGACTATTTAGCAAATTACACAGCTAAGAAATATTTACTGACTCATTTTGGTCCCCAAGTTAAAAACATGTTAAAAGGTTGAGTTCCCCAAACGGAAAGACCACTTGGCCCAGACTATAAAATACTCAAGAGTTGCTTCTGATGGTATTGTAAGGCCTAAACCACATAGGAATAGGAATATGACTTTTCAGAAGCCTTTTGGAAAACCAGAGCAACAGCCACATTTCGAGCAATAGCTCAAAATGTCTGAGGCAGTACCAGCTCAAAGTGGGGTCTCCAGGCAGTCCAGCTCCACAGAGTCACGCCCAAGAACCAGCACAGCTGCATCCGTACAGTGATTTCGCAGGTCCTGCCTGATCCGCTCTAGCACCACCCTAATCCAGCTACAAATTTTCTATTTCCAGAACCTTCTCTGCTAACTCAGGCACCTTTTCGCCACCCACTTTTGCATGGCGTAGACATGTTCTTTGCACTCAGAAGTATAAATCAGCTCCAAAACCAGACAGACTCAGGAGTCACTTGGGCCTTGCAACTTTAAATGATGCCTAAATTCCATTTAAAACTCGAGCCAGGGTCACCGCCTGTCCTGATTCACTTCTCTATTGTATCACCCCAACAACAGCTGGTAGATGTGCACTGAACAGCTCGCAACTTGGCACCTAGCGGATAACTTCCTTTCCCTGTACAAGGAATTGCTCTAATTTTTCCCTTTTTATTCTGTGCAGGATATTAGGTGAGCCTTGCAGATACCACCTGAGCTGACTAGGATGTTGTCAATACTCATAGAACCGAGATGCCGGTTCTGAAATAAAACAAAGTCTCAGAGTGATCTACTGTAGTGTCATTTAGATCACACCTGAAATAAAAGCACGTGATTTTGTCAAATGCGGTATCAAGTAAAAGGGCACTGTCAGCAGGACAATGCTTTTCTAAATTGTTGTAATAAATCTGCAGAGTGTTTCCTTAAACTTCTAAGCATCTCAAAACCCCTGCTCGATTTTCTTTGTCTGCATTCACAGCATGTAATAGACACAATCAACAATAAATAACTTCCTTGAAATGATGGACGCTTGGCAATGCCACCTAGAGTTTCTCAAGTCAAGTTCAAGAGCAGACAGGCTGAGCAGACTCTTTCAAAGTCATAAGATAGAGACAAATGTAAAGTGTCCAAAGGGAGCCAAAGCCCTGATGCAGAGAGTGCATCCAAATTTTAATGAACTAGTTCAATAAGCAAATCCTGGAGTTTCAGGATTCACCCAATAAACCCAGACTCCAGCCCCCAGCGCGGCACTCACTGACCAGACATTTCAAAAGGCTTTAGTAAAGTCTTCTCGGGGGAGCCTGGCCATCACTTTTTCTTCTTTTTTGTATGGAATAAATAAATCAGAAGCACTGTTGTCCAGAGTCACATATGTTTTATGTACATAAATGATCATGAGAAACAAAACACAGAGGGCCATTTTGCATTGTAGTAATTGCAGTTGATAGACTCCAGAACTACAGGATGTATGACACGTCAAAAAAAGATGAATATGCAAGCTTAAACTATGCACTTGGTGTGATCGTCGTAATATACACTCTCAGCGTATATTAGATTTACAGGCCATCAGCCAAGACCTACACAACTCTTTTGGCAGCAAACAAGTAAGAATAAAACCCCATCAAAATCCACCATCATCTCTTTTTTAAGGTATGCCTTCAAGGTACTGTGAAAATGGTTCTGATTTGCCCATCTGCCATAGCTAAGTCACCTCGCAGCCTTGACCACCGTTTCCATAACGCGAAGCATCTAGAATGAGCATCTCGTGTTGAGCAGGCGTGTCCCTGAGTTCACCTCATAAAAGGTCCTCTCTTCACCCTCTTGCTCATTCCTTACCACAATACCAAATAATTCTATTTTTAACATAGAGGGAAGTGTCGAGAGAGATTGTCAAGGGTGGTGTACCACAGAGCTGACCTACCCAATTTTACATACATTTAATAAAACAATTATCTTCAAAGCTCTTTGTTTTCTCAAAATAGAAGACTGCAGACAGCAAGAGATCATTAATGAGAAACAGTGCAATGAATAAAGGGGGGAAAATACATTTATTGGTGAGAAAGCAGATAGTAGGTTTGCTTCTGCCAAGAGGGGAAAAAAAGAAATGCTGGAAAGTTGAGTGGTTTCTTTTTGTTATTATTTATATGAGTTCTAAGTGAGAAATCGTTGTTTGTTATTATTTTGAACAGCCTGCTGGCAGCATTTCAAAGCTGCTGGTAAATGTTTCAAAACCCATTTGAATAAAGTAATGCAGATTTAAATTTAGCCTTTTGTTGTTTTGATCCCACCAATCTTTTTTGTTGTAAATGTCTGTCCAACATCATTCAGGTCTGCATCTGTGGCCCTACTCGTTTATCTTGCTTTGAAACAAAAAATCCAGTTTTGACGAATGGGCAACCAAAAGTTTAGAGCCCTGGTCTTGTAAAGAATCACACAAGGCAACTCCAGTGAAACAAAATTTTTCAGTATTGCATTGATCATATCCACGAGTAGAATGCCGAGGGACAGACTGTGACCTCACATTCAAGAAATGAATTGAAGGAAAAGTATAAGAAGGGTCTTACCAAAGCAAGTCCTCTCCACACCACCCTACCAGGACAAGAAAGCCTCATAACCTGTTCCAGCTGTAATCCCTATCGTCAAGATTCCTAGCAGAAAGTGCAAGAACTGGGCTGAGCCCTTGGTATCCACAGAAGTCAGGGTCATTCAGCCACCTGTCATTAACAGAGTCCTGTGGGCATCTTGATGATATCAGGTTCAAATAAACAAGTTCAACACAAGCATCGTTATTACCTTGATCTTTTGCAGCTTTCCTAAGCACACACAATTTATTAAAATTAAGTATTCCACATAATGTTTTCACATGTATAACCCACAGGTTATGGGTAAAAAGCAAACCACATTTCTGCAAGAGTGCAACATTTTTCAGGTTTGCCAGAGGCACAGAGGTGAAATTTATCCCTGAGCTCCCTTTCTTTTGGTCTCCAACATCCATAGCTCTGCCCTCACTATCCCAAAGGCTGTCCTTCTAACTTTCCACGGCACTCTTAGTGTACAGGTATTGAGGAAGAAGAAATCAGATGCAGGACTTGTCTTTGATTACTGCTGAAGACTTGAGATTCAAGAGACACGCAAAACCCACATTACTATATTTTATATTATGTATGAGCAAATGCAGTCCATGTTTGACTGGAGCAGCCAGCTACCTGCCATCACGCCACACTGCAGAGGCACACACCACCACCTCCAGCTGTAACACAAGCAGCTGACAGAAACCTGGTAAATCCACGACTTCACAGAGCATTAATTACAGAAAAGGCAGAGATTTACCAAAATGGTTTTAATACTGTAATGTTAGCAACATACACGATGGCATGGCATACCTTTTGCAACATGAAAGTGGCTGAATGCCATCATTATGATGCTTCAGGATCTTTCTAAGACAGAGTAGGAAAGGTAGGCTTTCCACTCTAGCAAAATATTTTAATACAAGCAGCTGTATAATTTCTTAGTCTTTAGTTTGGCTGTGGGCTACATTTGAAAATGAAAGGATCAGAGCTATAAATCTGGATGTCACAACAAAGCGTTCATCAGTAAACAGCAACCTGACAAATCTGACAGACTAGTCTGGTAACTATAGCAAAGGGAGAAATGAAATCTCTGTGCAGATTATTTGCAGAAGTGGCTGCATGAAACTTGTCTCAATGGTGTCTGCGTATGTTTATGTGCATACGTCATTATAGATATAAAAAAATCACTAATCTACAAGTTTATCAACTTTATTCTCAGCCACAAGAATCCAGTGAGTGGTGGCACATTTTAGATAAACCACCAGCAGTGTAGAGAAAAGGAATTTAAGTTTAAATAAAGTGAAGATCTTGCTCAGGCTTTTCATTATGCTTCTCCAAATTTGGAGATAATTGTTTCCAGCAAGAGAAGGTTTTATTTTTTGCACTCTCCCTTTAATAAACAGAAAAGCCTAGATGACATTGATTTATCTTTATACATATTGAAATATCTTTTTCCATGCTCTGAACCTACAGTCTGTGAACTGTGCAACCCCAGAGCTGTTCCAAGCTTGCCAAATTCTGGGGTGCAAGTTGTAACACTGGTGCACTGAAGCTGTGCTGCCCTACACTACAGTGAGAGCAGGGATAGCTTTAGTACCGGCTGTGTCCTGTATTGCACCACAATAGCTTCCACTCAGGACTATTGCTATTATTGAAACGTAAAAAGCTTGAAAAGCACCAGTTAGATTCCTCACCACTGCAGACGCAGAGTCGTAGGTGCTCTAATTTTCTACATTTATTCTGAAAAGACTTAAGAATTTATGTTGGCCTATTTCTTAGCTTCAGATAGTGCCTCTGCCCTTCTGATTCTCCTGTAGCAATTATAATAGCTTTCCAAACAAGTGAACAAACTGGTAAGTACTGGACCAAAACTAAAGCACAAGAGTAGTCCCACAGAGATCAATGGAACTACCCAAATGCATCAAGTTTAGCAGAAATGGTGCCATATAAATGTTCATCTGTCTTCATTGATCAACTAGAAGTCTCACAAGGTCTTGAAAGAAATGTTTCATTTTAACAGAAAATATCCCTAATTCTCTCCTTTGGGGGGAGGGGAGGGAGGATGTGGGAGGAGGCCAAAGGGAAGGGGGATAGTGCTTATGCAAGGAGATGCTTTTTGTTTTGTTCGACTGAACATCCAGGACCCTCAGTTGGAGCTTAAAATGTATCCACGACCTGGATTTGGTTTTTTCCAAATAGTTATTAATTGCTCCTGACTATTTGCATCTACAGAAAAATAATAAAAATAATAAAATATCAACATAACCATGCTTCATAATTGAGGCTTAAGATACAAGTCCAATTCCTCACTTTGCCAGAAAAGCCACATACAGAACAAACAAGACTCACCAACTCTAATCTGCAGCTTGGTAACAGCTTTTTAAAACCACATTTTGCGTAAGCTATTTGCAACATGGTCAGGTACATCTCAAAATCTGCTGATCTCCATTTCGATTTCAAGAGTGCTTTGCATCAAGTACCTACTGAACAAGTTACAAAACTGTTTTTCTCTTTTTCAGTTCAATATTAGATGTACATATCAGCTATTTACTACTGCTCTGGTATGATTAGAAATACGTTCCCAGTTTATTTCCCCATATCACAGTGGGGTACACAAACTTGCCACAGTTTCTGGTGCATCTGCCAAAGGCTTAGAATGGCACAAATCTCTAAAGCAGAAAGCATATACTGTGCATTTAAAATCTTGCTCAGCTGTATTTATTATTGCTAGATTCCACCCTCTTTGTGTGTTTCATTATGAAATATAAGATGCCCACGTAGGTCTAATCATGCAGTCCATCAAGTAAGCAAAATTCAGAGGAAGGCAATAAAGGCTGATATTAGAGAATGACAATAGCATAAGAACCACAGGGAACTTCCCCCTGAATTTCAAGCTGTCTTGGCAACTGCGCTAGGACTGAAGATGAAAATACACTGGTCACAAATCTTTGAAGAGACGACTTTCAAACCTTTACTCAGGCTTAACAACCATAACCTCTTCCACTCATTTCGGGAGTATCTAAAAAAACCCATCAGAAAACACTGCTCTGAAGAGAGGTGTCCAAGTCTCATCCACAGAGATTTCATCCACGTGCTTGAGAAGAAAAAAAAATAATATTTCTTATGTGATGACGGCAATAAGCAGAGAAAGAACAGAAAGGGTGGAGAGATCTATGGATCTGAGGTCAGTGGAAAAGGCTGCTTGCTAAGGCTTCAGCAAATCATGAGAGAGGCAGCCACAGCTTGTGGTTTCCAAGCAGTTAGTTCAGGCAGGGACTCTGTGTGGAGGCAACACCTTCCTGATGCAGAAGCTGTGGCACAACCCCAATCCCCAGGTTTAGGAGACCCAGAGCCACCTCTCCTCCAGCTATGCTAATGCTCCAGTATATATAAGCACGCTCTGCAGAAGCTTTGGACTTTGTTGTGTCCCACTTTTCAGATGCTCCTGGTTCCCTAATGATGGTACAGGTCTTGCGCGTTTCATCATATAAGAAATATGCTCTTCACAGGGTCAGGCAGATGGGTGACAGCTGAGACAGAGCCTCTTATTGTTCTCCATGGGAATTTTGTTCAGCAGCAAATCTTACGATGCCTATTCCAGAAAAAGATGCCTTATTACAAGGCTTGATTTTTCTGCTGCTTAGGGATTTACAATTGCTTATGATGGCTAAGGGTCTGGTCCTTTAACACATTTGTCTGACCATTAGTGTCCTCTAGGAGAAAGTCATCAGCTCTGGTAGCTTTGGTGGGGAGGAAGGTGCAGCGCTAGTTTGTGACTATTTGCAAGTATCATTTCTCATCACCAGTACTACACACCATGTGCTTTTGCTCAGTGCAAGGCAGGAGACAGCACGTGGCTTCAGACTGCACTGAGCGCACAGTCTGGTTTGTAGCACTTCCGACACCATCAGCGCACTCTAAACCATACAGTTTCCTGCTACAAAAATTTCTTTTCCCCAACAGACAGGAGCAAACAGGCTCTAACTCAGGGTTCAGGAGACTGTCTGAAGGGCTGAGGAAAGCCTCACCGTAGTTTCCTGCAGCTGTCAATGCAAGAATAGACTCGCCTCAAAGTCAGCACGGTAACTATCTTTTTCTTTTGAGGTCTAGTGATAGCAGCTTTCTCATATAACGTTTTCGGACTTTTGCACCAGCCATATCAGGCATCTTTGCTATTTCAACAGCATCAGCACAATTTCCTGTGCAGTCCTGTTCTGCCAGCTCTAAAAGATGGATTTGCTTACTCATCCAAACTCATTAAACTAGCTAAATGTTGGTATTGCCTTGGAAAAAACCCTACAATTATTAGGCAGCCACAAGATAAATGAGCATTGGGTTTGCACAAATCTGCCTGTATTCTGAAAAAAAGACACTGTGGTTTCTAGTGTAAGGCTAGGGGGACCTACTGACGTGCAGCTTGCAAGCTAAGGATACACATACTAAACTACAAACTATTCTCTTACCAGTCTATATAGTTCTGTCTTTCCTCTAAATGTAGGGCCCTCAGATGTAAGGAAAGTGAGAAAAGACACAGCATATCTGAAAAGAGTGAAATAGCCTTCATTCTTCCTATAAATTTGCAGATATTTAAAAGAGATCAGGAGATGAGGAGGTCAGTGTCCCTAAAAACAATACGGGAGAGTCCATAACGCAGCAACTGTATTCCAGCCAACTAACTCTCACAGCACATACACCATCACAAACACTAGCTTTCAGTACAAATCCTTCTTCTTCCAGCACTTGATGCCTTCATGAGTTGGAATACCACAGGGAATTGTACTCATGATTTGGTATGGCAAATCTACCTTTCTCCTGAACACAAAGCTTTGCTGAAATAAGTGACAGAAATTTGCTGCAGGCACTACAACTAGGCAAACCTAGGGAATATAGCAGAAGCTCCAGGCTTGGTTTGTGACAGATTCAGATGCTTTACTTGGGGTCCATTTGAATGCATCATATATCTTTCTCCAATTCTTTTCATCTTGATATTTCATGCCTCTTCATTTTAAGACAGGACCACCGCATATGCACCGTTTTCTTCCGTGTCTAACCATTCCATCCTCCCCCCACATTTTTCTAGAAACAATATTGCAGGGAACACCAGCCTTAGTGTCAATTAAGCTCCAGGTTCAACAATAAATACCGCATGTCAGATTGCATGCCATTTTTATTCACATCAGCATCAGGCCTCCACAGAGAGGTTATCCTAGACAGCTGCCGCAAATATGTCCTTAGCAAAGGTATAACATATATAGAATGAAAGCACAGCAGTCAGAAAAATCCTTCAAATTAAATCTGTTTGGCCCAGGTCAAGAATCAAATATTTGTGACAATTCTCGGTCTATTTCATCCCAAACTTAAACAGGATTACAGTTGGCTTGACACGTTATTAGTTTTATAAAGTGGTAACAGATAAATGACAAAGTATTTGTGGGTACAGCTATTTTCCCCAGGTTAACTCCTAAAGCCAAATGACATTTTTATAAGCAATTTAAAAAGAAACAACCTCCTTTTTGATCCATTTGGTATTGAAAGAAAGCATTCTATTAACACCTCGCTTCTCTGTTTCCCTGTATGTAATGTCATTGATTTTCTCAACCGAAAACATGGTGCCAGTGGGCACAGGTTCTGAACACGGCCAGTGAGTCAGCATACATGGAGGGCATCAGCTGTAACCTGTGTAAAGTAGTAGCTTATGTCTGGGCTGAGATGCACACAAAACAGTACTTTTTCTGGAGTTTGGTTGAGCGATAACACTACTACTCCAAAAGTGCAGGCAACTGGTTATAGAATAACAGAAAAATTAGCCTGCAAAAGTCTTCAAAAGGTCGTTCAGGTTATTCCACTGCCCCAAGGCAAGATGAACTCTGCCTATGCCTTTCCTGCCTGATGGTTATCTAACCTATTAGGATTTCTATCACTGGACAGCATTCACAGCTTTCCCAGGCAGTTTTTACCAGTGCTTTACTATCTGTCTAGCTCTACCAGTAGAAAAACCGAGTTGAGCCTTTCTTGTGCTAGTTTATGCCCATTAACTTCCTCTCCTAACTACCAGGGACATGGTTATTGATCCCTTCCTCTTTGCAGCTGCTTGGTACATACTTCACACCTAAGACTTCTTCTCTTATGTATGCTAAGAAAGCCTGATTTCAGTCTTTCCATACAGGCATCTCTTTACTTCCTTAAACCTCTGTTTTAGTTCTTCTCCCCAACTGATCTATACCTCCATCCAAAACTGGAACCCAGGAGGGTAGTGTGAGATCAGAAGGCTCCTTTTATGCACTTTGCAAAGCTGTACCCCCTTCTATAGCACCTGCTTTTTTACCTCCTTGCAGTCACACAACACTGTTGGTTCCTGTTCAGCTGCTCAGCCATAACAGCACCAGGTTCTTTTCTGCTGAACATCTACCTACTTTATCCTCTGTCCTGCATCTGTACCGCTCCCTGCTCAAGTCATCCCTCCTCTGCACTTACTCCTACTGAACTACATCCCATTTCTTCAGACTGTTTCTTCAATTTCTCCAGATTACTTCAAATTTTAGTCGTTCCTCAGCAAGTTTTGTTTAGGTATTAGCTACAAACCTTAAATTCATCATCCAGATCATGCACATTTTCAATAAAACCAAGTTCGAGAGAGTCCTCCACAGAGCCCTTTCTCAGGGGCACGCTTTTATGACAAAGGATCATTGATAACGTCCTCCTTCCAATTAGTTTGCCAATGTCAGG
This sequence comes from Vanellus vanellus, assembly GCF_965231255.1. Taxonomy (NCBI): domain Eukaryota; kingdom Metazoa; phylum Chordata; class Aves; order Charadriiformes; family Charadriidae; genus Vanellus; species Vanellus vanellus. The sequence continues at coordinate 29,738,275 of NC_138907.1, forward strand.
AAGAATCTAATTTTTGTCCCGTTTCCTTCACTTCCTTATGAGTATGTCGATTAAACCAGATCATAACTCTTGCAAATTCAAAGTCTACAGCATTTTAAGTTATATAGTGCCTTTTAGCTGTTTTTAGCCTTCCTTCCCATAGCCACCATCCAGGGAGAAACCAAAGCCTCTGAAATTGGACTTGTTACCAGAAGCAACATGAACTTGACCTTGTGGTTACACCTTCAGCAACAATGCTGCATAAGCCATCTTAAGCTATCTCTGCTCTTGGCCACTCATTCACACCTTCATACTGCTTAGTGCTAACTGTGTGCATCACGCTTGTGTGTGGCAAATATGATCTGAAAACCAAACCACCCAGATGCCTCTGCAAGCAGAGGGAAGAGGCAACGTTATGGTTACTGGTTGTGGGGGGGAAAAAAAAAAAAGTTTCTTGAATTACACCAGCATTTTAATACCAACCTGAAAGTTAAACCTAAACTTCGGAGACCAAATTTCTAGTGATCTAGCTCAGTGACAGATTTCAAAGAGAAATCCAGAGTTGCTTAAGCTGTACAAAGCTATTAATTTTGTCAAGAGCCAGGCAAACTAAAAATGGAAGCATCTTTTGATACTCATCACCATCTGCGTGCTGGCAATTACTGACCTAAGACTCACGTCAGCACAGCTGCAAGCAAATTCAGCCAGTTTCTTTTTAAGTGCCAGTGAACTGTGCAACTGCAGTTTTACGTGCCAGTGAACTGCAGGTTGCAACTGGTGGGCCATGCTGAAACATTAGGGATGTTAGTGTCTTCAATCCACATTGCTAGATCCTAGATCAAAAAAAGGTCAACTTGTTTACAGTCATAGTGATTTTCATGAATCTGATCTCAAACCAAGATAGCAGCTTCATATATTACTTCCATTTCAAAAGAAAATCGGAATCCAAAATTCACAAAGCACAAACTCCTCCTGCTTAGGATAATGTATGTTGTATCTCTGCAAAGTGAGATCAGTAAGTTTGCCATATGTGCTTCCAAACATACACATCCTTCCACATATCTTATTAATCATATCGCATGGCTTACCTGCAAGTACATAGGACCCAATCCACGATGGGATCTTCACACATGCTCAACATAAGCACGTTCCCTTTCAAGCCACAGGACAACTCACACAATTGAATTTATAGTCAATGCCAGAAAGAGGATGACAGTTCTTGTTTCTTGTTAACATGGCTGTCTCCCTGTCACTGGATTAAATGGTAGATCTTTAAATATGCTGTTGCATCTAACAGCAGTGACAGAAACATTCATTTACCTTCTGCTATTTTGGACATGACAGCAACTATTTTTTTAATCAAGTTTCCATTCATAATTGGGCTTCCAACACGTGAGTTCAATGTTCTCTATTTGATTATAGTAATGGTCCCTTGTATAAGCCAGCCAAGACTATTATTACTTTTATTTCTGTGTGTGAAAAAGGCAAAGACTCATGAAATAGCTTACATTCCTAGAGCCTGTTGCCTTTGGGCAGGAGTGCTCTGGATCAGCGACACTGGCAACAACAGACGGTACTGTAAAAATAGCGTGTACACATGCAGCGCAACAGACTGGCTAGCCATCTTAGGGCAAGAGAAATGCAGCTCACTCTTATGACCTCAGTAATAATTGCCTGTGCCAGTTTAAATCTCTAGCAGAGGAATTTAAATGAAGGTTGATAACTGTCCAAATAGACTCTACTTTCAATAATGGGATGAATTCTTATTATTATTGCCGGTTCTGTCTATAAAGATGGAAGGTCTTTTAGTAACATATGGAAAATCATTATAGACGCAGTCCAAAAGTAATTGCCAGTGGGTAGTGTACTGTCAACTCCTTTCAGTTTGTTGCTTCATCACTTCACCCATGACCTGGAGGGATAATTTCTCCTTCCGCAGCACAGCAGCAGTTCAGTTTCCATGCTCATTAATGTCTGGTGCCTCTTACAATTATAGTTCTCCGCAAACCCAAGAGTCATAAAACATCCCAATGTCTGTGAAATTCTATGTCTACCATGACCACGTGGTACTGAATTCTCAATTTATGTTAGATTTGCTAAATGAAATGATACAACACATTTGGCTTTTGAAAACAAATTTGGAAGATGGGATACTCCATTTGCCTTGAAAAAGCACAGAGACAAAAATCAAACTGTATTGGCAGAGAAAGATACAGACAATGTGATTAAAGAGAGCCCAATGTACATAGTCCAATTCAGACTTCCCAAAGATAATCATGCTGACAACCTTCATGAACTGGAGTCAGCTGCAAAGTTTACACATCCCGTGAAATATAAAGTTAGGGAACATCTGAATCTGTGGGCTCAATTCAAAGGCATAATTAGAACTACTAAATCTTTCACACTTCCAGCTTTTAAGATTTTATCGGGTGTCAGTTAGACATAGAAGGGAACGGGGCTTAGACGTGACCATCACCAGGCTGGCTGTTCCCCTCCTGTCTGTACCCCCCCCCCCTCCCCCCCCCGTCAGTTTTGAATCGGCTGGACAATTTCAAGTTTAGAAGCTGGACAGAAATCTCAAAGATCAAGTTTTGTAAGAAAAACATGGCTCAGAGATTTCATTTAGTGTTCTCTACTCGAGGAAAAGCAGGCAGAAACCATCAGCAGCAAGTCCATTTCACATCTGGGCAGTCAACACGTACACCCTTCTGAACTAGCACGGTCCAGTAGCCCCTTACTCAGTTGGGGTGTCTAGGAGTACCTAGGGAGGAGGGAAGAGCAAAAGGTGTTGAAAGGTTACACATCCATAGCAAATGCAGGCTCTCTTAACCCTATTGCTCATGAAACAAATTTGTTAACAAGGTTATCATTTAATAAGATGAACAATCAGAACCGCTTTAAAATGCTATGGATTGAATGACTCTCTGAAAGTCAATAAATCAAAGTAACTTTTTTTATTATTTTTAATAAAGGAAATCTCTACTTAAAATCAAGACTGGAATATTTTTGCCTTTATTGTTTTTGAAAGACTTCCTCTAGTTCCAGACAGAAATAATTCAAGGAAGTCTTACATAAGAGATCTGATTAGGTGATCCCAGCAGTCCTCTCTGTCTTCAAAACCTATGAATCTGCTTCCAGACACAGCATAAAAAAAACAAGAAACTAAGTTGTATAAAAATTGTCTCAAGGATTCTTATCAAAGGAAAACTGTTTTGCATATTTCTAAGTCAAAGCACATGCAGAAAAATGGAAATATCAAACAATTGAGAGATTTTAATTAAAAAAAAAATCTAAATTAGAGAGTGGAGATAAGTTCACATGCTGAGACAATAGATATATAGGCCTCTAACTTATTCAGATAATCCTCTCGGTTACTTTCACTTCAGACCAGGCTACCCACGCTCCCTTATGCCAGCATACCCCAACTTGTACCTGTCCCTTCCAGTGAACTTCATGTTCACTTACAGCCTGACCTCTTCTGCGGGTACTAAGAGGGTCCACAGTCATCTGTATGCCGGTGTTCACACACTATTTGTTACTTCAAAGGAGGAATACGTATTTTCTTCCCATGCGATCTCCGAAATCTGACCCGAGCTTGTAGTTACAGCAGCCATTTGCGTTGAGAGGCATAAGGTCAGAAATAGCATGTCTTGAACCCCAACTCCTTCCTGATAAGGATGCAATGATTCAGTATATCCACACACTCTCATGCTATATGGAAGGAAAATATATTGCGCACGAGTGTGGATGTTACTAACGCATGGAAAAACACGAGGCAGGGATAAACTTTGTCCTTAGTATGCCTACTTATGGAAAGAACAAAGGCTACCGTAAATACGGAGCTGAAGGTCTAGGAATTCTTCTTGGCAGTAATTTCCTATATGCCCGATATAGATGAAAGGATATACACCCCTAATTTTTACTTTTTTCTTTTTTTTTTTTTCCAAAATTCTTCCTTGTCAAGCCATCTGACCCATTTAGAACAGGAAAAAAGGCTAAATAGAGCAAGATATTTTTAGCGTTCCTGAAGGAGCTTCTTCCAAATGTCATTCATTATAGAGCTATATGAAGTCATTTCTCTGGATGCTTACTCCAGAATCCAGGACAGAGTGAACAACTTCAGCCGCAGCCCACCCCAGAGAAATACTGCATTCCCTGCTCCAGCATAATGCATTCAATTCAAATTGGTTTGTTCCTCAGCCAAGGGACACAACAACATAATTTACTATTTCCCTTTTGAATAACCAGTACAGAATAAATCAGATCTGCTGGGGAAGTGTTTTGAAAGTCTAGCCTGAAAGCATATCATCTGTTTCCTGAAGCTTTCTTCCAAAGATTCACCAGCTAATTTTACACCATTGCACCCATGAAGTCTTTAGAAAAGGCAGGTGGGAGGGAATTAAACGGTTTACAAAGCACGAACAAAAAAAAGGTTCTAAAACTTGAATCAACAGTTTATGTTCATTATGCTTTTGTTGCAAAGCATCTGCAATGTTGCACCCCAAAAGATAAGATTGCTAGCTTGAAAATACCATTCTAATAATTGTTTTCTTGTATAACATCTTGTCCTAATGTCTCACAGCACTTTTTGAATTTTGAACCAAGTCTCCACTTGTTAGTGGGAGGAAATACAAACTGAATGGTATTGTCTAGTAATAACATGACTCATCTTTCTATATCATCCTCTTGTTTCTTTCAGGGGGGCAGTTTTTCTGTCTACCTGATATTTTACAGGCCCTGTTAAGTGGTGAACTGCACACAAGGAAAAGTAACATTCAGTTTGTATTGCCTACCTGTGGTCTTCCTCAACTTCTCCCATCCAGCTGTAAATAAATTACGCATACTGACATCACAAGAAAAAGCAAGAGTTTGTTTCTCTAAAAGCTGTATATACAGCATATCTGGCTAGTTCACCCTCATGGATGCTCTTTACTATTAACAATTATTTTTTAGGGACAGATACTTATAAGCATGGACACGTCCCTCCAGAATTAGTGACAAGAGGAACTCACTGTGGGACTTGTGAAAAATGCAGGCAACATCAGGAGGGGTCTACCTCTGAAGTCCACTCCTTCCCTCTTTGGATCCCACTGTGGCAGTCATTGGTCCCCAAGACCTGGGACTGTGCAAGGGGGCAGGAAAGAGGCAGAACCCATCTATATCACCGTCCTCAGCCTCTCAGGATTATTCAGGTATAGGATGATGCCAATTCAGCATTCACTGATGATGCTGCTCTGGTCCATAATGGGGCTCCGATTCCCAGTGAAATTTATGTAAGTAGAAGTTGGACATCTAGTACCTTTTAGGATCTGCATCTAAGCTTTTAGTCTACTTGTAGTTTTTTGTCCTGTAATCATTTAGATGGTTTACAGAAAGGAACCGGTTTTCAACACAATTAAGTGGGCAGACCTAGACATGAATAGTAGTGCAAAGAAGAAAAGATCTCAAATGGGTAACAAAAACAGCTGAGATGAGGGCACTCTAACAATGGCAGGTCAACTGTACTTCCCTTTTATTCAGTATGACTCAGCTACCCACATCTGACATTCACAGCAGAGAGGTCTCACGTTACTAAAATTTGGACAGGAAAAAAGAACAAAAGCAAATATTTTATTCAAAGTCATATTGAAGATTTTGCCAGAAAAAATGTATTTCACTGCTATTCTCCCATGAGGGAAAGGGGGAGAAAATCAAGACAGAATACTTACCAGCATATACCCCTAGGGGAAGATGCAGTACTCAATGCATCCCTTCATTCACTGCGAAGAATGTATAAAATACTGATGTGGACCTTTTCACCCATTCATTCTATCCATCTCTAATAATATCTGACTTCCATTGTCATTTATCCTTCACGTTTTCTGGAATTTTCTATTCATTCCTTGTTTCCTTTCTTTAATTCTCTATTCCCCCTTTATTTGTTTTGCTTCTCACATTTCAACAGGCTTGAGAAAATGGACCCAGTTTAACAAGAAAGCCTCACTTACGTTTTCAGTACATGCCTATGTATTTGATGACAAGTATAGGAACAAGGAATCCTGGTGCCAATATTACTGTCCACCTACAGAAACCACTTGAAGGTGCAATAAAAGCAAAGGAAGTGACTTTTTCCCTTTTCTCTTTTACTATACTCCTGCTTTCAGTTGGTTTTGCCTATGGAATGTATGAGCATACCCTGTGGTGCATTACATTCAATGCAGCACCATCATTTTGTCATTCATAATCAAACCCTGAATATGCAAGCACGGGAGGAAGGAAGAGGCCCTTCTCAACCAAGTTAGGCCCATTTTGAAGCTCTGCATAATCCATACTTCACATGCAAACAGGTTAAGCAGAGCTCCTATCTGTTGGCTGTCAAATCCTTTAAGTGGAGGTAAAACTGACACCTGCTAAATGGTCTCTTTCTGTGTACAGAACATAACGTATATCACTGCTTGAACAAAGTAAGCACTAGTGGCAAAAGGACTTTTCAGGCACCATCTCTTAATCTAAGTTTACCCAGCATGGTTCCTGGATATTTTTTTATTGGTTTTTTGTTAATTTTTAAAGCTCCCAGCCAGTGTTGGCAAACTTTGGAAGCATGGACAAGGCCTCAGTAAAACTCTGGGAGGAGATACTGTCAGGAAAAGTAAACCGACATTAGCCCAAAGAGATTATTTGTTAAATAGAGGGCTTTATCATCCTGTAGTTGGGCAAGAGTAATTTTTTTTTTTTTTGAGTAGTCATGAGGTTTTGCCAGTTCAAGCACAAACATAGTGGAAACAACTTTCACTCCAATGGTGGTATAGTTTTCAAGGCTTCCTGACTCAACAGTAAGTGATCTCATCCTCAGCCCTGTGCTTAAAAATTGATTGGTGTCTAGTGAAATCCAAACTTTTCAATTAGGACCCAACACTCTCTGCAGTACACATCAGAAGAAATTAGTGTTGAAGATGGCAATTCAGACAAAAAATGTGAGGCAAGAAGCCACCCAAGTTAGCCAAGAGGAAATGCTGAAAAGGAGGTGGTGCTGAGCAAGACAATCACCCATAAAAGGGATTCACAGCCCTGAAACACCTTCAGCCACTGGGACACTATACTTGCCTTTAATCAACTACAGCTGATCCCACCATTACCGCAGCCCAAGAAATGGAGCTTTCCTCCTTCTACCACAAAGGGTTAACAGTGAAAATGTGCTTAAACCTGTTAAGATACTTAAGGAGAGAAGGAATATCAGTCAGAACACCTTAAAAAATATTTCTACATTAGTTCTAGCCAGCAGGGACTCACTGAGTTTTCTTTAGAAAGCTTCAGCAGTTTCAGACATCTCCAAAAGCTCAAAAGAGAAGAAAGCATGCAAAGCCTGAAGGTAAGAAAAGGTGGGAGAAGATCCAGGGAGTAGAAAAGTAACAGCATTTGAGGACACCAGCAATTTGTAAGCAGATCTACAACAGTCGTTTCCAAAGTCTTGAACTGAAAAGGCCACCAGGAACCCTCAAAGTAATGTAATCATATGTGTCAGACCATTTCCAAATGTTTTCTTTTACTTATGCAGCCAGGAGACCAGCTGTGGACCACTCAGAACTGTTGCGCCAAACACCAGCATGCACCACAAGCCTAAAGAGTGCAATGGGGTAAGAAAGGTTGGTGCAGAATTGACAAAAAGAAACAAATTTACATTAATCTAATTTCTTCTGTTGACTGAGTAAGGAGATATATCCATCAGAAGAAGACAGCATATGCACGTACCTTACATGTACACACACACAAACACTGGCTTTTGTGAGATCTGACTTGAGCCCATTAATATTCTCATAAACGGATCAGGGAAATAAGTATGAGGCAGACACAAAGCTGGTTGGGAAAAAGGCCACTAGTACTAGGAACGTGAACCAGGCCAAGCTACCAAGAGGCTACTCAGCTCAACCCCTAATAACCCCTGCCAATCAGCCTGGAAAAACAGTTGCCCTTTCCTAGAACATACTATGCAGGTGCAAAACAGCATCTGGCATATATTTTGAGGGAACTTCAAACATCTGACACCTTCAAGTTGAGTGGAAAGGTTGTGAGGTTCTACACAAGACAAACACTCCAAGTCCTGCCTGGATCCCCCTATGCTGAGCCTTTGGGCATCAACTCCTCCTGTCCTAGGGGCTGAAGCATCCAGTTGGGTGACAGTTTCTCCTAAGTGTTCTTTTTTTTGTAAATTCTGCTTAAATGTTGATTGGGTTCAGGGCTATACCAGAGGTGCTTTTAAATGTCTGGGACATAGTTTGTAATCGGATCAAAGCTTTGTTTTAAGAATAGATACTCAGGTGATGATCCTGATGTGGCTTCTGCCTCAGAATCAACTAGTTTTAGAGGGGTAAAAATTATCCTGCAATCAGGTACTTTTTTTACTTTATTTCACAGAACCACAGAAAGCTTACACACTTATTTCCAAAATAACATTTTTAATCATGCTTTGCTGCTCCATATCCTCAAAATTATGTACATAGGAAATCAAAAAATCAGGCAAAAATGTGTTTTGTACTAAGAGTTATATTTAAACTCCAGCTATCCTAAGTAAAGCTACAGATTATACTGATTGCTATGCAGTCCTGTGTATATTATGGCAACTCATGAGCTATGGATACAACATTAGTATCTATCAGCTGTTGGAGCTTCTGCAGATCCTGCTAAAATCCAGGAGTGCCTTCAGCTTTGTAAAAGAGAGTACATGCATCTGGTGCTGTGTGCGCTGCACATACGAAGTTCATGGCCAAGCCCAGCATTCTTTAAACAGGAAATTCCTAGGGGCCAAATCTCAAAGCTGTTATTCAGACCTATATTGTGCCAAGAGTCTTTTCAATTCCAGCACGGTCCTACAAACAAAAACAAGACTTGTATCTCACGAAATTTGGGGTTCAGCTCAATGACTTCAGATTACTTTTCTTCCGCAAGCAAGGGCTGCTCCAGGATTTCATCCTCTATGACTAAGACAAAGAGGTTTAGCCACTTGGGATTAACATAGTCAGCAAGAATGAAAGTTAAATACAATCTCTGTCTTCCCCTATTTCACCATAAGGTCTCAAGCAAACTGAAACTGGTATGGCACAGCTTTGAGCACAAAGCGAAGCAAAGAACTACACCAGGAGGAAAAAAAGTACATATGTCTAAGATTGTATCTTGGGGAAAAAACTTTTAACCCTACTATGCCACATAACTGACAATCAACTTCAAGAAGTCAAACATATGTTAACCAGTAACTCTGGTGTTCAGTCTGCTATGTCTCATACCTCCTTTATTATAGCCATTCTTCCTTCATAACAATTATTCACCAGTCTGGATGTCAGAGGGATGAGAGTAGTGACTTTTAAAATAAACTTTTATCTAGAGATAGATTAAAAATTTCCAGGCAAATTAAGTCTACCATTTTCCAACAGATTTATCATATTCTTAACTGACTGAGTCTTCAAGCATCGATAGTAGTCCATGAGATATTACAGTAGTAAAGACATCATACTGATGGGACATGAAACGCGAATGATGATTTTCAAATCACAGCAAGTGTTTTGCAGACTTCAGAAAGAACGTGAGTCAGTGCTACAACTACCAACCTCCAACAACATCAAAGACAAATTTTGAATCAATCTTGCAGATGCTTCACACCTCCAGGAAAAATAGCAATTCATTAGTCACTCATTCTTTTATTTATTACGCTCAGAAAACAAGAGTGCCATTTCTCATGTAAGTAGTTACAGAGAAGCTCCTAGACACTAACACTACAGAGGGAATCTCTGTTCCAACATACACTTTATACAATCTCCTGCAGATCATAGACCTGCATGGGGTATAGCATGGCAAAGACATGAGCAGCCACTGAAAATCTAGAATAAGCTGTAACAAAGCAGTATTCAAAGACTGATCATAGAGCATATGAAGAAATAATTCAAAAATACTATTACTGACTTGAGAATTAGACAGCAGTTTTCATTCCTCTGGCCTTCCTAGGTTGATAGAACAATATAGAACTTAGCAATTATTTTCATACAAGCATAAGTAGGTTTGTGTTTAGCCATTAATCTTTGAAGATCTCCAGCAAAGCTAATTGCTAATTATTGCTAATTATTGCAAATAATTGCTAATATCCAGAAACTGGATATTGGCAATTGGATTCAGCACATCAAACCTGATCACTGATCATTTTAGATACCTGAAGTGACACCCAGGTTAAACATGCCCAGAGAACAAGGTGGCAGTATGAGTAACTTAATCTGTTTTATGCCCTCCTCTCCCCCCACAGAAAAGGAGAAATTGGGGAATCCAGTAACAATTACACACAGAGGGAAATTTTGTCACTCTGAGCTTTGAATGAATACAATTGACCACGGGGGATCTGGCCCAGCTGCTTGCTAAGTGCACATTCTCATACAGACCTTATCAGCTACTTCCATTTGCTGGTAGCAGGAGCACAAATACCCTGAGGTGTGAAGACAACACAGAAATTAGAGGGGGGGGGAGGGGAAGGCACTTACATCCAGCACTCAGGAAAGAGATAAAAGAAAGGCTAATTCTGCAGGTTTTGCTTTTCTGCAGTCCATCTACACTGGATATTGTAAAGGCTTTGCACTGCACTTTCAGGGTCTTTCTCCTCTGGGCCTCGTTTGCTCCACCCCACCTTTATTCCACTCCATTCCCACCACCATTGTGATTCTGAGTAAAAGGCAAACAATTCCTATTCTTGTTGGGTTTTTTGTCCTGCATTCCTCTAGCACAGTACATTCACCTTCCCAATTCTTGATGGAGCTCTGATTTATTGGACAAGCAGCTGTTCTTTACTGCTTGTATTAAACAGAAAACACCAACGACTCCACTTCCAGGCCCAGGGTTCAAAGAATTCACTTTTGCTTCTAATTTTATGTGTCAGGGACCATGCTACAAATTTAAATGTACTTCTATGCAGTTATTTCTCTTGCATCTTTCAAACTCCCTTTCAAATATCCCCATATAAATAAAGCAGTAATAAAATGAGTTAGAATCATAGAATGGTTTAAGGAGGGACCTTAAAGATCACCTAGTTGCACCCCCCCTGCCATGGGCAGGGACACCTCCCACTACACCAAGTTGCTCAAAGCCCCATCCAGCCTGGCCTTAACCACCTCCAGGGATGGAGCTTCCGTAACTTCTCTGGACAACCTGTGCAAGTGCCTCACCACCCTCAGAGTGAAAAAATTCTTCCTAATATCTAATCTATAGCTACCCTCATCTAGCTTGAAGCCATTACCCCTCGCCCTATCACTGCATGCCTTTGCAAAAAGCCCCTCTCCGGCTTTTTTGTTGGCCCCCTTCAGATACTGGGAAGCTGCTGTAAGGTCTCCCCAGAGCCTTCTCTTCTCCAGGCTGAACAACCCAAACTCTCTCAGCCTGTCCTCATAGGAGAGGTGCTCCAGCCCTCTGATCATCTTTGTCACCTTCCTGTGGAACCGCTCTAACAGGTCCATGTCCTTCTTGAGCTGAGGGCTCCAGAGCTGGACACAGTACTCCAGGTGGGGTCTCACCAGGGTGGAGTAAAGGGGTAAGATCATTTCCCTCGACCTTTTAGAGTTCTCTCTAAAAGGGCACTTAACCACTGATGCACTACAATGACTGCGAACAGACTTCAGGAACAAGCTTCACTTTAGTTCCCATTTAACCAAAGCTTACCCAAATCTAGACCACTTTTAGATTTTATATTAAAGACAACTTCCAAGTCAGAGGTCTAAACTCAAATAGATATTGTTGGTCTGCCTGACACATAGCTATAGCCTAAGAGAGTGTAACGAAGTTCATTGGATGTCCAACGGGAAAGCTTTCTTGCAGAGGAACAGAAGTATACAAAGACTCATAAAAGCATTAAATCTAGCTTTTTGCTTTCTGTCAATTCCTCTAAACTGTGCTGCAATATCATCTTTGCAGTGAAATTTTATGCGTTTCCTTACATATAGGATCAAATCTCAGAAAATCTATTACACTGTAGCTGACAGTTCCATAAAATTATAATGTCACTTCTTTTGGTAAAAGTTTTTCTTCAAGTGTAATGAAATATTTTAATCGCAGTTTTACATGCAACCCTCGGACTTTTCAGCACATGTTAAGGAAGAGGCTTGAAGCAACATTACATTTGGTTGCCAGTCAGATTAGAAGTGGCAGGGAGGTTTTCACGACATTTTTACAGAAAGAACCATCAGACTTAGGACGTTCCAGTATACATATATTGTAGCAAAGTGTTTTATTAGTTTGCAACATCAGATTAGAAGTTATGAATTAAGTTTTCATATTTGTATTGCAGAGGCACCTAATTCGTCTCAGTTTGAATTAGAGCAGCCTTCTGCCTATTCAAGGAATTAAAAATAATCCAGTGCATCTGCACAGAAGAGAAAAAAAATCCAGTAGACCCTGACACTCAAAGGGATCCGACCCAAAAACTGGCAGTCTTAGACCCAAACAAGTCTTCAGGAAAACATGAACCAGACCCCTGAAAATGTAATGCTGCTCAAAGAATGTACCCTGCCTAAATCCCTTCTTTTACTGTGGTTAGTCTCCTGTGCTTCAGAGAAAGACTAGAGAACCCAAAAAACACACAACAAATTATAACTTATCACGGGGAAGTTTTTCTTTCATGACCCCATAGATGACAAGTGAAATCCCCAAAGCATGGCATTATTAACCAAGCATACTTTTCTCTTTTTTTCTTCTTTAATAAGCACCAGCAGGAGACATCTTTGCATGGGATGTGATAGGAAGTTGAGGTTCAAAGTCAGACCACTCAGGAACAGATGTTTCCTAGTGGAAAGCTATGCATGAGGATAGATTCTCAAGAGGAGCCAAATGATAGTTGGGTGCCCTTCCATGATAAATTGTAACGCTGTAATCATCATTAGTAATGCTACAAACCCAGACTCCTAATTGTATAAACTTGAGTTAAAGCTGTCTTTGTTCCAGGATCCTTAAGTCTGAACTCCATCATCACAAAGAACCTCAGGAAACTCTGAAGAGGGTAATTTCTCAGGTGGAAAGCACCCTGCAGCCACGTTCCAGTCTGATAAGTAATGGTGACGAGTCATCCTTGCTTCTAAAAGTGTCTCTTCAAACACAGCCTGCCCCCATGTTTTAAATTAATTTTAACCATGGTAATATACAATTTTAACTGCTATTCTGTTTTGGAGATCCTGTGTGCAAAAGAGTAGTACGCAGTGATAAACTTTCCGATTAAGAATTGTTTAGTATATGACCTAATTTATAACAAGCTCACTTCTAGACTCTCAAATTCATCCCATATTCAAAGAGCGGATGTGACATTTTGGAATAAGACACTATAGATAAAAGTTGAATCTCTACATGAAGTACAAAATTGAAATCAGCGTTGACCACAGATCTGAGATCAGCTCTCAATAACACAACAGCTGCAGACTGTGGTTATCATCATGTCATCTAGAGTATTTTTGCAGATGCTCCATTGCATCAAACTGGAAAATTTGATTTTTTGTTAACTGTACTTTCAATTTTAGAGAATGTAATGCATACAAACTAATTTCTTACTATAATTTTACAATAACAGAATAACAGTTCAAACCCAGGCAGTTTCTGCATGTCAAACATTAGTAATTACCTGGAAAAGTCATAATAGCCAGACAAGCAGATCTTCACCGTTTTTAAGGCTCCTTTGCAAAATGTAATTAGCGCAATAGACGCTTAAATGCGTCCTAAAGCTGACAATGCCTCAAGCATTTCCTGAACAGGGGGCAGTGCAAGTTCCGCTGTGTCAGGCCACACCAGCTGCCTGGCACGCCAGTTCGGGCACGCAGCAAAATAGAGGAGAAATACTGTGACCCTCCTTCACCAAGAGGGAGCCTAAGCTGTACTAGGGTCAGGATAACCTGGAAGCTTCTGTGACTGAATGGCGTAGAAAACAGGCAGAAAGGCAAAGGGAAAAGCAAGCAATCCCACTGAGCGCTGCTGCAATACCCTCGGCCAAATGCCTTTCTCTGGGCAGGTTGAGACTGCGCACTCTGCATTAGCGGCAACAGCTTTAACTTGTCACCTCTGTCCCCCCTCTGCGCAAGCAGAAATGTGTGTAAAGGCTCACTGCATTTGTTGATTTTGTGCAGGTGGGGACACTATGGAAATCCCACCTGGCTTCAGATGAAAGCCACTTCTTAAAGCAAACCTAAGAGCTCCGATACTGTTGAAAGCCTCAGCAATGCAGTAAGAGCTTTTTTAAATAATGTGGCTGTTTGACTTCCAGGTGTTCAAATGCGGATTTTCTGTCAGTGAGCTCGGGGACAGACAGAAAGCCAAACCATACACCAATGCCAAGCTTCTGGGGTCTTCACTTCCCCACCACTCTCTCTCAGTCAGACTTTTTCCTCTACCTCTCAGAGAAGCTGAAGTACTGACTCCTCATTACTCTTCAGAAATGTGCAGGTAGTCCAGATGTTCCAAAGTAGCTGCAGTCAGTCACATTGTGCAGTAGCCTACAAAGCTGTTTTGCCATAAATTACCAAAAATGCTCTATACCTTTAACAGAAAAAGCAACTATTCTTTTTTCCCCCATGTAGATACACACCCCTTTTAAAGCGGAGTAACGTCTGAAGCAGCAGGCTGGATATAGCACACTCCTGTGCTATATGGAAAGCTGGTCAGAAATCAGAATTTGTTTTGCAAGGGGAGAAACAAGAGAGATTCCAAGCGATACACTAAAGTTTTTAAGCTTTCTAGAAAGATCTGAACAAAGTTAATTTATAGCCACATAAATACATCACAGCACTAAATGTGTGTATTGTACATTAAAACAGTAAGGCGTTAAAAATATTCTCTAACACTTTAAAGACAAAGTCTAGATTAAGACATTTCAAAGGAAGAAACAAGTTTTCCCCTGTGAAAAAAACAAATGCTTACAACCTCTATGCTCCTATGAAATACCACAAATTCAGCAAAACTGCATTTCTGAAAAAAGAAATACTTCAAACAAATAATTTTTCATTACTAGCTCCAAAAATCCATTACACAGTAACATCCAGGAGCTCCAGATGAAGGTCCTCTGTGAAGATTACTGTACAAGAAAAAATGTGCTGGTCCTGAAAGTACACTTGCAATTTTCCACCCGAGTTTTGCCAAAATCTTTTGATAATCTCACATTTTACACACACAACTACTTGACCACTTCAGGACCATTTTCCCAGCTACAGCATCCATGCCTTAAAATAAACAATACACAATAAATGGTAACCTCCATCTCTTCCATCATAGTCACTTCTGAGGTCAGAGTTCTCTCTGTTACCTTAAACTGATCTTGGCCGAACAAGATGAGTCTGTGGCACTGAAATGGGCGGTTGTGCTTCCATTAGCCCTTTCACCTATGCTTTTCTGAAACAAGGGGCCTGAATGTGCTGAACATTTTGCTGTTTGCAACAATAAAACTGCTCTGTGCTTCTGCTATACTTTGGCACAAATTACTCTTCAACTGCTGCAGCTATAACAGGAATTAATTGTCTGCAGGTTTGTGTTCATTTGATCTGAGGCTGTAGTGCACCCATTCATACTGATGCTATTTAAAACACAGTGAGTATCATCGAACAGCTAAGGACTCTGAAGGACAAGGTGAGAACCAAGCATTAGGTACAAAAAGTCCTGTTTGTCTTTAGCATCTGAACTAATCTGTTACTGGATTTGTTTCAGTTGTTTTGTTTTCATTTGCTACATGCTTTCTGAAAAGCAGGGCTCTCTAAGCCATTCAGCAGTGTTACGTCGACCAACACATCAGTGCAGTGCTCCTGGAGCACCGCCAGCACTGAACAAAGCATCCAAAAAGCAATGGGGACCACTTTCCTCCTCCTCGGGTTTTCATTTTAATATTCTTTAAGGGTACTGGTAATAAAACTAAGAGGTCACTGCAGAAACAAAGTCCATCATCAAATTCAAGCTTCTGAAACACATGGATCCAAACCCTACAGCTTAAGCAGTGACTCAAGCTTCTACAAAATTAAGGAGACAGATTCTATTAAGTATTTTAATTTTATCATTATTAAACCAAGGAGGCTAGCCAAATTTTCAGCAGGCAGAGAGGAAGTAATTTCACTGTGGTCCCTTAATGCTCATGTCAGTTCGAAACTATCTTAGTGGTTCCAGTGAAATCATACCTGCGCAAGACCAGCAGAGAATCAGGCTCTGGCATTTTGCTTTGGGACATTTTAGATCCTAGAGTGAACTGTAAAGCTCAAATCCAAGACTTGTGTTTGTATCTACACTCATTTCATTTTTCTTTTGTTACTTTTTTAAAGCTATAAAAAAGGGCTCTAATATGTACCATAAGCAAACAAGTTGCAAGCCAGGCTAATTATATCACTCTTGCCCTTTGCTTAGAGCAGTTTTAACTCATCTCTAAATTCCAGTCATCTGTTTCTAATTCGAGTACATTTCAATTTCCTCACTCAATATGAGGAGCAGCAGCACTAGGGCTCACCAGGGGCCCTCGCCAAGTGCAAATAAGAGTCAGGAAAAATCCTGGTGCTCTGCAAAGCAAGCTGGCCTGGTAGTCCTCAGCATGAGCTTTTGGTAAACTGCTTGGACCCGGCACCCAGCAGCTCATTAAGTACAGGGAGTGTAGCCCATACAGGTGCTGTTGCTAATGAACGTGGTTTAATATTTTAATATGAGTTGCTATCTTTGTGGAGAGATTACCCCAAAACCAAGTGAGTCTTCAGCACTTTAGGGAAAAAAAGAAAAAAATCACATCCCCCTCTTTTTCTGTTAACTACTATACTGCTTGCTACAGAAATCATGCTACTCAATAGACATGGCATCTCCACCCGTTGTTGCCCTATTTTGATGCATCTTTACTAGTAGAAAATAATTTTGAATCCTGTAAGATCCTATTCCTAAATGCATGGAACCTGTGGAGATGAACACCAACACAGGAGGTTATTGGACTGGAGGGGGAGAGGAGCACAGCTGTGTGGCTATCAATCTATATTACTCTATAGCTCACATTGCACAACAGTTTCTTTTGTTTCAGGATAATAGGATAAAATGCAATGACCTCCAAAGGGGTTGCATAGGGTTTTTTCTCCTTGGTGGGAAAAAAAAATAAATAAATCTGTATTTCTATTGTTTATTTACAAGATGAAGCTGTGCCTAACAACATTTCCCACTTCAAGAGTACATTACTTACAATAGACCTTTGAATTTTCTTCAAAAAGAATTAGTTAGCAAATAAAAAAAGTTCTGCAGATAAGGAAAAACTAATGTTTCTCAGACTTACTCCACTGACTATGGAGTTGAGAAAAGACTGTCCCACATGTGAGCCTGGGATAGGCTTTCCTGGTAGGATATGTAGCTGCAAGAACAAAAAGTGCAATGCTCTCATTGCGGTGGGAAATTTTGAACAATATGGAAAGAAGGAAAACTACTAATCTGTTCCAAATAATACTGCTTATAGCTATTAAAAGTTTCACTATTTAAAATAAATATCCCCCAGTTGTCTTATTTTAATAAGAGTTTTTAGGGGAAGTTTCAGTTGATTTTGCGTTTTATCTTAGAACTCTATTATTTGCTATATTGCACTCAAGTGTAAATTAAGAGGAAATAATCAGGACTTTTATGAATTGGGATCCCCCTAAGATATTTTCAATGAGATCTTTTGGTCAAAATACTTAAGAATAGAGACAACATCTGCAGCAAAAAGGCCAGAGAGAAGGTGACACTTTTTGCATACTTCATCAGCTCTGTGACTTCCAGATAACTGGCATGAACCAGTCGTAACTTTGACAATTAAAATTTGAATTTTAAAAAACGTTTTGTTAAAATATTGCTGCAGAGTTCTAACAAAGAAAACTTCGGCAAAATGAGCTAAGCCTAGCACTCACATTGATTATCACACACCTTATCTAGCCAATTTCTCAATCAACTCTAAACAGCTAAATCTCAACTATTATTCTTAATCACACTTCTCACAGAGGTACTGAAATCCTGTGAACGCTTTTTTGGTAGATTAACATAACCTCTATGGTGCATACCTAAAATCAACTTCACACAAAATCGGAGCCATGGGCAAAACTTGCCGAGCCCAAAACGAAGAGGGACACTCAGCTTCTCTGAGTGGTAGCAGATGTGAAGCCCTGGCACTACAGACTCCAATCAAAGCATTAAAAGGGGTCTTAATTCACGTTTGCTGGCAGATTTAGGTGACTGAGCTACAGAAACACCTCCAGTTGACTGCTGCGTCCCATCCCCCCACACTACAATGTCCCCACTGACAGCAGGCACAGCTGAGTAGGATACATACACACTCCTAAATCACTGTGTACCTCTGGCATGATAATGTAAACAGAAATTGGTGGGTATACCATTAGAGTGACTTATTTGACACTCTGTGTGCAGTTATCAGCATTCAAGTAATCTCCCGATTCAAAAAAGGCTTGGAAAGAGAGACAGCTTCACCCCTATTGCTTGCCTGAACTCCCACAAAGGAAAATCTATCTCCACGGAACAAGGTGTATTTTCTCAAAAGGCTGGACAATGCCCATGCACATGGATTTGTAAGACTACAGGTAACGTTGCCATCTAGTGACTCCTGCCATAGCAATATTGGCAGGATTTTGATTGGGCAATATCAAGTATCCTCAGCAGGTATAAGGCTTTCTTCAATCTGGGGGCCATAGCGTGTAAATTTGAGGGTTGCAACCTTTTCCATATCAAAGCCTATTATAATAAGGACTATTCATAAAAAATTAAACTAATTTAGGGTCTGTCTTTACCTGTAGCTTCTAGAAAAGCAGTTACAACCCTTCTTTAGCTTGCTCATGATCAATTTGATGACCCTTGGAAACCTACAGCTCAATACATTTATTCTGTAAGTTCAGTGTTTTTTCTGGCACTAGGCTTGCACCACCTCCTTAGACTGCTACAAAACAATAATGATTAAATTTTTGTTAAATTCAGCTTGCAAGGAGCAAATGGATTGAAAGAACATAAGATATCCAACAGCATTCTTGTAGCATGCAAGCAGAAATATCCTGCAGCTGTGTTAAATCTCCAGCACATTAGCCAAGCTTTGATGAAGACATGCTGCAAGACGTTCTCCTCAGAATGACACAAAAATCTCAATCTGTCATCTAACCTGTTGCAGATACAGGAAGCCAAGGCTGTACCTTTCCTTATGCGATTGTGGCAGAACTGTGACCATGTCTGAAGCATGTAGCAATCAGTGCTTTTGTCTATACACCACAGAAGACACTTCCTTTTTCCAGGGAGTTTGGAGCAGAGCTCTCCGCAGAGGTGATCTGATGGAGATACCATCTCAAGACATTTGGTTTGGCTAGTGTGGTTTTTCTCTATTAATTTTTTTTTCAAACTAGAAGAGTGGTAGTAGTTTCCCTTTAACAGGCCCATACTGGAGGCTTTGGGGGGGTGGGAGGGGGGGGGACACAACATTAGGAAAGAGTTCAGTGGGAAAGCATGACCACCATGCACAGGAACAGGTAAAGCACTACACATAGAAGCACGAAGGCTAGCTGTAAAAGAGGTGGTTTGGCTTGGTTACACATAAGTGAGGGGAGAGCAGAAACAGAAGTGAATAAAACTAGAGAGAGCTTCAACAAAGAAAAAATAGTAAGACAAGGAAGGCTCTCAAAGAGAAAGAATGTTCTCTCTTGGACAGCAAGAGGAAAAGTGCAGATCTGAGTAGTCAGGAGACAAGCAAGGCTAGGATCCGAGAGCAGCTAAAATCAGTTCAGAACAGAGAAACACCTTTGACGCTTATGGAATTTGCTAATGCCCCAGTATCAGGAGTGAAATCAGAGGATTTGAATGATGCTGGCTCATTCCGTGTCCCTCACACTGACAGCCAGCACTCGCAGGTCTGTTTCACACATTAATCAATAGTGCATGCACTGCCAACACAGCTTGTGCTAGGTATGATTTTAACATAAAATAGTTTGGAATAGCCTCAGTGCCTCACTTCCACGTCATCCTTGCGCTTGAATAACTTTAGGAACATCAGCTGCATATCTTGGAAAAATCAAGAAACCCTGACAATGCCTCTGTTTCAGCTGGTCTAGCTAAAACAACTGAATGCCTTGGGAAATTGGTCTGGTCTTTCGTATCACCCAGTGTTGTCACTGGCCTCCAGTTCTCCATCAGCTTTTCTTATGCATTCCAAGATTTACTCTGTTCTTCTCAGTGAAGTTTCTTCCACAGCTTGTGACTACACCAGTGCTCTCACTCATACGTGCACAAGCCTGGAAAGGTCAGAAGTCACAAATGTTTTGCAAAAAACATAGAACCCATAACTTGCATGAGATCTGCATCTTACTCATAATGCAGAGAAGCATATACATCCTGCACTGTGAATGCATCACATTTAACTCATTTAAAACATGATTCATGTTTCTCATTTTTGCATATCTCATCCCAGCCGCTATCACACTGCTAACGTCCAGCTTTAAAGAAAAAAAAGAAAAGAGCTTATCACTACAAAGTACTGCTCCCCATAGATGAAACCTTGAAGGCATGACCAATGAAGAATGTACCATTTCAGAACAGAAAAGACTGAACAATGCAGAACACTTATCTAGCGCTTGTATCATACATATAGCAGGCGTGCCTAGAGCTCATTTATGGGCTGCCACCCATATTGATGTTTATATAGTGCAGAGTCAAACAAAGAATTGCTGCCTCAGAAGACTTACAGCTTAATTCTCCTACCAATCCTTAGGTCAACTCAGCCATAGCAAGTAACAATGACACATTCTGAAAGCAGAAACGGGCTCCTGTAAAGACATGAGAGTTTTAAAATGCACTGAACTCACCCTCAGGGAGAGTTAAGAATGCCTTATGAATGCTCTGACTTAGCCTGAAGTTTTGTAGTAGCATTTCACTCCCTACCCCTTCCAGTTACAGCTCGAGGAGCCACTACAACCCATTTCACCTTCGATATGCTCTCTACAAAGAGGGAATGCCTATGTATCTGATTATGCCACCTTTCGCAGTGTTTTATAGAGGGCTAGCAGCACCAAAGGTCTGTCTGCACTTAAGCAAAGCATTAGGTTTACTTGTAAGCCAAGATTTTCTTAATTGGAATTTGAATTTCAGAGCTTGTTTCAACTACTAAGCCTGGAGCAATGTAGAAGTGGCATTGTGTTTTTAGCTCCCTTTTTGTTCATATTCCACCAATTGTGAGGAAGTCTGACATAGTCAACTTTTGCAAGACCAGCGGTTTCCTATCCATGGATTGTCCATGCTGCCACCTAAATAGACAAGACAGAGAGGCAGTCTAGGACAGCAACAGTCTACAGAAACAAGAAGCACCACAACTACAGAAATCACAATGGCTCTTACTAGTGTTTTGGTTTGTTAGGGAGCAGGAAGTCACAGTATCACAGTATGCTAGGGATTGGAAGGGACCTCAAAAGATCATCTAGTCCAATCCCCCTGTCGGAGCAGGAACACCTAGATGAGGTTGCACAGGAAGGCGTCCAGGCGAGTTTTGAATGTCTCCAGAGAAGGAGACTCCACAACCTCCCTGGGCAGCCTGTTCCAGTGCTCTGTCACCCTCACTGAGAAGAAGTTTCTTCTCAAATTTAAGTGGAACCTCTTGTGTTCCAGCTTGAATCCATTACCCCTTGTCCTATC
Source organism: Vanellus vanellus (assembly GCF_965231255.1). Lineage (NCBI taxonomy): Eukaryota > Metazoa > Chordata > Aves > Charadriiformes > Charadriidae > Vanellus > Vanellus vanellus. The sequence goes on from NC_138907.1 coordinate 29,759,884, forward strand.
ATTGGTTGCTACTGAGAAGAGCCTGGCTCCATCCTCATGACATTCCCCCTTTATATATTTATAAACGCTAATAAGATCACCCCTCAGTCTCCTCTTCTCCAAACTAAAGAGACCCAGCTCCCTCAGTCTTTCCTCATAAGGGAGATGCTCCACTTCCTTAATCATCTTAGTTGCCCTACGCTGGACTCTCTCCAGCAGCTCTCTGTCCTTCTTGAACTGAGGGGCCCAGAACTGGACTCAATATTCCAGATGCGGTCTCACCAGGGCAGAGTAGAGGGGAAGGAAGACCTCTCTCGATCTACTAACCCCCCCCCCCCCCTTCTAATACAGCCCAGGATGCCATTGGCCTTCTTGGCCACAAGGGCACAGTGCTGGCTCATGGTCATCCTGCTGTCCACCAGGACCCCCAGGTCCCTTTCCAGTCACAGCTGTAGTTTCTTCCTTCTACTCCAAGGCAGCATATACAGAGGGTCCAGGGACCCATCAGGCACAACATAAGGCTATGGACCTGAGCTGTAGGAAATATTGCAGCAGAAAGGCAGAGGAAATGTGCAGTTTGAAGCTAACTTCCTCCACCCTGTACCAGACAGTAATGTGCACAAGGTGACATGCAGCATCAGCGGCACGTGAACCCTCACACTGCCCAGCATGATGCCCTCCCCGTGCATCAGGCCTGAAGTGATCCTCACACTGAGACTTGGTTTTGAGGACAAGGAAAAGTGGGTGCGAAGACAGGATTCGCAGGGCACCACTGAAGCGGGCGTATACAGCAGAGGCAAGAAGGAAGTAATTCAGATAGGCTCAAACATTGGAGGACAAGGGGGAAAGAAGACATGGCAGGCTTAAGGATAGCCAGTGAGGGGTGGTCAGGGGCAGACGCTGCAAGACTTTAAAGACCCTTTCTATCCGAAGGCTCTGAAGAGCACATGACTGGTATTCCCTTTGACATGAGGGAGAGGGGCACAGCTGCATCTAAGAGAAATCAGGCTACGAAATTTGTTCTCCAGATGTAATTAGCCTAAGTTTAGTTAAACTTCAGGTATATTGCAAGAGATCTCTCCAAGACAGATCAGTGGAGAAAGTCAAGAGCTTCCCTCTTGATTACAAGGGGACTCTATGATGAGGTATTTGGCTTTCTGAGTAGCTGTAGCAGATATACCACTGAGTTGTCATACATAAGAATGACTAGGTAAGAAACTTACATTTTCCAAATATACTTCTTAATGTTAAAATTCACTAGGATACAGAAATAAGGAGTATTTTACTGAGAGCAGAAAAAAGAAAGGTCCCAACACTGCATGAAAATAACAAGGCCTCCATTAGAACAAATCCAAGCTTAAAATGCACTCTTGTAAATATGTGTGCAATATTTATAAGGGGCAAAGGCTTTCACAGGCAAAGGCTAGGAACACCACAACAAACTGAAGAGGAGAAAAAAACATATACAGAGTAATAAGAAAAGGTTTTTTTGCTTGTTAGATCTGTGACTCTACAGGATGGTCTAAAATAAATGTGCTGAGACACTTTAAACTGTGCTAAGATGAACGAGCAGGGAAAAAAAATCTGTAGAAATTCATGCCTATGGGATGACTTTTGCAAGTCTCCCACTGCTGGATGGGAGTGCAAAAGGAAGGATTTTCTCAAAAGCAAGAAAAAGCTGGCGCCCCCCCCTTCTGCTCAGTGACCAAGATAAAAGGTCAGGAAATTCAGATGCCCATGCATATGTCTTGCAGAGACCATACATAGCAGACCCATCACCATAACCAACACATTTTCTGTTTAAGCCTTTTTTTTTTTCTTTTGCAGCTCCTGTAGGTTTCATAAGGCTGCCTCTTTTTTTAAAAAAAAAAAAAAAGCTCAAGTGAGCTGTGCATGTTATATGGTAAATACATCCATAAACTAAACACACCAAATGCTAGAGCAGCTTGCTAAAACTCATTCAGGCGAGCCCTAATTAAAAAGAAAAGAAACCTTTGCAAACAGCATGTCTCCAAGAGGTGAAAGGTCCCCATGCTGCTCGGTGAGGAAACACCAGGGCCACCTTTAAACTTTAGTTTTATTAGTGCCTTTGTCAGCAGCATGTATCTGTGTGTTGTGTTTTAATCGAGGCTCTGAATTTGTCTGTGACAGACTCAAAACAGGAAATTAACACCCTGCGGTGTGGCGGCAAAGCCTCAGAGGAAGCAGCAGTGGGGTACATGAGGCCGAGGATGAACAAAGACCCATAAACATAACGTCACCCATAAAAGTCACACTTTAAGGCACAGGAAGGATACTAAACAACACTTGGCTGCATTACACACTTGCAGTAAAAAAAAAAAAAAAAAAGCCTCAGGTTGAGAGTCAGAACATTTACAAGGCAGTTATTTTTCTGAATATTTGCTACAGTTTTGTATTTTGAGCAGTGTAGTTCAAAGTTAGGTATAGGAAATACCCAACTAGCTCTCAAATGTTACGTTTCCACTTGACGAGTGGCTCAGGGCTAAGATACTGCTTTTTATCTACCTCCCTGTTTATTTGGGTTATTTCCTATTCGTAAGGGGTTCAACTTTTCTGCAGGCATCTGGATGGATTTCTACTGTTACCATGGTATTGCTGACCTTTAGCATGGGGCTGTTAACGTGACCTTTGCTTCTTTCCATTTCTACAAGGATGTTTCAGTGTAAATAGTTTGGAAGCCAAATAGCACCAGGAGATTCCTTCTCTCGGAGACGGGAATGCAGCTAGCTCAGGGAGGAGAGGACCAGGGGAAAATCTGCAAGCTGATAGCACACAGCTAATAGCAATACAAAACTGAAGAAGGATCTGGAACAGAGCTCTTTTCTGCAGCTGAGAAATCTGGCGACCAACTTTTACAATACTTAACACTACCTGTGAACTGCCCTATCTTGAAAGGAAATTATAGAGGAGACCATATGCAGTTGCAGGGACCCATAGGCAGACTCTGCAGGGCAGAACATCCGACGGTTGGTTGAGTGAGGTAACAGAGCCTTAAGATGAAGAAATATTGGCAATATTGCTTAAGACAGCTATTGTAACTCCTAGGATTTTGAAAGCCGGGAATGTTATCATACACAGGGAGGATGTTCACTTTTTAAGAAAAGTATACAATTTACAGCATGTCAATTAAAACAATACCAAAACCCACCTAATTTACCGTTTAAAAAAAATAAAAGAGGAAACCCCACTGTTGTAGCCTTTATCTAATACACTCTTCGCCTCAAGCAACTGTTAATATAGTTATATAAATTCTCATTCTATTAACTTAAATGAAAGGCAAGTCCAAAGTTTCATGGGGCAATAGGAATTGCTGCTGTAAATTAGATCAGTGTGCAGCCTACTGAACTGAGGGGAACTTTAAAGGATTTCTGCCAAACTCCTCCGGCATAAAGTAATATTTTGAACACTGTAACAGTGGCTAGAAGCTTCAGGAAAAGGTGTGCATTATTGGAAAAAAGTTTTGTTCACAGTGGGAGTTTCCTCTAATCCTGCACAGATTTAGAATTAATTTTTCAAGAGAGACCGAATAATACCCTAAATTCCATTAAAATTCGATGGGATTTATGTGCCTAACATCCTAAGTCCTTCTGAAAATCTTGAGCTTTTATGTTGGGCTTATGCTGTAGAGCATGAGAGGGAGATATTTCTTATATAACTCAAACAGTTCAGATTATATGCAAGTAATCCAAACCACCTGTGGATCACTGCAGTCAAAAATTTCTGTTTGGTTTCCCCCCCCCCCCCCCTTTCTTTTAAAGTGGGGTTTCTAATACATTTAGGCTTCAGACAGGCTACAAAAAAGCACACCTCTCGGGTGAGCAGCAGAGCAGCCACAAAGCTACCCTCGCTTTCACGCCTGGTGGCTGGTCCCAACAGGCTCCCCTATGAGCAGCTGCAGCTTGGTGTTCACGGAGAAAGACAGCTATGCAGAGAGAGCACCAGCTGCAGATTCCCCTGCGCCTGGGGAATCCCCAACTAGGCAAATCAGTCGACTTTGCGTTCTTTCAGCTAGCAGTGCAGCACAGAGGTGCTAGGTCAGCTTTGGGTATGGCTCTGGTGTTGAGGTGCCCCAGAATTTCCACCCATTACTAACACAAAATATGCTACAGAATTAGAATAACTGCCCTGACGTTGCATGGATTGTCTAAAAGTTACTTAAGATGATAAAAAAAATGATAAAATCAAATTACTAATTTAAATCAATAGCATTTTAAGAGTATACTGCTTGTGGATTTCTACTTTCTTTTTTTGTAAACACATAGGATTAACACACTAGACATTGGTCCAGTTGAAATGTCTTCTGGACTCCAGCAGCTTGAACATGTGGCACCCCCCACGTAGGTTTTAGATGATACTCTGCTCTGACCGATACTAACACAAAAAGTCAGCAAGAGCAAAGTACCAAAGTAAATGTAAAAGCCTTCCACTACCAAACAGGAAGCAAAGCAGCACCAAGAAGCTATGCCGTTCACCGGGGATCCATTCAAATCAGATGTTATTGAAGAGATTCAGCCCGAACTAGGATGTTGTGAAGACAAGTTTAAAGACATGTCACAGATTCAAATGGAACCTAAAATTAGTACAGAGTGCTTTGTCTCTTTACTCTATATTCCTGTTCTACATAATGAGATCATATTGCTGTTAGAGCCAAATACTCTCTCTCACTGCTGTTGCTATAAGAGGCTAACAGAGCTGCCAAGACCTCTAGTGAGTCATATTAAATGAAAATCTATATATGTTTTTTACAGCCCTTTCTATCACCGTACAATATCTTACAGTGTTAACATTCTAATATGGTAATTACTTACCTAGCAAACAGTAAAGCTGTGCCTGATTCCCCAACATACAGCTTATAAAAGGGTACGTATAGCGTTAGAAACATCTTGTTGAGTAGAAAACCCGAGATGGGAGTTGGCTGCTATGGGCTTTTGAGGGGCTTATATAAAATTTAAAACTGGAATAGACTCTAAGGCATCACCTGTCTCTCATTTTTACAAGTGACAATCCAATTGAACCCCCAAATGCCAAATGAGCAATCCTAGAGTGAAATCTAGTGTGACGGAAGGCCAATTAAGCCACCTTAGAAAGTTAATTTTAACAGGAGTAGGAACTTAAGAAAAAGCCATTTTCTGCAAACTAAGTTGGTCATAATGGTTTCAAAACCCAGTAACAATCATCTTTGGATAAACATGCTGTAAATATGTTCACAGAACTAAAAAGAAATAAAAAAAATTCTTGAGATTATATTATGAAAATGGCATTTTCAACCAGCTGGCACTTATCGATGGGCAGCTCTACTGTCAGATCTCGCGCAGTCTTATTCCCTAAGCATACAGAGACCAGAGTACAGATATATCCACTCTGAACACTTACATAACTGCCACTGGTACATGTAACTCCACTGTTCCTTTAGTTTCTCAGGCCTACGTTTCTACAACAAAGTTGCTCAGATAATCCAGAATTAGAGTAGGATCTGGTGGTGCTATCCAAACTGCATCTGCTATTCCTCTCCAATAAGGAGGCAGGACACAAGGTAACTAGGTACAGCCCAAAGAGGCAAGCTTAGTTGAGATCAAGGATGTAATGCAACAGAACTGGACTGCTTTTTTGGCTCAGATTATTATTGCTGTCCCTAACAGACCTAGTGATCCTGCTCGTGAGTTTTTGAGATCTTGGTAAATTCATCCAGCGTTTGCTTAGTGGGCAGACTGATACACAGCCAGGAGATTAATTGCAGAAATATTGGGATAAATTTCCTTCTTCAGAGGACAGTTGTAGTAATGCAAGGGGCAATCCCTAGGCTTCCTCTCAGCTTCCCGCTTCTTTTGCTGATATATTTAGTGAAAAAAGTGAGAGGGGACGAGAGAAGAGAGAAAGAAAAAATTAAGCAGATGGAGGTCAGACAGATATAAATTAAAACAGATTTGATGTTTTTTCATTTAGTTTGCAACTTTTGCTTAAGACAGTTTCACTCCCTTTGGTACGTTTTAATCTCAGAGACAAGGCCAACATATACAAATCAGCTAGAAGACAGGAAAGGAGCAAGAGTTTAAGCTTTTCACCCAAGATCAGAGGTGGCCAGTATTGAGACTGCAACTAGAACTCAGGTTTGCACAGTCCTGGTTTTGCAGTTACATTTCTGGGACACATTATGTCCTAAATGAACCTTTTTGACTTTCTCTGCATCACTACCAGAATAGGCTTCTCTATCTGCAAGGAAATCTAATTCTCCTGTGTCATAAAGAAAAATCAGGATCATATTTGCTGAAATAAGAAGGACCTCAATTTGTGGCAGGTGTTAGGATAACCAGATTTAGTATTAGTTTTTTCTCTTGAGGACTCATTCCACAAGATAACAATCTTCTAAGGTATACTCCTGAGGATTATTTTTGGTCTATTAGAGACAAAACTCAGTTGGGCTAATCTAGAACAAACAGGTTTGTTGGGGTTTTTTTCTAGATTTTCTACTGAAATAGAGTAGTACCTGTGTTCAACAGCTCATGAATTTAACTGAAGCAACCGTGCTTGTGTAGCATGAGGCTTCATAAGCTGTTTAAACAGACTTATTCCTAGATCTAGGGAAGACATTTAGGGTAACATTGCTTCTGAATGGATTACATAACACGTTATAAACCTTCTGCTTAACTAGCATCTTTGCCAAATAGCACCTCATTGTAGTTCTTCAACCTTACAATAAAAATATGAAGAACCTGTCTGGCCACTAACAGCATTCACATAAGGGGATTTTCAGTCTAGTTATATATAAGCATCCTCTAAGAGGTTTAAACCACAAACTTTTACTGCAATATAAAAAGGGACTGCGCAGGACTTTCTAAAAACATTTGTGCAGAGGTATGAATAGCTGCCTTGGGGAAAATCCCCCGTATTAATAGAAATAGCTGTTATTACCCATGCTGTGCAAAGGCTCAGAGGGAATCATTACAAATATTCTTGTAACTTATTCCGTTTCAATATAGTAGTTTTCAGAAAGACATTGCAGTAAGTGGTAAAGTCAAAAAGGAAGCTGTTAAAAAAAAAAAAAGCAACAGTGTCTACCAGTACAAATGCTGGCAGTAAGGACTGCCCCCCACCAAAACACACGTTTCTGCCCCTTGGTGCACGAGCATTCTACCCTCCGCTCCATGAGATCAAATTGCCCCCTTCCCTTAGGATTTGTAACTGAAGCAAAACCATTTCTCAGTTTCATGGACTGCGCTCTAATTAGCAAAGTGTCAGCCCAGACTTTAGAATGTCTGAAAAATTTAGATCTAGGGTAAGGAGAGAAAAAAAATGCAGCCACCAATGTAAACCTATGGATTCTGATGTTAACACGTGGCATTTCTCAACTGCAATCAATTACAGCAGAGACTGCAACAGAAACCTTGTACTCCCCAAAGGCTTCAGCTATAGTGTCATCTCTTGTCCCCAAAGGCTTCAGCTATAACATCTTTTGTTGTCCTATTATTTGCTCCAAAATAAGGGGAAGGGGTCATGAATGACTGACAGCCAACCCATTTTTATAATGTCTCCAAAGCACCAGGTGTAAGAATGGCAATTTAACAGCGAGGAATATTTAAATTAGCTGTTATTTATGCTTATGCAAAGTTACTGTTGTTACCAAATTTTCTCCAGGGTTTCCTCGACACACATTCTCAGCTTTCTAGAAATTTGGCTAAGGTTATCAACACCAACAAAGGAAGCAGCAAGAGAAAGAGAAAACCTGAAACAGCAGAGATTATGAAATATAATCTATTTTGTTTCATTTCTGAGAGCGCTATTCACAATAAAACTTAATGCTGAACTGGAACTTTGTGCCATTAAATCTCTCAACAGTAGAGCCCTTTTATAGTTTTCAGGACTTCTCACATACAACACGGACTGTCTGGGGAAGAGAAATCCAACTAGTTTTGTCACTTCAGTTGCTGTTTACTGATGCTATCTGCTTAAATCTTGCACAGCAGCAAAAACCCCAGACATTCTATTGCATAGATATCACCAAAAAAAAATTTAGTGACCTGCTAGGAAGTCTCCACTTTCTCTCATCTTGAAGTTTTCCAGAGGAATAACCCTTAAAGTCACTGGTAGTTTGTTGGATGCCCAGCAGCATGAGGTCAAGGAGTCATGGTGCTCAGCATTTCATGAGGGGAAAAAGAAATTAAATCAAGGAACTTGAATATGACTTTCAGAATACAAGACAGAGTCTGAAAAGTATAAATTCTTTGGGTTTTTTTTTGGAGGGGGGAAGCTATAGTTAGAAGATGAATACTTTTAAGAGCTCATGGGACCAAATTGTCAATCTCGATATATATACAAAGTAAAATGTCACTCCATCCATCCAATCAATAATCAAAAGCAGGAAACTGGGATGCAAGAAGATTTTCTTTCTCTTTCTAGTTTTATTTAGCTTGGAAGATGAGAAGAGATATTTACAACAGTGAAGAACATAGTCCTACCTTTAATTATATCCAGAGACCTCTCTTTATAATGAATTGAGAACGACTTTCTAATTTTATAAGACTAACAAGGCTGAAGTTTTTCCATACCATGCGTTTGATTAAACCAAATTTGGAGGGGAAAGAAAGGGAGGAAGAGGAAGACATTCAGTCAACAGCTCATCTATTTCTAAAAATAAGGGGCATCAAAAGTAAATTGGTTTTGCAAAGCTCAAATGCTATTAATGTTTTCTTTGAGCATCCTAACATTTTTCTAGACCTTGGAGTAGGAATATTAACATTTTACAAGAGAAACCTTTGCATCAAGGATGGGCCTTTGTGGTTCCTGGGTATATTTACCTCAATTCTGCCACACTAAGTTCTTGCAAATGAAAAATAAAATAAAGTCTCCACTAATACCTAGAGATATTTTAGCAGTTAACATTTCCTAGCCCCTCTTCATTGAGCAAGCTGTCATCTCTCATCAGTTCAAGCTGCGTACACTATTCAAACCAGGAAATTTTTACATGGTCCATACATTTACCTGCAACTTCCTGCATATGCCTGCAACTGCCACAGGATATATGCATTCATTCCAGCTTGAAAAGAAGCAGATAAATCTGGATTTATCTTTTCATTTCTTAATGTAATATCTCTTTCCGTTTTCTTTGCTTGGAAAACTGATGGCAGGGATCTTGTCTGTTCTTGGTAAACCAGTGAATCCCTGAAGGGCTTTAATGTCTAAAAAAAATATTCCTTTGAACTGAAAACAGGATGGCGCTTGGGGGAAGACGGGGGGACACAACTGAAGAAGTAGGATGTTCTAGTCTGGAGAAAGGATGCCTTCCGTGTTTCATTGTAGCAGAGGAGTCCAGTGATAAGGACTGGGAGAGGCTGAGCACAACCTAAAGACCTGCAGAAGAAAACAGGAAAGTGAAGGTGGACGTGAAAATAAGCGTTAATCTAAGGGCTACAACTGACAGGTCTGGGACACATAAGCAGTGGAGCAAGGGAGGGAACAGGCAGCACTGGATCTGGGCGGGCAGCTCGTTTACCCTGAGAAGACACAAACTGCCTGTGTGAACAAGAAATCCAGGAAGGGATCTGTGATCTGAGAGCAGGCAGAATGGGAAACAAGTAGGTGAGCTAGATAAAGGTCTCAGAGCCAGGCTGACCAAGAGGTGGCTGCAGGGACCGACACACGAAATTGGGAAAAATCTAGTTTAAAGACAAGAGAAATCTTGTGCATAAATGGTGCAGAAGAGTTTGGGCTAGCTGAATGAAGCCTGTTCTCCTCCAAAGCCTGAAATGGGACCCCGGGAACCCATATTCCCCTTCGCTTCCATATCAATCAGTATTGGTGGAGCTGACTAGCGAGGTTTAGACTTCATTCCACACTTGTCCAGACAGAATGACATCCTATGAGTACTGGCTAGTCCAAGGTAGCTCCAAAGTCCTGCTGGTGAGTCATCCAAATTGTCTGCACTAAAGGGATGTTAAGATTACAAAAATAACAGTTAAGAAATTCAGGAAAGTCTCTACCCACTACAGATCTGGTGTATGGAACAGAGATGTCACTCCCCTATCAGTTTATGCTGATAACACGCACCGATGGCTGCACAGCAATACAGCAAACAACACAGAAGACTCCTGTAGGGAAACCCTGCATCAACCTGCCTTTAGAACAGGGACTGAGTAGCGTATGTAAAATAATGATGACTTTAGGTTTAAGAACTACCTCGTAATGGCTTTGCATGGATCTCATTCGTCCTATGTGTATACTGTCATTTACCAGGCACTGAATGCTTCCCTTTGCAATCTTGGTCTTAGAGCCCCTATTTTTACTCAATTATTTGGCAGCAAGTTTTTATATATGGCAGCTGAATACATACAACCCCCAGTTTTCCACTGCCTGAAAATCAATGGCAGTTACACAAGAAGCAGAAACAAAGAAACCTATGACCACTTGGGCTGATGTCCTGCATAAACGGAGAATTTTACCCAGCGAGTCCTGCTGCGAGTCCAAAACATCTGACTAAACTAAGCATATTTTTCAGAAAGGCATCCAGTGTGGAGGTCAAGATTTCAACTGATGGCAAAGCCCCTACATCATTATATAAGTTGCTTTTAAACTGAACTTCATTACAATTTTGCACTCAGTATTTTAGAATGAGCTCATACAACTTGTTTTTTCTTACCAAAGTTCACCAATACCAATGAATACAATGCTAGAGATGGTGAAAATTAGTGTAGGTGAAGTATGTATCATGCATTATTTTAAATATTTTAGTTTCTATGAACAACAGCTAGTTCCAAAGGAGAGGTTTACTTATGACCCAAAAGACCTTTGATGAGCACCACAGGCCTGATTCTACTTTTAACTACTTGAAAAATGCAAGTTATACAGTAGGATTTTTTTAAGAGACTTTTTGCTTTATTTACTTATTGCTTGGGTATTGAGGTTGAGTGTTTGAGAAAATTTAAAAAACAGCGCTTTCATTTTACAGTGTCAGAGCAGGACAATAAACAATTATATATGCTTTAAATATTCATTAGAATAAAAAAAAAAATCACATCCTTTTATTCAAGCAAACTCCTACTCAAGGTCACTCAGTTTTGCTTAGCAAAGAGTTTGAGGCTGGCCTCCAGGTCTCAAGGGCTGAAGCCTACCGTATTTTGCAGAGTTGTTCAAAGGAAATAGTCTCACTTCTCTGCTGATAGTTGAATGGACAAAGCTGCCACATAGAGACACGTGCTAAGCAAAAGGAACAAAACCAAAGGTCTGTTTACACTCTAAGCTCAAGTTAGAAAACAGTAGAAAAACAGGAAGGCACATTCTGAACCTGGTACCCATTTGGTTTCCGTATGCGGTTTCACACTTCTTGGGTAATGGACCAGTGTTAAAACACTGTGTGCTTAAACATTGCTGCTCATGGCACAGTCACATTTGAGGAGCTCTGGAGCACACTGTATGGGCACACAGTGGTTCTTGCACAGTCTCTACCAAAACAGCGATAAAAATTAGAACTGTACCAGTTGGTGGCAACCATGTCATATGAATAATAGAATATAGCAAAGCTAAAGGTTTCATATAAATATCCGCACGCAAACAACAGGAGAAGAAATAAAGTGGTGGAAATAAAAAAAAAAAAATACACAAACTCAATGAGAAGCTAGAATTTGCATGTTTTATGCTGTGCCTTAGCAGGGAAATGAGCTGTAATAGGTGACTGTTCCCCCCAACTTACCCGCTTGTCAAATGACATTGTTGAATTTCTGAGCTGCCCAGGGTACTATCTGGTTTTCATTTATTCATTTTTACAGCAAACAGCACAACAAAATCTCACCCTCTTGGGGATTTCTAGAAGTAGGTGATAATAGATTCAGAACATATCATGAAAACAAGGATATAATTAAGACAAATCTATTCCATTAAGCAAAACAATTTTTCCATCAGCTTCAGTGGAAACAGGGTCAAGTCTATTAGATGTAAACAGACTGAAGAAGACACCAAGACACATGGTCTCATTTTTTACTTCCTGCTCCAATTTCTCTTCAGCTGAGCTTCTGAGACATCCTCACTTTGTCTAAAAGAGTGAGAGATCATGAATTTGCAGCTGGGTGCTTACAGATTACAAAGCAGCTGCCAGCAAGCTTAGCTATTGTCCATCTGAAAATGGATGACAACAGACCTCCATTCCTGAAGATCTGCTTGGACGGGGACTTCGAGACCCTTGTTATAGATTCATCAAGATGGTAATTCTTTTCCATACCATTCTGCAGTGTCCCAATATTACTGTTTGGAAAGGGGATAAAATACTTGACATTTTTATATAAATGAGTAGATAGTCATCATGGTACATAGCCACATAGCGAAGAACCAGAACTCTTACACCAAAGGAATAAAATTCACCAGTCATGCCAATACACCTATTCATTTTACATAATGGAGTAGCACCACTGAATTTAAAGATGTTACATTTAAAACTCAGGATTCAAAAGCTTTATCCAAACCTAGTAAATTTCTCCAAATCATTACAGTTAGTGCTTCAGATGAGCAATTTTGATAGAGTTCAGCCTCCAGGCATGTCATGAAGTTTCCTGTCAAAGCTTGAGAACTATTTTCTTCAGATTAATCCCCGGGCAGTTTTCTCTACCACCTCCATAAGCAGGGGAAATATGATAAATATACGCAAATAATCATGATGCAAGAGCACACACAAAAAAAGCATACAGTCAAGGGAGTATGCACGTTTACAGAGCCAACATGTTTTTTTCAGAGAGAAATGATAGCCAAATGGGAGACTAAGCAGCAGGGGACAAAACAGATTGCACAGTTTGAAGAAAAACAGGTGGGATAAAATAAAATTCAGTCCCAATTGTGTCTGGTTCTGAATAATATAGATGAAAACTCTAGACACAGCAGTACATTTTGTACTTGCAGTCAGGTATGCCAAAAGGACGTTTGCTTGTCTACACGTGTTAAGCCAGTCATTATAATAAGTTTACTAAAAGGTCTTCACCCTCATCTAAGAGTGCCTGAAACCTAGACCTTTCCTGTGTTGTTTATTACAGCTATAGAAGTTTTTGTGCATTTCCCCTTCAAACACACAACTTATAAATCTATGGAATAAAAGTGTCTTAGAATCATTTTCCTGCCCAAATCCATCCATGGAGACCAAACATAACTTGCTATTCCTCTGATCCAGCCAAAGGAACTCTTTGAAACCCACACATATTTATCCTGTGACACAAGCTTCTATACAGAAAAGCTTTAGCATCATTGCCTAAGCCTGATGGACATTTTTATTACCCAAATCACTAGGAAAACTTACATTTTCCAGTGCACTGCTTCTGCTGGAGCTGGACTTCTGGGCACTACACCAATTACCCATCAGGAAGTGAAAAAGAAGGAGCACATATTATTTATGTATGTTAGCAGTCCTGTCACTAGTGCAAGCAGTGGTTTTATGGATATCAAGGGACTACAAACCGCCACAAAAAATTCAAACATACCACGTAACCTAACATATGCAACCCCTACACTAGCCAGATTTTGCAGCAAAATGTTCTGCTCCAAAATGGTTGCCTTACTGTACGTATAACCCAAAATACTATAAGATAGGTTAATGCAACATGGCATTTAGGCATCCTATTGACTTGTTTTACTTCCAATCATTCCAGAGCAGAGCATTCTACATAAAAAAAAAACCACAGTAGGATAAAGAAAAGATACTGTATTCAACATAACACTATCATTGCAGAGATTTGTCAAGGCCCTGGAAGAGTTGAGAGGCAGCCTCAGCAAGTACTGAGGAGTCTCTTGTTTTAAATTTAGGTCAGTGCTCCAAAACTCCAACTTGCAGGATTTGGAGAAAGGCTAGCATGTATTCAGGAGTTCAGTACCCAGTAACACAAGAGAAAGCATATAGATTTACACAGCTTTAGTTTCAATAAGTGACAGCTGAGGATAGTAAACACAGCTCAAAACTATAGCATGCTTAAACATCTACTTAAAAATTATACCAGTTCTTGAAGTTTGACACTATGACCAACTCAGTCTCTGCTCAAAGTTCTTCTGCCAAGCAGAAGTACCATCCCTGTTTTCCCAGTTGTGCTGTCTTCTGCAGCTCCAGCTTCTTGCTCTGCAATCAACACGTTAAGCTTCTACCTCTGGCTGTCTCAGTCCCTCTTCACAAATAATCTCTCCACTTCTTTCAAGGGTGGGAATGAGGCGATACTAGCAGAATAACCTCTTACTCTCAAGGGCTATCTATACCTTCAGTCTACCCTAGTCTTCCTTGTAACATCCCTTTACCTTTTCAACCCTCAAGATGTCTGTTCTTCAGTTCTTCTCTTCTGATAGAAGTGTGAGGGCCACCATGGCTGGGGCACGCACTTAGCAAGAAGAGGCTGAGGAACCTGAACTTGCTTAGTCTGGAATAGAGCTGGGTTTGGGGGAGACCAACAGCAGTTCCCCAGTGCCTGTGGGGAGGTTGCTAAGGGGATGGAGCAAAGGAATGCACAGTGATATGTGTTGGGATAATGAGAGACAATGGGCATAAAATAAAACATGAGAACTTCAGACTAGATGCAAGGAGAAAATTTCTACCCCATGAATACAGTGAAATGGATTGTCCAAAGTATCTGTGCAGTCTCTATCCATAGAGGTTTTGAATATCTGTCCAGCTAGAGCCCTGAGCAACCTGGTCTGACTTCCCAGCCACACCTCCTTCCCCAACTCAAAATATACTGATCTGTGAAAGTAGCACCTGCTTTACAAAACAAAAACAGTGCAAGGAATCTCTAACCTCTTTAACCCTAAGCCCTCAGAAACAGTATATTCATCAGTGGAAAAAAGTCATTATCTTTTATTAGGTATTAGCATCCGTTATTGATGCTCTAGGTGAAGTTTAGATTTTCTTACTTGTTCAACGTTCCTAATAGCTGTCCAAAAGCAAAGCTGTCACCTGGCTTGACTTCACAAGCCAATATCTTGCAACAAAGTCTTTTCAGACTGCCAGAACCATGTCAAAGACAGGCCACATCCCTAAATCTTACACCAAGCCAGGTGCCCATGGTGATAAAACATTCTCCCAAAGACAGCCTGACCTTGGCAGCCACACAGGTGCAGTTATCAATCAAGATTTATAGACACAAAGCCAGCTAAGCGTCCTCATCCTGTAGAGACAGAAAGGACGCCCTGGTGTTGGCTAGGCAGGTGCGGATTGCTTCACCCCCTAGCACCCACTGCTGGCCATTCCAGAGCTGGAACTCTGGGCTGACTCTGGGTTAAGAGAGGAACAAATGCAAAAATAGGTGCCTGAAGTCCTAGTTGCTAAAGGACTGGCAAGGTGACAGATTGTACAGCTGGAGGAAGATCTAGAGAAGAGAAGTGGATCAGGTTGCAATTAGAATTTAAATGGTGCAGCTAGTAAGAGATGTCATCCATTAAGCATCTGCCTTAATTTCTCCTTTAGAAGAAGAAATTAGATTCCTGAAGTACTGCTCAAGAATTTATACAGAAACAAAGTAGTATGTTGTCTTAGGAATGTATGTGGCTTAGGAAGAGGAAAAAAAATTCAAAGATCTGACAGCTCTGTATTGACCTCATCTGTTTTAAGGCAGGTTCCCCATGGCCTAAACTAGCCTAGGTTATTCCAAAGTTTAGATTTAAGTGGGCAGCTATGTAGAGCAAAGAGACCTGCTAGACATCCCTGGGGTTTTTTGTTTTGTTGTTGGGTTTTGTTGTGTTTTTTTTAAGGCAATTAACCTGGAAAAGTGACTTAGCTGTAGTTTTTTTTCTTGCATACATGGGACATTCCCATGAGAAAACAGGGACACTTCCTGGTAGGGATTTTAATGGAAAACAATAAGCTCACACATTATAAGACACCCAGGAATCTGTACAGAAAGGAGACAAAAAGTTTAGGAACACACACTACACAAAAACTTTCCAAGCCTTATTAATAAGACAAAACCGTAAGGCATCAGGCTTCACTAGTCCAAGCACTTGGAGGATTACATGTTTGAATATAATGCCCCTCAATGAGACAAGCAGAGACATGGTAGAGTACCAACACTAAAACTAAAACAGAGTATCCAAAGCATTTACAGGTGGTAAAAGCATGTCCATAAAACTAATCTGAACAAAGGATAAGAAGAGATTCCATTCTTTGGTGGTTTTGGAAAGGAAGATTTGTTTTGCATTGGCAGAATGCTAAGATTGTACACAAATTGAGACATCATTAAAAAAGCCAGAGTAGAAGCAACATTTTTCATTTACCCTACATTAAAAAGGGACATTTCAAGCAAAAATGTTAAGCTTTGACAGAGTGTTCTACGAGCATTTGAAGAGTAATTAACAGAATAAATACAGACATGTCTTTTGAGATTGCCAAATTTGCTTTTGTTACTGAAAAGTGGTCAAGGCAACATTTTTTGGGCCAATGTCTACCTATAATCCTGAAATTTATCTTTAAAGTATTTTCTGTACATGGGCACACATGTTTCCAGGCTTCAAAGTCAGTTTTAATAGTATTTTTAAGACACTAATGTATTTTTCTGTGAGTATTCAGATACAACAGTGAAATTACTCCAATCTCCTGTTTCATTGATAGATTTCATGTACTTTCATAGAAAAGAATCATAGAATAGTTTGGGTTGGAAGGGACCTCTAAAGGTCATCTAGTACAACCCCCCTACAATAAACAGGGACATCTTCCACTAGATCAGGTTGCTCAAAGCCCCGTCCAACCTGACCTTGAATGTTTCCAGGGATGGGGCAACTACCACCTCTCTGGGCAACCTGTGCCAGTGCTTCACCACCCTCATTGTAAAAAATTCCTTCCTTATATCTAGCCTAAATCTACCCTCTTTTCACTCAAAACTGTCAGCCCTTGCAACAAGCTCTACTACAAAGTCTGTCCCCATCTTTCCTATAAGCCCCATTTAAGTACTGAAAGGCCACAATAAGGTCTCCCTGGAGCCTTCTCTTCTCCAGGCTCAACAACCCCAACTCTCTCAGCCTGTCCTCATAGCAGAGGTACTCCAGCCTTCTAATCATTTTTGTGGTCCTCCTCTGGACCTGCTCCAACAGGTCTCTTGTCTTTCCTGTGCTGAGGGCTTGAGAGCTGGATGCAGTACTCCAGATGGGGTCTCACCAGAGTGAAGTAGAAGGGGAGAATCACCTCCCTCATCCTGCTGGCCACACTTCTATTAATGCACCCACAATACAGTTGGTCTTCTGGGCTACAAGCACACATTGCTGGCTCATATCCAGCTTTTCATCCACCAGTATTCCCAAGTCCTTGTTGGCAGGGCTACTCTCAATCCCTTCATCCACCAACCTGTCCTGATACTGGGGGTTGCCCCAGCCCAGGTGCAGGACCCTGCACTTGGCCTTATTGAACCTCATGAAGTTCACACAGGCCCACTTCTCAAGCTTGTCCCATCCGTCAGGCATGCCAACCGCACCACTGAACTTGGTGTCACCTGCAAACTTGTTGATGGTGCACTCAATCCCACTTGTCTATGTCATTGATGAAGATATTAAACAGTGCTTGTCCCAATACAGACCCCTGAGGGACACCACTTGTCATCGATCTCCATCTGGACATTGAGCCATGGACCACTACCCTCTGGATGTGACCACTGAACCAACTCCTCATCCACCAAACAGTCCACCCATCAAATTCGTATCTCTCCAATTTAGAGAGATGGATGTTGTGAGGGACTGTGTCAAAGGCCTTACAGAAGTCCAGATAGATGATATCCATAGCTCTTCCCTTGTCCACTGATGTAGTCACTCCACCATAGAAGGTCATTAGGCTCGTCAGGCAGGACTTGCCCTTGGTGAAGCCATGCTGGCTGTCTCAAATCACCTTCCTGTCCTCCATGTGCCTTAACATAGCCTCTAGGGGGATCTGTCCCATGATCTTCCCAGGCACAGAGGCAAGGCTGACAGGTTGGTAGTTCCCAGGGTCCTTCTTTTTTTAAAAAATAGGTGCATTTCCCTTTTTCCAGTTACCGAGGACTTCACCTGGCTGCCATCTCCAAATATCATGGAGAGTGGCTTAGCAACTACATCAGCTAATTCCCTCAGGACTCTGGGATGCATCTTGTTAGGTCCCATAGACTTCTGTATGTTCAGGTTCCTCAGCTGGTCACAAACCTGATCTCTTACAGGGAGAGGTACTCCATTCCCCCAGTCCCTGCCTTGCAGTCCACTTGAGAAGTGTGGGAACAGACATTGCCAGTGAAGACTGAGGCAAAACAGTTGTTGAGCACCCCAGTCTTCTCCTTGGCCATTGTTACCAATTTGCCAGTCTTGCTCATCAGGGGGGTACACTCTTTGACCTTCCTTTTCTGGCCGAGATACCAGTAGAAGCACTTATTATTCTTTGCATCCCTTGCAAGTTCAGCTCCGGCTGCGCCTTGGCCTTTCTGACCCCAGACCTACACAACTGGGCAGCATCCCTGTACTGTTCCCAGGATACCTGCCCCTGCTTCCTCTGCCTGTGCATTTGCTTCTTGCCCTTTATTTTGACCAGCAGGTCTTGCCTCAGCCACACCAGTTTCTTGCCTTCCTTTCCTGATCTCTTACACCTGGGGATCAAGAGCTCTTGCACTCTATGGAAAGCATCCTTAAGGATGTGACATCTCTGTTCTGCTCCCTTGTCCCTGAGGGCAGTTTCCCAGGGCATCCTATTGACTAACTCCTTGAAGAGCAGGAATTTTGCTTTCTTAAAATTCAGGGTCCTGACTTTACTCTTTGCCTGACCCATATCCCTCAGGACTGCAAATTCCAACAGCGCACGATCCCTGCAGCTTAGGCTGCCTCCAATCTTGACGTTACCAGTTAGCTCACTTAAAGCTCACTGTTCCTAAGTGGATTTCCCAGATTTGCAGGCAGAAGGTTTCACAGAGGCAGGAACAGGAGTTAACTCTCCTGGTTTCCTGTTCAGTGACTTAATGAAGAGGCCATCCTGTCTCTTTTGCACATGTACATTGTATAATTCCTTTGGGGACCAAGGGAAGAGGAGATGTGCATGCATACAGACACCCATATGCATCAAAACGAACCACTCTATGTGACAATGCAGACCATTTTTTGATAGGACCCCTGTCAGAAAACAGACAACTCACAGAAGATGTACATTAGTATGTGTTCAGCCAAATTTTCACATCTAAACACTGCACTCCTCACCAGGCTTTGCAGCCACTGGATTGAGGGATAGTGAGACTAGCACCAGGATTCAAATCGTAGTATTTGCAGAGCAAATCTTGATCCATCCATGAATCATAGAATCAGTGAGGTTGGAAGGGACCTTTAAGATCATCAAGTCCAACCATTAACCTACCCTGATAAAAACACCACCACTTCTAAACCATGTCCCTAAGCACCTCATCTACCCTTTTCTTAAACACCTCCAGGGATGGTGAATCCACCACCTCTCTGGGCAGCTTATTCCAATGTTTAATAACCCTTTCAGTGAAAAAATGCTTCCTAATATCCAATCTAAACCTGCCCTGACATAACTTGAACCCGTTTCCTCTTGTCCTATCACTTGTTACCAGGGAGAAGAGGTCAGCTCCCATCTCTCTAAAACCTCCTTTCAGGTAGTTGTAGAGGGTGATAAGGTCTCCCCTCAACCTCCTCTTCTCCAGACTAAACAACCCCAGATCCCTCAGTTGTTCCTCATAAGGTTTGTCCTCCAGACCCTTCACCAGCTTTGTAGCCCTGCTCCATTTAATATCTCACCTAACAGTCTGCATAATGGTCAGGTATACTAAAATAAAAATCAATTTACAAACCAAAAATAGGACCTATACTTTTGTCACAGAGCATTTATTGCAAATAACTTATCTAGCTCTCCTCACAACCAGACTTCACCAAGATAACCTGTTCAGTACGATATGTTTAAAGGTTTGTAGGTCCTTAAAAAACAGACAGGAACCTAGAGGACCTACCTATGGAGGTTAGTCACCCAATGAGATATCCAGCTGCATCATTACATACCAAAACCCTTAACAAACCTGCTTCTTTGTTTGCCTATGGGCTGAATTGTAAGAAGAGACTAATCAAATTTCTCTATATCACATTGGTGCTGTGGGGATTTATTAATGTTTATAGCAAGTGCTTTGAATGTTATTGTAAAACTGCTATTCCAGTTCCAAGTATTCAGCGGGTCTCAGTTTGCTCAGAAATTCTTGAACTCTTGAGGAATCTGATCTGAGTTTCGACTGTAAGAAAATTTGAAACTAGTTGAGATTTACCTGGTCTCATGTTTCACTGAGTGATAATGATCCCTTCTGATATATGTTCCATTTCCTTGAGTCTTTTGGTTTACTTTCTAGTGGCTGGTCAACATAACATGTGGCACTGCTTTTTCCAAGAGAAGTGTGCTCCTAGCAAGTTGCTCTCGGGGTCTTACACATTCATGTATTTAATGCATGGTAAGCCCAGCCTGTTCAAATATTTTTGGTACTTAAAATATAGCTTCATTAGGAGGCATCTTAGAGCATAGCCACTGTGTTGAGCAAAAAGAGCCTAAAGAAATATATATTCCTTGTTTTCTGAAAGAGTGATAAAAATGAATCAAGTGCAATTATGCTATGAGTTCAAAGCCTATCACATCCTCATTTCATTTGTTTGCCATAAAGGACTTTCATCCCTGAAGAATCCTGAGGAGTGTGGGGAAACTTCCAAGAGCTCACAAAATTGAACCTAGCTCTGGAAAACCAAAGCCAGCAGCAGATTCTCATTGAGTCACCGCTTTAGACTTTGTCACTCAACTGACTGCAAACTACTACATACCCACAGCATTACAGATGTATTTCTGACTGTCCTATTACAGCTAGGATGCACATTTTGTAGCCTGCCTCCCCCCATATAAATCTAGTTCTGTTTAGAAAAGACGTTCAGCTGAGCCCTCACAGTATCTGAGTAAACTCCAAAGCACAGAATGGGACCTTGTCTTTTAACCATATCCATCTAAAACTCTCACAGAGCACAAGCTAACACAAAGTTCAGCAATGCTTATATGTTAATTACTGAACAGTTCAGTCAAAGCTACGTCTAAATCATCTTTGTGCACCACAGACTGAAAAGAAAAAATAAAAGGCAAAATTATGCCTTTTTCTTTAGCAATAACTACATCCCACCTAATGCTAGAAATCTTATCGTTATCCCAAAAGCACTGAAGTCCAGAAAAATCAGTGAGAATCCCTTTTCCCATATCCATTTAAGTAATTTTGCACCTCTTTTTCCCAGCTTCAGCTAAGCAGGTCACATCCACATCCAGTATCTTATAGAATCTATGTATGAAAGACTTAATACACAAATAAACACTAAACATCACATTATTTTGATTAAACATCAAGTACAAACACATGCCAAGATTTTCCTTCCACATACCCAGTAATTTTGCTAATATTTTTCTACCAGTTATAAATATCCAAGATACGAGGCAAAAATAATACAGTGTTCTGCACAATAATTAATAATGAGCAAATCTCCATACAAAACGTGATGTTTAATGAATCACGTGGATATCTTTGGCACTTCCTTTACTCTACAGGGCGCTATTCCTCAAGACACGCTTCCTTGGCCAAGCCTTTTCCTGCTAGGAGAAGCCATCTTCCAGAAAGCCATAAAACCTCAACCTCACAGCGCGCTTCCAGTCAAACACCCCTCTCTTCCTCCAAAGACTAATTCCTACCATCATTTTTGTGGCAAGTAGTCCTTTATAAGGTCAGGTTTCCTCACAAGTCTCCATACAACAGCACCTTCCTGAAAACTTCACCCATGTGATGATGATTCCTTCTCCTCCTTATATGACCTTCTGAGTGTTTTAATTCCCTACAGCTGTGCTCCTTCATGCACCCTATTGTCTGCCTTCTACCCTTTCCCTGCCTCATGTGTTGTTTTTTTTAATCCTGACCCAATCAGGTCAATTTTCCTGTACACAGAATTTATAGTTTTTCCTTAGATATTTATTTGGTTGTGTGATTTATTACTCCTCTCACCTCTAACATTACCAAAGTCCCCAAAGACATTAAAAAGTGCTGTTGAAAAAGTTAATAGGAATGACCTGATTTGTACTTCTTCCAAAACACGGTTGATGTGAAGTGGTTGTTGCCATCTGCCATCAAATAGGGTGAAACTCGACTGCCTCTGAAGCAGCTGAACATAATGAGGAAATCTTAAGGATTATTAATGAAAAAAAGCTGTGAACTGCTGCAGCTTACCTATTGCTTTGCACTGCATTAGCTTTTCCTGTAACACTGGCAGAAATTTCAACGTTTCTGAAGAGGTGTGCTGACATAAAGGAAAACATTCTTTATGAACTAGGGCCTTTTGCTTCTAGCCCCCTACTAAAATTAGGCGCTTAACTCAAGACACCTTGAAGTGGCCCAATTCTCCACTAAGTTCAATCATTCACCTGTAACAAAATCACTACTCTTTTTGGTGTGTCAGTTTTGGGGTACCTGAAACAGAGGAAAAAAAAATCTGGTCACTTTAAAATCTTTATCCTATGATGACCTGAGATGAGAAATGACTGGCTTGGGTCCCTAATCCCATAGCCCCTGAAAAACTGAGGTCTTGACTTTGAGCTCCCTAATAACCACACCAGCTGTAGTTGAGATGATTCATAGATTTTCCAACCATTAAGATAATTCAATCTGAGTAACGTAACACTTAAAGTCTTACATGGTAGTTCATGCAGCACAATGGATCACAAACCATGCTGTAATTTTACTATTTCTAGAACAAAAACTAGTTAAGTGACTAAAACTGAAGGAAATAAATTGAGGTTATAAGGCACATGCACATAAAATTGTCTTTAAATAGAATGTCCCTTGGCAATGGCTGAATTCCAGCACAGGGTTTTCTTGAAGAGTATTTTTAAAAGTCATCTGATTCGGAATTACCTTCTTTTCCTAATCTCAGATTCTAGCCTGCAAACAGTCACGCTGAGGAAGGACAAACAGTGTAAGTTTATGCACTCCCCTGAGCATATAATCGTGGTAGGGCAGCTGCGTTGCACTAAGCAGGCTGCTTTATTATGTATTACAGATTGCTCCTCATCTATGCAAGTCCCGTCACAGGAAAAAAGTCGAGCAAGAGAGAAAGAATGTAGAGCTTTCAGCAGAGGGAGGTATTGACACAGCATATAACTCCAGGGGAGGGGATCTGAGACTGCCTGTTTCAGTGCTTGGCCACAGTTAGAGGCAATATATCCCTCCTCTGGCAGTTTTGTTTTGTTTTGTTTTGTTTTTAAAGGGAATAGCCTGCCCTTAAACAGCTTTGCTGATGTTGTTTTCCTGTTTGCAGATGTTGAGTTGCATTCTGTTGTCAGTGGAAAAAAAAATAAATGAGAGGGTGGGGGGGAAAGGAAATAGAGACATAAATTTAAAGAGAGAAGCCTTTGGTCACCAAAAATAGCCACGGGAGATAGTGTAACTAAAACCTGCCTAGTGCCTACGCTGTCAGCACAGGGCAAAGTTACATAATATTTTCCACATTTATTTCAAGCAGGGCAGCCTGCCAACTTGATAGATTTCTAGAAAGGGTGGGAGAGAGAGAGTAGTTTGATTCACAGACTGCTGTATTTACAGCTCACCCCACAGCCACAGCCTTCCCCTCTTTGGGCGTTTACCTTTACAGTTTGCCAGACATCAGTGTGAGCATAACCCTGATATAGAAAGTAAGTCACTCTCTAGACTGTCGAAAGCACTACAGCTGCACAAGTTACCTTTGGTTTTCTTGTTTTGAGGGTGCTAATGTGCACTGATTTGCTGAAAGCTCAGTTGTTGTCAAAGTCCAGAAATTACCAGTAGGAAACGCGCCTCAAAAAAAGATGAGGAGAGAGGGGAGCTTCAGCTTCTGATCCTTCACTGCCCTCACCTTCAGCAACAGAGTTCAAAAGTGGAGTCTTTAGACAGAAAAGGGTTCTGCAAAACTGTTGAAATGAAAGTTAATCCATGATCTGTTAAGGTTAGAAGTGGGCATGAATCTCCAAAATGGACCTGAATTTTCTCAGAAGGTAGGGCTGCTCTGATCAAGTGCCTGGATGAAACCAGCCACCTAGTTTCCTGTGAGGAATTGCGAGGGAAAGTATAATTACACGAAAAACATTCATCAAGAACAGTCATACAAATGACTAAATGAACAGTTCTGTGTTACGTGTGACAGGACAATCCATAAAGCAAAGCACTGGCCTGCATATTTCCTGCATTTATTCTATATTTTCTTTACATGTGGCAGGTTCTCCATTGGGACTTCTCAAATACCTCATTAAAATTTAACTATTGCTGGCAAGCAGTAACATTGCAGCTTGCCATCAAAGATAGACAGGAAAAATTACTAGAAAAATGACAAACAAAAAAGTATGTTTCCTACACCCAACTTGCATCAAGAGAAAAAAATAGGATGAAAGAAAGGGAAAAAACAGAAGACTGGTATCACTGTAATAAACTCAGTATGTTGTCGATAAACCAGACTACAGAAAACAGAGGTTAAGACTATCCTTCCCTCTATCCATCCATAATGTATGCACGTATATGGGTCTGTAGGGATATCTGAATGGGATCAAATGGAAAAAGGAGCTGGGCCAATTCTCACCAAACTGAAATGTACCTACACAGCATAGAAGTTGCCAATACATTTCTGTAGAATATTAACGCCAGTATCATTAAATCCAACTATTCCTTCAAAAAACTACGTCGCTCTGACCATGTTTTTTAAATGAAGAAAACACGAGGATGCCAGCTAAATGCCAACATTTCATTTTTAACCTGCAAAGAAGAGATGATCCCAGCATGGAGATAAAACAAAAGCACAGTTCATGAAACAATGCAATGATGTCAAGTGAGGTGTAATATTTCCTCTTACTAGTAACAGTGTGTGCTTTGAGAGTAATGCCTTTGAGCTTGAAATCATCCTCCAAAACTCTTT
Source organism: Vanellus vanellus (assembly GCF_965231255.1). NCBI lineage: Eukaryota > Metazoa > Chordata > Aves > Charadriiformes > Charadriidae > Vanellus > Vanellus vanellus. The sequence goes on from NC_138907.1 coordinate 29,784,778, forward strand.
CCTTTCAATGTTGGTCTCATTAATAGTTTAAAAATGGAATTTACTAGCTTTGGTTTTAATGACCTCCCAAAAAAATGTAGGGGGTAGAAAATCTTTAAAGGTGATTTTTGTTTCTTATGAGCATGCTTTAAAGGAATCCCTCATTTTCTTTTCTGTCTTGGATGACATTTTATCATTTCCACATTTTTTCCAGTCCAAACTTGGAGAGTCTGCACACTGGCAAAATCTATAAATTCACGCAGAAAGAACTCAGTATCCTCTTCTTTCCCCCTGAAAAGAAACTTAATTTTAATAAATGAAAATAAATAGTATTGAACTTACAGGATCAATTGTGAGCTAAAAAGAAAAGACATCCTAGTATTTGGAAAAGGGTAATCTATTCACAAACTGATAAAACAGAATAAATCGTCTCTAACACAATAAGCAATGAGATTATGTAGCATCATCCAACTGTAATAGTTTTTTCCACAATGTTATATTGCCATTCATTGAGTTTCCTGAATATTTAAAGATCAAATAATGAAGAGTGGCAAGAAGGGAAAAAAGAAGTGGAGGCAGAAGTTTGCTGGGGGGAAGAACACAAAATCAGAAAAAAATGGAAAAATGGAAATCGGAATGTTTGAGGAGAGCTGAGTCAGACCCCGAAGAACAGAGAGAGACTAGGACAATAGGCTGAGACACAAAGATGCTGGTTCAATTCCAGGCTCAGCCACAAACTCTGCAGCAAGCTGTATGATTTACTTGGAGCCTCAACAAGCTAGTGGTGAAAGGGGATTAAAATCTTCCACCTCAGGGAAGGACTAGTTGTGACTGTGAGGCACAAAGTGTGTGTATGACCACCATGCTATGAGGTATGCCAGGGGCATACCCCATTTGGCTCCAAACAATAGCTGAGGGACAAGGTGCAGTATCTGTACAGTTCCATGTCAAAGTCAGCCAGCTCTCCTCAGCACCAGTGTTCCCAACAAAATTATTGCCAGATGGGAATATGCACTGCAATTTCAGTACAAACTTTGGGGTCACTATGTTGTAGCTTCCTAAATAGCCACAGTAAGGTTTGCCAAAGCTCAGGTTTTTTACTTCTGCTGCAGAACCACACTAAATTTTGGTTCTCTTTCTGGGACTTGAGCTAATATATCTGCTCTGTGATGTACTCTATCACGTAGAAGTAAAGCCACATAATGAACCATGCACTCAAAGGAGTTAAAAGTAGAATATACACCGTATTATCTCTCAAAGGAAGAAGAACTTATCACCACAGCTCCTAAAATACTAGTAAATACGTTGCACATTATAAATGCACACTTTCCTTTGCTTTTGGCAGTAACTAAACAAAAAATTATTTAAAATGTAGTTTACCTTCTGCTATTCCAGTCCTTTAGAGTTCATATTCCTCAGTCTTCAGAAAAGTAAACTCAAAAGCTGTACCCAGACATTAGGATGCAAGGGGGCACCACAGTTCCCAGGAGAGGGCATGCCCTTTCACCACATCCTGACTGCGTCCTCAGGTAGGACCAGTCTGAGCACAGCTTTCCTCACCCATCATACGCTCCTCCCTAGCTGTTCTCAGAAGGGAGGTGTATGGTGAGAACCATGGTGTTGTCAAACAGGCCCTGGACTGGACACGGGAACCAGGACCAGCTGAGTTGCAGACAGTGTGCTTCACTACTGCCCCTTTCACTGCCAGTCTTAGTGCTGGGATGTTGGGTACAGCACTTGCTTTTGACATGGCTGGATGATGCCATCTGCATTTACTACAATTATTAATGTAGGGCTTTCTATTTTAACTACAAAATATTCTTTTAGCCAAAAAAAGCGATTGCAAACTAATTAAATTCTAAACTTGAGGAAACTACTAAAATTTCACAGCCAATCTCCCTCTTCTGATTGACAATGAACTTGGGTCTTCCCAATGGTGTGGGAAAACTCTTCTAAAGATATCCCTCTCTACTGAGGCTGGGTTTCCATTATATATTTATTTTTATTACAAGGCAATATTGCTAGACTAAGGATTATTATTTACACAGTGATATAAACATGTAGGGCACTTCAAAAACTATAAAGCAGAGTAGCCCCAAAAGCTCTTAATTTAGTGACAGAGTGTTGCAACGTGACAAGGGCCCTGAATTTCTTCTGAAACTATTGTGTAATGGGAGTTCTCATCACCTTGTAGGAAATGAAGGGTACAAATACTCATTTAAATACACTGTGTTATATCGCTGTAGGAGGTAATTTCATCTAGGCCAGCCAACTGAATAGTTTAAAAAGCGATATACAAAGTTGTAAGTCAGGAGGCAATAGGTTTTTTTTGGCAGTCAGAGCAATTTTGCCTTAGACATAACCAAGATGCCAGCAGCTATGTTACCTCCATGTTTAGCAGAGGGCTATTAGCACGGCTCCACCACTACGTAGGAGGCTGAGAAGATCTCTGCCATTCAGTCAATCACAACACAAACTCCTCAAAACCAGAGTGCTTAACATCTTAAGTGCACAGTCATAATGAACTCACAAAGTAGTATCTGACCAAGATCATTCAAGACTGGTGTTGTCCTGGTAAGACAAGTGCTATCTTAAAAACAATACCATACAACTCTAATTTCCACCAGAATCCCACCAGAAGAAGAAAGTGGAAAACATGTCTTTTGTGAAATCAGTGATGATAAAACCTGAGAAGACACACAACTCATGATCAAGTTACTCCTGCAGCATTATCATAAACACAAAATGTACTGTAGGACTGCAGGAAACTGCCTTTGGCAAGGTGCCCCTCTGGTCTTAAATTCCTAAGCAAATGTGCTTTCTCATCTACCTCTGTGCTAAGGGTTATGGGGTAAGGTGAGAAGGTTGGTTCCCAGAGCAATGTGAAAGTTGGATGCCTCGTGACATTGGCGTTTGGTGTAAGCTGATCCTCTTCGCAACTGGTCATAACACACTTTGCCAGGACAAGGCAATGACTGGCCTTTATGTGGTTTCACAGCGTCACCAGATTAGCAGGAATTACAGAGACTTCCACTGCCCAGTGCCTCTTATATACAGGTCCTGGGCCTTTCTCCTTCTGGGCCTAAAGGAACAGATCTTCTCCCAAGGGGTGTGCAGGCACTGGCCCCATCTCACAAAGCAGTTTGGACACCCTATGGAAAAGATTTTGTGTATATGTAGCTCTTCAATACACATAGAGCATTTTAAGAGAGGGATATATCAACCACAAAACATAATTCCGTTCTGTCCTTAATCAGGCAGAGTCTGGTCTCAGCCTGACTTAAAATCTTAAATGTTTTCTTTAGTTAGGTTTCTCTGTACGGTATGGAGTAATAAGCCAAAAAAAAACCCAGAAGAGACAAATGTGGAAGGGAAAACAACTGACAATGGCATAGAAGTATGTGTAAATTAAGACATAAATCTCACTTCAGCTTTGCACCTTCCTGCTAAGTATAACCCAGTTACTCTCCCTTCTCCTGGCACAAGCTGAAGGATTTCATACATTAGAATTATATCAAATTACTTTTTCACCTACAATCAATTTCCATTTTCTCTTTGACAGTCACAAATTTCCATCTAGGCAAAGCACTTTCAAAATTTACTTATATATACCTTGCTTCTCTATATTAATTTTAAAAGATAGACTTAATTACTTGGCATTTATTTGCATTGTGCAAACAATCTGTAGATCTAAATTCTGCTTGTACATAAAGAAACACAAAGGAAAACAAAGAACTTACACCAAAAATAAAAATTCTCAAATGATGTCTTAATTATAGTAACACCTACATCTGTGTATTTGGGATATAAACTGAATCTAACTTAGAGTACAAAACTGGGGATTCTGCAGAAATGTGGCTAGATTCCTTTTGTGTCAAAGACAAAACCATTTTTCCAATGTGTTGGAAGATCAGAAAGTTGCAGTTGGTTTTTTTCACTCACTTGTTCTACTATACATTTGATTATTAAAATGCACATATGGCCACACAGATTTAGGGGGTACAAACTAAACACAGATATTAGATTCTCTTATCACAGTTTTCAAATTAATTCAGCCTCACTAGGAAAAGAGCTTTGTAACAAACTAATGTAACCACTAAAACTGAAAGGAGACTGAAACCCACAACATCCAGAGGATGTTACAGCCAGCATTAGAAGACATCAGAAAAAAGAACTGAAGAAACAGGTCCCCATCTCTGCAACTTCTGAGTGCCTACTGCTTAGGATAATACAACTTCACGCAACTGAGGAGGTCTTCTGATGGTACAGTTCATCAGCACGTTCAGTGGGTAGCAATAACCGTATGGCAGCAACAAGTCCTGAGTACCATCCTGAAATAAAGGAAAGTACAGATCGCAACCAGACTCTTATTCCTCTTCTTGGTTCTGCAAAATCGAGATACCTCCCTGTAGGCCACTTTTATGGTTCTTCCCACTTAGAGGCTTTCAGGTTCCTTTAGGACATGAAAGCACAATTGCAGTTTTTGAGAGGAAAAGAAAAAAACAGCCAAGAAAAGAGAGAAAAAACTTACCCATGTACTTATATTAAAAAAAAAAAAAGTAAAAAAATCCAGCAAGCGTGGGAGTAGGTAAGCAGGACAGTTCTGGTCAAATATCTTATTTACAATGCAGCTTTCACCACTTAAACACCCTAAACTACCTCTGCTTGCCTTCAGCGGGAGGTGAGCCTTTTCCAGACTGCTCAGTCCACAGAAAGCCGTCGCAAAAGGTTCCCCCTGGATTTACAGCTACATGTGCAAAATGAGCTCTGTGATCTTCTGCCTTTGGGGATCCTGTGAAGTGAACACTACACCACAACGTACCACATACCCTGAGGCCAAACTAATAACATCACCTTTGTTAAAACTATTCATTCCAATTTGTCAAAGTTTGACATTTCACAGATGAGGAACCCAAAGTAAAACTGGACCTTTAGGTACAGTCCCTTCATTTATGGCAGCTAAATCCCATTCCTAATCCGAAACTCATTCCCAAGGGTGATGCGTGCACTCCAGAGATCATCTTGCTATAAGCAGTAAAATAGCATGGGTAGGCACATCTTTCTTTAATCCCTGAGATAACACTGTTCACACCTTCTCTTTTTCCACAAAGCGAACAGAAACATCCATCCCTCTTCTGACTCCATGTAGTGCAAGACATATTACCTATTGTCTGATCATAGATGCTGTGATTTTCTAAATGGTGTAGAGAAAAAATATAGCTGGCAAAGTATTTAAACCGCCATCATTTGTAATTACTGCAGATGGTAGGGAGTGAAATCCTGCAGAAGGCACAACTCCTGAATGCAAACCAGAAAGAAAAGAAGTAAATACATATCTGCTAGAGAAACATCAATGCCTGCACCAGGATGTCCAAGAACTATTTCTTGGTTCGGTGGATCATAACCCTAAGGAAATGGCCACTACTTATTGAAGATCTGCACAAAATAAATGTACTTTCGGTTTGCATGCACCAAATTCAGAGGAAGCAATGAAGCAATGACAGAGGCTCGCTATGTGGCGTGCAGCAAGTGTGCCCCAGAGATCAAACCTCAGGTGCTACTGGAACATGTTGTGCTCTTCAGCCTCTCATCACCTGCTGCTATTGGCTGACTCCAGGTATCAGATGGAAATATCACACCGCAGCTCACCCAAAACTGCACCCACTCTTTCGCAGCAACAGGCATTTATGACTTGCAGTGTGCGTCATTTATGCCCCCTAACAACAAGAGCCTGCAAATCTGCCTGCATTTGCAAAGTAACCAAACTGCCTTATCTAGAAGTGCATGCTTTCTTGTGGCTTTTTTAAGAAAATCTTGATTCTGGCACCTTTTTTTAAAAAAAGGTTCTTGATTTCACAGCAATGATAATATTCTTTTGAGAGACATTATACATAGGAAGCTACTACTGAAAATTTTACATTTACTATCAGAACTACTGAGATCCAGACTCTTTGAAGATCAGCCTATAGTAATGAAAGCTGATTAGCTAAAATGCATTTGTAAATTCTTCTTGATGCCCACACTTCCATGGGAGATAAAGGCAGATACCTGATGGTGGGGAAGAGATCTGAGCTGAATCAGTTTGTTCCAAATAGATCAGGCATGTCATTCAGTTGCTAACCAGGTTTTGTACAGCATCTTTCCATGTACTCCGCACAAATCTAATAAATAAGGATCATGCAGTGTTAGCAATGTTTTGAGTTCTAAAAATAAAATATCAAAGTTGTACAGAATCAATTACTAGCATAGATTCAGCTACGGACAAAATGTATTTCCAATGGAAAGCAATATAATATGTTTCAAAACCTTAAATATTTTTCTTATAACAGCTTTACTTATAGAACAGTATTTTGAGTATGCTTGATTTACTGAAATATTTCCCATTAGGAATTCCCATTAACAATCACTTCAATCTCCCTTGTCACAGGTAAAATATGCTATCTTTCCTAATCTTTCAGATTTGTAATATAACAGTTTTATTTCTACTACTGGTCCAGATGTTTCTCCAGGCACAGGAATTCAATAAAGCAGATGGATTCAGGAAAAAAAAAAAAAAAATGACTGCTGACCAAGGCCATACTAAGTTTGCAATGTTAGAAGGAGCCCCAAGGGACACTGTTGGGAGCACTGTGCAGGATAGGCTTTCAAAGGTGCAAAATGTCTTACCATATCACTGGATGATGGGGACAGGATATACACACTGACATGCAAACCATTCTGGATGTAAGCTATTTCCAATATTAGTGGGAGCTGCGGACAGCAAGCTTGCTATTTGGTTGAGCACCAGCAAGGCTTGTGCATCTTATGCCTCAGCGCACCGGCAGATCATGGGGCCCACCATCTTCTTGAAAGTTTTGACTGACCAGCTGCTACAGCCATGGCTCAGCCTTTGTCCTGCCATTGTCGCCCACTTCTCTGTGGAGAGCTGTGCAAGACTCAGAGGTGGGGGGGGCAGAGCTTTGGCTCCTCAGCAGTTCAGAGAAAGCCAGCCCTGCACTGACACAATCATTCCCAAACTCAGATAAGTGTTTCTCTTCTTTCCCTTCTGCAAGAATGGAAAACCAAGCAGGTTCATTGCACTTTTGCCTCCACCCCCAGTGGCTTCACACACTGCTGAGCACGGTCATCAAATGCCTCTGCGCTGTGTTTTGTGGAGTGATCCATTCATTCACCGTACAGACTAAAAGCATAAACACACAATGCCATAAAAGGCTTGCGTGTAGGCTTTCTCCTGGAAAGAAAACATATTTTGGAGATGGTTTGACTCATAAAAGTTTGGCAATTTTATCTGCAACTCTAAACAAACCACTGTTTGCTAAACCTACAGAACAGCAAGGTGACAGTCCCTTGGATGATACCAAGAATTCCCCTTGATAAAAGAGGAATGAAAAGCAGATGCAATTTAAAAAAATCTTTTTACCCAAGACATAAGTATGTATAAAAAACAGCAGTCTAAAAGTATCTAATAGATTTGATAGATAAGGCTGTGATCTGCAGTAGGCAACACCTTGCAGCGCTTTATAGTTTGCTTCTAAGCTTTCTGAAAGCACTGTGTATCAGGAGGACACATTTCTATATCCCTATCTAACAGCTTCAGGTAACAGCTTCCTACAGCTCTTTGGTAAGAAATTTGAAGAAAAAATATGGTATGGTACAGGACTAATATCATAAGTTTAATATTATACCATCCTCCTTGTAAATCCATTCCTTAATTCACCTTTGCGATTTGAAACTGAACTTGCAGCATTCATATAACGCTGTGAGGTACTGAATATCTCCAGTGAAATGTTTGGTATTGTGGCAGGCATGACTTCGGGTGTTCAGTAATTATCATGGTCCAACTTCTCCCCTCTCTCTCCCATGCAGATCCATATTTAGGATAATGGGTCACTAACTGCAGGGATTTATTTCTGGTATATAGCTACTTTTTTGATCTTTTTTAACAGAGGTATTTAAAGTATTCATCTTCTACGATGCACTCTGAATGCCTGCTGGTAGTTCACTAGGAAATTTGAGTAACATACAACTTCTGTTCTCTCCCCTGAAGTAAAACAGTGAATGTGTTAGAATGCCCTGCCTGGAGGTCTGGGAGGACATCTCCAAGCCTGTGTGTGCTGCTAGAAGGAAGCTTGTTGGGCTATTAGAGAAGTCAAAGCCAAAGCAGCCTGTGTTCCACTGAGGCCGGAAGTGAGTGAGTTCTGTCATGGCAAGCAGTCCCTGTGGATGTCGAGACAGAAGCTTTGGAGTAGCCTCCAGGAAAGCTCTGTCCTGCCCTCCCCAAAGCTAAACACTCAGTATCTGAGGGGTGGAACTGCAACCACCGTTGTCACCCCAGAACTTCAGTCGATCTTCCATGTACTGGGCTCTGGCCATTGTAGAGAAGCTGCAGACAGGCAGACAGACCCTCACCTGCCTTCCTGGGATCGCTTGCCAAGGAGTTGATAAGCTAAATCTTCTGTAGTGTGGCTGAAACACAAACTAACTTATGGGGAATTTGCATGTCTTTCCCTTTCTCTCATGCTGCAGCAAAAGTTGCCAAATGCTCAGGATTTGTATGCAAATATCCCTGGTTGTTCTCTGGTTGCAGAGGAGGCAGAGGAGAAGCAACAGGAGTAAGGGCTGCATAACTGGAGCTCATCGCCCCTTTTATCAAACACAGTTCAGGCATGCTGATGGTTAGATACACATCAGACTTTCAAACTGTGGTTTATATAGCTGCTAAAACTCACTAAAACAGCACACACAAATTTCCTTCTCTTCTCTCAAATCAAGAGCCCCTGACAAGAATCAGTGTTAATCCCAGGTTGCGAGATGGTTTTTATCCATCCCAGAGACAGTTTATACTGCAGTCCAGCACTGTGTAAGCCTCAGAGACCTCTTATGTAACGTATCTCTTTCACAGCGCGGTGCGTATTTCGCTTAGGCTTGCAGTGTGCATTGAAAACCCTGTCAGACTGGGACCCACAGGAGATATTGAAGGAAAAAAAAATATATGGAATATAGCTTTTCCTCAGGAAAAAAAGCTGCATGCCAGGTAGGAAGACTTTCTGCATGAGGAGACAGAAGACGGTGTGTTCCACATTTTCATACGCATCTCTGCGACAACACCACAGTATCTACTTTGTATAATAGAAAATATTGACCCCTTATTTATTTCCTATGGACCAGATAACCACTAAAGACCCTCTAAATACAGCTATTCTGCCTTTTATCACAATGCAAAATACAGTATAGAATCAGAGCTGATCAAGCCCAGGGCACAGTTACAAAATCTCCTAGCATTTGGAAAGATTTGTTTCAGTAGGTATGCCCAGAGCTATTGCCACGGTGAATTTGCCCCTACACCAAGTATAAATCAGGATGGGTGTATATGAAAATCATTTGGTTTCTTGCTACTGGAGCTGAGCTCCACCAGCATCACTTTCTTGTTCCAGCGGTCTGAACGCAGAACATACTTGTCACCTGAAAATGATTCCTACGTATTATTTTCCTTGTATTTTTGTGCAGAGGCCACCATTGCTTACAGCCTTGGAAAAGAAATTCCTACAGCAGAAAACCTCTCAGGATCGTTGTTAGAGCCTGTGCAAAGGTAGCGACTGCTTGTTGCTAAATTAGGAGCAGCTATATTCACTTGTGCCAACAGCATAGATGGGGGGAGGGAATGGGGAGACTCTCCAGAGCAGCTGAGTTTGGACGTAGCAGTGAATACTGAGCCTTCAGTGCTGACTCACTTTTTCCATTTTTGAAATAAAAACATTAGCAAAGATATTTTTAAGTGGTTACTGTGCTTTTCTGCTGCAAGCAAAGCCTTTTCATAAGTTTTAACTATCCTCACCCCCCTCAGCAGTAACATACTTCAGTAATCACTCCTCTTTTATTAAATCCTTTTAGCCATAAAGCCCAAGATAGTTTTAAATGGAGCAGTCTTTATTCCATAACTTATTGGTTTCTAAGAGAAAACTATTGTCCAGAGAAAGCGTAGGAGCCTGGGAGCCAGGATCCCTTGGCTCTACCCTTCGTGTTTCTGCTGACATGCTGTATTATGGAAAAACGAAACAGAGTCCTGGTTGCGCAATTAGGGCCTGAGCTGTACAAGCACATTTCTGTGCTCATTGAAGTTGACAGAGGCTCAGAAGTTCAGCCATACAGATCAAGATTCTTCAAACGTAGCAGGTTTACTTATGCTACATACCCCACTTTCTAGCATCAATAACAGCAGCAGTTACAAAAATCTTGAGTCAAATCACATTTTAAATTCACTCTAGGAAAAAGAAAAAAAATACTCAAGTGCTTCCAGAAGGACAAGCATATGACAGGATAACACCACCAGATTTGGGCTGGTGAGTTGTGGAGTACTCTCCAGCTAAACTAAAAGGACTTCAGTAGCAGTACTCAGAAACTCACAGGTCAAGCCCTCAGCTAACACGGCAAACCTGAAGATTAAGCAGCAGTGAACTGCATCTGTGATGTACAGGCTCAGACAAATCGGAACGGAGAGAGTGCAACAGAGGTTGAGTGGCATCTTTTTTGACATTCGGGTCCCCAGTGGTGGATTTGGCCTAAACCACGACATCGGGGTAAAGAGCAAATTTTCACATGCTCTGCCACTCAGAAGAGATGCTTAATTAGGCAGCTAAAGAAGGCTCAGCTTTTTGAAAGTGTTCAATACTCAAAAGCTTACAGCCAGACACTTAGGGTCTGTCTTTTTTAAAAGGTACACTAAAAGATTTTGAAAGTTTGCCACATATCTTAGCATAACAGTGGGATCAAAATTCTTTTGAGATTTGCCTTTTAGGTATGTGGTTGTAGGCTCAGAATTAGCATTTTCTCTTGAAAATAACTGCAAGTACAAAGCAACAGCCTTAAAAAGAAAAATATATATAAAAAGGTCCTATTTAAAGTTCAACTTAGGAAGTCCCCACTTGGAAATCCCCACAGTTTTACGTTCCGTGATAAAAATTTTGGTAAAATTATCTTCCATGTACTTTTTAATTAGACAGTATCAAGAAGGCTTACAGATTAGAACAAGTATTCCTCCTGTAGTCTTGAAATTACCAGCACTATCCAGCTGATTTTGAGATTTCTCTTGCTCTTTCTTTCCCCCTCTTCACTTGTGTATTTGTCTCTGTATTCTTCAGCATCATATTTTTTGGTAATTTGAGAAATTCTCAGCTATTGTTTTAAATAATATCCATTTCATGGAGGGGAAGTCTATTTTTCCTATTCCTCTCTTCCCTTCCACCCCCCACCCCTCCAATTGTGTATTCCTCTGCACAAAGAGATCCTGGAGTTTATTGCACGGCAGTCTGTCTCTCTCTATTTCCCCCACAGTTCCCACAAGAATATTGTATTCCTGTTTCCCATCCTGTCCCAGACTGTCTCTGTGGTTGCCATGTACTGTTTAACAGTTGCCACATTCCACCTAAAAAGTGGAAGAATTTCTCAAAACACACAGCAAGTGATTTCAGTTTGCTCAGTACTTCCAGACCTTCCTTCCCATGTGACTGATTGACAAATACATTAGATGTAGTTTTGTGGTCCTTAGAATGATTAAGGTGCAGAAAATGTATACTTTTTTAAGCTCACTCACCCATTATGTGGCTAAAGGCTCAAGTCCCCCCTGGGTGTAATCTGGCAGAAATTCAGGCACAAAATGTAAAAATGAAAACAAAAATCCTCAGTTAGGGTTAGTTTCTGTCAGGAGAGAAAAGAAATGGTTAAAAAAATTCAGAGTGCATACATTGAGACTATCAGACTCATGAAAACTGCACTTTCCCAAAGGATTTAACTCTGTCCCAGCATTTTAGATTTCCACCCTTGCAGTAAGCACAGAACAGCTAGGACTCAGTTCCCAGAAAATAGTGCATGCCCTCTCCAACACTCACATCTACTCAGCTTCATAGCTGTAAGATCAGCTCACCTAGTCAAAGGGTGCAAAGACAAGCACGATGCTCCTTCTCTGCTTTCAGCGTGCCAGAGAGCCTAAGAATAACACTGAAGGCTGTATCCTCAGCTGCTAGGTCCTGAGTGGGGCAGCTCCATTGACTTGGGAAGAGCTGTGCCAAACTAGCTGAGAATTTGGGCCCAAGCATGCACAGGAAATGAGGCTGTATAGGCAGAGCAGACAGAAAATCACTTCATTCCTGGCACACCAGTGGATGAGTGCCCTGTAGATGGGAGGGAGAAAGGGAGAGCTTTCCCCTCCATCTCTCTGCTTTTATAAAGCTTTCCCTAGCCCCTTTGAGAGATGCTGTCTTCACAGTGTTTGCAGGAAACTCAGACCTTTGTCCGACAGCTGCAGAAGCAGAGGGTCCAAAGCATTGGGGCTTTTTCCTCTCTCAGCGCTGATCCAGCAACAGTAATGGCACAGCAGACACAGCTGTCTTAGTTGGGTTCCAAGCCAGTATCTTTTCCTTTTTTCCAAACACACACACACATACTGTATCTTTTGATAACAGAGAGGCTGACATCATCTCCTATCCAGTTGTATTTCCCCCTCTGTTTCAAGACCATAGAGGTGCAAAACAAATACACTATGTGAACCACTGCTGAGAAGGGGGAAGTGAGGGTTCAGATATACCCCAAGTTGCCAAACACCTTTTAGATCTCAAACTTTTTAATTCACGATAGTCGCTATTTGGCAAATTTGCCTAGCACACAGATATATCCACATGTTCTTTTTACATACTGAGAATTACAATTAATGCTATTGCTATGAAGCTTTGATAAGTCCTTGCAGAAAAAAATGTATGTGAGACAAATTCACTGAGCGTCTGTTTTATGATTAATTCTACAAAAGCCACTTCAACTGCACACCTCTACACCTCTATATGTGAAGTAAAGAAACAGCAAGGCAAGAGTGTCTGCAGCATGAGCATGGATCCATTTTAAGGAATAAATCCCTATTGTGTGATTGTATTTCTTTAGACTTTCTATTTACTAAAAAACTTTTATTGTATCTGTGTTTTCTACTAAAAATCATACCTGCTGGCTGCTCATAAAAGCGCATCCTAAACAGAAATATGGGTAATGTCCATTCTGAGTCAGGACAGTTCAAGTAAATTTGCACTTTCCCTCCTGGAAAACAAAACAAAATTCTCACTTACCAGGAATATTCTATACCCCACACAAATTCCACAGCTTTTCCAACTGAAGATAGCTGTTAGCAAGAGCAGGAAGAAGGCAAGAGGAAACATAAAGACCAGATCACACTCTCCAAATGTGTTACACCTTGTGCAAGGTGAATCTAAAACAATGCTAGATCCAAACAGTGGGACCTTGTAATTATACTGTACTCAGTATACAGTCACTAGAGAAGAGGAATGTATATCATGAGTCTTTGACTGAATTGTTTGAAGACACAGTGGGAAAGAGAGAAAGGAGAGTTCCTTAGAGGCAATGCAGGCAGGGCAACAGCAGCAGTCCTAAAGTTCTAGAAAGATCACGTATTTGTCCCCTAGAGCTGTCTTAGCAAGAGACAGCTTCTATTCCTCGTTATATGGCAGTGGAATGAAGACTGAAATTTGAAGTTGGGGCCAAGCTGCATGGAAATGCTCCCTCTGATTGCAAGCCTGGAGTCTTGTTCTGATGGGATCTTTTTATTATTACAAAGTTTTGTTTTGCAGCTTTTCAAGTTTAATTTTTTTGGTGACTTTGCTGTCTTTAAATGAAGACAGTACTGCCTGACTTTGTAAAAACACTTTGACATCACAGATAAAAAGTATTATATGAACACAGGCATAATTTTAGTCATTACGTGACAAGCTAGAGGTGAAACGACCTCTTAAAACCAGCTAGTCTACTTCCTTCCCTGCCTTAAAGCTCGGCTCCTTTCAGTGAGCTTTTCTGCCGTGTTGTGCACACACTCTAACAGCTCTGTAAAAAGAGCTCCTTTGCTTTTCACTCTTACAGGAGATGTTCTTATTTCCATTCTTATGGAGCTGAACATACTTGATTTTGGAATCTAGACCTGCCCTGCTGGAAAGAGTGTCACATAATAATTGATAATGCCAGGCCTAGTAAGAAAAAAGTCGAAAGAATCACAGGAGAACACCAAATTATGCTGAAAAATTGCTTAGCTGAGAAAGGGACGGAAAAGTCCATACTCCTTACACCTTTCATATGCTACACAGACTAATGTTGTTTTCTGCTTGGAATTTTTAGACTTTAAAAATGTTTTTTGAGCTGCTACGTTGTGTCTCACCCGGTCTTTCTCTTTTATCCAATCGTGATACTTGTAATACCTGTGTTATTGCGGTAAGGGTTACCTTGAGGCTGACTACACCTCCTGTTAGTATAAGGCCCAGACTGGAACACAACGTTCATGGTAAACTGCTTGGGTTTGGTCCCACTTAAAACCCTCTTTTTGGTTGTTTGGGTTTTTTATTTTTATTAAAAAAAAAAAAAAAAGTTATTCTAGTTATTAGAGTATGTTTCTCCCAGCTATAGTGGTTTAACCAAATGAATGCCTCCAGTCTGAAGTTAATAGCTGTATCTTTTTCATTGAGAGACTGGGCAGTTCAGCTCATTCTGTCTGAAGGACTAGCCTGTCTGGTTAAAATGACTACTTACAACCAAACATTTTGATTTCAGATGACATGCGACTGCTGGGGAAGCAACCGTGACACAGTCAATTCGCTATTCTGGACTCTGGTGTTGTGGGTGGAGCAGATGGGCTATGGTGGACATTAGAGGTTGAAAACTGCTCGTGCAACAAATAGATTTTATAATTAATAGGCATGTCACAGAAAATATTGAAACAGATGTAAGGGAAATTAATTTATGCTACACCGAAATCACACTGGGGCATTTCCCTAGGATGAAAGCTTCCTCTAAATATGCTAACACTTTTTTTTCTTTTTCCCAGCAACAGTAGAACTGTTTCACAGCTTGTAGAATAACCTTTCTCCCAACTTTTACCCCAACCCATGTGTCAGTCTGATCTGACAGAAGAGTACATAGCACACAACCAATGTTTAAGATGTATGGAGAAAATCATCAGGAGTGAAAAGCGGTTATAGGTTGCTCTGCCTTCTGTGTCTTTCTTCCTTATTCTCCTCTTAACACAAAATGTCTGTAGAGTTTTTGTGAGACGGTTGGGGTTATATTGTGATTAAACTTCATCATAATTACTGGATTTTTAGCCCCAAAAAATCACAGTGTTCATAAAATGCAGTCACAGGTCCAAATCAGACTGCTTGTTGTGGCACTAAACCAAACAAGTTAAAAGGGATAAAATACATGGTAATTCACAGGAGGTCTCTATTGCTTTGTACAGTGAAGAAGGAATTTCCTACATGTGAAGGCAAATGTCAGCTGCTCAAAATGTGCTGCCAGCTTTGGACATGGCAATAGATAGCACTTTCCACTACAGGCCTTTCTTTTTTAGACCAGAAAAATGTGTTGTGTGTATGGGTATATATATTAAATATAGAGATGCAGATATCAGGACAGTCACATCAATTTCTATCAGAGGCTACTACGGCATGGATAAACAGTCGCAGAGTCTCTTAAAAGCACATCACATAGTTGCCAAAATCTCAGTAACTGCTCTTATTTTTCAACACCAAAAATAGATTCAGACATTTTTAATATCTATATTGATTTGACTGACAGTAACTGGCTCTGAATTACTATATCTATATTTAGAAATCTCTGGACACACAGTTTGCTGCACTGAGAGTCACTCAGCTACTCATAAATTGTTTCCAGAAGTGATGGGTCGTACCAAGTGCTAGGATTCATCATATAAAGTCGCCGATTAAGTTTTTCATTGTGCTTCTCATTGCCCTTAATAAGCAAGTCTCTGAACCCAAGATCCTTCTGATATTTTGGGAAGAAGAAATTAATACATATGCAAGACTACATACATACATAGATTATTTACTTTCTACATTTCTAGACATTGTAACATTCAGTTTATTTTAATTATAATGATACTGAAGAGTAACTTGCTGTTTGCAAATAAATCTTTACATTCAGAAGATAACTCAGGAGATCTGCAAGTAGCTTCCACTCTTGAGATCTGTCTGTGGAGTCTGTCTTACATTTAAATCTAAGAATTCCAGAAAAAAAAAATATTTTTCATTGGAAAGAGGGTAATCATAGACTGAAGACCAGGGGACAAGAAACAGAGTTACAGTGGGAAAACAAAATCAGACAGAATCACACTCTATCCCTTATTTTACGAAAAGTCCCTTATTTTATTAATTTCTTGTCTTTCTCTGTCTTTAAAGATCAAAACAGAATATAAACATTAAGTAACATTATTTTCAGTGTAAAATTTCACTGCAGGAACTTATTAATAAAAACAAACAACAAAAAAATAAATAAAACCCCCTTACATTTTCTACATTAACACAGTAACTTACATATCTGAAATAAAACCCAATTATCTAGTTTCATCATTCAAATTTTACTCCTTATATCTTGACGTTACCCCAGACTTCTGGTTTTGTACATTTAGGTACAGATATAGCACATAGGGAGAAAGAAAACTCCTGGAAATGTTTCATTTCCCCCCTTCCAAAGAACTGTTTCATTCAAAAGTACTTGTTCTCCAAAAGAATAGTTTACACTTTTGCAGTACCTTAAAATCCAAATATTCTAAATTACTTTATGAACACATTTTAGATATGCCAATGAAACACAAAGAAAAAGAAGTGTGAAATAAATTTCTAGAATAGCTCCGGTCTGCTTTAAAATTAGTTTAGCTTGGATTTTCCTGTACGCTTAATCATTTAGTATTTGAAGATTTATCCTGCAGACTTTTCCGTGGGTAAGATTCTGCATAGTGTCTAGAGTCTACTGGCCCAATGCACTGAAAATACAGAGCAAAGAATTTTTAGCTTATTGCATTCCTTTCACAGATCATAGACATGCTAGTGACTCTAATGATTACATCCCACCGCCATCCAATCCCTAAAAAGACAACTTGTTCTTCTTTCCAGAGTGAGTTAAAAGATCATTTCACATAGCTCAACAGAGACACATATTTGCCATAGGGCTGCAGTTTATGCAGAAGTTTCTCAGTAGTTGACAGTGGACTCTCCAGTATAAGTATCAGAACAAAAACAGAAAAAAAAAAAAAATCAGTATAGGCTCTAAGGACATTCTTCTTTGTTCAGAAATGTTAAATTATATGAAAGCTAAGTGCTACCAAAGCAATAAAAAATGTACCACAATTTAGTCTTACATCATTCATACAAACCACTTGATTGCAACACTAAATTAATATAACTCTCCAAGTTTCACCAGATTTTAAATTATATAACCTATCAGAAGGAAGTTTACTATTCTGAACATTGTATTAGCTCTTCTTTCAGCAATGTAAATAACTAAAGACTTAGTTTAACAGAGCTTAACTTTCTGTTGTGACTGAGGTGCCCAGTCACGGCAATCTCAGTGTAGTTTTGAAAGCTGTTTATTAATATGCATATGAAAGGTTCGCAATTAATTTTCAATTTGATCTTTTTCAGTCAACAATGAAAATAACTAAAAGTATTTGAAAATATAGCATAAACTAATATTTCACTTATTTCAACTTTGACAATGTAGCACCATTTATAGGTAGTGGTGTTACCGTTATCAATTCCACTCTGCATTGAAATTAACTGAAATTAAGTATAAACATTTGCTTTCAGTTAAATAGCCACCAAGGTGCATTACCAGATTTTAGGCATTCTTGGCCACTGAAATACCAATGGCTTTATTTCCTTTCTGTAGCTCTTCCAAACACAGCTGAGCTTCATGTTTTTCCCCCTAATACAGTCCCTGCACTTAAACCTGTAATCATCCTCTTCCCAGATTTTCTGAAACTCCTGGATTTCTTTGTGAGATTAGACATTTCTTCAGTCATTGTTTGTGCCATTTATTGCCAACCAAAGCTAAACAATTTACACAAATTATTTCATTAAAAAAAAGTCTACTGTTACCTAAATACCTATCCAAAAAAAAAAAATCAGAAAATTTAATTCAGCAAATGACACTCCACAGTCTGATTCAGCAATTCTCTCCTGCAAAGATGACTCTTCATGAAGTCATAAAACTACAGAGGGAGGTTTGAAAATGAATAGACACAAATCACTCACATCAAGAGCCATGCACTAAGTAATTATGTAGCATTCACCTTTAAACCTTTCTTCTCTCAGTTTCTTACCAGTTGTTAAATGATTGATGTCTTTTCCTATCCAAATAGGACAGCGGAAAGAATATTTTCTTTCTGCCTAGATTTAGGCAGACTATAGAAGTGTGTCGAATGTTGATTAGGTTAGGAGTCAGCTTGAAATTAGAATTAAATTCAGCTGTAACTGTAAAGAGTTCCACAGCACAACTTAAAAGAGTAAAGATAAACCGAAATGTATTAAAATTGACAATTTTTTTTTTTTTCAAGAAACTGGAACTAATAATGGTTGAATTGTATATTTGTCACAAATACAGGCAAAAAACCACTGCATTTGCATAATGCAGTACTGAGACAACATTAAACAAAGGCAGCATATCTATTCTTCAGTGCATCCTATGTCCTTCGTAGGAAATTACGAGCTAGTATGGAATATATAGTAGCACCTCAATGTTCATCACATCAGACCAGAGGAACGATGCCATGTAGCTCTCCAACAAATCACAGCTAAGCAACACTGTTTAAAATTAGATTTTCCATGAGCAATCCACATAGTAATGTTTTTTCACGTCATGAATCTATTGAAGAGATTTTAATCTCCATGCAGATACTCCACAATTCAGTCACAAACTATGCCCTCAATGTTACCAACTAGAAAAACAAAGGAAAAGAAGGGTGACGAGAAGACTTTTACGCTGCTTGGTTCTGTGAGAATTGCGTACTCTCTTCCTCCCCTCCTCCTCTCCAAAAAATCCCTTTAGGTATCTGTTTGACTGAATGCAAAAATTATCAAAGTAATTCACACCCTTCAGGTTTCAGACCCAACCGTCAGCCGAAACAGAGAGAGCACCAGGTTCAAGCACCATCATTTCCACACATCCCAGACAGGCAAGATGTTAGAAAGCCGTGATGGTGCAGGACTTGATTTGAGGTCATTTTCAGAAGCTACAAAATTTACCTTTCCGTTTCAGGACTGCCGGAGCTGAAAAGCTTCAAAAATCAACTCCCAAGAAAACCCACTGGTTGTCTCTGAGGACCAGGCCTTGAGGGCTCCCGCAGCCCCGCCTGACCCTGCCCGGCCCCCCTGGGGCATCCCCGACCCTGCCCATGGCCCAGAACTCCATTTCACCCCAGCCCGGGGCTGTCAGCCCCTGCCTGGGTTCACTGCCAGGCTGCAGCCTGGGCCAGCGGCTCCCTGGGAGGACCCCCCAGGCAGAGTCTGGCAGCCAGGGCCTGTCCCACCACTCAGCTGGGGGGCACCGGGACACCTCCCTGGGGAGGGGGACAGGCCATGGCCAGGCCGGGCTGTGGGCCTGCGGATGGGCCAGGCTTGGCAGGGCCCATGGCTGGGCAAGGCAGGGCAGGGACGCGGGGAGCTGGAGACTGGGGCAGGTCTGACGGCCCCGGGGGCCTGACACAGGGTCCTGCACCGTGGGCAGAGTGGGGGAGCACCAGGGGCCGGGCAGGAACACTGGGGCCTGTTGGTGCCCCCTGAGAGCGGAATCCTGAAAAAAAAAAGGTTGTTATTTGAGCTGTACAGTCACCTAGCCAGGGCTTTAGAAGCAAGCAGACAGTGTTTTTCCAGCAATATACCTGGTTCCTGGACTTTTGGCCACTTAACCTTTTTTTTTTTTTTCTGACTCAGCTGTCCAGTTTATAAAATGAGCATAACAATATCTACTTTTGAAGAAATTTGACACCCCTGGTCATCATGTTCTCAAAGCAGTAAATATTACTACATTGCAGAACTATGAACAAGAGGCCAAAAAGATAATTTCTGACTAGTTGCGTCATTCATCAGAGATGTATTGCAGATGGAGAAAGAGCAAAAATATTCTGTTGTCTTTCCCTTCTCCCTCTCCCAAAATTAATACATTTACAGGTGCTGTTGAAATATAATTTACACTTTTAACCTCCATCTGTGTCATTTGCAGGAGTTATGATAACACTTCAGCAATCCTCTACTCCCATCCCCATGGAAACTACCATCAAACTGCCAAAAATGGGACAGAATGCTTTAAACTAATCACTTTTCAATGGAGGAAGGCCTTTTTTTTTTTTCTACAGCCGTTTCCATGGGATCAGAAGCCATTGCTGGTTGCCTAATTGTTTAAAATCTTGTCAAGTGCACAGGCAAGTGCTCAGCCTTTTTAAATGTGACTTTTTTGTTTTAACCAGGCTTCTAAAGGAGAATTTGTGAGTCTGATTTTTCTCCTATCCCACCGGTTGTCAGCCATCAAAAACTCCTGAACTCAGTAGAGTTTCACCAGTTAGAAACCAGCATGGAAGAAGTTCCATCATTTAATTTTGGAAGAAAGTTTTCAGTGGGGTGAATGAAAGAGAGAACATATATTATTTTCATTCCACAGGGTAGCTCAGCAGTTTTGTGAAAGGAAGAGCTCGTGGGCTAGTACTCTTGGCCACCACAGGAAAAGGTTATGTATCAGGAGATGGAGGCTGCAGTCACAAAGATCCAACAGACTTCCTTTGTAACTTTCTGTTCTCACCCGTGCCATCTATATATTAATTTTCTAATCTACAAAAAGAAGAAAAATTAGAGTATCAGGTTCCACTGAGAAGGACTGAGATGTAATATCAACAGGCAACTCTTCTGGCTGCTGTGAATTCAAAAGGCATACATTGCTATGTAGTTCCTTGAATAAGTGCTGCAAGGCAAATCTCAGGTATTTCTAGGTTTACAGATTAGCACTGTGCTAGGAAAACTCCTTTGGTGTAAACAGGATTTTTCACATGAATAACATCTGAGTCTAGTTTTTGCATTAATGGTAAAGAGCTAGATTTCAAACCAGTCTATTAAAATTATATATGTAAGACCACAAGAATGTGTAGGATTCTGTGTTTCTGCTCTGGTCAGAACATCGGGTTCAGCAAAAATCCAATCATTTAAACTGGTAAAGGCTTCTTGTTAATTTGGGCCATGATACTAGCTGAGCAGAGGAATATTAAAAAAAAAATCCAATTAAACCCTAGTTAGAATATTTTTTTTTTTTTTACAAAGAAAATATTCTAGAAAAAAAGTGTGTTAATTATGCGATAAAACTTCACGTTATTTGGAACCTACAGTCCTGTATTCGGAATTATGACAAAGCATGGCACTCCTATTAAAACATTTGGTAACTTGCAAACAGGTCTATAGATCGGCAGCCAACTACATGGTTGTCCCCTACCATAAGATTATACTGTCTTCTATTCCAAACACATGAGAAACAGGATTTGAAAGTAGTAAGTATGTGACTAAGTAAATGTCAAGAGAGCAAAAAAAGAGGGAAAAGCATCCTCATATTCCATCACTGTTGCAGAGTTACATCCTGTGTGTTCCTAGAAGGATAAAGTAATTAGGGACTTAATTTTTCGGAGGCACTAAATAACCTGTAGTGAGACCAGTTGCAATCATTAAAAACCTCAGCAGCTTCTGCGGATGGAATCAGGTTGAGAACTTTGCCTGGAGCACCTTGTTTTGAGAGGTTGGTTGGATCCATTGGGCTTTACATCAGGACACCACTTTCTCCTCTGGATCTCCTGAAACCTTTGCATTTACCTTAAGACTAGCAGCTAGCTCTGGCACAGG
Organism: Vanellus vanellus; assembly: GCF_965231255.1. Taxonomy (NCBI): domain Eukaryota; kingdom Metazoa; phylum Chordata; class Aves; order Charadriiformes; family Charadriidae; genus Vanellus; species Vanellus vanellus. Next base: position 29,806,467 of record NC_138907.1, read on the forward strand.
TCAGACGCTATCCACACCTGAGAGCCAGTCACTGGAAACAGCCCAGTTTAAAAACAGTTTCTTCAGAACAGTTCAGCACATTCTTATTTATCCTGGTGAGTTTAATTGTAAGAGCAGTAACTGAGTTAACAGAACTCCTCTAACCTTGTATTGTTTAGCAACAAAAATCAAATCAACTTCCCCACTGACTGTTTTCTAATAAGCTTTATATAGATTTTGTCTTCAGCAAAACCCAAAAGGCTGTTTTAGGAAAACACTGTTGAGAGCTTTTCAGATAAAAGCAAAAGAAAGCCAAAGATAGCCAGCCATGCTTTCTTCAAATTTATGTTAAATGATGAGTTCAATTTTTCTGGAGATACATGACCACTGGCTCTTTAATCTCTTCTCTCGGGTCTTTTCTGATCTTTCTTTCAAAGTCCTCATACCTTCCTTCAGCCTTCTCCCAGACTCAAAATACTGTGGCTCACTCTTTAAAAATTGCTCACTCTTTAAAAATTGAGAAACTTACACTCCTGACTTATACTTCAGCTTGCCTCTGCATATTGTTTGTTTAGCCTGTAAAATGCCACACATCTCAGTTCTGATATACAAACTGCATTAAAAAAAAAACCAATGTATTCTTTTTGCTCTCACAACTTACCTTGAAAAGAAAAATACAACAGCATTACAAATCCCTAGTCAGTTTTAAAAGTCGGGTAAATACTATAATATTTATTTTTCATTTATTCTATACTACTCCATATTTCTGTGATTCTGGAAAAACTGATATTGAAGCAAATTGAAATTTTGCTCCAGGACTTAGTGTCAGAGGTTTTGCTCTTTATATTTCTTCTTATTCATCTGTATCCTCCTAGCAAGAAAGCTGGTATTGTTTGCAAAAGTCATTTTTCTGAGTCTCATCACTATGGGTCTTGATATTGTTTTTATTAATTAGTAATCATTATGTACCAAGGTCTTGCTCATTTGTTCCATCTAGGAGATAATTTCTGTCCTCAGATGCCATTGGTTTGAATAGGAGTCTCCTGCATACATCCATTTTTTTCATTCTTCCTGTTTGTGGGGTTTGGTTTTGTTTTAATACTTGAAAAAAAGATAAAATAAAAAACCACTACTCTGGAAAAATAAATCGCATGTACGTAATGATAGACTCCGTCCATGTTCCCCCCCCAAACTGGGTTATTTTGGGTCACATTTCATTTTCACATCAAGAAAGAACTGGATGAATAGTGAATGGGAAAGTATCATTATAATTGGAATCCTGCTGGTTTATGCAGGCCTGCACATCTGGAATAGGGTGAGAAAAGAGAAACAGAAGAGTGGGAAAGGCTAGATTCGTCTCACTAGACAAAACCAGGGAGTCTGGAAAGCACATGTAGCCTGATTTCTTAAGTTACAGCGAAAGTTAGCACTCAGAAAAGAAAATATTTAGCAATAAGCCTTTCCTCCCCACATATCTCATGTTCAGAAGTGCTCCTGTTCTCTTTTGAAGCTATACCTCAGCCACCTCCATTACTTACTTTCTATGAATGCGTGGGCTATTCTCCTCTGCAGGCCTCAGTGAACACTTAACTGAGGTGGCAAAGTGATTCTTCTCCAGCCAGCCTCCTAGTTACAGATTAACAGGAACAGCCCTGGTACCATACAGCAATTTAGACAGGCAAACACATTCATTCATGTGACTGATAAAATGTGTTTGCTTTGTGTTAAAGAATCTATAAAAGGCTTTTCTAACACTGCTATTGAAAAAGTCATGGAGGTTTCATTAGTGGTAAACAACTTCAGTGCCTTATCTGGGTCACTATGGTGTTACACACATGAGACTGCACCCAGCAGCCTTTACAGCTCTTTGGAGGCTTCATCTTGAACTCCAGCTGAGCCCCCAGGCAGGGAAAGAGCAGAGGCATGGCAAGTCTCCATAACTGAAAATCACCACCCAGTCTCACAGATGAGAGGTGTAGCACGTTGACCCCAAGCATGCAGGTCTGCAGTCACTCCACAGACAGAACGAAATGCCTTCTCACTCCCACCTCTCCGAAGACCTCCAAAGCATGCAGCCAAGTCGTTTGTACACTGAAGAGAGACAATGCATGCCATTTGCTAAATATATGCTACAGGAAGAAGCCACAAAGCTACGTTAGCATTCAGAGACAGTGACAGTGTGGTGATGTACACTGTCAGGAAGTATCACATAACCCAAGCACTATTATTTTTATTACCATTATTTTGTCATCTCCATCTTATTTAGGTCTCCACTTATACTTCCCAATCCATCATACAGCATAATTACACTCAATGAATGAGCTCTCAAGTTACATTACAAAAAGAAACTCATTCTTAGAAGTTTCTCAACTGAGTCGTAAGCAATTAAAAACATCTCTGAGTGCTTCATTTAATTTTCTTGAATGGGAGAAGTCTTAGAAGTAGGTAGAAGTAATTTCCTTTGCGGAAGGGCCATGAATTCATGTTATGGCATATGAATAATGCATTGTTCCATTTAAAACATCTGAAGAGCCATCACGGTCTGCTGAAAGCTGGACCTACTGGAGGTATAAAGCAGGGGACTGAAGTTCTGGAAATAAGTCAAACACAAGTAATGCAGTGCTGAGGAACCTTGAGGTTGCCTCATCTGTCAGATACAGGGGGCCTACAGAAGAGGGGGCGTCACCTTGTTCCGAGAACAAAGTTGTCTGGAGAGATGTTAAAAAAAAAAGTAACTTAATAAAACTAGTCTGTTTCATGTAGGGCAAGTTATTTGTGTCTCTCAGCCACCTGACGATGAGCAAGGTCCAGATATTTCCCACTGAGAATAAAGATCTGGTGAAAAGGATACTTCCCTCAGTACTAATGCCGCTGAAGCAGCATATTCATCATAGTCAGCACTGCAAGATTTTATAACTAGTCCTTCCTAACTCATTTTATAGCTACCCACGAACCCATTTTATAATGATCCCTTTCAGATCTTAGAACAGAGAACACATCAGGTATATTAATTCTGCAGTTGCAATTCTGACTACGTAGCTCTACCACCCTTACAATCACTTTGTCTTTGCTAGGCTCAGTTATCCCTGGCTAATAGGTTCACCTTAAATATGCAGCCAAGAAACTGGGGAAATTGGTACAGAACTGTGTCTAGGATTGTAACGGAGCTTGGGATCTTCTCTTATTCCTGAGAAATGGTGTACTTGTTAAAAAAAATACAGCTATAAAAGCAAAATCTTTGTTCTGAATTAGTGTTTGCATAATCAGGACTGACACTTTGGTATTTTTCTGCTCTGGCTAATCTCAGTGCCTTCTGCAGAAAATATAAAGTGATCCTCCGTGATTTCTATTGGCTATCTGGACAAAAGGTTCTTTGTGCACAGCAGGACCAAAACATTACATACAGTAAATATTTGAGCTGAAGGTGTGCTACTGATAGGTTTGTACACACTATCGTTATTTTATGTTGTTCGTGTTGCTGGCTTGCATCTCACTCTGTGGCACAGTAAGTAAATGACTGCACAGAAAGCCGTTGAGCAGGAATGAATCTGCTACATAATATACAAATCGCAACAGGTGATTGCCACTTTAGACAATAAAAATATTATTTTTTATAACTGGGAGAATGTAGTTTTCTTAGAATACATAATATACTGTAATGACTCACAGGCTATTTTTGAATACTAAAATACCATTCTTAATTCACTTCAGCTCCACCTAGAAAGGTCAATATATAAAAATATGACCACTTCTGCAAAGAGAAGATTAAATTCTACCATGCTGATGGTGGGGCTCATCTCATTTAGCCTTAACTAACTATATGTGAACAAACTTTAAGTTAGTCAACTAGATATTCCTAAGATGGGATGAACAGCTTTGCTAGAACACTTATTGCTTTGCCTCAATTTTAGAAGTAGCCAAAGAATTGTTTCAGATAGGTGCAACTTTTAGACAGATAACTATATGAGATTAATTCATTCCTTTCTGGTGTTTGTGTTTCACTGCTAATTACCTTACTACAGTTGGAGTTCAATACCACTCAGACTGAGAAAAAGAGGTATAAGATGGGCCCTTGTTAAAGAGGAATTTATTTCATGGTGTAGGGACAAACAAATGAAATTTAAGTTACTTCTGCCACCATTACTTGCCTAAATCCTCCTTTACCAAATCAATAGCCCTATTGAGATACCAGTGGTACTAGCTGAAGATTTAGGTAAATAAAGCTGGCAGAGTTGACAGCATGATATAACCCTATTCACAGAATCACAGAATGATAGGGGTTGGAAGGGACCCCTGGAGATCATCTAGTCCAACACCCCTGCCAGAGCAGATCCACCTAGAGCAGGTTGCACAGGATGGCATCCAGGCGGGCTTTGAATGTCTCCAGAGTCTAAGGCTCCATCACCTCTCTGGGCTCTTTATTCAAATACCATGTGAATGTGATTCCTATCATGTTCTTCCAGTTAAATGCCGAAAACAAGCCAAAGATTTCAAAATCTTATCCTCTCACTCATGACTTGAATATACAGCCAGTCTTGTACATGGTGAATAAAAACTGAGCCACGTGCACTAGATCCTTTCAAGATCTGAACAAAAAGCACGCTTGAATTTCTAGCATAGATTTAACTCGGGGAATTCCTAATAGATACCTTGGAACAAAATCATGCTCTTTCTTCTCCTCTTGTAGTTTCTGTAACTTCATTTCTGCAATATACTATAGCATTTCTAAGAATATAAAAGTATTTTCCTCTTTGACTTTTGCAGACACAAAAAAAATGGTTATTCTTGAGTATTAACCCATAAAATGAGATGATGGGAACTTCCAGCTGCCAGCCCAATGTATGTATGAAGAATAATGTGCCCCATGTGGCCCATAATTCACTCTTATTGCCCCAATGACTTAGCAGAACCTTCTCTGAGCAAGAACAAAAGACATTGTCCTTAATTTAAGGACACAAACTATAACCACTGAAATGGAACCAAAGATTGGACCACTAAATATTATCCTCTGTATTGATATTTCACTTAACAATCAGGGGATTTTTTTAATTCTATTTGGGGACTTTTTCTGGAGAGAAAGAAGGAAGAGAAGAAAAGCAGAGAAGAGGTAGGAGGTGTTTGGTTTTACTATGAATATTGGAATGGAGAGTTTTGAGCTAAGCTGTCATCCGTTTTGTAAACCACAAGCATAATTAACAAAATAGTTATAACAGGATAAAATTATTTAATCAAAGCTGACATAATTTCTAAGAGATGTGTGATTCCAGTGAAACAAAATGTATCAGTTTCCTCAGAAATTACACGGTAAAGTTCTGTGGTGTAAGTTGTCATGGGATCAGAGGATACTTTAGGTTGGAAGGGAGCTCAGGATGTCTCTAGTCCAAGTCCAACCTGCTGCTCAAAGCAGGCTCAGCCATGAGCCACCAGAATGCTTAGGGCTGTGATCAGCTGAGTCTTGAAAACCTCCAAGGACAGAGACAGCACAAACCCCCTGGGCACTTGCTCCACGGTCTGACTTCCCTCATGGAGAAAACGTTCCTCCCTGTATACAGTTTGCTCCTCTCTTATTTCAATAAATGTCTGTTGGGTCTTATCTTCTCACCATGCACTGCTATGCATAGCCTGGCACCACCTTCTCAGTAACCTTACCGCAGGCACTGGGGGGGCTGCTGTTGGTCCACCCTCAAAGCTGCCTCCGCCCCAGGCTGAACGCACATTATTTATTTGCAGCAAATCCATGATCTGTAATACAAATCATCATAAATCCTTCTGCATTCAGCCCACACAGACCTTCAGCTGACATTGCCCCTAAGAGTGTCAATCAAGGAAAAGGCTTACCACTGAAAGGGAAGCTCCAGTCTGTCTGCTTCCCTCATATGGACTGCATGAACCAAGAAATTACTCTGATTCCTAATTTCACTTTCTTTCATTGCAGCCACCAGCAGCACCTCAAGCATGCCATGAGGACCAATGACTTTCTTGTGCTGCATAAAAACACGTTGCAACTAAGAGGCATTATTATGGCTATAAAAGTAGCGAATTGATTGTACATCACAAACTGTTGAGTATCAGACTGCTTCCCAATACCAAGAATATGCACCTGATGAGAGAAAGGGTAACATGAAAGTCTGCTACAGTTCAGATAGGTACGTTACCCATGCAAAAATGATCTTTTATTATGAGTGTAGCGTAATGCAAAATTTCACACCTTTTTAACCACCTCTAGAGAGATTTCAGAGATCTAAAACCTTTGAGATCCTTTGGAGGATACGAGGAAAGTAATGATGAGTTTTCTAACGAGTACATTTTTTTCCAGCCTGTTGTACGAGATCATAGAATATATTATAATGGAAATGGTCTTGGTGAATGCTTTTGACTTGCTGCTCCACAACATCAGCCAGCCATCCTTAGGTAACCAGCTCCCTGCTAAACCAGATACAGATGTCTTCTGCATGGAGGCAGATGAGGCATTTTCTTGCATCCCATTCCACCACCTGATTCAGAAATATGGTATCAAGCAGCCAGGGATACAGTCACATCTGAATTTGCCACAGGCATTTTTGCTACCATGAATATTTGACTATGATTCAAGTATAACCAAAATATAGATACACTCATGCACATAAGTACAAAGCAACAGTGAAACAAAAGTAGTTCACATTCTGCCATTAAAGCGCTGGCCTGAAATTTCAGTTTAATTCCGCATTGCACATTTTTTAGCATGATCCTGTGTAAATTGTTCAGTCTCTCTATGCATTTGATTCTTACCCACAAAAGTGATTTTAAAATATCCTTTGTGCTGTCCACTGTTTGTTTGCCATTGTTCTTTTATACTGTCAATCCTTTGCAGAAAGTACCATTGCTTTCTCCTTGTAACAGTTACACGGTATTCAAGAGTAAATCCAGTTCAAGTAGGTGTTAATTTAGAAGGGCCTTAGATCCTAAACTTAGGCAGGAGAACTGCATAGCACTCAGCAGAAACCAAATGCCTGAGTTTCCATCCTGGTTTTTGGGCAGGGCCTTTAGTGTGCTCTGAGCAACGCTTCTCACTCTCCACAACACTCAACTTTATACTCATACCTACATGAGCTGCAGTCACCGCTTAATTGGTGTTCTAGGCAGTAACGTTACACAAGGTCACAGCACACCTTATACCTGAAGCAATGTGGAAACCTGAAGATGAATATGGAAACACAGGATACAAACAGTGTAACAATGGCATAAATTATCTGGTAAGATTAACTCTACGTTTATAGTCTGTCAGCATTCTAATGGTCACTTAACAAGAAAGGACAATTTAGGAACGCCGTTGGCATTCACAAAACCATTTGTAGTTCTGGACACATTTTTTAATGGAGCTATGAAATAAAGTTACTCTGCAGCAATACTTCAAGAGAACATCATGAACAAATAGAGTGGCAGGAGCAACAGGCTTTGGTGAAATACAACATTTAACACTCTTTTGATAGTCTGAGCACACATAAAGAAAACAGAACTTAGCCAAGAAAGCAATTAAAGCTTCAAGCCAAATCCTCTGTGGGCATAAATCAGTTGCACTGTTTTATACAAGGTGAAGAGCTGGCCCTAAAATGAATTTACCCTGCTGCTGTGTTATCAAAGAGCTTCTATTCCTCTCTCTTGCTCACTAGCGCTTGAAAGGAAGCATCCCATGAAGTATATGCCAGAATCCACACGATATATCTCATTGCATTTCCTCATCATATCCCCTCTGCTGATGACCTCTGGACCCTTCCTTTCAAATCATCTGTGTTCTGATACCCCCACTGCACAAACATGGTTACCTATTTCCTACAGAAGTAAACTTTGCTCAGTAACCATGGACATAGTTTATCCAGTCAGGAAAACACACAAAACAACTGTCCATTGTGAAAAAAAAGAAAACGCTCCTGTTCCCATTCAGTGACCCCATCCCCACTGACACCAGAGTGGCAATTTTTCTTATCTGAGGAAACATGACCACATGGGAGAAGATTACGCGCTGGAATATTGCAGTCACATTGAGCAATGCCTTTCTTTTTCCTCTTCTGTAATCACAGTACTGAAGGATAGATTTGACAGGATTTTATTGACACAGACTTTTTATAGATCCAGTTAAAAGGTCCCCAGACACTCATTCAGCTTCCTGTACATACAGTACAAAAGCACTGCAGAATCATTGTTAGTGAAAATGCATTTTGCTGTGAATAGGCACGGGAGGAGAGAGGGGAATTCCAAAAGACCTTAACAGATATCGCTTTAGTATGGCACACTACCTGTGTTAGTTTGCCATAACCAAACAGAAATACTTTCTCTTATCATTAAGGGAATTGTAAGACATGGCCTCAGTTCTTAGCCTTAATCTATCTGATCCTTGGCATATGTCTCCTTCACCTCATTTCCCTGTTTCAACAATAAAGACTGGTTCCTTCACTTCATCTATCTTGTCAAATTAGACACGTACACTAACCCTTTCACCCTACATAATGTGGTTGGAGTAATGTAAGAGAGCCCTAAAAGCCTCATATACAGCCACAAAAAGATTCCTGCAGTGAAACACAGGAGCCACAAAGCTACTTACAGAAGTAACATACTACATCACGTAACAGCCTGATGTCAGTTGAACCTCTGGAAATACATACACTAACTATATCTTTAGTTTTATGTACTTTGAGATCCTTAGCTGAAGAATTCAATCAACTATCACAGGAATAGCACCAATACTAGTTAAAGTTAGACATCAATTTCTTCCTTATCCTCTAGGTTTCGCACATTTATCCACTTTTGAAGCTGAGGGGTTTTTTATGCTTTAGGGTAAAAACAAAACAAACACCAGTACATCTTGCTAAAAGGGGAGCAAATTCCCAACAGCTTTTGTGCTATGGAACAGTGGGAAGCAAATATACACACACACTTTTCCCATTGTAATGAAATTCTAACCATACTTGTTTTTGAATAGGGCAACAGCAAAAACAGCTGAAGTTTGAAATGTGACACTCAGCACACGTATTGTCCTTAATAAGAAGTACATGGTGTGCTGTGTTTGAGGAAGACATGGGTTTTGCTTTTTTCTTCAGTACTAATTGGCTGAAAAAAAAAATCCCTTCCCATTTTAACAGAGCCTAATAAAGCTATGCCTTTTTGACATCAAAACAGTTACCTCTGCCCAGATTGACAAGCTCATGGGCTGCTGAAAAGATTTGTGTGAGGGAAGTGTTCATAAATGGATAATATCATACTATCCGATTCATAAAATGATAGAAACCTGGGTAAAATCACCTAAAAGTGGTCACTGATCCATAATACAGACCAAATACTGGCTTTGGCAGCTCAGACTTAACTCAGTCTAAATCTCAGATGAAGTCAGAACACCCATTTCTTCTGGAAAAACTTGTGATCGCCTGTGTGATCACAGTGCCCTGAATTGCCTTTGCACCCAGCTGGAGGCCTTTGCTTCCTCTTCTCCAGTCATGAAAAATTTGGAGATGATGTTTCTGGATGTCCCGCTTCCTTTGTAAGTTCAAGGCCCCTTTCCTACTATTCCATGTGGAGAAATAAATGTTGTTTGTCACTGGATACTGCTGCTACCACCTTCAACTACCTACAGAGTGCAACTCTCCCACAAAACAGACAGCAACGTAGCCTTCTAGCCTTTTACCTATTAATGGCCAAAGTTATGCCTTCATCTCTGTCATCACTATTAAGGCCACAGCTGAAGTGTACAAAGTCTGATCTGTCTCGCTGTGAGATTGATCCCAGGGGAACCTCCTTGTCCTTTGGATCAAGGATTTGGATCAGAGCAGCATGGCTATAAGGGCCATTTACGTGCAGTATATGCCATGTGGGCCATCAGGATCCTGGGCTGTTATTGGACAAAACCATAGGCACTGAAGGTTACATGCAAGATAGCAAGCCAAAACAATGCCATGCCTTAAAGGATTTGGAGTTTGGTCATGCGTAATTCAGGAACATGGTCATGTAAATCTCAAAATTTATGGACAGCTGCAGGAAACAGGATGGCATGGCAGATATCCAGGACAGATATAGTTTTCAGACAGGAATAGGATAGATGCCCAGGGCATAGAGGGACACAGGTCCAATATCTTGGACCTATGTGTCTCTCGAGAGATCAAGTACAACTCAGATACAAAGGCCGACAAGCATTCATTACAATCTAGATAAATTGGAGCAATCTGTCCAGGCAGAAACAGGAAAGGGGACATATTTACAGGGTTGCGAGTGTGTATATCACTCTTATTTAATGTCTTTTAGTCATGTAGTTCCTCAAGGCTAGTGATATGCCATATACAGTTGTAACTTGCCCCCATGCTGCGACCAGTCTAACAACACTTCTCAGTCTCCCTGTTTCATCTGCTCCATACAGCACCACAGTGAAACCTTGATGGCACGTAGTCTTTCACTCCCAGATCTTAGCTGGTTAAGTTTTCAGTTTAGCAGATTCAAAAGATTACTAATACTCATAATTTAACATTGCAACAAGCCAAAACCCAGGTTCTAACCACAAAAACAGTCACCTCATGCGTGCTGTCTGAGCTTTCCAGCTCAAATAATTGTCTGTGACCGCCAACACAGGACACATGAGTAAGACACTGGCACTGAAGTGAGTACTGCAAGATCAGTTATCAGGGTTTGCAGGCTTTTCTCAGCAGCAGGGAATGCAGCCATCATTTTCCATCTTTGCAGGATTTCAGTAGAAACAAGCCTCAAACTTCATGAAGAAGAGAGCTTTTGAGCCTTACACGAGATGTCATGTATATCATTATAGCAATGCTGCCTGAATACAATTGAAAAATGTAGAGATAAGTGTCCGCTGCCTCTCTCACTTCATAGAACGATTTAGGTCGGAAGGGACCTTAAAGACCATCTAGTTCCAACCCCCCTGCCATAGGCAGAGACACCTTCCACTGGGCCCCATCCAACCTGGCCTTGAGCAATTCAAGGGCTGGGGCCTCCACAACTTCCCCAGGCAATTTGTTCCAGTGCCTCACCACCCTCATAGTGAAAAATTTCTTCCTAATATCTATTCTAAATCTACCCTCTTCCAGTTTGAAGCCATTACCCCTCGTCCTATTACTACATGCCCTTGTAAAAAGTCCCTCTCCAGCTTTCTTGTAGGCCCCCTTCATATACTGGAAAGCTGCTATAAGGTCCCCCCGGAGTTGTCTCTTCTCCAGGCTGAACAACCCCAACTCTCTCAGCCTGTCCTCATAGGAGAGGTGCTCCAGCCCTCTTATCATTTTGGTATCCCTCCTGTGGACCTGCTCCAACAGGTCCATGTGCTGAAGGCTCCAGAGCTGGACACAATATTCCAGGTGTGGTCTCACGAGAGCAGAGTAGGGGGGCAGAATAACTTCCTCAACCTGCTGGCCATGCTTCTTTTGATGCAGCCCAGGATATGGTTTGCCTTCTGGGCTGTGAGCGCATGTTGCCAGCTCATGTTGAGCTTCTCGTCAACAAACAGCCCCAAGTCCTTCTCCTCCGGGCTGTCCTCAATCCATTCTCTGCCCAGACTGTATTGGTGCTTGGGATTGCCCCAGCCCACATGCAGGACCTTGTTGAACTTGGCCTTGTTGAACTTCATGAGGTTTGCAAAGGCCCACCACTCAAGCCTGTCCAGGTCCCTCTGGATGGCATCCCTTCCCTCCAACACATCAACTGCTCCACACAGCTTGGTGTTGTCAGCAAACTTGCTCAAGGAGCACTCAATCCCAACATCTGTGTCACCAACAAAGATGTTAAATAGTACCGGTCCCAGTACCGACCCCTGAGGAACCCTATTTCCCATCCTCTAGTCACTGACAACTTTAGCTAATCATAGTTGGACTTCCTGCTCCCTCTTAATTACCTTTGAAAATGTTTCTAAGAAGGTTGTGTCCAACACCATCATTTGGCCTAAACCAAAATCCTGGCACCTCCTTGCAGCCCTCAGTCTTAGACGTGGACAGGACACAGGACAATAGTCCCAGCCTGGATCCTTACACTGAAGTTTTCCAAATTAAGAGAAAAAATATTTTTCTTACCTGTAGACCTTCCCAAGCCTTAAAAACACTTGTGAGGATTGCATGTCAGAAAAGGATCAGGACTTGATACTCTCAGGTATGCTGGGACAACTGCATTCTTAATCTGCTGAAACACGTCATTTTAAGGCATCCGCTATGGCACAGCCCTTAGCCACACTACACATTTAAAGGCAAGAAGTAATGCCAGGGATGCTGGCAGGAGGTGTCACAAGGCTGTGTCAGAGAACACAGAAATGGCAGCATTGTGAGAGCAAAGAAGTGATCTTTGACATCTACTATTCTCAGGCTTCAGCCAATACCAGGTTGATGGCAACACATAACAAAAATCCCAAGGATGAAATACAGTGCTGTCGCAAGTGCCACAAATATCAGTTGAGTTGACAACTTGATTTTTGCCAGCAAAATGCACACTCCACCATGATCCTACAGGTTGCAGCTGCATCAGGGATATAGAGAAAAAGAGTAGGCAAGGTGATCAAGGAGAAAGATGTAGTCCACTCATTTCTGTGATCTCTACAAGGCCAACCAAAAGGGTTTTCTCCTCTATGCAACTTTACATATCTACAAACAAGTTACTGAAGCTCAGACATCCTGCATTTTGCCCTATCTGCCATCACTGAAGGATACAGAAAGAGTAGAACTGTGTTGTGACAGTTCACAGATTGATGGAGAAAAACATTCTCCTGTTAAAACAAAACCTCACCAGGTCTACAATAGAGAGTGGAGACATGCATACTTTCAGTTCCCCTGGAACAGATGGAGTAAGCCAGATAGGCCACTCCTGGCCTTCACATGTCACTTTTGCAGATAGCTTAGGCAACTATCTTTTACAGCTTCCCATACTTCTCAACGGGCTCCAACCCTTGACCTCATGATATCAAGTCTTGTCCATAGACAGAAGTCAGGACCTGCTAGCTTCTGTTGCTGAGTGACAACTGCATGGTCAATGACATGAGCATAGGGCTTACCACCATAGCAGATACAGAGTAGGCTGTCATGCATGTCTTTCATATACTCAGTAATTATTCCAGCCTTGAAACACAGAAGCAAACTTTACTAGCCAAATTTTCTTTATATCTTCCCCATTCATATTCACCTGACATGATTAAAAATTCAGAGTATAATAGATCCATACCTATGTTTTTATCCACCATTGGCAGAAAGCTTCAATTTCTGCAGACCTGGAGAGTCACATAAGTGTTACAGAAATGGTAAGAAGTGTCCTATAATTCTTATGTATGCTCCTGTCGATGATGATTAGTACCTCTGTAACACAGACTGAAAGCAGGAAAGTCTCAATCCTAAAGTACTGCATAATATGCAGAAGGCATTAGTCTTGTGTCTTCCTGGCTTTCCTCTTGTGCTGACCTTGGAAATAGAAAATTGGGTTGCAGAGGCAATGACTTACACTAATCAACCCCACACTCATAAAGCAAAGGAACACTTCTTCCACCTGGCACTACTGAAGCTCAGATTCAGACATGTCTCATTACCAAGCTCTTGTTGCAGCACCAGGCCTCTTCAGTTCAGGAGCTGGACCTGTATCTGCTTTTAATACCAAAAATGTCCATCAAACTGTATGTAGGTCCTTACATACAACAGATTTCTTGGAGCCATGGAATCATCTGGGCTTTTGCAAATCAGCATGGCATAGTTTCTTTAGTTTAAAATATAACACACTCCCTCATTGCTGTAAGAGAGTATTTTGATAAGATCATATTGATAATTCTGAATGGAAAATTCTTAGAAAGAGATATTAAAGATTAATTAAACTCTGGTGCTTCTTCCTGAACTTAGTGAGGCTTGAGGATATTCATCACTTTGCAGATTTCCCCTTATTGTACATACACGAATGAGGAACAAAAGTGTGCTCACTGAATGATTGTAAACCTTCATTGTTCCTTACAGAGTTTTAACATAGTTTTCACAGAGGGGGATTGAGGGGAAGGTTGTTAGGTTTTGGCTGGAAAACCATATTTCAGAACAATGCTAATCAAACTACTAATGACTATCTCATGGACAAGTGTGGCCAGCATTGTTCTTTGCAACAAAAAAAAATGTACCAGCATTGTTCAGAGACACTAAACTAGGATTCTCTTGGCTACAATTGACAGTGTAGCATGTTGGTACATAACACCATTCTGATGGAGAAGGCCTAATGCTCTTGATGCTTATCTGAACATTATTGGTGCCTCCTCAGTGGAAACAAAGTTATCAGCAATGCTGCTTTTGGCCAGTCTTTCTTCCTTCCAAGCAAATATGATAGACTGCAAGAACAACTTTTCAGTTCCAGCTAAATGAGCACAGGTCAGCTCTAAGTATAATAACTATAAGCTCTAAGCACAATAATATAATAAGACATTTCTAAACATCCAAAAGATTGCGTTTCATGAATAAGCTGCTTTAAATGCTATTTAAACAAACTTATCCACTACTAATACCAATGTTGACATTGCCCTGGATTTATAATGCATTTTCAAAGGTCATTAATATTGTCATCATCAAATATCCAGCATTTCTTCTCCGAAAGGAGAAGATTTTTGTTTTCTTACATTTGATCTGATAGTATCAAAGAGAAACATTTCAAGTTTTTTTCTGCAAACACTTTTGACTCTCTGTTCTAATTCAAGACAAAAATAAACTACATATATTCTGAAACCTCAAACATCCCACCAGGCAGGAGCTCAGTTTTTTAAGCAATCTTCATCTGCTCTGAAGACAAACTATTTTGAACGTTTCTAGGAAGATTTCTAAATGCAAGTTAGCTTGTGCTACCAGAACACTTAGTGTTATGTGAAGAGAATACCAAATACAAAACACTCAGACAACTTTCCACGTGCACCCTTTTCTTACCTTCAAGATATAGCAAAATGCTTCTACTCTCTCCATATCTCCCATATTGATGACCCTAATGAACACCCTCTAAGCCACCTGGAAGGATCCCAGGGATGCTGGAGACAGAAGTGCAGAAGTCCTGGAGTAGGTTTTAATGGTCGCTGTTGTAGCAGGTCTAAGCAAAAATGCTGGCATCAGGTTCCTGTGGCCTCACATTGGACTGACCCTGAACACAGACCTATTTATGAAAGCAATAGGACTTATTTTCATACCAGTTCTCACTCCCTAATCTAATCTAATCTAATCTCTCCTCTCTAAGAAGGGTGTTTCCATCTGGAGTCCTCTGACAGGTCACAAGGTAACAAGGCAACGTATTCATTTTAACACTGAAATTCTACAATAAAACAGATGCACTGATGAGAGCTATCACCGAGTGGGAACATCCCAGGCCACTAACTTGGCATAATTACCCTCAGTACTGTAGGTAGCAACACTCACATCTAGCTCCATTCTGATCTCTACCTTGTTTACAACAAGTAATCTTACTACAATTTGAAAGGAGTCTCAATAACAACTACAGAACAAGACTGGGCGTATCAAATATTTATTTCAAAATCATTCTAAAATACATTAAAAGTGAGATGCAAAAAAGGTGAGAAAATCTGAATAGCACATCCTAACAAGACTTCAATAACTACTGGAAAAAAGTAAGTGCTTTATGGGATATAGGGTTAAAATTTGAAAATGTAAGTTCTTTCCCTGTGTTTTCAGGTTGTTTTAAAAACAAATTAAAAAAAAAAAAATACCCCTTCCCAATCACTCTGAATAGTTTAAACCAAAACATCATAGACATCCAAGACTCATGGACACCACCAGATGAAGACTGGATTCATTTTCTGGTGTTTTCCTTGGAGCTAGGATGAAGTTGAAAATGAAATGCTCAACAGCTTTGCTCAGGAAGAGAAAGGTCTGTGGGACTTAAAGCCTAATGCATTAGACGCTCAATAAAGAGTTGTAACTGAGATGCCCACTTGACCACAGACCTTTGGCTCACTCAACAGATACTGGAAAAGGTATTACAGAACTTGCAGACTCTTGCAAAAATTTTATTTTGGAAGGCAATACCTCAGCCTCACACAAGTTTAGAAAAATAACTAGGCCAGTACAAAAGGATGTTTACTGTATTATATTTCCCTTTTAAATGTGAGCCTTATTTCTTTTATTAAAATAACAGTATGTATGTGCTTTATCTAGGTTAAGTTATCATTTCATCAACAAACAAGTACTGTACATCCCACCCGCTCAACTTTGGAAATATCCCAAGTGAAAGATAATAACAGCAGTAAAGGAACATCTCAGTTTATTATTTGACTTTTCTGAAGTGCATCTTTTGTGCAACTCACATGCTTTGCCCATAACACCCTTGGGAGCAGTCAGGGTGGCTACAAGAATCACAGAATCTGTTTCATGCTTGCCTTCACCTACTTGGCTGTCTCACAGGCTTGACACACCAAGTATACTCACATGAAGTCTAATGAGCTCAAAAGGGCAAGCCATTTCTGAAGCTGCTCTTCTGACTTACTTTCAGTACTGCAGGTAAGTCAGGTTTTGATAGTATATAGCACAGAAATATATGTTATGTGTGATACAAAACTGTTGTTCATGAAGAAGGAGAGGATGGCCAACCACACGGTACGTCTTCATACCTCTAAGCTTGCTTTATTGAGAAAGGTGTCACAAGGCAAGAAAAGTGTTACAGGAGTGTACAGTACCACTTCAGCTAAAGCAAAAAGATAATGCAAAACCTGAAGTAAAGCTCTAATCTAAAATGCGTAAGTTGGTGTTTAAGGATTATTATGTACCTCCTACTGTATGCAATACCAACTGGAATTTCTTCATTCAGAAGGCTCTTACTTAGTCACATCAATATAAGCTCTACATGGTATTAATAGGGGAGGATCACACTTAAGTCAGAGGAACTCCACCGAGTCGATGGAGTTAGACCAGTCGAACTGTGGTGTGAAAGAGATATTAACAACAGTGTCAAGCCCTGTGCTTAAATCAGTCCACTACAGAAAACCTTGTGCATAACAGCCAAGGTTATAGCACGTTAAAAATACATTGTGAAAAGAGAAAAAATGCCATGCTTTATTTTGTAGCTGCCAAAACCTTTTTTCTCCTTTGCCATATGCAAGTTCATTGCTAGAAGAGCCTCTTTGTTCAGGCCAAGAAGTCTGGCATGAGGAAAGGGAGGTGCCTGGTCCCTAAGCATGAGATCCCTTTAATATTACTGATAGACTATTCTTTAAAGAGATCCATCTGTTTCTTATTTGGCATATTCAGAATAGTAGCTTGTTACATTTTTACAAGAATCTGTGTCATCCAAGGAAAGCAAAACTTCATGTAATGAAAGAAAAAGAGAGAATACTTATTAAAGAATCCCATCCATGCTGTACAACTTAAACATCCATCTCCAAAATGGCTTCAGCCTGTTCCATTCACAGCTGTTAAATTTCTTTGCTTCAAGGGAAAGGGGGTAGAAGGCCACTTATTTCTCTTCAGTTTTCCAAAATATGCATAAAGGTAACATCTCCTAAATCCAGAATAAATCTCTTCTTGCGAGTCAGTATAAAATGCTGCTCTTCATAGCTGTATTACAAACAACAGGTTCCTTCAGTCAAAGTCTAGGCTGCTCCTGCAAGAATGTAAGCTAAAGGCAGGAGCTGAAGTATGACAAAGACAGGAGCTGAGGTATAACAAAGTCAGGTCAGGACTGATCTATGACAGTAGGTATCTTTATCTGGATAATAACAGTTGCAAATATTATTCTGAGCTGAGTTTGGAAGTATAGAAGACATGCTGCCAAAGGTGGGAAAGAAAAAAATGTCACAACGTAAAGACTGGGTCTTTCTTTGAGTATTAACAACAGAAAGGGCTTGTATTCAGCTTGTAGTATATATATATAAACTTGCTCAATTACCCGAAATAGTCAGGAGCATCATTTCTTAGTGAATACAGCCAATACAACATTATTCAGAATCCAGTGCTTCTTTTTTACCCTAACAAAGAATTAAACCTAACTATTCACACCATTTATGAGCACTTCCCCTTCCTCTAGCTGGTTCTTAACTCAATATTACAAAATGTTATATGCCTTCCTGATTTATAAAGTCACTTAATTGTATTCCCAATTTTGAGGATGCATATTATCTACTGACAACATCCACACACAAGTATTTGTATCATATTTATTATACTATTTAAGTAATGCAATGTCAGGATGAGGTTGCAACAACCAAACCTCCTTCTAAGCCACGGACAGTGAGAATTCAAGACATAAATATGACCAGAGTAAAAATTTAGTACCAAGATTAGGCTCCCGAGAAGTCATTTGATTTTCAGAAGCAATATTATTTTCACAAGGTTGCTACGTACTATGATGCCTACCACTCATTTCATGCAGCTGTAGGTTCAGGACACTGCCACGAGTCAGCTGTAAGCAGGCAAAGTAGATAATGCAGTTAAATGCCATTACCATTAACCTCCAAATAATTGCCTTTTTTTAATTCCCATATAACTGTACACAAGAAGCATTATTCTTCTTTTTATAGAGAAGTACTTATCCCATAGTCATGATGAAAGATATTAAAACATAGAAGCTTCTGAAATTTTCCTGAGTCTGCACATACTCCAAACTCACAATCAGCAAAATTAAATTATCGTCAGGATTCAGAAACAAGAATTGCCACTGAAACAAATTATTTTAGCAGCAGAACCACAAGCTGATGTGCTTCCTTTTCAGTTTCAAAATGAAAGAGCAGTTAGTCACTTTCACGGTGCTCAAGAGGTGCATGAAAACCAAATCTCCTCTGCCTTCAACTGCAAAGTGCTCGTGCCCGATAGAAAGCAGCGTGCAGTCCTGCCCCCCATCACAAGCCTCCACTCCTGCCTTGACTTCAAGCACAAAGGGCAGCACCACAAGCCCCTGCTGCTCCCTACTCCACTGCCAAAATCTCTCCATTGATCTTCTACAATGCATTGGTGCTCTATCAGTCCAAAAATAACACTGCTGCTATGCTTCAAATTTAGGATTTGAAACAATACAAAATGAACTGGATAGCAAAAAAGTGCTACTGATTAGCACAGACAGCAAGGGATGAAACTCGGAGTGCTCTGTTACGTGAAGGCTAATACACAAGTAGGGCATTTAATTTTGGTAATGTATTTGGCTAATGGGATATTCCACTAGCTGCTCTTTGTGCATTGCCAGTTTGCAATAAGGGTGGAAGGAGGTCTTGGCACAGAAAATAGACAAGACCTCTGGTTTCCTAGGTTGGAAGGATAATGGGATGCATCTTTCAAAACTATTACTTGGAAAAAGTTGTATCGTGAAGCACCATCCCACTCTGTGACTACAGAGAAGCACTGATGCTTTGCAGAGGCCACTGCTAATTCCTCCAGCTCAGAAGAGTGCTCCTAATAATATGCAGGATATACAGGCAAACTGAAAAATGTATTTCCCTTTAGATGTCAAGCAATGATGACATCTTGATCCCAGAGACAGTGTTAATCAGTCTCCAGAAGGACCTCAGACTGTTTGCTACAATTTCAAAACTTTGCTTTAAAAAAAGAAAAGAAAGAGTAAAGAGAGACCAGACAATGAATATATGTCTTAAAGAGTACCATTAATGCCCTCTGAGCTTCAGAATGGGTTACTGGAACTTACTGTGGCTGAATAATGCACTGGAAACCCCATTGAAGCAGGCATCCCCACACAAGGCCTTCACCATTTTTGATGAAAAACTTGCAATATAAGCTATTATGTATAGATAACATCTGCACTAGGAAATCTCAGCTCTTTCTCAGCTAAGCCTGAAACAAAAGAGTACAGCTGTTTTGACATCTGAAAAGCTGTAAACCTGTACTTAATTTCCAAAAGCTGATGATTTAAAATTTCAATTTAAATTTCAGCTGCATTATTGTCATAGAGCACACTAGAGTCATATACTTCAAGGAAATACACAACAACAAAGGTAAGATAAAAGGTAGATTCCAATACCTGCTTTCATGAGAAGTGTGGTTCATTCCCGAGAATGAAGGACAGCACCTCTGCCATGAGGAGCCCTTTCGTTCTGGAGGCCTGTGCTGCCTCATAAGAATATATCATTAGAAAAGTCTGCATCTGCTGCATCTGAACACAGTGTTGGTATTTCTACGCACTGTGGGTAGCCAGGGCTCACTCCAAACTCTGTGTCACGGTGCCATGCGGGACAGCGGCAGGCACGCTGGTAGCTGTGGAGAGTTCTCCAGGGGTCCATCAAGGCAGGCCCTCACCAGCCAGGGCCTGTCCCACCGCCCCAGCCAGGAGGGGCCAGGCAGCTCCAGCCCCGGGCATCAGGGCAGCTCCCCGGGGAAGGGGGCAGGCCAAGGCCAGGCCAGGCTGTGGGCCTGGCTCAGCAGGGCCCATGGCCGGGCAGGGCAGAGACGTGGGGAGCTGGAGACCGTCCCTGCTGTGGCCTCGCCGGGGCAGGGTCTGATGGCCCCAGGGGCTGACATGGGGTCCTGTGCCGTGGGCAGGGTGGGGGAGCCCTGGGGGCCGGGCAGGGACACTGGGCCCTGTTGGTGCCCCCTGGGCCCTGACATTTTACAGCTGTACTCATTAATGGTGCCTATGGAAGTATAGCTGAGTAAATGATGCAATTTTATGAATAAAATACATTTAAAATATTACCAAACAGCAGGATGAAAAGCTATTAAAGCTATTAAAAATGCCAGTACTTGTTCATATATGAAGTAACGTACATTTGCTAACTGGTAGACTTTATACGGTAGTGCTCGGTTGGAGGAGGGAAGGGAAAAGCCTGCTGAGTCCAAGACCTTTTTGGGTTCAGAAAGGAAGAAACCCCTTCTTCCTTATTGGATAACTTCCTCATTAACCCCTATGAACCAACCCCTCTTTTCAGAGCTCTGAACACCTCAACTCAGATGTCTCTTCTCAAGCAGGCAAGAAACAGAAGGACTTTCACTGGAGTAATTTAGCAGTATTTGTGCAGACCTTACCCAGCCCTTGGTACTTCCATTCCACCACTGGGGCCGCCTCCTCTTTCATCTCCAGCCTGCAGCGTGGGCGGGTCCTCTGACTACAGGGTAATTTGTGCCTTAGTTTCTTCCTAGCAGAATAGGTGGTCCATTCAGTCAAATCATGAGAGGAATTTATTTCTAGGGTAATGCAAATATATACAAATTGCCATCAAAAGTAAAAAAATCCAGTGTTCGTTTCCAGGTGTAAGAGCCATCCAGACTTCTTAAGGCAGGGTTCATTAATAATCCTTCACTGAAGGCATCAGATTTTGTCCCATTAACACAACCATGGTCATTAGTTATAGGAAAATATTCCTTCTTGACAGATGTAATGGAAAAAAGCACTCAGTGTGTTTATGAAAATAATTTCTAGCATACATGTAATTCATATCTACTTGTTTACAAATAGTCAACAAATAATTGACGTGAAACAGTATGTATGTGAAATGTAGAAACACAAAATACAGAATTATTACAATCTCAAGTACTTGTAGAGGAAGAAGAATCCCAATTAAGACCATCAAAACACTCTTGCCGTTGTCTTATTGCACCAGTGGATAAAGACAGTTGCCCAAAATCTATGTCTTGTTCTAACGCATCAGTAAGATAACTAAGGCAATCATACCTTATACTTCTGGAAAGTACTGGACGTCTGGGTTTAGAGTCGGGAGTGAGAACAGGGCTTTCATAGAGAAGAAGAGAGATGGTCGTAACCGACAATTCATCAAAACTGAAATTATTCCCAGAAGAGCATCCTGTCCTCAAAAAAAATTAGAAAAACAGGTTTTGAAATTCTGGAAATGTGCTGTTTCAACATTTTTAAAACAAAAAGTCTTGGTTTTGCGGTTAAAAGCATCTTCTCCTGTTGAAACTTAATTTAGTTTATATTAAAAGGTTAAAAAAGAAAAAAAAAGGTCAGCATTAAAATGAAATATGTTTGTTTCTTAAGTCACTCATATATTCACTGAGCCCCGTGCCAGGCCTAAAATTTCAAAATCAACGGAATCCTTGTGGGACAAGAAAACTGTTTTCTGTATATCCTATCCACAAAACAAAGGGAACATTAGCAGTTCAAGCTCTTCCCATTTTCCTTCCTGTGTGGCTCAAAAATTACTTTTGAGAACCACCTTGATGAATGGAAACATAGTCTAGACCTTCAAGCTTTCAAATGTTTACCAACTTCTTATTCTCCTCCCCCTTTTTTTACTTTTATTATTATACTTTTTAGAAGAGAGCTACACCAATAGTCTTTAGGGGACTAAAACCGAGGAGTTCCTTCAACCAAATCAAAATAGTTCTTGTAGATACATGAAATCAAAGTATTAAATATACACACCTATATTTTACTCTGGCCTTTGTGTGGCAAATAAATAAGTCCTGGACCTGTTATGACAAACTGGGTGGTTGTTTTTTTTAAAGGATATCATATTTGAAAAGCTGGCAGTCAGAGGCCACTCCTCTTTTTCAGCGTCCAGCTTTTCCAATCATCTTTTCCCAAGAGCACAAAGCACAGTAGCAGGAGAAAGTTGAACTTATTTGAATTGGTACAAGTTATAAATTTATGGAACTTAAGACCAGAAAAGACTGCTTGATAAAGCAATCTGAATGCCTGTATATGCCAAGCTATCAAATTTCCTCCAGGCTCTCTTATATTGTGCTCCCTTCATTGTATCTGAGTGACACACTGTGTTTGGCTAAAGCATGTCTTGCAGACAGCCCTCCAGCTGAGGGACAGTTGAGATATTTATTTAGGCACAACGTACGTATATAGAAGAAGTAAGCCACAAAGAGAGTTTTAGACACTCACAGAAACAAGGGTAACCAGCTATTGACTACAATCTAAAAACTAAAAATCTGCCTCTGGAATTATGCATATCCGTTCTGGACACAAAATCATCAGCTTTCCCTGAAATAGTTGAAAAGCTATACCATGATATTTTTTTCAGATCTTCCAGTGTCATTTAGGACATCCCAACTATGCTGTCCTAGCTATGCCACCAAACCCATCTCTGTGGGTGGAAGACATACTGGTACAGGAGCAATTGTCTTATGGCTAATGACACTGTTTAACCATGCTAAAGGAATACCTTCCGTGACCATTGTGGTGATTGCTGATAACAGTATATGCTATACAAATACTCAAAGCCCTTTGTAGTGTAGGCTGCAAGGTTTTTTATCAGAGAAGCAGTTCAATGGAGTTATAAAGATGATGTTTGCAAGCCACCATGAAATGGCAAGGTCTTTCTTCCAAGCATGTAGTCACTTAAATCCTTCCTTCTTTATAGCAAGAAAAATACATCTCAACATTAAAGAACTATTTATTTTCATGTTCAGCTGTTCAGTCAGGTACAGCTTTCCTAAACTTCCAACTGTCCTGCTAGATTTAAGTTTCTGCATTGCCCAATGCCCCAAAACACTGGAAAAAAAATGGTTTAGCTGTCCTCAACTGGAGGACTGCTATAGGAGGAAAAAAGGAATAATCTTTTAAGGTTCCCTTTTAAGCAGTGTGCCAGATCACCCTACAAGGAGGAGAAAATTAAACTTTAGCTTAGAAATGGTCTACGATAATGACAAGTAACTTAGAATTTCCTTCGTGGACTGTCTTTTATTTCACTGAATAAACCCAGCTTACTTATTTCAGATTCTAATGACTGAAATACATCAGGTAGGAAAGCAGCAGCATTCATGCTTACTTGTTTATACCCTTTAACATGAACTGAAGTACATTGAGCCCTTTAGTGGAGAAGAAGAGTCTCTTTAGTACTCCAGAAGGGATTTCCAATATTGTAAAATTGTGCTAGTAATATGACTTGTAGTATAGAACATGTAGAAACAGTCCTACAGTCTGTAATATTTTTAAATACTTTGGAATAATCTACCCCAAATCAGGAGATGGATTCAGATTGGTGCTATGGTCATTGCTACTTCTGAGGAACTCTTTGTAATAGTATTAGTGAAATTATAGACCTATAGCTTTTAAGGCTGGAAAGGACCACGTGTAATATCTCATGTTCCCTTCTCTTAAGGAAAACCATATAATTTCACCCAGCGGTGTCTCCATTGTTTGCTAAAGCATACCATCCACTCTCTGTTTAAAGATTTCAAGAAATGGTAAGCTCACTGTTCCACTAAGTAATTGGTTCCAGTGACTGATAGCTTCATTGTTAGCAACTGAGGAGTGTAATACTAACCTAGGTGGCAACCAAAAAATACTGGGGATAGCCCTACCTGTTTAAACAACAGTATCTGAGATCTTTCACACCAGGTCTGTTCATCATAAAAGCAACAGGGCTTTAAGAATTTTTTATTTTTTTTAAGCAACCACTGCTTTTGTGAATTTTTCACATTTGTTTCTCATCATTGGGTTTTCTAGAAGCTTATAAAATTTGGAGGCAAATCCACGTTCTGGTTTCCATCTCCATGGGCCACAATGCTTTCAAACAATGACTGATACTTTCTTCTGTAGCTTTCTGTGATTTCCATGCAGCCTTTTTTCCTGATAGAATGGAAGCCGCCTTCTCACAATGAAATTATTCCCATATGGACTCATCACTGAAAATTCATGAGAACTCCTGCACATGCACAAAAAAGGAATAAGAAACGTGAATACTCTTTGGGATGCCACAAAACACATTTCCAGATAAAATAATAGTTTGCATTTTTGCAGACCTTTCCCTCTTCAAAGCATTGGGCATGCATTCATCATCAGAAAAGATTAGTGACATTAAAAGTCATAAATGTTATTTTACTAAGGTTCTACTTCACGATCACTGTCAGATTTAGCGGCTGCAGTTCAAGGGGTGATAAAACTATTATGTATGACTGACAGACTTAGCCTCTGTAGCGCACCCAACTTTGACAAGTACATCACCAGCGGAGTTCTTGGAAATCTCACTCGCTAGAACAGGGTTAGAATATGGAAAAAGTGTGTCGCACAAAGGCTGACTGCTACCATATATTAAGACCAGGTGGTCTTAATGGGTGGGCTACAACCCTCTTATCTGCCCTTCCTCTGTAAATCTGTACTTACTTTGAAGCTTTACCCTTACAAGTTCTGAGTCCTTTATTAGAAGCTGAGGCTCAGCAGCACAGAGGATTAGCCTTTATTGTCTCATGGCCAGGCCTGTCTGAAGGCCCTTTTTTCTGCAAGAGGTGCTTATTGATGGCAGAAGTCCTGTGGAGGATAATTCCCACACTACAACCATACATGGCAATGGACCACAGCACAGAGACTCCTGAGCAAAACTGACAGCTGAGATAGTCCCACAGCGTACTGCAGCACTATGCAGAGAAGCTGCTAAGGTCCCAAAAACGGCTCAGACATGTTTTTATGGCCCTGCACCCAACCATGGCAGCCCCAGCTCTAGTTCAGAATCACCTTGATACAGCTCTACCAGTTCAGTGCCCATCTCACCATGGCTGCAGGACCTCCGTAACGGTGACACATGGCCGGGAACTGCCCACTGCAGTGGATTGTTATAGCAGCCAGCACTTCAGAAATGAACACACAATAATGCTGAAAAGAAAGCAAGAAAGTACTTTAAAGTTTTACATTTATCGTCTGTTACACTGACAGAGAGGGAAGCCTAAGTTTGACTGATTTGATCAAACTAAGCAATTCAAGCATCTTCTACCTAATTTTAGGCCAAAGAAAATTGCAGCAATGCAGAAGCAGCTGAAAAATCAAAAGCAGAAAAATAGGAATTAAAGCTCAGTTCAGGCCTTTCATCTTTATTACCCTTCTTTATGTGCATATGGTAGGTGTTCAACACTTTCCAAGTCCTTATGATACTCCCTTGTGCTTCAGGAGCTGTAGGACTGTAGTTGTCTATAAAAAGGCAACCTAACAGTTTCCTGAGACCGACAGTTGAATATGTTGTTTGTTACCAGCTGGTTCATGGATAAATTGAGCCAAAGTCTTGGCTTTAAGTGATCAGACTTACTTTAAACCACACGCTCATGGGGTGAATTCACATAGAGAGAGAATTCTGGTGCAATATTTTATTTCTGACTTATGGCATATGACTCTTTTTTTCTAAAACAATATTAAAACCAGAACCTATAATACACCAAATACAGACTGCATTTTTTGGAAAGCTGATACCAAACTAACAGTAAACGAACCCTTCTGAAAGGTTAAAGTTGCTTTCATATAAAACATTTTCTACCAGGAAATGGAAGTGGAATGTTGAACCAAACATTTAACTTGAAAGAACTGTGCACAGACTCCAATGGTTGCGTTATCCTTTAAAATAAAAAAAGCAAAATGTTTTTCATGAGCATACGTAGCTCTAGTTTCGTAAAAAGGGTATTATGTTGACAAGGTAAAATGAATCCCAGTATTTTAGATGCTTCTTTTAACCTTCTAACAGCTCCCTTCATGTGCACTAACCATTCTAGGGTGAAGTTTTGCAGTATGGCTGAATTCATAGAATCATTTAGGTTGGAAAAGACCTTTAAGATCATTGAGTCCAACTGTAAACCTAACACTGCGAAGTCCACCATTAAACCATGGCGCCAAGCGCTACATCTACATGTCTTTTAAATATCTCCATGGATGGTGACTCAACCACTTCCCTGGGTGGCCTGTTCCAATGCTTGATAACCTTTTCTGTGAATAATTTTTTTCTAATATCCAATCTAAACCTTCCCTGCACAACTTGAGGCTATTTCCTCCTGTCATTTTTAAATGTTCAGCTCGTATCCAGAAAAGAGTTCAGCTCTATGCAAAGGATGTAAAAGAAAGCTGTTGACAATGGGATCTGGAAAGAAGATTCCCTGGCATAGCTGATTGCAAGAAACAGCACAACACTGCCAAAAGACCATTGAGCACCACGCAGAAGAGTGCATGGCTAGAGTCTCATCTTCCCCATGAACACAAATCTCACTCTTCAGCAGCTGTCTGACTTCACTGTCCTTGGGATAATATTACAGAGGGCCAGCAAGCGATGTCCTTGATTAGGAGTTAAGGCCATTTCTGCTTTAGTCCCACCTCTACTGTGCCACCACAAACAAGTTGCATCATGCCCTCAGTTACCCTATGTATAAAATGATGATGGTGACATTCAGTTTACTGGGCAAAATATTTGAAGGTACATCCCATGACAGTGGCATCTATTTATAGTACTTCTATTATATATTTTTCTCCTTCAACTGTTGTATAGAGTTGCTGCGTGCAGGAGCGGCTGATCTAGCAGTCCTGCTCCCTCCACTTCTCCCTGCATCCTTCCTTCCCTGGCATACAGGCCCATTCCTTCCCTTCCACTTTCTCTGGTTTACACATGGCTCCTCAGTGAACCCAACTGGATTACTAAACTAAGAGAAAACTATTCATATTTTTATTTTGCTAAGTTAGTTTTCTACCAGCTGGCAAGGTGAACAGCTCTAGGAGCGATACAGAAATCGGATCTGGTGCAGAAGAATCAGTGGCTGAGAACAACACTCCTAGATTTTCTTGGGAGACCTCAAACACTTAAAGCACCATTCTAAATAATGTGATTGCCTCTTACAAATACACTTACCATTTGAGATTGTGGACATGCTGCACTAGCTTCTCCAAAAAATTAATGAAAGTAATGGTACCAAGCAGATTTACCAGAGACAACAAAGATAAATGGCAAATAGATGTACCATAGAGTGGTTGCCCATTCTCATGAAGAGACGCTCCTGCATGAGGGCAGAGACCCATACATCTTTATATAAAGTGATCAAAGAGTGTCTCTTTACTGGATACTTGTGTGTGTCCTCCCACCACGTTTCTGTGATGGCGACTATATCATAGTTTCCTTGCTGTACAATGGCCTCCAGCTCCTCCTGTTTATTTCCCATGCTGCGTGCATTAGTATAGATGCACTTCAGCTGGGCTGATTGCCCTGCCACTTTCTTGGGGGGACAAGCCCTAATTCGCACCTGATCATACTCAGGCACTACTGTAGCTACCAAATTATCACTACCCCTCGTGCCTTGGCTGATACAATCTTCTGCTTCAAGGAAAAAAAGAAAGAAAAAAAAAAACCAACCAACCAAATAAACAGAAAACTTTACACAGTTTCCTTGACTCTTGATTTTGATTCCTTCATCGTTTGGGGAGAGGGGAAATCATTCAAATGAGCTTGGCACATTGAGCTACTGCTGATTTGCCAGATTCCAGTGTCCTCAAGTGTGACACAGCATTATTATTCAGTGTCCTGTATGTAAAATCAGAAGGGATTTAATCTGGCTCTCAGCCATCCCACTTGCTGACTTGTTGACACCATGTAAATAATGCATAGCTGTGTGACCAAACTACTTTCATACCACATGCTGAGAGAAACAGACAACACCTGCTATTATTATTAGCCACATCTTTGATACCTTGGAAATCTGCAAAATGAACACCAAAATTAATTCAAACATGTTGTGGTCTCCAGCTCCAAACTCTTTCATTAGACCTCAAAGGGAACCTGTGCATCCACAGTGATTAAAAACAGAGATTGCTGATTTACATCTGACATCCTTTAAAAGTCATCCTCCTAAGACTGTTACTAAATAACCGAGTTTGTTAACTGACACAAGAATTCAACCAGCAAGACTTTTCTCTGTACAGTGTTGACTGAAAAGACCATCATTTTAGAAGAAAGCTCAAAGAGTAACAAAAAACGAGTTCTAGACTGCAAAATTCTAACTACCTAATTAATATCAGACACTCCTCGCTGCTAACATTAGCCAGTCTACTTCGACTCACGGTCACATCAAAATGTAAACCAATGTCATCAGGGAACGCTCATTAAACCAGAGTGAAATTGTGGTTTTAACTGGGGGTCATTGTAAAGCAAAGATAGCACATCTAATATGTCACCTACCTCTTACATGACCGTCTTTTATCATTTAAGTGTCATACAATCTCAGTCATATTGAGAGCAGACAGCAATATATACTGCTTTTCACAGGGCATTTAACAAGGTTGAAAGTTACTATCTATATCACTGGTCCCCAACTATCGCTACATATACCGTCCTTTCTAATCTTGTGACCGCCAAGCAGAGAAAACAGTTGATTACATTTTTACCTTTCTGTCACATACAGCAGTAGAAAACTTGCCCGTCTTCTTCATTTCACTAAGCCTATGCTGTCAGGGCAGGACCATGATACGTGTTCTTCCTGTGAAGACACACAGGAGTAACTATTAAGTCAGGAGAGACAACAAAATACAACAAACAATGAAAAATAAAAATGAAGCCTTTATAGTTTAGAAGCTGGGATGGCTGTGTTGTTGTGGAGAACTCACCTCAGTCCTCACTCTGTAGTCAGCACTAGGAACTGCACTTATGTAGATATGCAGTTCCCTACCAACTTTCAATTCCCAAAGCCTGAAATAAAAGAATCTACGGCTTCAAACCACTGAACTGTGCAACTAGATCATAATTTCTCAGGGAAAATCAGATATACAGCTCAAAATGCCTTGCCCAAATAAATTCCTTCAGAAACTTTGGAAACGAGCAAACATAAAAACGAAAGGGAGGGTCTGGGGTTTGGGGGTTTTTTTTCAGCTCCTATGAGACAGTCAGAGCACACAGAAGGTTGGTTTATTTCTGCTCAAGGATGAACACACTGGACAATATTCTGTACTTGTTCACACTGTTCAAAAGGATCAGCATTTTGAGCGTCCCAGACTGAGACCAATTCTTTCTGTTTTCTCCATTAAGAAGACCAGGAATCTTGTGGTCTCTTTTCAAAGGAATGTCTTTGTCCAGAATCTTGCCTCAGAGATTTATTTGCACTGTGTTATTTAGAACAGAAAAGAACACTGGAATGACTTCCTAATTTCTTTAGTAAATCTGTTTTCAATCTGCTTTATTCCAAGCATTTTTATAGACAGTTTCTTACATGATGTTCTACTCTGAAGCTCTGTAATTACACACACACTGGTCAAACTTTCTCTTGACTGGAACAGACTTGTAACTCCAGTACATTGAAAGGAAAAGTTTGAGGAAAAAGATTAGGTTGGTTGAGAAGATAACTTACTGCTCAAGATGCGATTTCTGTTCTGACAGTTGCTATGGGTAACGTAGATGACCCTCACACAGAAGTGAGAAAGCCTGTCTTGTGGAGGTTTTGTACAGTTTTTGTTTTGCCTGGGGTTTGGATTTCACAAGGCTAACTAGATTGCCCTCGTCTAGGAAACCCCCGGGGTAAAGCCAGATGGTGTCTGCGTGCAAGCTGGAAAGAGTGAAAACTGGAAAAGGGTAGTAGCTGAAAACCAGAGAATAAAACCCACTGAACTAGATGAGCGGGTAAAATATAAGAAGTTAACAAGAAGTTATGAAGTGGCATGACAAGGGTAATGAAGTGTGCTCACCACAGGCAAAAACGTGAGTATTTTGAGAGGAATGTCAAGTGTATTTGGGCATTTTTTCTGAAGTTCATTCAAAGCTTCTTTCAGTAAGGTTTTCACTCTGCCCCCTCAATGGAAGCCTTGTGAGACTACTATTAGCTTCAGAAAATTCTTCTAAATGCTTGTTGCTAGATATATACCTGTATATGCAAGAATAAATGAATTATTACAAACAAGTCCAGTGCTAGACAAGTAGCGAGTAAAAATAGCACAACTTGCACATTCTTGCTAAGAGCTAGCTCAGCAGTCAGCAGCGCTGCCTGAATGGTCAACTATAAAAGCTCCCGCTGTGTGGTAACCTGATTTGACTGTTTCCTCTGTGACAGTGTCCTATTTAAGTGACTTAAAATGTACAGGTAAGTCTCATATTTTGTGCAGCTGAAAGTGCGCCAACACAGAAAGAGAAAAATCTGGGTAAATGTGAGCTACTGACAGCAGTAATGAGTCTCTTCGAGAGGAAATAGTGCACTCTTCCTGTCACTGGTTTCTCTCTCGGTGGTGGAGGGGGTAGGAACGAGGGGAAATAGAGACTCTGCCACATTCAAAGGCAAGATCTTCCAATGGTGAGGCTTTCTTGCATTTTATCTGATGTCCATATTTACAAACTTGAGCACATGTGGTTTCACAGAAACGCTCAGAAGGGAAGATAGAGGCGATGAGCAGCACATGCATGACCTGTTTCCTGTGGTGGTTGAGAAGGGTGTGCTGGATGCCAGGCCAGGCTGGCGGGGCGGCAGCGAGAGCTGTGGCACGCAGTCAGTGACACCATCAAAGTTGTGGCAAGAAGCCGCGTGTGAGGGCACAGGATGAGCATACGTACATGAGCCCAGCTGGAGTCCAATGGCAGTTAATTTTCCTTTTTTATAAGTTGTGTCATTCGCAGACCAGTTTCAAGTGACACCAAAAAAAGCTTTTTTTATATATATATACATAACGATTATTGCCCCATCTATACAGAATTTTGAACATTTTCTGTGATAAACAGTGCTGGATTTTGTTTTTATATTCTACTATCAACATGCAAGTTTTCACATCTAAAAAGCATGCACAGTTCCACACAGAGGTGTAATCTCTGCTTGACTGTTTACAATTCCAGTGTTATACCCTTTCTTATCTGTTCATTTTGGCTAATGTGGCTTGATGATTTCACTCTGTGTTTTCCCTTTTCAATTGTATATATCAGATAGCAGATATTCATACTTCCCTTCCATCATGTGACACATTTTCATAATGCAGGGTGACAACGTGGCAGACTTACTTTTGCAAAGAATTAGCCTTGATCTATTCTACAGCATTTCTTAGAAACTAGTGTTAATTTTTACAGTATAAATTAAAGAATGCAAGGTATGGACGGTACTGTGCTTGCAAATATAAATTATATGTGTTTCATTTCTGCAGAAAACCAGTACTCACTGAATTAGTCTGAAGATTCGTTTGTTGTTTAAGGCTAATTCTATTTCTGAAACAGCCTCTTCAAAACAGTATTATCTGCTTCATCTCTGTGCTAGCCTGCTATCTCTGATATGACTGATGCTTTGGAAGACATTGCTGTGAAAGGAGACTACGCTTGCAGCAGTTGTACTTGAAAGCTAACGAACTGTCATCCATCTTCTCTTTTACAGTATGTGCTGGTATAAACAATGGGAAAATCAGAGGCTTATTGAGGCTGCATTGAAAAGTGGTGACACCGAGTTTCACTGAAAAATTGTTAAGGGTGCTGGGCTGTAATTTTAAAGGTGTTCATTGTTCCAGATAAATGTATATTTAGCTTCCTGTGAAGAACTAAGGTACCTTAACTCCACTTACTTCAGCTCAAGGTGAATGCTTTCAAAGTTCTCAAAATTGCAACAGGCAACTACTTGAATACAAAAGGCCTAGATACCCTTGAAAATCTGAACCCCAGTTCTTGTTGACCAGTAATCTTAGCCTGCCAGCTCAATTCAGTCTTGAACACTGTATGAGTGCTACCTACCCACCCACTAGAACTAGGTCATTACCACACATCTGAACAGTAACTCAGAAGTAATGAGTAAGAAATATCCCTCTTGGTCAGTATTTGAAGTAGTGACATAGAGGTAAAAGGCTAACCATACCACTATAAGCATCCTAACCCTCCAGTCTTACCATCATTCATACCTCTAATTAAGCATGTAAAGAACAAATATCTTCCTGACGGTCTTTCCTCAGGCTTGGTATGAGTGATCTGACAATGTCCAGAAAATTGCTATGAAAAGACGTCATGAAATATTTTTTCATTCTAAGAGCTTTTTTTTTATTCTAAATAGACTTTTTTTTTTTTGTTTCAAGAAACTGTAACAATGCTCTAAGCTAGAATCTATGTCTTGAAACTACAGCAAAGCCTACACTCCAGTTACAATAAATAAAATTTTAAAAAAAAAAAAGTTACGAGCAATAATTTTTTTAAAAGACAGAAGAATTTGTGCTTTTAAGATTATATCAGTGAAAGATCTAGCAAGCCAAAGTGCTTTCCTTTTCCATTCCAACTAAATCATACACTATTTGGAGTAGAACTTTGGCAGGGAACTCTGTTGGATTATCCCTACATTGTGGCTGGACTGATTTCTTTATCCTTTTTTGATAGATGGACGTCTAGCCGAGCCCTGAATATCTTCAGTGGTGCTGATTCCAAAACTTCATTTGGCAGCTGGTTTCCTTGGCTATGAGTCCTTATGTTTATAAACTTTTCCCTGATATATAATCCTCATTTTCCCCTCACAGTGCTTAACGGCCACTTCTTTCTTTCTTTCTTTATTGTTAACTAATGACAATAATCAAATATCATCTCTTTTTCTTTCCCTTTCTATTGTGGGCAATAAGAGAGGTCACTTTAAACTTCCTGGAAATAACGTGATTAATTCTCTTAACATCATACCGTGGGTCTTATTTTGCAAGCCTACCATCACTTTTCTTACATAGCTAAAGATTTAGCCAACTTTTTTTAAACAAAATATCTAAAACCAGTTACAGTACTTCAGCATATGACCATAAATGACCATAAACAAGACCAAAGTTCTCCCTTCTCATTATGTACATTTCCATGGACATAAGTGGTTACACTAGCTGATTATGTGGAGCTTTCATCAGGCTAGAAAGTGTAAGAGTTTGTAGAGCTGAAAAATATCAGTGCTGGAAAAAGAATGACGCTAATCGTTGAGGCAACAGTTGGAGAGAATAATTCTAATCAGCAAAGAAATTAAATAGTAGACCAGTATCAATATTAATCCCACTGAATTGTGAGGCTGGTGGTTCTGTAGCCACTACAAGACCGTTAAGCAGGGTTAGGGAAGGAGAGATTTATTTTAGGGGGAGTAAAGACAATGTGAGAAAAGGAGCAAGGGGATGTGAATTAGCACTTTGAAAAGCTGCTGAAAAGGAGACTCTTTTAGGAGCTGAAGAAGGGCCTAAAACTGTCTAAAGAGTTTTGGGGAGCTGATCGTACATTGGGAAGCTACAGAAGATTGTTAGCTGTGCAGTGCCAAGCTGCATCACTCAACAACAGTTCATGGCTGAGGATCCTAGGAAGAAGGAGGCTGAACTGCATCCTAGACGCAGAGAAAAGTGAAGCAAGCTAAGCACTATTTTTCTTCCAAACAATTCCTACCTGCTAGCAGTTTCTTCCTTGGTATGTGCAGAGTTTGGTGCATTCCCTCCCAAGGTGCCCAGGCATGCTCCTCAGCACAGTATACTACATCTTTTCTGGATAAATCTCATTAGGTGCCTTAGAACACAGAAGTTCTTTGGTGGACCTAGCCCTGGGTTGGATTTGCACAAAATCATCATTAAATCAAAAGCAGTAAGTATCTGGTAGCTTCTGGCAATTCCACTAAACACCTATTTGCTTAAAGTGTTTTGGAACAACTGACTGCAAGTGCCCCCATTGGTCATTGCAGCTTCATGGATCAGACAACAGGATGTGTGAACACACACAGAAAGACGGATCACAATGGTTTGAATCTGGGAGTCTCTTCTATTAACAGGATGAGCACTTGGTTCAGACTGTGTTTGCTCAAGCTTCCGGACATTCTCAGCGAACATGCTCGTATGACTAACGGGAGCTTTACCAGAGTGTCTCCCATGCAGGCATTAATCTAATTTGCCGATACATTCTCACACTACTAACCTGGCATGCATCTTTCTAGTTACCATGTAATCATTTACTTTTTGTCAGTGGTTACACAGTACCAAATGTGCCAAGACCATTCAAATATTTTTGACCATTTCTCTAGTTCGGTTCCAACCACAAAAAGTAACCCAGCCGATCCCAAATATAAAAGAACTGCTTCATTGGGGCATTAATCGCTTGTAGTGACAATTAAATAAGTTGTTTTGGAGTAGGAGTGTTATGGCCACTAAGTAGAAAACTCACCATAGCCTCAGATCTGACCTTGTTTTCCAGGTAGCTTTTAGCCACTATACCATTTCCTCTGAGCTGTGAAGCCTTTAACCACTGCATGTACATCTGGATCAGTGTGTTCAAGGAACATTTATTTCTGCATCTCACTGACCCCTGTCATCAAGCTAAGGATTACCAAGATCTTTTCACTATAGGACTGTCACTTTTAGGACGTGGGAAATGTGGTTCCTTTTTTAAATAAAGAAAGTCTGAGTAATTCTGTAAAGCCACGAAGACCAAACTCTGCATATGCATTTATTCCAGCACCTTACATCATTTCAGCTTTTGAATTTCTGATGTCCAAAACAACCTTATTAAAATCACAGAGCTTTTAAGCAACCAGGTCCATTGAGAGCAATTGTTTCCTGACACTGAGGACAAAATTCCCTAAATCGGAATACTGCACTTGAAAGTTTTCTTGATACTGTAAGACTTTGTTGTGCTTCCATCTGTCTGCTCAATAATTTGCTGCTAAACATTACTACTGTATACAAACCACTTGGCAGCATTGCTTCCAGGTTGAAGAGCCACTAGATTCAGTCAGACATTGAGAAAAGTTCTGCCTTGCTGAAATTCCTATTTTTTTGTTTAGATTTGCATCTTCCACTAGCTTGCTGTATGATGCCACACATCTAGTTTGCTATCTGGAACCTGGAACTGCAGTCTTTGACAGAAGTAGACAGACAGGCCTGCTCTCTGGTGGAACCCTTCTCATTGATGTGCAGTCTAGAGGAATGCCACTTTGAAATCATTGCTGCATAAAATATTTGCATGGCCATTAAGACAGCTAGCAAGGCAGCAGGAGACCTCATGCTCTTGGGCTGCTGATGATGGATGTTTATCATTCAGGTACTATCCACTTCAGCCACTACCAAAGCACTGAAACACAAGCCAGAGCAAGCTCCCTGGAGTTCAACAACAACAACAAAAAAAAAGTTGAGCACAGTGACCTTGAAGAAGCAACTAGGGAGTATCTGCATAGCTGTGGCCAACCTTCTCATATGTGGCCAATAGGAGCTACCCACCTGAGCCTTCCAAAGCAGCAAGGTACCTACTACAGACCTTAGGAAGTCAACAGATGGGAGACTGAGGATCAATTAGCAGGAAGAGATAATCAGCTCACCACTGGTCCATAGACAGATATGTAAATCCTGAATCTGTCAAGTCCTGGGACAACCTAACAGTATCAATTTCAGCAGCAGACACGCGTGCTAGTACACCATGCTGTTTCTCGCTTACTGACCAGGACACCTTGCTGGGAGGCCTACAGCGCTCTCAAGCTGGGATAGCCAATCCTTTGATCCTGCTGAGTCGCTTATAGCCTACGGTCTGGTGTCTGAACAGCACTCACTCCTACTTCCATATCACATTTGAGGGCAGTGAGGGTTTTAAAGCCTGAATCCCTAATTAAACAAATACTGTCAGTGCTTTTTGAGGTTCAGGGACACTAGACCTTGCCACCTCCAGATCAAACCAATTAAATACGGTGACATTTCAGGCATGAGCTGTTTTTTTGATATGGCTTTGAGGATGATGGAAGGTATGTTTTTAGGTGGATGAAAGGAGAAGAATCAGGCCAACTAAATTCATTGCCTGAATGCTTTCTAGTACAGCTCAGGAGAATCAGGTTCTGATCTGAACAGAATACCAGACTAGAAACCTTGTTAATATGGTTACCCACATAAAGTCACTAATTTAAATGAAAACAATTGCTGACAACAATACTTTAAATTTACAAAGCTCTTTATAGGTGGGATTTTAACAGAACTTAGTCTAAACCTAACTCTGACCATTTAAGTCTATGATAAAGCTCCCACTGACAACTGCAGAAGCAGAGACCTCATGGAAACTTTTTTAAAGAATTTTTAAACTTTCACCTCACTGCTTTAAAGCATTTTGCAAGCACATACACCTCAGAGGTTTTATATAGCTGGTGAGTAAGCTAAAACACATGAGGAAGAAATAATTTGTTCTAAGCCACAAAAGAAATCTGTGTCAGAGCTAGAAATTGCACTCAGAACTGTTGATATCCTGTTCCCTGTAGCATGGGAAAGTCTTCTCATTGAGATTTCAGGTCCACAGGGCAGAAATGATACTATCAGTGAGTTAAAGCTCTTTGAGTTGTTTATGAAGAAAAGTGGCCATGATGATACCTGTAGCTCTACATTTTTCATTTCCTTATTACAAAATGGAAGATAATTCTTATTTTAAAGCGTCTATTTGAGCTTAGTCAGACTGAGTTTAAGGGCTTAATGCACTTTAAGTAGAGACCATAGGAACTGTAAAACTCTAACATGTTTCATCAGATCCTTTCAGCTGTAATGGTCAAATATTTAAGGCAAAAAAAAAAAAAAAAAAAAAATCAATAGGCATGACAGAAGCATACAGAAAGCATTTCAAGTTTTCTTAGTATTTTATATTACAGAAACCAGGAAGACAAATAGATTCTTCTCCCTGAAGTGCTTAACATTATCTCTGAAAAAAACAAAGCATGTATAACTGCACAGCTGATTTTCAGCATGTGACCTCTGATAAATGTCAATTCTTCTGGAAAATGAAGAAACAGTGCATAAAAATATAATTTAAAAAAAAAAGAAGAAAACAGAAATTAGACAGTGAAAAAGCAGCATTGAGGCAGATCTCAGGAAATATATTTTCTTTTCCAGTTTTACATTCCAAGATATTTTTAAATCACAGATATTGAAAACAGATTCCCATACAATTCTTAATCAGTTACAGTAGCCACCGGGGTTAGTGGTTCCTAACATGTGGCAAAAAATATAATATTTCTAACTCAAGCCATGTCATGTTGGTATTTTACCAGCATTCCTTATACTATTGTTACAATTCCACTAGTTTCACAGCATTTGATTCTTTCCCAATGTAAGCACAAAGTATCTCCCTTTATGATTATACTGCTTGCTGTTAATATCAGAGTAACCACGGTTCTTTTCATCCCACTATCTCAAGATACTTTGATCCCTACCCCTGATGATTTTGTAGGTGGAGAACCTGCAACTCAGAATCATGAGGTGAATCTCTGGAGTCAGCCAGCGGTAAGCTTGCTGTAGGGCCTAAAATGGAAAAAAACAGCAAAAAGAAGCACTTCCCAAACTTTATAGAGTCTATGTGGTCTCACACATGAGAGACTTTAAATTCTAATCTCCTCCTCTTAATTTGCACCCCAGCAATGTTGCTCTCATGCATCTCCAGGGCAGCATGGCTTCCTCACTGTGAAGGTGGGACCCCAACCCGCCAGACACAGCTAATACACAGCTCTGCAATCCCCTTAGAGGCGACAGCCTCTGGGGGGGAACCCTGAACAGGGTCCCCAACAGAGGCCAGGGAGAGGGATGCACCACTGGAAAGCTGACACCCTGGTCCTGCTGCTACCACTTGAGACTGTGCTCCTGGAGAGAAAGGGGCACAACAAGGCACAACCTGATATGGGGACTCCCATCACCAAGCCATTACCCACCAACAACTGACATGTGGCACATGCCAGTCCTCACCCCTGTGATTTGCAGCAGATATGGACATCAGGTATCCACATGCACTGGGGCAACGCGTCAAGTCTTATAAAAAAACCCTATAAAAAGTATTATTCATCTGTGAGACACTCATAATTATTAGTGAAACTTACTGTTTATGGAAAACACATTGAAATAAATCACATTAACAAAACCTACCTGATTTCATAAGCAACTTGTATCCAATATTTAAGATTTTAAAACTGATTAAACACTTCATTTAACAATGGAGTAACTAGAAAACTCTGAGATAAAAGCTACAAAAAGAGAATCTGAAAGAGATCTTGAAAAGCTTGGCACAAATCTATATCAACGTTTTTAAGAGAAACCATTCCTAGTTAGCTATTATAAAACAAAGCAGAGTTACATAGAAAAGTTCAAAACAAGAGTCACTGTCTTCTATTTCATAAGAAATCCTGAAGAGGTGGTATTTGCACGACTGGCTGGGCTTTCTGTTCTCCATCATCAGTGCTAAGAGTATGAAGTGGCAAATCACGTTACCCCAAAAGTTCCACTTGGAGATCACCAAGCATGATTATAAAACGACACAAAAGATGGTGATGGGTGAAAGTTAATCTAGGAAAGCTGGATAATTATGTTTCGAAAGTGACATACTATTTTTACATGCACACAAAAAAAATATTTGAGTTGAGTTTTTCATTTAATTTCAAGTTAACCTGAATCTGTTTGGTTGGTTGTTGTTTTTTTTTCAACAGTATCACTTTCCTTACATTCCCTGAGGTTAGAGGAAAGAAAAAAACCAAACTAGCACCTGACCAACAGCAGGGAAAGGCTCATTCCAGGACACACAGGGATTGTTATCTGTCTCCTGCATAAAAAAATACAACACAACAGTGGCTAGCAAAGTACTGCTGACTTATCTGATGCAAATGCTGCAGGCAAGTTAAACATTTGGAAATAAATAACCTTCTTCCCTTACAACAGTTATTAATGCACTTCAAATGCAAATTTTACTTTTCTTAGTCCAGAATAAGAGCTCCTGGAGA
This sequence comes from Vanellus vanellus, assembly GCF_965231255.1. Taxonomy (NCBI): domain Eukaryota; kingdom Metazoa; phylum Chordata; class Aves; order Charadriiformes; family Charadriidae; genus Vanellus; species Vanellus vanellus. The sequence goes on from NC_138907.1 coordinate 29,845,724, forward strand.
GCATGGTATGCATGGATTGAAAGTTGTCAGTTTTATTTATATTAAAAATATATTTCAAAATTGAAATGCTAGGTTTAAAATTAAACATTTGGTTAAGATGACCTGGTATTTGCCAAACTTCACCAGCATAGTCACAAATACAGTTACAAGAATTTGGCTTCTCTTTTTCATGTTCAGGCAATTTACAGAAATGAAACTAACCCTAAACTAACAGTGCCCATTGCCCTTCCAAAAAGACTGATGTCCAGGTTCAGTGCATTTGTTTTCTCGCAAGGACGTCAGCAGTATATTTAGCACCAGGGTGGAAATAGGGGAGGTTAGACTAAAAGACTCATATTACATATCGCAAGTCTCATATTCCCACTCTTGTGTTGCTCCTGAGTTTATGGCCTGCTCATTTCTTGGTTGCTGTAGCATGGTGTTATTTTTTGCACAAAAACAGCTTCACAGACTAAAGACAGAAAAACAGGGAAAAAACCTTCAGATGTAGAGTTACAGCAGGAGAAACCAGGGGGACTGTAGAAGCAAAAAAGGTTCGAGTAGCCGTTTTGCCTTTGATAAAAGAGAACTGAGAAGAACTGAAACCATGGAAGTAAAGCATTAACAGCAGAACACAATCAAGAATATTCATGCAGAGCCAAATTTTTTCAGCAGGCAAAGGAGAGGGAAAGGTAACAACACTGGCCACAGTGTAGCCCATAAAGAGAAAAAGATTCAAAGGGTCCCATCCTACCACTCCCTCCCTGCATTGGACTAAAAAATGAGATTTATTCTACTAGAGAACGCAAATTGAGAGGAAGGACAATGGTAAATGCTAATGGGAGCAGGAAGATATCACATCCTACATTATTTCAGGACTTTGCTTCCTTACAGAGAAACTCTCTGATCCAGCAAGAAACAGACTGTTCTGACTTTTCAGTGAGGTCAAGATATGTTTAGAAGTTTTCTACCAGTCATTCCTGGTAGTACGTGGTACTAATATCTCTATACTTGAGATTCAGAGAAGTGGCTGTCACCTGCAGCCTGAGCACAGTCGGCAGCGTTGATGTATTTCTGCCATTCTAACTGCGGCGGCATCTAAACAGGGGGGGACTATTCAGCACCCCTCTTCTCTCATACCCTGGCAAGCAACTTATTTCTGTGAATGCTTTCCTGGCTGGCTAGTTTTGTTCTGGGTCCAATGTTAGTTCCAATTCCGCTCTCTACCATCCTGGTTGTTACCAGATCTCTCTTCTGTAACTTCTCATTAACTTTTCAATGTGCAAAGCTATCGTTTACTAAACAGACTCCCCTCCGCGCAATACTTAAGAATATCTTTATGTCAACCACTGGATCAAAGAGCCTTTACTTTTTTTTTGCTGCATGAGAAAAATCCCTTTTGGAGTGAAAAGAAAATACCGGGAGTTTCATCTTGTGAGATTTCCCGAGATGCTCAGTAAGCAAAGAGCATTTATACTAGTCTCTCACCATCTCTCAGCCTCTCACAGGGCTGGGCATCCAGGCTGTACCCAACCACGGCTAATACGAAAAAATTTCACAAGGAACAAAACAATACAGATGCAAACGCTCAATTTCAAGCATCATATTTCTATGTAAGTTCGTACTTCTCTCCTTTGTCATTTCAGGGGTGATGACTTGGACCTATGGGTCTTTTCTTGGGAGATTTTTCTTTCATGTTCCAGCCTCTACCAAAACGCTGGTGGTGACACTTCACAGGGGCCTGCGGTGCAAAGAAAGCAATGTCACAGGCATGCTATAGAAGCCAAACTCATTCATTAGTCCAAGGTCTCCTTTTACCTCAAACACTGTTTGATAATGAAAAAAAAGCATGGGATCCAGAATTTACTTAACAACATGAAAACAATATTTCCATGTGGTTTCTATAAACTCTTAACCCAGGAACAACATTCAAGGGTTTAATTGCACAAAAGGCAACATCACCAGCCTCTCACTCTTGATGACCTGTATTAACACTAAGTCTCAAATCACCTACAAAAACAATACCACAGTGAAAAAGTAATCAGTCCTGACCTTACTGCACATTTGTCTGCGTGGTATTATCACAGAGTTCAGAAATTTGAACCATCTCATAAATAAAGGCGGCATTAAAACCATTTGGAAGCACCTGAAGTACACGAGGAAACGTGTGCTTTGCTGCTTTCTGGCACTAACCTTTTCCACAAGTCCCTTTGCCAGTCTGACCATGCACAAGGCTGCGGGACCGAAGCAGAAACTGATTAAACTATGCACGGGCACGTGTGCCCGTATAAATGCGCGCATTTATATGTATACACACACATTTCTAAGTATGTGCTAAGGAAAGAAAGGATGCAGGGAGGACTTTAAAAAGCTTTTATGCAGGGTAAGCTTAAGGAAGTCAGGGACAACTGCTCTCGGTAAACTGATCTGAGATAAAGAAAAAAGGAAATGGTCCCCTTTGATGAAGGAGTTTAGAATAGGTACAGCTGCATTGTGCAGGAACAGGAACTTGATAATAAAAACACTGTGATGTGGCATTTACCCCAAAACATCAGTGAGTAAAAATAAATACACATCCACAGAGCTTAGGCTATTCTGGTGCAGCTCAAATCGCTTTAGAGCATCACAAGATTGGGGACTTGCTGGAAATTAGGCTTCTAGAGAGTATTTATGGTTGCTGCAATCAGTTACTGGACATTTGTGTCTTTTAGGTAGTCGCATACAACATCAGTGGAATGCAGCATCTGTGGGCAACAAAGTTCTAGATTAGGAACCAGCTATTTAAGGAAAATTAGTGCCCTCAGCCAGGGCCTATATCACCCACATTCTTTGTTGGGTTCATCTCTTTTGCTTATTGAGGCTGTTTGCATGGATTGCTACTGTCCTAAAGTCGCACAAACTGAAGTCCTCTTGTTCTTACTCATTTGGGCTACTTTTTTCCAGTCCAGTACAGCTGTCAGTCAGGGTTCAATCTCTTTGAGAGCAACAAATGAGCCAGATGCATAGTTCAATGGCCAGACACTTCAAGTCATAACAAGCTAGTGAAGCGAGCTAATTTTGCTTGCAAAAGAATTAGCCGTTATTAGCCACTAATACCACTTTTTGCCCTGCATAGCCCTTTAACCAGCTGCAGCTCCATTGACATCACATATTGGAAAGATTACTAGTGGCACGGCTGGTTGTGGAAAGCTTAGAGGGCTTTCTAGAGTAGCTACCACCACTTACTAGGCCAGCTGAGGAATGAACTGAAATTACCGCACTGTACGCATTCATGTGGGATAAATCTTGCCATTCAGACTACAAATTCTGCAAGACGCTTTTGCCCGTGTCTAATTTTTGTCGTATGTTTATCACATGTACATATGTGTACACATGTACATACATGGCATGCATGTTAGTAACTTAATGAATTGAGGCAAGAGCTGATGGAGAACATGTACAGAATTGCATATATACATATGTATTTTTATGTGTGTGTATAGTCATATACATATATGTATATTTTTGTGTTTATGTCATCATGTTTGGTCTTGGTTTTGGAGACAGTGATGGAATCATTGGTACTTTGTATTTTTCTATCTATCTTCTCTGTTTCTGTAGAATTGAGGACAGTCAATAGCCGAGCTGCACTCATAGACTCTAACTTCAGATATATTTTATATGAATCACTATGGTTCACAGACCCCGGCTAAACCCAGCGTACTTACTTTTTTTCCTATGGAAGCGTTGGACTGCAGTGATATCTTACAACTTTGTAATACTGCTGTAGATCAAAAATCACAAATTAACCTGCTGATCTAGAGGATCAGACAAAAGACCAAATCTATTTTAATCAGCTATGGCACTTCCTACACAGAAAAATAGTAGAAGGTCTTGAGATCCTAACAAGCTGAATACAGGCAAACTCACTTGATTTCATTTCAAAGGGTTCAAAGTCCAAGTAAGAAGCAAAATTATTTTTGACTCTGAATAATGTTTAAAGAAACAAAGTACAAGGAAGCTGCATGGGTTGCAATGCTGAGAGGGAGAAGAGAAAAAAAAATCTCAAAAAAATAATAGTGTATTAAACAAACCACTTTCAAGTTTCAATTAATCATAGTCTAGCTTTGAAGGAGAGGGGGAACAGTATCATAGGTTCTCTGTCAAACTGTTTAGGTCAGAAATCCAAACCAGTTGATTTTTTTAGTAACTATAATCATAAAAACGACCCATGAAGGCCACTGATACCTAAAAGTATTAAAAAGTCCAATAAAGAAAAGACAGGGAGTTACTTTTAGAGTTGCCTACCTCAAAAAAATTAGGGTGTGGGCCCCCACACAGTGGGAATGTGCCTCAGCCACTGGAAGTATTAGTCCCGCTGCTTCAAGAAGCACGGCATCATCATGCCTCTCCTATATCCACAAGAAGTCTCCCGACAGATGGGCTACAGTTTCAGTCTCATGTGACATCTTTTATATTGTTTTTTGTCTAATCAAATAAATAAGGAGTAGGTCCCTAAAAGGATGTGTTTCACCTGGAATATAACAGTAATAATGTACAGCAGCAATTAACATGTTCTGGTATAGCTAGGATGCTCAACACACTTTAAACCCAAACTGACTAAAAAGAACAAAGGAGGTTGAAATATTTCCTTTCATGTAAGTAGATATTTTCTGTGGATCAGATGCATGGCTAGCAGCATTAGTAACATCAACTTTCCATCATTTAAAAAACTGTAAGGAAGGCCTCCCTGGGACAAAACTGGAAATTCTGACAGACATATTTCAGTATGGAGCCGCTGAAACATGGACTCAAACCATGATTTAGCATTCATGGGTAGGATGTATCAAAGGGAACCCTTTCCCACCAAAAGCATACCTGAGCAGAGGGAACCAATCCAACCAGACTTCAGGCTGCGCCAATAGAAATAATAAATATATGCCCCTTTGGGCAGGATGCAGAGTGGTGTTCTCCCTCTTTCTGTCACATGCCAGCATGGCTTCGATAAGAAAACCGTGGGTGTACATCTTATCAGTGGTTGCAAAAAAGAGCATTTGTCTTTGTCTTTGCCTTTCCTTCTAATCATGTTCTACAAAGTCTACCATAATGGATTCTCAACTTTGAAATTATTAATGAATGCAGTTGCGATCATCCCCTTTTTATGAGTAAGCTGGACAAGTTCCTACACAGTATATAAAAGGGTAGCCCCTTAAACACTTCTCTTGCACAATACAGGAAAAAGTAAGAATCTGGCAGACAAAATCCCAAACACCTCATGGCAATGCAATTCCTCTCCTGTCTTAGCAACACCAGTTCTCCTCAGCATTGCCACAAGCAATAGCTGCCTTTGCATTTTTACTTCACTTATAACCACAGAAAAACCAACGTGAATGTAGGGCTGGTCTTCTACCTAGCTAACTGCTTATGCCACCCAAAGCAAATCTGAACGTGGCAGCTCGTCTGCCCCCGCACTTCCTTTGCTGCTCCCTTTACTGGTGCTACCCAGAGAGGTCAATAAGATGGAGAAAAAATGTTGTGTGGGAAAAGCTGCAAGGAAATAGCTGCCTTGCCAAACAAACAGTAGCTGTTAAAGGGTACACCTGCTTTGTAGGGCATACAGAGAGAAACCAAAATATTTTAGAAAGGACACCTGCTACAGAGTAGCAGGAGCAGAGATTCTCATCAGCTCCAGTGAAGCTGGCTCAGATGACTGGTGAAAAAGAAAAACATCATTCTTAGGAAAAGCAAAACAACAAACAAAAAAACCTAATGAGATGGTTAAAACTAAGGCGAAGACAAACAACACTTGCTACCAGTGCGACACACCTACAAGAGAGGGAAGCAGTAGGGAAGAGGGGAAGCCACGCTAATACCACACCACAGCAAAGACTGGCCCTGAGAATACATTCGCCATGTACCACAGTCAAAATAAGGGTCATCTGCACCGTGTGATGCTGCCAGGGATACTGACAGTCTCAGCAAGTTTCTGGATTTGATGCATCAGACATTGAGTTGCCATTGACCCACATGGAAAGGACAAACCCGAAAGGAGGGATTACGATTGGCACAGGCAACATGGATTAAATTTGTATGATGGTAAAAATCAGGCTCAGATTTTTGCTTATATTTCCTCTCCCTTCCCCCCACAAAGCTCTCACGATTAAAGAGTGGAGAACAATGTCAGATCTCACACAGAGTCAGCATGGCATGAGACAGGGAGTCTGCGCTAAACCGATTTTATGGATATATGCTTCCAGATGAAATCAAAACTTCCCTAACACTGCAGCCCTTCTGCTCCCAAGGCTTTCCCAACTTCTGGAGGTTATTGGCAGTTACCTAAGGGCTTATTTTAAGGAACAACTGGGAAATTGCAGTAGTCTGGATCTGTCATAAACAACCAGACGCTGCGCTGCTGGGTACCCAGGCAGTCTGGGAGCACAGAGGCCCTGCAGCTGGGGCTGGAGCCATGAGGGGGTTTTGCAATCCCCATTATCTCCTGTGCAGTCAGCTCCTGGCCACAGAAAACAGGCAGTTGTGCTTAAATTGGGGATTTAACCTGGGGGGATTGCAGTTAGATGAAATCTCCATAGAGAGGGATCTTCCCTGCCACCTCCACCAGGAAATGGGTGTTTATAGAGTTATTTGTCCCAGATCACACTAGCAGACCAGCTTGGCTACCAGTTGCGAGGACGTTTGGGGGACTTATCAGATTATAAAACACTGAAGTGTGATGATTACTCAGCCAGTGCCCTCTCCAGTCACCACAACCATCATCTGTGGCTTACCAGCCACTAACTTCGAGTCATGAAAACAGAGGCTGTTGACTAGTGAGCCACGTGGGCTCATCTCCAGCCCACCAAACTATCTACCACAGCAGAGCTGGAGTGCAGCACCTTAACTTTCAGTGAGGTACACCGGTCAGAAGCTGTTATATCACCTTCATCGTGTATTATCTTGATACTTAAGCGATGCAGGCTCTTTCCTAAATCGTTCGGTAAGGGGGGTTGGCAATGGTTTCATGTTACAAGGCTTCTTTTTATATGTCCTGCTGCCTCTTTCAGGCCCTATCCACCCATTCCTTGCAACTATTAATAAAGTATGCCTTCCTCCAGCTGTGAGAGCAGGCTTTGCAGCCTGTTTTTAAGCTATTGTTTCACTTTTAACAATTAAGACTTCACAGCTTAGACTTCATTATTTTCTTTCCTTGACTCCAAAGTGCATTTTTAAAGAAACTATGTCAGCTGACATCTAGTCCTAAAAATAGGTATTAAAAAAGCTAAAACCTATAGAAATGCCTCCGGGACTTTTTTTTTTTTTTTAATTTAAAAGAAATACTGGTGTTGAATTTAACTTTCTTCTGCAACCCAAGTAGTACTGCTCTGTATTAGCAAGAAGAAAGAATTTGAGGGAAAAGTTAACTCTAAGCCAACCATCCTGACAGCACCCATGCTCATGCTGTCCTTTTAAAAAGCCTGTCCTCTCGCTACCCCTGCAAGATACTACCCCCTAGATTCACCTACACAATGGACGGAAAGATGGAATACATAGGTTATCTATGTATTATCATATATATTCGGTAGCTATTACTTCTATTCCCCATACAGTACAGTCAGCACTGTTCTCACCACCATCTTAGTGGAAGACCACATCTAAATCATAGAGAAAGCCCTAGAGCAATTAGGATGTTATGGAAGAGATGTGCAGAGTCAGGGTGCTGTCACACTGCTCAGCTTTGCTTCCTTTAACGTGGACCACAGCAGGATACACCTTCTGGGTTCCAGCACAGCAGTATCCAAATCTGCTCGCCTAAATTCAGCAAACCAAAGATCAGACACTGAAATGATGAAGAGCACATAAGGATTTTGACTGCATCCTTCTTTTTCTCCTTTCATTTTTCTGTGCCATATTGACACACTCCAAACACACCAAAATTTCAGAAGGCGCGTGGTCTACACTCCTTTAAAGCCACCCTTCTCTAAAATTTCTCACTTTTGGACCCTTAAAAAATAGAGGCGCTCAAAATAAACAATCACTTTGAAAATCTTGGCCTATATCCCAGTAGGGAGTGAATCTAGTCACGTACACAACAACCTTCAGACTACACAAAAAATAAGCATTAGAGCAGTAAAACCACAACAAGCAATACAGAAACAAAAAAACCACTCGGTATGATGCAGCAGCTAAGATCATGTAGATCTCGCTTATCTATTAAATCGTAAATGATCACTACTTAGTTTGTTAGTCCCCACCATGAACAAGAACCCCATTGGCTTTCTGGTCCTTGAAAAGCAACGCAAAACACAGTTCCTATGCCATCAAGTTTAAAATAAATGCAGTCAGAGCCAATACTCTGTGTTACGTTTTACCTGTGCTGTTTCCTCTTCATGTCAGGCATTCAGTAAGGAAGAAGTCCCAGATTTCTCTTATTGACTGCTGCCATTTCTGCCTTCTTTTCAGCTGACTCCATCTTTCTGAGGGGTTATTACCTCTTTGGTTCTGATGTAATTTTTAATTTAAAGGGAACGTAAAGCTGTACAAAAGGTACATACTTGATTAGTATTCTTCTTCTTTTGTCTAAGCATACTCGTTCACAAAATCAAAACGCATGGCCAGAAGTAACAGGAAGCATCAGTTCTTGAATAATAAAACCACTGAAAGAAAAAGTTTTACAAGCCAACTCTGGTCCACAGACCACAATGTAAAAGCTTTTAGATTAAATTATTTTCATTGTCTAGGGTTGAAAAAGGAAGGAGAGAAAGAAAGAGAGAGAGAGAAAAAAAAAATCCTTTACATCATTATCATAGTTAGAGCTGGAAAAAAATGAAAATTTAATCCTATAAAATACTTTGGTATTCAACATTTTTTTCCTAAAGTGGGATGAATAAGTAAATATAAAATTATTTTTGCATGCTTTTTAAGGAATTTCCAATGAGAAATAAAACTTTGGGGTTATTTTGGGAAGAAATTCCAATTTTTAGTATTCATGAATTGAAAAATTTTCTTTCAATTTGCTGGACTCTTTCCCTGCTGCATTTCTCATGAGAGCTCAGGAGCAACCGTCTGCATCCCTCATCCTCTTCTATGGAATAACGACTGCCATAATGTACTAAGCTGCTCAAAGAATACTAGTGTTCTGATGCTTAGTGGCAAATACCAACTGGCAAGCAAGCTCAGACCAGCAAGGAAACTGGGAGCAGTAAGCATACAAACTATAAATTGACTGAAGAAATAAAGCACAAAAGGGAAATGCAGAATTTACTCAAAACTAAATAGTGTCAAAATGGAAGGCTCCATTTCCTTTTCTGAAAGAAAAATAAAATAGCACAAAGTTAAAAAACTAAAAGTCTTTTTTTTTTTTTTTCTCACAACACATTAATTTTTCAGAAGTTGCATTATAATGTCATCATGATGGCAGATTCCTGACCTGTCTGGATTTGTCCCTTTGAATCACTGGTATTTCATATTCCCTAAAAGATAATTCTGTTATCAAAATCACCTTTGAATATGAGGCAAAAAGCAGATTAGGGCACAAGTGGCAGAAAAGCTATAGTAATATTTTCTTCACGTCTATTCAGGAAACTCTCCATGTTAGGGGAGAACGCAAAGCTTAGGCTTCTGAAAGTGTAGGTATCATAATGCTATCGTAATACAAGGAAGCAGGTCAGTTTGCTAGTTAAAATATATAGAACTGGCCAACACGCCTCCCAATTTCTTTTCCAAGCTCTGCCGCTGACCTACTGTAGCCTTCCAGAAGTCATTTTGACTATATTTGAAAGATCTAATAGATAGCTATTTTCTTCCACAAGATGTGTGAAACATAACTCGTATCTAAGCAATACTATAGAGATCCACAGTCAGAAATGGACTAGGGAAACAAATATAACAAATGCATCTTTGTGCTGTTCTCTAAGCCCCTGTTCGATTAAATAATATGCCCTTCCTCCTATAGCTGTATTGAGTAGTTCTTGCTGCCCATTGCGGGAGTTCTGTTACACTGGAATCACTTATCTCCAGCATGACTTAACATTATTTTATTTTTAAAGCATTTTTTTTTAAATAGATAAAACAACCTCATCAGAAAAGTTTTCAAAATAAATATTCCTCTTGGGTTTTGTCAGGTATTTTCTTCATATAGACCAGATTGCTGCACTTAACTCAGGAACATGAGAAGGACAAGAGAGGAGACAGCTTACGCTCTTGAAACGCCCACGGTTGTCTCGGACAACCTGGAGGCCTGTCTAGGCTCAGGGCCGCTTTATTTTATACTTGGGTGAAAATGCTGCTTGAAGCCGGGCAGGAAACAAGCCTTCACGAGCCCAAACCACAGATGGCATGCTTGCCTTCACCGTACGATTCACCAGGGGTTGAAATCTGGGAGACATCATTTGGAAGAGCCCACGATGTCACTTCCGAAGCACAAGCTGCGCAGTCCGCGGGCAAAAGGCAGGCACAGGGTCTCTGGGTGCCAGCGTACAAAAGGAGTCTGTACGCATGAGAGCCCTTATCACTGGCAGACTCTAGGACTTGCAAAGTCAGAGCAAGGAAGCCCAAAATACTTATATATAGGCAGAACGAGCGACAAACTTTCCACCCTGATGAAAGCGCAATGAGGAAAATCTTTCCGACAGATTCACAGCTGGTTTCAATCTACAGCCTGAGCATATCTAATGGGCCGCCTTTATCAGAGCAGCTCTCATAGGGTTCTGGCTGCTACTGAGGGCAGTTTGCCACTGTGCAGACCCCTCAACAAAAGTCAGAGAGGACACTGTGTACTCCCTACACGAACTGAGGCACGGGGTAATAGACACCATCTGCTACAAATTCTGGCCTTACTTGCACCCTTATTAATCCATTCCAGCTCCTAAGAACTTACTGCAGTTAATGTAGCTGCCCTATTAAAGTATCAGAAAAATGCAAGTCATAGCTCTCAAGAATCTTATTTCTTCTTCTATCGCTCTCGGAGGTAAATTACAGGGTTCTACTCCTGTGGATACAGAAAGTAACAACGCCTGGTCTCAAACACTCCTGGGTGAAACTCTGGCTTCTCTAGAGGCAGGAGAAGCTTTTCTGTTTGGAGAGGTTAAGAGAAGCCACCATGTTCAGTAAAAGCAGGACATTCACCTTCTTTTACAGCACACGCTACTTACTAAACGAGAAAAAGTTCAAAACCCCATATCCGTTCATGAAAATTTGCACGCTAGGGACTTGTTGAGAAGTTATTGTGTGCATGTCATGTAGTAAGTAAAAAGCACTTCAAATATACATGACTTTATTTTTCACCCCAGTGGTTTACAGATTTGTCCTGGGACAATAGAAGTTTACAGGGAAGGGGGAGATGTCTGTGATTAACGCGGCTTTCAGCTCTTCTTCCTACAGATACCCCGTGGATATTGCTGTATTCTCCAGAATCTAAGCTTCCACTTAAAAAACAATGAAGTTTCTAGCCCATCTGGGTTTGCGGAAGCAGAATGTAAACAGATGTACTGTTGTCTTATTTTAGAAGCTATAGCAAGCCAGACTGAAACAATAGCACTAAGAAATGTCAACTGCTCCCATTCATCTCAGTGGGGTGGGGTGTTAACTTTGAAGCCTAATTGTGACCACTTTAAAGCCAACCTTTTAACCATTTCCCTGCTCTTGCCACACCAGAAACTCCAAAGTAATGAACTTACCCGGCCTCTGTATTTGTATGCATTACTCTGAGATCTCCCATTCACTTGAAAAGGACACTGCATTACAATCGAGCTGCTTTGAATATTCTTTCACTTAAGAAGTTAGCTAAATTGTTTGCTACTGTCTTTCAAAACTAGGGTTAAAAGAAAGTCAAGGGTGAAAGGTTAGCTTCATTGTTGATGCGCTCAAAAGTGCAACACGTGGGATTTCACGCTCTTTGCTTTGATCAGGGCCCGCGGATGGCAGTTCATTTCAATAAACTGACAAACAGCTACGTACAAAACTGAAAATAATTACTATTCAAATAACACAGCACCATCAATTAGGAGTAAAGAAAAAATCCTAATGACACGGTAACAAGTGCTTGCAACAATAAAGGAGGGGAAAGAGGGGAAAAGGGTCTTCATTTTCAAAAACTCCCGACTCTCGTTACCTTAAATCTAAGGTACAATGGCCCCGGTTCTGAGCATACAGAAAAAACACGCCTTTCTGAAGATGTTTTACATCCAGTTTCCAAGAAGTTGAAGGACTCTTCATCAGTAGTCACTCTTGAGTCAACACATGAATTTTCCTCTGGGATCAACAGCTGAAGACTACCAGCTCTATGCGCACATTTTTGTAAACATGACTTCAGATACTGTGGAAACTCACGGTTGAAAATCATTAGGGCGAGTTAGTCTAGTTCATGTTTCTGAGCATCCAGAAGTCACTGGCATGCAGCTGCACGCCGGGTCCCAGAAGCAGTGGCGCTGCAGAGCACGATGGAGATGCGCTGGGTCGGGTTCGGTGAGGCTGTTTGCAGCTCACCTGACGGCTCTGGGCTCAGCCGGCCCTCCCGCCCATCTCCACCACAGGACATTTCTGCAGTGTCTGCCATCACATCTGCCACAGGTTGTGGGTGGCACAGGACTGCTGCAGAACAATATACGCGGTATGTTAGTAACTCTTCCCAGCTCCCATTTCTACGGTTACCTCTGCACTGATGACCCAGCCACAAGCCTTTTTACCTACCATTTTCTTCCTAACAGCACATATATTAGGCTGAGAAGTCAATACTAGCAACACAACAGCACTACTCCGGCCATCATTAGTACATCTAAGTTTGGTACCTTAAATAGATAATGCTGACATGTCTCAAGATGCCCTCAATGCAGCTACAGCCACCAGCTCAGTGGGAGTGAAACAGGACGGGGAGTGTCATCCAAGTCAGCTACATGGCAGAGCTATGAGAATGGTATCACCCAGCAAGATATTGAACAAGCAGGTGGGACAGGAGTAACCTCTCCAGCTCACAGAGCAGCAACTGGAAGAAAGAAACATGGAAGGATCTGCATAACCCACGCTACGTTTACAGCAAGATAACTTCTTGAGAGCACATTCTCATCCCTGAATAAAACCGTCTTCACTTGGGAAGGTCTTGATCTGGCATAAGAGTGCCTACATGTGGCAAGGCATAGGGTTATTCTGCTAGAAGGGGGAAACTTTCCTGTCTACGCAATGCCTAGGTGTTTGTGGAAACAAAGCCCTAATTCAGGCAGCTCAGGTTCCTTTGCCTGCTGCAACAGACAGTACTCTGACATTGTTATTAGCACGTTATGAATGCACAATCCTTCCATGTGTAAACTTCCACTGTAAGCTGGGCATTAGGGTGTTTGGGATTTGCCCTAATAAAAACAGCAAATCCAAACCCCTGTATTATCAAGCACCTGTGTTTCCTAAATCTTGATCTTTAAACCACAACAGAATATTTGTAAAATGCTTATGGTAGAAAACAGAAAATAAAACTCTGTTTTCACTTAAAAACCTGCAAACACTGACTTCACATGTGAAAGCCCTGGTATGGAAAGACAGACAAGACACCTTCATTTTCTATTGACTTCAATCAGCTGCAGCAGGGTGATCAGTTCCCTGCAGAAGGTGCTGAATAAGATCATATATTATTTCACAGAAGCGTTTGAGTGCCGTTGAACACGTTTTCTGCAGATGCTTAGAGGTACAGAACAAAGGCAGCTGAACACAGACTTGGTAAGTTTACAGTTTTACTTTATCACTGTATTAAATTCCCATTCAACATCAATAAGGCACCACACACTTATTATAGAAAGAATAAACAGCCTCATAAAAACTAGACTCGCCACTCTTTGCTTTGCCTCGCATCCCTCTTCTTTTCAACTGCTAACAAGTAAAACAACCCCCCGACAGCTGGATGTGCAGAAGCCTGTGCCGGCGGTGTCCTGGTCCGGAGCGATGCTGGGGGATGGAATGCTGACGCTGGCAGGGCTGCCACCGCGTTTACTTAACACTCATTTCTCTCAGTCTGCTTCAGACCAGAAATGCCGGCAATGAAAACCTATTCAACCTTTGAGAACCTCGGCCGCGGAGGTTAGCAGAGAGGGGTCTTTGCAGGTACATGAAAGAGGCTTTCAGAAGACGCTCCCATTCAAGGGAGGTAGAAAGAGAGCCCCCAGCTGTCTCTGGTTACCTTTTATTGGCATGAAAAGGGGGAGGCAGGAGGAGCAAGGTTTCAGGACAAATGAAAAACAAGCTTTCTAAGATTCACTGTTCAACCTCAAAACAAAAGCTTGGCGAATTTAAGCCAAAGGAGCTTAGTTCCATTTCTTTCAGTTTGGCAATTTATTATGGTAAAGAGAATGAAACAGCTGTTTCAAGTAGTTGATTAAACATTGCCCTGTAACAGAAGTAGAGTGGAAAAAAATATATGTTATGAATTCATCGAGTTTCTCGGATAAATAAATAGCAATTAGCAAACACATGAGAAAGTGTACCATATTAGTATGTATCCAAGGATCTTCGGGTGAAAACATTTACATCTTGATGATAGCTGGACAAAACATCTGCCACAGAAGCATTATTAAGTAGAGGGTATAATCTGTAAACACTCGCCACCCAAATTAAACCAAGGTCTGTTGAGATGTAGGAGAAAGGCCTCGTGTTTGAAGGTAGGCGCCATGGCTGCGGATGGCCCAGTGCTGCCTTCCGGAGGAAACCAGCCCAGGGCAAGGTGAGGGCAGGAGAGTGGCACTGTCAGGAGTGTCAGTCAGCCGGGGGAGGAGGCACACTGGCCAGCAGACCCCCCTGCCCCTCTCAGCCCACGGGGGTAGGCAGCCCACAGAGCCCTGCACTGTCCCAACCTTGCTACAAGCCTGAACAAAACCCAATTTTGTAAGTCTTGCATGACGTGGCAGACTCTCCCCTAGGCGTGGTGGATGCCCAGATTAATTCTGGGTTCATTCCATGCAGCCAGCACCTTGGAAGAGAAGAGGTATGGGCCAAAACTTCCCCACAAGTACTAGAAAACCCATTGCCCCCCACGTGACCATGAGCAGTTTATCTACCCCCCAGCCATGCTGCATGGTGGGGCACAGCGCAGGGACCGCAGGACAGCTCCAGGCACCCATCCTGCAGCCCAAAGCACAGCCTGGCACCATACAGCACGCACGGCATAGTGCCGCACCAGGGCCAGCACGCACTCTCGCTCGTGTGGGGTGAAGAGTTAAGTCTCGGCACAGCATCAAGTCTCAATTCTTCCCGTTAAATGAGGACAGTAGCATGTTCCTGCTTGATAGGATCTTTTAAAGAAATGTGAGGGCCTCAGACACTGTGGAAGAGGGGACCCCACAAGTCAGGAATGCCTGTTAAATGTGTTCAACAGTGAATTTAACAGATTACCTCAGTCAGGAAAACATAATTAATAACTATAATACCTAATATTTACATAGTTCTCTATACAAACCTATTATTTTGCTGTAGAGGTGTAAAAATATTACCTAATCAGTCACCTGAGGACACATGGCCAAATCCTTGGCTTCTTGATGAACTGCAGAAGTCTTAAATTGTGACCACGCACTCCAAGGTTTGTTGCATTGAATCTAGGCAACGCAAATTTAGCTGCACTTGTGTAAATACCTTGAGATAACTCAGAGCGCCTTATAAATTTAGGTGTCCTTCATGCCACCTAAATTTAGGTAGGTTTGTGAGACCTGAAAAATGATACAGAATAATTTATTAGCAACTATCATAATTTTTTTAAGACCAATATTTAGCATCTATGATACCGTTTTCATTTCACGCCAGTATGTCTCTTGGAGGTAAGCTAGCCAGAGAGCAGACTGTCGGGTTGAAAAGCCACGATCTGGATCATTGCATGCTATCTATCACCTTGATACAGAATGAAATATAGAAAACCAGGAAGGATTTATTTGGAATTCATTTGGCAATACTGTAGGATTTGCTGTAAGGGAAAATATCTAGGAGTTTATGTAATTCCTTAAATCTTTGAAGAGATGAAATGGATAATTTAGAAAAAGTTCTTAGAAACACTTCAGAAAAATATTTTACTCATTACAGTAGCTTCTTTTTTTCTAGATCATTCTTTTAGTCTCTTAACATATCTTCAAGCAAACATGGCCTGCCAAATATTTTAATCAGACTACTTCTGATCTGTAATCTCTCTGATATAGATCATATCTTAATAAATCATTTCACAGTCTAGAAGAGCCTTTAGGAGCAAACTACAGCACACTTGCAGATGGATTGTACAGTAGTCACTCAGTGTTACTGTAGCTGATAAGAGAGGATAGAAACAATGGTCAAAATTCACTGTTGTTACCCGAATATTTAAAAATCAGCGGATAAGGCCTTGATTCCTGTCATTTGCCAAGCAGTTCTACTGAAGCTGACCCTAAAAGCTAACATTAAAAGTTGTGAGAGAATATGACGAGGTGCATTCCTATAGAAACCTTACTCAAGTCAACAGAAGTCATCCCACTGACATGAATAGAATTTGTCAAACCCAAATATTCAGTGGTGTAAAATGCACACTGAGGAGCAAGAAAAGTTCAGAAGCAACAGGATTTTAATCTCTTGGGCTCAAAGGATGGATTTATTATTTTGTCTCAGACCTCCTTGCAAGACACCCAATACATTTTAGACACTACATTAAACAGAGGTAAATAAATCAGTATTATTTTCCTAAAAAGAGCACTTACTGGCAACCATACTTTCATCTCTTCTCAGGTTTTACGTTGGTGGCGAATCTTGCAGGTGGTAGGATAAACACTATAGCAGGCACCTGCTAAACACAATGCAGTTGTATTCTGTTATTAAAACTTCATTCTTTCTTGTGTTTTTGGCAGCATTCACTATTCTATGTAACATTCTGCTTTACTGCTGTCCCGACACATATGTCCCGATCCATAAGTGGTCTGTTTTTCATCCAGGCCGTCCTTACTCACCTGACTCCTCACTTGCACAGTTCTTTTAGCATTTATTTGGGCAAGCTACACTTCCCTTTCTTTTCTGGTTTAACTATTACGGGGAAATGTCTGCTACCCCCTTGTAGAAAATGGACACTGTGCCTGCACCTGAGCTTCCACCCATGTAAACAACATTGGCAGCGTGTTTAGGAGAGTCTTCTGGTTAACGTTTCTGTTACTGGGCCAAGTTCAGGTCTGTCATGGGCTATTCGACTCTTCCTGTTTTCTCCTCGATCCCAAGCCCTTCCCTTCTCCTCACCACCACCACCCCCCCTGACCTCAGCAGAAAAAGGAGCTGGTCCCACTGGGGCCAGCGAGAGCCTGTCCAGAGTCTGCCAGGAATCTGGTCCCGCATCATCAAAACAGCCCGACCATTAACTTGGAAGTCGTAACCATTTCTGGGGAAAGTCTACTGCTTATGTAACACGTCAGTTTGTCAGAGAAGCAGCAGTCTTTAGGGGATTTAGCTTTATTAAAAACGAAACATATGAACAGCTGCACCCCTCCTTTAGCATCCCCACTAGCCAGGGCAGCAGAACAAACAGAAAGCTTTCCAGGAGTGGCCTTCAAGGAAGAAAATAAAAATTACTTAAAAGGCTCAAAGCCACACAGAAAAACTCTTCTTGTCCGAGAACTGGAATAATGAAAAAGAGCAGTCCTTGTGAAAATATTATTTACTACTGAACAGATCCAAGCTCCGTGTGACCCCTGACATGCAGCAATAAATGCAAGAAGTGAGTGTCTTACTTGCAGGAAAAAAAAAAACAACCTGAAAAATTTAGTATTAAATATGATTAGAAAACACTACAGAATTTGAAAGCTTTGCTTCAGATATCATCACTATTCATTACTGATTGCGCAGGGAACTCTCATGAGGAGCTCACTAGAAAGGTTTTATAATCTGATTCCCAAGGAATTGCAATAAAAGGCCAAGAAAAAGGGTTGAAATAATGAAATAAAGCAAGTTACCATCAGTAACATTGCATGGACATTGAGCAATCGTATTTACAGACCATGAAATAGTATTTAGGGGTGTTTTGGTAAATATTTTACTGACTCATTCCTTAAGGGCATTTACGTTAGAAGGAGCTCTTGAAAAGGAGATAGTAGACATCTTTTGGAAGAGCATGCAAAGGTAGGGGCAATACAGGCACAGAAAAAGAGATTAATGAACAAGATTAATGAAACTTTAGATATCATCAGTTGTTTATCTGAATGTCTGCAGTTTACTTTGGTTTAAAGATTAGGCTTACAAGAACACGTAGTATCCATCAAGCCAGACATAACCACCAAACTCTCTCACTGTATCTTGGCTTCTCTTCCTCTTTTCCCGTATTTGTGTGCGAGGCTGTACACGAATAGAAAACTATTACTATCTTTTTACAATAGTAATCTTGTATTCTGTTATTAAAACTTCACTCTTTCTTGTGTTTTTGGCAGCATTCACTGTTCTAGTGAATCTTGGGGAAATCTGTCTCCCAGGTTGGCAAAATCCTTTTCTTATCTGGGCACATTTGCACAGCATCCTGACAATCCAGTATGAATACACTACGGATACTTTATGCTGCTGCCACTGTCTCACACAACAGGCTGAAACTAACCTTGTAGACAACCTCAACTCCTATGTAGTAAACACGGGTTACACAAAAAATTCCCTTCCCACCACTGAGAGAGAACGCCGTATCAATTGCACAGTGCACGAAAGCAGAACAAAACCCTTCGGAAGAGGAAGCGGCAGTTACAGCATAACTATTTGATGCTGCAGGGGGAAGAAGGCATAATCTAACTTGTTCACAGCACCTGGGTGGAACACCTTATTCTTATCACTTATTCCATGTAACAGAACTCAGCCAACTGATCTTTACTTGGATAAGTAACTTTGATGACCTCCAGGTCATTAAAGCGTTTCCCCCTTCTATCTACCATTATGCGGACTGAGGACTGCAAAGCGTCATGAAGTTCTTGGAAAGGGGCTTTCCTCACACGTTTTAAAAACAGCCAAAGTATCTTGTTTTCAAAGAAGGAGCTGTGAACTTTCATGAGAGACTTCGTCTGCTTTCAAGTGTTGTGGCTTTTTTTTCTGCAAGGTAGCACTAGTAGTTTCTGGAAAAACACCTGAAAACGCTGGGAATACATAATATAAAGGAGGTAACATGGAGGAGCTCAGGAGACTGAGCTACGTACAAGATTCTGCACCACTTTAGTTGCTAGTTGTAACCTCGCAAAGTCTGTAGAGAGGGAGGTCTGTATGGTTTCTATTTATGGTTGTCCAAAACCACACTGGAAGATAAAAAGACACAGCTGTGAGGTACAGTGGGATGGGGTTTCAGAAAAATAACTCCACTTTCATATCTCATTTGGGTCATGCTTACACAACAGGAACAAACGGTTTGTAATTGAATCAGCTGAACAGGATTCGTATAAACAAGACCTGCTGAAGTTTAAATTTTGTTCTACAGTTTCCAATATTCATCTGCAGCTTTTTCTAAGAATTCCCTATTCCTGGGAATAATGAATCTTTCATGAGGCCTCTGATGAACTGTGAACACATAATGGGAAATTAGGTGATTGAAATAAATTTCTGTGTCCAGTCTGGCACTTAACTAGCTTGGTTTCAAATGCTGAATTGGCTATTAAATGTGCTAAAGGAAAGCTACTCTAAACACTAATTAAACTATTTGTAAATTGTTCTAGGATGTTTTAACGTGTTTATATGCCTTGTTCACAAACGTTTCCAGGATTTTAAGTAGTTTAATTTAATATTCCCAGTAAAGACTAAGCCTAAAGGTAATACATGTTGATGTGATCAAAGTCTCTCTCTTCCTGAATGAATATACAACTCGGTGCAATATAACTAACACAATGAAATAAGTTCTGTCAAGTGATATAGGCCAACAAATCACAAACCCAGGAGGTCTACAGGTAGAAGACCCAGCTGTTCTTCTCAATGTCATCCCACATTTCTGACTAGAATTTCCAAAACTAAAAAAAAAAAATAAAAATCCTGATCCCCTCTTGCCCGCAGTCAAACAAAAGTGAGTCAAAATAAGAGGATGACATAAATGCAGTCATCCATCTATCGTTAACACGCCTACCAACCTGTCTAAGCAGAATCTCACTTCATATGAAGTCTCTGCTTTTTTTCTTGTCCTCTGTAGCATTATTAACATAAATATTATGGATTGATTTTTCTACACACACCAGAAAGTAAATGTCAAAGTATTTCAATATTTAAAGTAAGTGGTCTTGGTACCTATATTAATATAACCTAGGCTATATTCTCTCAGGTTTCCCTGGAAAAAAATATGCCTATCTAAACTCCTAGGGGCGAGGAGGAGGTGGGGGTTGGACAACTGTTGGAGACAGAAAGAGACTTTGCCTTAAAGGTAAGAAGAGGAAGAGTGAGGGTGTATCCCAGAGGCTCCTTCCATTCCCTGTCACCACTATAGGAAAAGACAAGAATTAAGACTGTTCCTGACTGTTGCTGGCTTACTTTGTGTATTCACTGGTGTTTCACCGCTTCAGCCTAGGGCTCAGCGAGAGCTTTCTCACCCAGGAGTCTGTATCAGTTATTACCAGCAACACCACAACGAGGTAAATCAGCAGCAGCAACGCAGTTCTTTCAGCAGTACAGGAGAGAAACTATGGAAAAGGATGAGGCCCCACAAAATGTCAAGCCACCTGTCCGTTCACGGCCAAAAAAACCCAAAAGTATCTACGCGGGGAGAAGTAAGTAAGTGGCTATTTTTCCCCTAACAGAATAAGCAAGACATTTTCTAAATTGAAGCATTTCTGACAGCGTCATAGTTGATATTACTGTGTTGAAAGAATGAGAAATTGCTGAGAACTGTGGCCAACTGTCCTGCAAATGGCCTGTGTCTATATTAGCAACCTCTCTTAGCCTGTGGAAGTAGGTGATTGTGTGCAACCTGCCTATTGGGATGGTCTCTGGGATGCCCTATCTCCAGGGAATGCTCTAATGGGTCACTGACAGAGGTGACCATGTCCCAGGTATTGGGAACATTCCCAGGTACAACTTAACTAATTACTGGTACTTATGCAGCACTAACATCTTTTTAAAGTACCACACAATACCTTCCTCTTTCACGAGGCAGTCACAATTCACCAGCAATCCTCTGTTATTAACAGTGTTTCCGAGGATAACTATAGGTGTCCTCTCTGTTGAGCCCAGGGACAAGTTGCAGTTTTTTGCAGAGTTCCTGAGAAGCAGGTACACCTCCACATCGTCAAAACACACAGACACCCTAGAATGGACTCCCTACGTAGCATCTTATAATTTTGTGTTATCGGGCTTTGTGCTAACAATTCTTATAAATTTTCTAGCTTAAACACACACGCGTGCATTACAAACAGTCCCTCACCAGCTAGATTCGCATTCATTGTTACTCCTTAACCTGAAACCTCAGGTTTAAATAACTGCCAGCTGATATTATCAATGTTTGGCTTATGAGTCATCCAGCCAGCATGAGGGGCCAAGGTAGAAAACAGCACCCTTACAAACATGTCCTATTTTTTCTGCTGCCATGGGGAGGAGGAGAAGCAGGGAGAGGGCACAGGAAGGATTTGCAGCCTGAACCAAAATATACGTCCCATGCCAGGGTTATACCTGTTAAGCACATGTAAATTTATAAATCAGGTCATGAAGACAACAGCAGGAAAACAGCTCTGGGACATTAGACCTAATGTTTCAGCATAGTTTCAAGTTTCAGCAAGAAACTTTTGCTAACTTGCTTCCTATTTAAGTTTGCTCCTTCACCTAAACGTCAGATTTCTTTAAGTATTTATTTTTTCCCTCAGTGAGGCTCCAGAAGTTTGAAAACCGGGAAGGGAGAGAGAAATCACTGCTCTAGATTTGGCTGTAAGGTCACTGAAAAAGCAACTGTCTGCCCTCCCATGCACACGTGCTAAGGACAGTTTTGCTAAAATCATCAAAGCAATCCACTTATGGAGAAGCACAGAATCAAGTTGCTCTCATGAGTCTTCTTCTCAGCGGAATTCTGCACTGTCCCTGGAGCCCAGCAGATTCCGCCTTGCCGGGTGCTGAGCACCTCGCCTGGCTGCTGGCTCCAACAAAGAGCAGCAGAGACCTAGCAGCAGAGAGCAAGACACAGTTGCCAGCCTCACTCAGATTGCACAGATATGCAATATGCCCAGGCTGGAATCATCTGGGATGCATTAGGCTGGGAAATCTCTCATCTCTGCTAGCATACCTGCTTTTTATTCAGGGCGAGTGTCGTTGCAACAAGAGTTATTATACGTTAGACTGCTGCGATAAAATTGTCTATCAGAATCTGGGTTGGTCACTTTTATCTCAATACTAAAATTAAATATTTCTATGAAAATTAGCCTTGACTTTTGTTGCACAAAGTAAATCAAAACCCCTTTGGTTTTGTTTAAACTGGTGGATTGCAGATATCGGAAGAGAACATAAGGAGGGGAGTGGAAAATTTTGCAGTATGGCACTAGGTGATTCATTATGTTTTATCTGTGCTGCAAAATCATTTT
Source organism: Vanellus vanellus (assembly GCF_965231255.1). Classification (NCBI taxonomy): domain Eukaryota; kingdom Metazoa; phylum Chordata; class Aves; order Charadriiformes; family Charadriidae; genus Vanellus; species Vanellus vanellus. Next base: position 29,868,157 of record NC_138907.1, read on the forward strand.
CAAGGGTATCGTATTCTCTGTAAATTATTATAGCTTCTAAACCTATCACAACTTCAACAGCAACAGACCAAAACCAGCATGCAAATACTGACTTCATGTCTTGTGTTCAGATCCTGCTAGCTATTGTTCAAGTATAGTCATTTTAAATTATTAGTGTTTTTCTTATCTGCATCTCCTATATAAAGGTGCAGACCCTTTACTTACGCTTTTGTGACACCTGGTTAAGGTTTAGGGCTTCAGCCTGAGAACAGCAAGGTAACAGTTTCTTTCATATAATTTCCAGTACTTCCTTGCTACGGCCAAATCAAAAACATAAGCAGTACTGCATTACTCAGATTTTTGCCGTGGACAAAAACCAGCCCCGGAAAGTTGCCTGGGCTCCCTGTGTGGTCAAGCTGGAGGTAGGCAGGCTCTTCCCAGGGGCACTTAATTCCACCATCACCACCCCCACCTCCCCAAATTAACACAGGTGGGATGAATTGCCCTCTGGACATACTTATTTAGCCTCACTGACTATAAACAGGGCTTAAGCCACTAGATGCATTGATCAAGATAGGCAAGATGAATCTGCTACTGGAACCTAAGCCTCAAGTAAAAAAACCGAAATGAAACGCATTCAGTAAGAATGCAGTGCCTTTTCCTTTAAAAGCAGTAGCCGTAACCTGCTGATGTTTCAGACCGGGATCATGCGGCCACTGGGAACTCTGGAGCTGCCCTGGCTTCCAGCTATTTCTGGTGCAGGTCTTGGTGTTGATTTTCGACCTTTTGGAGACCTCTTTGTGTAAGGTAACACTGCTCACTAGCCCTCTCCCCAAAACGCACAGGAGATTGAGCAACGCAGGAAAGTGAAAGCAATAGCAGCATTCCATCAGGCAGGGAAAGAGTTAAAGATATGAGGATCAGGGAAGCTGACTTTCTTTAGGAACTCCTACAGTTTCAGTCACTTATTAAAAAAGGATTTATATTTCTGAAGTAAGGATCTGTACTTCCTCCCTCTTCTGAAGCTATACATTTCTCTGCCAGACTGTGATGAAAAGGGCCCTCCCTTGTCCATCACAAGCCAACGCTGAAGTCATCCTGTTATTCTTTTTCACCTTGCACACATGTTGAGGCTTCTCTGTGGAAGTCTTGCCGAGACACACATCTCATTGTCTCTCATTGCTCTTTGCTCATGAGGCCTTTTTTTAAATCCCAGATTTCTTCTGCATATAGTTCAAGCAAGAATGTTTCTGGTATTTCAGTGAAGGGGGATCCATACATGTAGACAATCCTGCTTTCTAACTGCACACACGATCATCTGTTAAAACCAGAAGTCATTTCTATGAAAAGGGTATTGTAAAGAGCTCTTGCTAGGTCTTGCTCACCTCTTGTTTGAAAGATCACCTGCTGTGCCCAACTACAATGGATGAAAGCAGTAAGGTCGGGAAGGTGGACCCCTTTCACACCACAGCAGGGTTTGGTAGGCTGCTGCTTTTGGCAGGTGGATGTGGAACCAGCCACAGGGTGATGTGGCTGCAAATGACCCCTCTCCCACCTGCATCGCTAGAGAAATGCTGCAAAGGCCCAGTGCCGCTCACAGTACTTCTCCATGTTGGAACTGAGAGATGCAGAGGCTACCTCTGCTCTGTTTTAGGTAATATGCTCATCCTTGAGGTTGAACTTAAGGGCATACTTAAAGATTGTCTAGATTTTTTACCTGCTGGTATTCATTCTGGGCTGATCTGTGTGTGTCAAAGCACTGAAGGGCATACATGGCTGCAGGACTTCAGCAGCCACTTCCCCAACCAGGTCACTTCCATGTATTCAGTCTGTCCTCCCAGTAAAGAAAAAGTCTTTCAAAAATGGGCACCACAGTCATTTGCTGGAGGAGGTGGAACTTGGGCAATCTGAACTCTGCACAGCAAAGACACAACGAGCACTACAGGCTTCAGACCACTCCCAAGATCAGTTCAGATACGACGCAGGTGTAGCCACAGGCTTTCCTTGTGGGAAGGAGAGAAAATTGGATAGCTGTATGTTATATATCTTTGGGGTTGTTAGAACGATGAGGATAAAGCGAAGCAAGATTAAGATGAGTATTAGGCTGTCTCTGACAGATTTTTCCACCTGTCAGGAAGAGTTTCCCACTGAGCTCACAGGAGATGCTGAGGCCCTGTGAGGACTCCATGCAGAGGCGGGAATTTGCAACCACAAATGGCCCTGTTTTTCTGTGCAAGGCTGAACTATCAGGGAAGGTATCAGTGCAGCCTGTTGCTACTGATACTGTAAGCAGAAGACAGGAACAGTGGATCTTTTGTTTATCAGCTCCCTGCAGTGTACAGCCCCTTTGTGAATAATAAACCACCTTTCTGCAGCTCTGGTATAGTGCAATGCAACATTTTCAGGTCAGCTCAGCTGAACTGAATCTGTAATCACCTGATATCAGGGAGTTAAAATACTACTGATAAGAAAAATGTCAGTACAAGAAAATTCTGAGGAGCACGGCGCAAGAATAAGTTAAACCAAAGACGACACGTTCTTTCTCGTAAACACACGTTACTTTTGGCTGGTCTTTGCATCTCAGATTTGCTACTTGTACTATGGGAATCGTTGTATTACCTCATCAGGGGGCTCACGTGAAGCTGTGCTTACTCATGCTTGCAAAGCACTTAAAGATCGGAGAGAGCAGGGTCTGTAAAACCATAAAGGATACTTCGTTACCATTATTATTTGACCACAGCAATGGGGAAATATGTTTTAAAAATGCTTCAGGTTCCTTAGTTCATGACTACCTTTTAGTAGCTATAATTTTAGCCGAGAACCTAAAAGCAAAATCCGGCAAGCTGCAAGGTGGCAGCTTCAGACTTCGTACACCTCAATACAGGCCTATTTTTTCCCTCACTATAGCTGGTGCTTATTTTTAATACTGTCTTTAATCCAAAGGTAACAAGTAGATGCAGAGGTAAAGTAAATGCAAATGAATCTGGGACTCACCCTAAAACATCTGTCTCCCAAAATGTTACCCTCTGCCCCACATCCCGAGTTGCTATCCTTCTCCCTGCATAAGCTTTTGGGGTCTCATTAACGCACCGGGCAAGTCTGCACAGCAAAAGGCTGTCAGAGATCCTGAGGTAGCTTTGAGGAAACTGGCTTGTCTACATGGTACATAGCAATGCCATGCACGGAGGCTAGCTTACATCCCAGAGGCAATGTAGCTGTGTCTGTATAGCAAAGCATGCACAGTAATTAGCCCTGCCCCTGAGGATGCTGCGGGAATGGAGCTAATTAGGTATGCTGAGAGGCACCTCTGTTAATTAGCCCAGGGAGAACACAACAGCACTAACAGAGCTTCCGATCATGGCATTAGCTCAGGGATCTCTACAGTGTACTTGGCTGTGCAGCATAGCTGAGCCCACAAGCTCTTCTGAGCATCACCCTAAGAACCTAAATATCTTCTTTCAATCCAGTCTCAGCGTCTGACCCTGCTTTTGCAAGTATTCACAGTTGGCTTTTTTCCTTGATGGTAGGAAAATGAAGTAAATAAATAGATTCAAAAGAATGAAGAAAAAAGCCAGTATAAACCACACTACAATAATCCAGTATTATTAAATTCAGCTACAGGTAGCGACACGCCTGTAGGGAAGCACTGGATATTCCTAACCCATCTTGATAAAAGGCATGCTTTGGCTAGTGGTACGTGTTTTGCAAGCAGTGTATCTCTAAAGGTACTGTTAACGCAAGCCAACTCAGCCATAAATACAGACGACGGTGTATTAAGTTGTAATCGTGCAAGATTTTCCATTACATGTTCAGGGCTGAATGAAATCATTTAAGCACAGGCCCACACCTAGGAAAGATGGAGCTCCCGAGAGAGCAGTTTTCTCCTCTTCCTTCTCCCCTGGTTTGCCCAGGCGGGAGAACGGGGCTGTTCTGGCTTGTCCTTCTGCCTCCTCTCTCCAACAGACCCCTGGCTCGACAGCACCGTTGTCCGTAACTTTGCACGTCGTAGGTAAGGCTCTCCCCGCCCCTGCTGCTATCCCGCCTGGCTCCCAATGCTAAGCAACGTACACAGTTAGTCCTCTAACTTCCACGGGTTGCTATACAACAACGCAGGGGTAAATAACAGTCTGTCTCCCCTACAGCCAGCACAGATACCAGGACAGCGATCAGACTATTGTTAAGGAGCGTTTCCAAATGCCATTCCAAGCCCCATATCGTAGGTACGCATAAAAAGTTAATGCCTTTCAAAGAGAAAATGCGCAGGCTTTGTGTCGTTCTAGGAGGGGTTATTTTACGGCTCTTGTTTTTGAAAAACAGATCACAGTGATTTCCAACGATCTTCCAGGCACATGCATAAAGGCACCCAGTTCTTTCCCACACAGTTCAGAAAAAATGGTTTTGCACATGCGTAACTTCTGAACAGGACCCTAAGCCCTTAAGTCCTGGCTTGAGTTCTCTATCTGCAAAAAACGCACAGTGAAACTTTAAGTCAGCCTTTAGAGCTTATAATGTGGATCTGCTGGAACATTTGAGACAACCAAAATTTAAGAAAGTGGATATTATGAAATGATAAATACCAGAGAAGGCAGAGATTTCTTCTGGAATTAATGTGATTCCAGCAGCCATAATACTTAGGCTTCTGTTAAAAAAGGCTACCTTTTAGGTGTATAAAAGCAAAACATTTCAGGCTCTTATCTTTTAGGTTCCCAAGAATTTAGTATTTAGGATATGGAGGGTGGGTTGTGGGGCATAATATATTTTAAAATCAAAGTTCAGTGTTTAATCTTTACTTCGTATCCTTTAGAAAAAAAAAATGATCTTAAAAGTATGGTTTCTGTTTATGTAGCTTTATGATACTTGTCAAAATAATATAGTGTGCTATAGCATTTACTAATGCAAACTGGGATATCTCACGCAACCTTGACTTTACAACAGGGGTTCTGGATGTATACCAGACACACAAAATGGTCATTAACTTGATATGATATGGGAAAGGTGTTGAAGTGAATAACTTATATTGTAGTAATAGTGGTTCTGTCTATGGACATTTTATCTTGCCCTTGAACGGCAAAAAAATACTTTAACATGCCTTGTCTCCAGGCAAGTTTAAAGTGACCTAGAGTCTTCTCAGTTTCAGAGTTCAAAATCTGCCTCTCCATTTATACTTGGCCAGTGCTCAGACCAAGGCTGCGACACATCACATCGTCTCAGAGACTTAAAAAATAGAAGAGACTGAAATTCTAGGCAGGAGCATCTCCTGACTCTTTAAAAGACGATACTGTGTGCCAAAATAATGAAAATACCCCAGCTCTGTTTCCAACTGTATAAATAGCTCAGATTTTCAGTTTTACTGCCAGAGCTTGGCTAATACCCCTCAGGTTTGCCTGTCCAGTTTTAAATCTACCAATAACTGTTTTCTCCTCTTCTATCTATTCAAAACAAAACCTGAAGCACAAAGGTTATCAACTTCCAAAACCTCTTGTGCATAGGCAGACCCATAAGGTCTCTGTCAATGCACAACAGCTCATCATTCATTCTTATTATACTGGCGCATAAATCTTCTGAGTGACCAGGGAAACGGGAAGCTTGCTACCCTCATAACATTCCTTGCGTGCCTGCTGAAGGCGTTATGTCTATACGTTGCCCGCGATTCCCAGAAACAGAGTTAAGAATAATTCAAGATACATAATGAGGAATAGGAGGGAAGGGTGACCTGCATGTAAACTTTGACAAAAAGTCCTCAAAACTAATTGCTTGAGGTGGTTAGGAAAATAAGAAAAAACTGTGATGGTTATCGGTCTTACTTCTCAAAGGTTGACTGGGCTGAGTATAGTTTTGCATGCCATCCCCTCACTACTCCCTCCCCCCCCCCCCCAAAAAAAAAAAAAAGTGATTAACATTAGAGCTGAGGCTCATGGTTTTATACAATTTGGAAGCCCTTACAAATTTTCTAATGGGGGTGCTACATGGGCAACAGCTTCACATTTTTTGAGTTACCCTGCACTGACCTCTTCCAACAGCCCACAGAAATGAGAGATCCAGCAGGCAACGGGCTGACTGCCACGGAGCTACAAAGTCATCTGTGAGACAGAAAGGCTAAGCGGGTGAGCAGCAGCATGTCCAGGGTACAAACATGGCATTTCCCAAAACTCACACACTCCAGACCTGCCCGACATATCCATACAGACATAGCCCATTTCTTTTGTGCAAAGGAAGAGCTTCCATTTCATACAAAAAAAAACCCAAACACGTCTGCCCTCCAAACTCTTAGAATTATAAATAGTTTGAGTGACAAATACTTCTGTCACAGTGTTCAGGATACCTTCAAAAGATATCCCTAGCACTGTATGTGATTAACCATCGCCTGGCAGAGTTCACCCTTATAAATATATTCTGGATAAGCATGTTGGTTTGAACAAGAATTTGTCTGTCTGTGTCTAAAGGAAGAAGAGAAGAAGCAGGAAGGTAAGTTGTGTCAGTCCCTTGAACACTTTTCAAGCTGACTAGTATAGCTTGATATCTGGGCTTTGACAGTAATAAGAGAGTTAAATTCCTAAATGTTGTGCACTACGTTGCTCAACAGGTTTTATCACAGAAAAACTGAGTAGTCTTGATGAATGAAGTTTCATATAGGGTAATGTTTAAAAAAAAAAATTAGACATTATTTGCATAGATTGCATTAAGTTGCTTGTTTCCCACCCCTCCCAAGCATCTCAGTACCTTAGAAATAAATTATAGTCAGAGAGTTATTAAAATAAAATTAAAAAAGAAACCCAAACCAACCAAAAACCTGAAGTCAATCTCAAACCACAAGACAAAGCAAACAGTACTGTAGTCTATTCTCAGACCTCCTCGAAGTTAATCATATTCTAGTTGTCAAACAACCATGCATCTCCCAGCTGTCTTTTTTCCTGAAATTCTGCTATGGTGCCTTCCACAGACACATTAAATTATTTCCTCTTCAATATGTTAAGGGGGAAAAAAAAAAAGGCCAAAAAGCAAACCACCCTAAAGTCACATGTGTTTCTCTTTAAGAAAAAGGGTCTCCCCAGTTCAACTTAATAAGGAGAATAGTCCTCTGTTAATGAAGTCATGCTGTGATTTCAAAAGTATCTAGATTAGGAAAGCAGTAGTATTGGTAGCAATGTCATTGTCACACAAGGTAGAAATATTCCTTCTGACCCTTTTTTAATTCCAGCCTTCCTGGGACAGTGTTTCAACCTGTACAAACCAGATTCTTTGCTAAATATATAACTGTGTTGAGAAACACATCACTTCAGAGAAGCGCAAGGAAAGCTGTACGAAATACTAAGGTTTAAACTCTCTTTCAAAAATATTTGTTGTCTTTCCAACCCAATGGGAAGAACAAGGGAGATGAAAGGTTTGCAACAGCAGCTTGCCTCTGTTGGTAGAGCCTGAATAGGGGCTTTTGCCTGGTTTATTTTAAGTCCAAGCAGCTAGCAGCTGGAGTATGTCCCACATGCTAACACTTGGAATTCCCCCGGGAGAAGGTTTGTTTCAAATGTAACATTGGCCCTCCAAAGCTGGTGATCTTTCTGCTTTATTAAGTTGAGGTGCTCCATCATTGCCTCAAGTCTTGATGATAATACACCCATTCTGAGCGATCAAACCTCCTCGCCAGCTTCATATGAACTGTTTTTGATTTAAATGCAATCTATTAACAATATCTGCTCGCGCACACATACGCACCCCCGCCAGATACTAACAGACGCAGTCTTGCAGACTTACACAGCAGCTGTGACAACAACTGATGTCACCTCCTTTGCAGAAATTTCCACAAGTGTCTTCCAAAGGCCAAGTTAAAGGAGATAGAGCTTATCAGTTTCTTTAAAGTGCTCTGGATGAGACCAGTCCATGTGACCCCCTTCCCAGCCACGGGGGTGTGGTATGTCACGGCTCCCCTATCAGCTGGCACATGGCGGTGGGAGATATGAGACAGCAGAAAAGTAGTAGTAACAACATCACCCGGACTGCCGAAGACGGAACAAATACGCTGAGTAACTTCAGTGTGCGTGCACTCACTTTCCGAAAACAGGTGGAGGGTTTTCAGCCCTGACTTCTGCTTGCACATCCCGCTCGGCACAGATGGGTGGTAATGTTGCCAGCAACGCGTTGGAAAGGCTGTGGTTCATTAGCGTCCTATTAACACCTTCAGCAGTGAGTTGCAATTTTTTTTTTCTTCCCAAAGTTTTCCCCTCTTTTGAGTATTCTGTGAATATAAAGAAATTACTGACTAGCAGAGATATTTTTCCAAAAGCAATTCCTTAAAATAAATTCCCTGCCTCTGTTCTTACATCAGAAAAATTAGAGAATTTCAGAAGATACCCTCCTCAGTTTTACCACTGAAAACACTGAATGTTTCAGGTTTCCTTCACTGCCTTTAGTTATGATTAAACAATCAGTTGCAAAGAGTTAATTTTTAAGCTTTCACAATGATTAATTTTATTCAAAATATTAACCAGCCAATAACATATTAACAACAGCATATATTTAAATATTTGCAAAACACCTCATTTAATGCTTCATCTTTGCTAGGACAAAAAGGCACCTTATTTGCAGCAATTTAAAACCAGCCATATTATTGAGCATTGCATTTAATCAGCTAGTAATTTCCACTCCAGGGCTCTCTCAGTTTCCCTACCTGGGCCTGTTACCACAGAGAACAGCCTTAAACTCTTACCTCCAGCTAGTTATCATATTTTAGTTAACAGATGCTGGGAACGCACCTTTTTTTCTTTGTAAATGTACCCCTTCAATTCCTGAATTTATATGCGCTTACCCCTCCTGTCACTGTTCCGCTGTGCTTCATTAATAGTTTCCCCACAGTAAACTTTTCTGATTTTAAAAAGCTGGAAATATGCGGTGGGAATGAAATAAAATAAAATAAAATAAAATAAAATAAAATAAAATAAAATAATCTGCTGAGCAAAGATACGTTTCAGACTGCCTTTTTTTTTTTTTTTTTTTTTTTTTTTAACATTTCAGGAGTCAGGGGCTTGCCTTCCTCTTTGCAGCACAACCATTTGCTTTTTGCCTTGCTGTACCACTGGATATGTTGCATCAATATAGAATCATAGAATGGTTTAGGTTGGAAAGGACCTTGAAGATCATCGAGTTCCAACCCCCCTGCCGTAGGCAGGGACACCTCCCACTAGACCAGGTTGCCCAAGGCCACATCCAGCCTGGCCTTGAACACCTCCAGGGATGGGGCCTCGACAGCCTCTCTGGGCAACTTGTGCCAGTGCCTCACCACCCTCAAAGTGGAAAAGTTCTTCCTAATGTAATATATTCTTATAATTCTTATATTATAATATTCTTATAATGTAATATATGTAATATATTCTCCTTTGTTCTTTTTGTTTTTTTCTTGAGGTTGTCACGCCAATCTGCTTTTACAGATTCATACTTTGCATGCTCAGAATTCACCTTATATGGGCACTTCTTGCACCAGCATAGTTAGTCACTCTAGTTCACTTGGGCACGTCCCTTGTAAGTTGTGCTAGTGGTGCAAGATTTTCAGATTCTGGCATGCAGCAGTGCAAGGTATAAGTTCTGGATCTAGCACAGCACTGAACAGTTTTGTACATGGGTACTCAAGATATTGGTGGCAAAGATAGTAAGAAAAGCTGAAATTCAGTCTCACCCTTCTTCATGCCTGAGGTCCTTCCCCTAGCCCCACTACCAAATGTGGATTGACACCATTAATTTTTTTTTTTTTTCTTTTCAGAACATTTTTTGCAGTTCTACCAGATTGCCCCAATCTTACCGCAATCTCACACCCGTTAAGAATCTCACTGACTGGTCTAGCCAGCTCATATTGGATGAAAAAAATCTAGATCACCTTTACCCATTTCCTCTTTCAAAGCTAAGTGCCTGCAGATAGAACATAAGCTTTCTAGGGCGCGGAAAGCTTCTCATATTTCAACTATTTCGTTCCCAGCACAAAATTGTGGCTGGAACCTAGATGTTGGTGCCATCTTAATAATATTTTTTCAGGTGCTGGCCAGAGTTTTAAGAGATAGTTCCAGCAATGAGCATATTAGAGTAGCCAAGACACAGCTGCTCAAAACAGCAACATGCAGCAGTTATATGTGCAATGAAAAAAGACCTTCAAGAAAGCTATTGAGGACAGCTGCAGATCAGTCCTCCACAGGGTTCATTAGCTTTTTTCATCTTCTGTAAGCCAACCCCTGGGCGTGACTTTAGCAGATGATTAAACTGAAGATTTGTGTGTCATTGCACTCTCTTCAACTCCAGCTGCAACTTTTTATCCATGAAAGCACCAGGATTCATGATCCAGGATAGAATCCCTCCTATCTGTGATATTTCGTTGGCATGCTGGTTGCAGTCACTTCTCCCACCATCACCTATGTCTGAACTGTCTTTGGTTAAAGATCCTTAATCCTTGCTGGAACTGTGTAAACAGAAGCATGGATCACCAGCCACCTAAAATCACTTGTACGCCCTGGGCTATGGCAGACAAAAGAGGCCTTTCAGTATTCTCCCCAGCAAGTCTTCCACAGAGGCATGATGACTTTTGTGCCCAAGTTCACTTTAACTTTATGCTGTAGGGATGCTCCAAATGGTCCTGGTATGTACAGGACATATATATTTATATGTAATCCTGCCCATACAGATGGTCAGATGCCAGCTATGAATCAATAGAATTTATGAAGCTTTGCCGAAGGTACTCATAGCTGCAAGTTGCACACATGGGTGCTTTAAGTGCTAAAAAAGGCCCTGCTTTCTTCACACCTGAAGTATGGGCCCATAGCCCCTACACCTACAGAATTCACAAGCCAGTGCATGATAGCCTGCGCACAGGGAATTTTAAATGCAGACACATGACCTCAGATTCCACTCATAAAGGGTGATCTGTACTGCAGTGTTTGAGACCTACAAGTGCAAACACAGCAGAGGCACTACGGGGCTGATGTGAAAAAATAATTATTCTATGTAGAAAGGAAGTTGGCTTGCTTTGAGCAGAGGTGTTAATAGACTAGCCTTTTTCCCCAACACCAGCCTGCTTACCTGAAAATATGAAAACATCTACTGACGCAGAGTTGTATTTATTTGAGATGGGTATCATATCCCACACATGTTAAATGTCTTGCTGCATTTCAGACTAAGATGGTACTTAATCTGAATGCCAGTTATAAGAGTCATTTACTAAAAAATAAGCCTTGGACAACTGTGCTGCAATTTTAGTAATTTGGGGGCAGAGCGGTATGCAGTTCATAGTATACAAACAGGGCTGAATTTAAAAGAGCAGCTTCAGAATAGATACCTTCCCCCCTTCCACCGGGCTGGGGATAGTTAATAAGAGCTGGATCTTGAATGACAGTAACAAGATAGGGAGTTGGCACAGAGAAGACTTACTTCATCACAGAGATCCTCCAGAGTAAGAATAAAACCAGCGGCAACTGGAGCAGAGAAAAGAGGGAACGATTACAGAGATCTATGGTAGACAAGGTATTTGGGTCCCTCTCAAAGGCAGCATAACTGTTTCCTAAACAAGGTTTCTTCTCCTCCTCCTGTCTCCAAAATTTTCAATTGCAATCAATGGTAATTCCCAGGCAGCGGGAAGAGTGAGAACACTTGGGTATACACGGCATTAGTAAATTAAGCACTGGGCCATCAGCTGTTCTGGCTGCACCTGAGTAACATCCCCCTCACCTCCTGCTTTTCTCCATCAGCAGCAAATTGTTTCCTCTGCCAGGATAAGCATGCACATAGTAGGTCCCTAACCCTATAAAAATGAGTCGGGCCTGAAAATAGGCAAGACAAAGACCTATAGAAAATGTTTAAACTAAGTCAGACACTACTGAGACAACCAAGCAGTCGTGCAGCTGTGCCTGCAGGCTGGGTGGGATCCCAGTGAGACCACACTGAGGGAGCGGGACAACCTCCTCACCTGCTTTCCTTCCAGCTGAAACTGCAATAGGCATAAGCCAGAAAACACCTCACCAACAGCAATACAAATGTGAGTGTCTAGGAGTGAAGCTCTGTTGAGGTAAAGTAGGCAGCAGTGACCAAGAGCACTTGCTCTCCCAGCAAATCCCTCGTACCCCAGGGATGTGCAGGACAGGCATGGACAGGCAAGATAAAGTCTGCATCTCCTACCTTGCAGTCAAAGTATGTAGCTACTCCTGCTTGGTTCTGAAGCTCTTTTGGATAGACTTTGGGTAAGGATAGGAAAGGATAAACTGTGTTGTCTCAGGTTGGATACACCTTCCCTTACATTTTATTTCCAGCCTAAAGAGGTTTGGAAGAGGGTCAGTATCTAAGGTCATAAATTTGTCTCCTACGGTAGGAAAGTAGACATAAAGCTGCTAGGACACTCAGTGGAAGATGCTGCTGGTCAGATGCTGATCTGTAAGGCAGGGGGTCCCTGGACATCCACACCCCAGTGGAATTCCTCCCATAACTGCTTCCTTAGGACTCTATTGTCCCTTGTTTTAGCATCTCTGCAATAACCCAGATCTAGAAGAGGAAAGGGGGGAAAAAAAAAATAATGACATTTGCATCATGTACTTCTATCTATGTAACTCTTACATCTGCTTCTATGAATTGATCCACCTACTTTGCTCCTCCCAGAACTTAGACTGTCTGCCCTTCAAGGGACGACTTTGCTTTTGCTCTGTTTGTGGAAATGGGTGTGTGTATTTGGTTGTGTTTAGTTTTTTAGTGCCGGTTTTATATGCTCTAAAATAAGTTGCAAGGCTGCTTGCTTTATGGAGCTACACTACATAAAGAAATAATTTCTCACCTACAGCCCAAGGCAGATCATGCAAGGTCATTTGCTAAGATGTTGGAGTGCTAATATGTGGTATGCATGGGCACCTTTTACATGTATCATCCACACCTACTTGCCTGGAAGCAAATCAATAACTCCCTACACCAAAGCTCATGTTTGTCTACTCTTATTAGAGGTGGGATGGTGCCCTAAGGACGGCCACCGGCATTCCATTACTTAGGATCAGCGCCTGAGCAAAATGGAAAGGCTGCTAAAAATAAGCAACATTTGCTCATTGGTATAAATAACAAAAGCGAGAGAGAAAGAAAAACAGAAAGAGAACAAGACGAAAATGAAAACTGGCCCCAGACCAGGCCTTGCAGACTGACTAGTCACCTCCTCATTGCCAATTCTGTCACCATCTCCAGTATGGGCGAGATACTCGCCACTGCCAAGTGCCCTCAGCTTCTTTCCTGGGAGGACCATTACTTGCAGATTCTCAGTGGGCCTGAGCACAGGAGGTAGCTCCCACAGCACACGTGTCTTTCCCTAAGAGGTTCGGGGCTTGGGCATATTGAAACAAGGAGGCAGCACTTCACAAGCCAGCACACAATGCCAATGTGATCCCTGCAGTAGCTTGTGAAGCAAGTATTTAGTTTATCTCTGTTTCGTTTATAAAGGGAATTATTTGGCGGGGGGGCAGGGAGGAAGGGTTGCACTCCCATAAAGCTATCATCATTAAAAACTTTATCCTCTCTTTATTAAAATAGAAATAACTTTTGGATCCCCGGTTTTCTAACAGACTTCCCTAGCAAATAGTTCCCAGAGCACACTTGGCTGCCTATTCTCAAGTACTAAAGTTGAGAAAGCTAAGAAGTGCCTGTCTATATTTGGAGGAAAATAAGACGACTGGGCTAATTAAAAATTCACCCTTGCCCTGTATGCCTAAAAGCACTGCACACCCCTATGGCACCAGACGTTTCAGAGTGCGCTGCCCTGCCATACAACTGGGAAGTTTAAAGTCAGGTATGCTTCTGGTTACTTTTCATTTTAGGCTGTCATTAATAAAAAGGAATAATAATTGGGAACCAGCTCCCAAGTAGCAGACTCGATTTTTCCTCTGCTTCTATTTCATGTATTCTATTGTAATAAAGCACACACACACAAAAACTCTATTAGCCCTACAATTAAACAAATAACGGTATTAACAACTCCCACTCACCACCTTAAGCAGGTTTAGCTGGGAGAGCTGAAGCAGCTGTCTCTGTCCTGTGTCTCTGCCAGAGGTCACCATCCTGCAGCGGGATCAGCTGATCCTCCTGGATAAACTCCTGAGCAAGTGCAGTCTACAGGCTGCAGCATTAACATAAACCACCTCCAATTTCAGTTTACTCTGGCAGTAACCTCCTAGAAAAATAAAAGGGAGGAAACCTAGGGCTGGTAACTGTTTCATCTCTTAGTATCAGATAAATCCACCTTTGATTACATTTCAAAGCCCTAAAAAACAGAACAGTCAAGAGGTTTATAATAATGTTCTGGCTTGCCATGAATTAACATGAATTCTTGTAATGAAAAAGGTCACTAGCATAACCATTGAAGCTCTTATTTTAGCAGTGTTAAGAAAGGGCCTCTAAAAGTTTATCCAGGTATGCGTAGAGTTTAAACATTTTCAAAAATAGCTATAGCTGCTAACTCTATGAAATTATTTCCAAACCTAGGACTAGGACAAATTTGGGTATGTCCATATGGCTCCAACCGTGTTGCAATATCCAAGCTATCGTAGCTACAATATGAGTTTTCAAACAGTAGAAAGATGAGAGAAGGACAAGGTTTCTACTCCAGTGAGGTTATTTTTCATGTCAGATCAACAGATGACTGGCTCAAAAGCTATCAATTTCTCTCTGGCATCCAAAGTGGAGATACAAATACTTATAGTGCATTTGCTTACTGGTAACTATAGAGAAAACAGCAGGTGGTTACAGTTCAGTTTCTGGTGCACACATTTCACACTGTCAAATTCACACAAAACACAGGAAGATGTTGGGTTTGAGTAACGTGTGAATGAGGAGAGCGCTAAACAGTAAGTATACCTTGAAAGCAGGAAAATGATACAAAAGGAGTGCCACGGTCTCCACAGTGCTGGGAGTGTGTGCAAGAAGAGAAGATTAACAAATGAGGGCAAGATTTATTATGCTTAGTATGGAGTGTGATGCTAAGGCTTTTGAGGCTGGGAGGTGGGGGCAGACTGAAACAATGAAGAACTTTCAGAAGGAGAATGGTTGGTGATATCCGGGAGGGTTTTGCTTTACAGCACTTGAACCACACTTATCTAGCTGCAATACCACAAAGCCCTCGTATAGATGCATTGTGCTAAGATGAGAGGACCTTCTGTTGTGGCTTTCACCGCACTTGTCCTAGCCTCCTACGTAGAGTTCGCGCTGATACGGCTCCAGCTAGCCCCAAGACATCAAACCCTGACACAACTACTTCACGCACCTCTCTCACGTCGCCCTTCCGAACAGCACGGGCAAGCCCTTTTCCTCCCGGTCACGTTTGTAACCGAGAGTTTCCCTGCAGCTAAGGCAAACTCCGAGTAGTTATATCTGTATAGAGACGAGCAGGATCTGGTGTCTAACAGGTAAACCCTGCCCAAAGTCAGCCTCTAAAACCGCCATGCTACGTTTTCAGGACTATCTTATTTAAATGATCTAGAAACATTGTAAGTACGAGACAGGAGGAGAGGGAGTGTGACACTGCTGGCTCGAGGCACACGTGGCAAGGGCAGGCGCGGAGCCAGCCAGCTCCCGAAAGGCAGGGGAGCCAGCCCCGCTCCAGCCCAAAACAGCTCTCCCTGCTATTCCCGTCACGGGCCGCTCCGCAGAGCCTCTGCCAGCCCGCGGAGGAGGGCACAGGCACATGATAAGGATAAGCAGGAACTGAAACGAGATGGCACCGAATTAATTCCCCTGTGCGTGACCTATGCACTAGATTTTCTGGCATCTCGAAAGGCGCAAAGAGAAACGCACTGGAGTAAGTAGGGCCCTGCGTCAGCAAAACGCTTCATTTCTCACCTGAAACACCCAGGTTGGCGGAGCTGCAAAGGTAAGGATTACTCACCGTTTCCAAGTGCGGTACCCACGTGTTTAAGACATGACTACGAAGGAGCAGGCAGAGTATTCATCTCGCTTTCCTTTCCTCCTTCTTTAAAATAACTTAAGAGTGCACAATGAAGATGTGAGAGATGCCATTTCTGCTCTCAAAAAATCAGGGCAGGGAGAAGGAGTCCAGTGATTTATTACCAGGCAACACATCTACTATGAAACACTGTGAATGACCAAAGAGCAAATACGATGACATCATCACAAGTACGAATAAAGTAAAAACTGAAGAAGAAAAGGCTTTCTCTTCAGCTTGCCTAGCGAGAGTAGTTCAATCAAGCAAATAGAAAAAAAGTCTTGACAATTGTATTCAGTTAAGAATTGGGGAAGATCTGTAAATACACTTAAAAATGAAGGTCACCAAATCTGACCTGTATTGTTCAGCCAATGAAATTTCCTCCACTTACACTTTTGTCTATGGCTTTTTGCTTGCTGCAACTTTTTTATTGAATATGTCAGCCAACAAAAGGAAATAGCAAAACCAGAAAGGAGACAAGGCATTCTTTTTCTGGGAAACTGGAAACTAATTCAGCAAAGTGGGTCAAAGGAAATGCTGAAAAATACAAACCCATCCTATGGTTTAACTTAAGCCAGAAAGTACCAGCCTACACACAGTTTTTGTGGCACTTAATAGATACTTCAAATTTGGTTTAGAAATCAATAGAGAGAAAGTAGAACAGTCACCCAATGTGGATAAATAGGCCACAGCATTTGGGACTCTGGAAAAGGCTATTCCAATAAAATAATATAGTGGCAAACATGCATTTGCCGAAGATCCTACAGGTCCCTTTCCATCAAGAAAGACTCGCACTGAGAAATGCAGGAGCCTGTTACCTGTTTATCCACTAAAGCTGCAGGTTAAAGAGAGGTACCTGACAGAAAGTTAGGGCAGGAGGGGGCTGGAGATCAGGAGAAGCTCCAATGACAAACCATCTCCCTACTTTAAATGAGGCTGATGGTGGCTTTAGTTGCATCACAAGGGAGCAAAGCAACGGAAGAAGCCCTCCCTCACAGCTGGATTAAGAGATGGTAAACAAGGTGGATTTGTCCATCTCCGTAGTCCTCAGGGAGGAGAAAGCAGCTAAACCAGGAAACAAGAAGAATAAAAGGGTGGTAGCAGAAAGGAGTAGGGGAAGAAGGTTGAGGGTTTGGAGGAGGGATTACCTAGTCCAAGAACGTACCACTGGGAAAGGTTCCAGCTGGCTACAAGCATCACCACCTACTTGCAGGCTGGCTGGTTTGGACCAGGCTCTTCTGGGGAGCACTGTGAGCAGCAATAGGTGCACTAGAGAGGTGGGGAGGCCTCATCACAGGCTGTTTTGTCAAACTCTGTGGCGCTCCATGGCTGTGTCTTATGCCAGCTTTCTCCCTCAGAGCAAGTTTCAAGGCGAAAATGTTTGCAGCGAGTAAAACCTTTGAAGGGAAACGGCAAGTACTGAGGAGGATTGTTTGCAGCCATCAGACTTGTGCCCTATTTTATGCCTACAAATGCAAAGTAAATGAGAGGTGATTTGGCAATGGTGCGAAGAGGCTGTCCCTCTGAAACGCCAACCTTTCCCTCAGTTTCAGGCTATGCCATGCCTCCTATTTTACTTTCAAACAGCTAACTGGCAGAGAAATCCATGATGTAAGCTAGTAACTACACAAAATTAGCTCTAGCCAACTGTGAATTTATTTGTTCTTTCTATTTGCAGCCTCTCCTTTGCTGAAACATAAAACTTGGTACAAGTCAGCATATTTCACCACATTTAAAATTATAACAACAAGGGCAAAGGCACAAATAAAAATATCACTAATGCAAAAGATTAACAAAAATCCAGTCTAGGGACAATCATGGCAGCAGAGCAATTTAGTATACCTGAACTACTTTACTGCCATCTTTCGTATTCTAGTTCTAGTCTAGCCTTTCTACTGTCAAAAAAAAAAAAAAAAAAAAACCAACCAAAAAATATAATCTCTTCCTATGGATTATATAAAAATAAAAAAAAAGAAAAAAGAAACAACAAAAAAAACACCACACCCAAACAACCCACCAAACTAACCATTCTTCATGCTGATTTGTGGAATAAGACTTTTTCTGCAAGCTTTAAGTAGGTCTATGTGATTAACAGCAAAATAAACACCACTTGCCAAATAAACCTGCACTAATCTAATCTAACAGCATCTAACCACTCTCCGTGTTTCCCTATTGTTATACCCCATGGAACGATTCTGCTAGCCCTCCCCTAAACCCGATGCTTCCTGTACCTCCTGCATCTCAAAGGCATGCAAATGAATCCGTAACAGCTTTTCCCCCTTCCTTGACACATACACTTTTTTTACTTTTCTTTTCTTAACAGGCTAGAAGCAAACACACATGTATTTATTTACATTGTGATAGTCTCCAAAGGCTCCATCCAGCGCTGTGGTTAAAGCAAACAACCAATCAGCAAAGCAAGTCCAGAGTTCGAGCAGCAGCAATCACTGCGCTGAGCTGAGCTCATCCGCTGGCAAACTTCGGCGTGCGGCTACCTGCAAAACAGAGAAGTGCTCACTGGACTCCAGCAGCACTGCAAGGTATAATTGCTTCCTCCACTAAATTGTTTGGCATTTAAATAATGGGAATGTATTTTCTCTTAAGTAGGGTTCTCTACCCTTTACATTGTCATAAAAACTGATTTCTGTCACCTCCATCGATATATATGAGCTATTGCGATTAGGCACAACCTTTACTCCCAGTCAGTTAAATCTATGCGGATAGGTCATGCGTTATTAGACCAAAGCCAGAAAACACAGCCAAATGGAAGTATGGTTTCTTAACTTAGATAAGATTAAACAAACAAAAAAAAAAAAGGTCAAGGGCAGCATTTTCAAACATAAGGGCAAACAATAGGCCCCTAAATTTGTACTGGGTCACACTAACTGAAGCCCCATCCTTCTTTAGAAATCTATTTCAGCTAAATAGGATCGTTCTGGTTTAATAAGTTCTATTTTGGTTAAATCCCTGACAACATACCTATGAAGCAGTCTGCAGACTTTGAACAGCAGAGCACAGCACATAGTTCCACCAGGACTCCCCACCACCGGAAACTACGGGGCTGTCACTGTTGGTTGAGATATACTTGTGTCCCCTTGCCATGCAATTACTTACTGCAAATCTTAGTTACTCCAGTAATCAGCCTACACAACTTACCTTGCTGCGCAGAGCACATCCTGACCAAATAACCATGGAGTCACTTTTTCTTCCTGGTTGTGCGATACAGCTTCTGAAAACGCATCACTTCAGGACGGAATAGAAACAAAACAGCAAGGCTGGCTCTAGCACAAACCAGAGGACTGCCCCTCCCAGTCTCCACATCGTCACACTGGGCTGTAAAAGGTGACAGTCAAAACAGCAAGAGCTGTCAAGGGTTACTTTTTCCATGGTGTTTACCTAGTGGGAATCTTTAAGAAAATAAACCCAGGCTTCAGGTGAGACTGTGTCAGTAATATTAGGCAGGGGTCACTGAGGTGCCCTGTCCCCGCTTAAAAGAATTTAAGCTTGCATTTGTATTGGAGGAGGTAGAAGGTAGGAAACTTGCAGCTGAAAATAGAGATTATTCCCAAATTTTGAGGCCAAGAAATGGCTACCAGCTGAATACAAAAGACCTCTCCCCTTCCCTAATGAATCAAAACAGACATTTCAGGAAAAGTGGGCACCTCCAGATGTTCTCCTGAACCACCTGCAAATATCCAAGCATATTTAAGCTGAGCTTTAAGCAGATGTCTGGCAGACAGCGTCATCCCACTCTTGCAAGCAATTCACTGTGTGGCCTTAAATAAATCACTTGCATATGATCAGCACTCGAGAAGAAGGTTTTCTGCTCCTTTTCTTTTCATGTATGGAGGCGCTATATGAAAACAGGCAGAAGAATTGGCTGTTATAGCCGGGGGGGGGAGTTGATATTTATTTATAGGGAATCTTCATTTTCTTTGTTTTGGAAAGAGATTTTTAAATGAGATCACTGTACCACAAAAGACCACTGTGAGAAAGGGGAATTTTCAGTTGGCCCTGGTGACAGGTAATATTCCAAAATAACACAAATATCTGAGAAAATATTTGAAGACAAGCTTTCATTAGAGAAAATTAGGGATTGCCATAGCTCAGAAAGAAGAGAAGCAGCCATCTAAGAGCTTGACAGAAAATATAGTGTTCCTCTCCCTTGCATTTGAAGGTTACCTTTACTGTTGGCGAGACTGTCCCTCTGCAGAAGGGGTGAGCAAACAAAAATGCATCCCATATATCTGCTGATCTTCTGTACTTAAGTTTCCCACAAGGTTCCTTGGGTTTTCCTCCCACTTATCAGCTATTTATACTGCTCTGCACGTCCAGAAACCAGTTAATTGGTATCAGTAGAGCATGTACACGTCTATAACCTAACCCAACTAGTAAAAGATGACTCTGCCTGTAGCTCTGCTTTTAGGAACTGCCGTTTGAACTAGGCAGCACCGAGGACGGATCAAAAAAACCCTGGGTGAAACGCGAGGTAGGTTACAGCTGGATAGTAAAATGAAATTGGGTTTTCTGAGGCCCCTTTCCCCACAGCCCCGGCGCTGCGCTCCCCAGGTGCTGCCCTCATGCCCTACAGATACTCATGAGCTGCAGTACAAAGCACAGTTGGCAGCTAATTTGGATTTAGCCATTTCGCACTTGCAAGCCAGGGATTCAAAGCCAAATACCCCGGCCCCCTCCTTACTTTCCAACACAGAAACAATTTAAAACAGATCTAACACCTATGTAGTACTGATTTGGTTATCTTCAAAATCCCCATTGTTCCGTTTAAAGAGCATATCCTCCTAGAATAGCCTCCTTTTGATAAACAACTCCTCCTGCATGTCAGCCAAGCAACAGTTTTGGTCTTTATCACAAGTGGACCAGCAGCAGAAACAGTGTGTGGCGAAGCGGGGGAGGAGGGGGTTTTAGCTGAAAATAGAGTTCATTGTCAGCTGGACTTTAGACTCAGGTTTTTAAATAGGTTTTGGAATGTGGATATGAAGCGGTTAAAAGAACCCTACCTCCAGCCCTTAAAGGAAGGAATGTCTAGTCACACGCTTAAAAGCATCGTAGGACCTCAGGTAATGGGGTCGCTTGTGCGTTGTGCACAGAAGTTTCTTGTAGAAGAAGGTCAAAATACACAGGAAGCAAAATATTAATTCCGCGGGAAACAAAAAATAAATTTCTTAAATAAAAACACATAACTCTAAAGAACCTGTTTTAAACAAACAGTTTCAAAAAGGGATGGTTAAATTTAAATGCCTATTACAAAAAAGCCCACAAACATAAAACTACAAATATAATTTTTAAAAGTTATATAAGCCAGAGACTTTTGTGCCTTTTACACAGTTTGTAGGAAATTAATAAAGTTGCTACAAATTATAGATTTTTTTTTTTTTTTTTTTTTTTACATTCCATGTATGCACCTGGGGAAATGTGACCATTTCTGGTGTTTATTTTATGAAAAATATCATTGGCATGAATCTATAATGACACTACATAGTTTGATTGTATATTTTACTTCAAATATCCCCTCAGCATGGCTGAAAATAGTTTTACTTTTTCAATTCTCAGGACTAGTTGGTATAAGGGCGTGATGAAAACACTCAAAAATCTTCCACAAAAGAAAATAAAACTCTTATTTTGCGTGTTCCATTAAGAGCAAGCTACCCTAAGAAAATCGATCTTTGAAAAGCTGATATGACTGACTTTAGTAATCACCAGCACGTGTGGGAAACAGTAAAATGAAAAAAAGGCGTGTCCAAACACAAAAAGTGATGACCAACGTAAAATACAGGCTAAATACCGTTTATAGTCTAGCTTCTGGAAACCACACAACTCTTGGAATATCCATGTGTTTTGCTAGCAACCGCATAAAACGTTCCTGTAGTTAGAGAAGAGGCAGTATTCCTATCGTATTCTTATGTTAAAAAAATGCTCTTCGGTCCACAAGCCGCCACATCACTTTGTTCTAAAATGTTTGCTGAAAAGCCGTAAGTGGCCCAAACAACACAAACTTCAACATCTTCAGCAGTGCTATCTCCTGTCAGGGCTAACTGACAGCACACCCGGGCCACGGGGTGACCCCAGCTCACACAAACAGGCGAGACCTCGGATAAGACGGTTGAATTTGGAAAACGCTGGCGGTCGGCGCTGCCTCGTTTCTAGGTTTCCCACAGATAGAGCATCTGGGCAGCGTTAACTGTGGCATCCTGTAAACACTGGCTGGATGATAATAGAGTATAGCGCAGGCAACAAAGTGACTGTGTAAGACTGTTTTCCTCTGTTTTGGTGGTAATCAGATGGCATAGCCAAATGTTGTGCCTGTGGAAACGAGCTCTGGAAGTAGTTAAAGAAGTGTTTACAGCACAGTCTGCAACAGATAAGGAGACAAGATGTTCTTCAAAAGTCAGGAAAACCTATCTAAGCATAAGGTTTTTTTCTTCTGTTCAACACCAAGAGCCACAGACACCACAAACGCAATTCCAGCCAGACAATTGGACTGGCTTTTCAGCAGATTTCCAGCGTTAGGGGCCAGCAAAGCCTTGGTCCACATATGGCAAAACTCCCCACTGGTCAGAGGTGACAGAAGTTCTCAAAAATTCTTACGTATAAGTCAATAAACTTTTTAGATCTTGCCATTTCTATTTAAATAGGCCAATCACAGCCTATATATACATACATATACGCAAATCATCAAATGAGATAGGAAAAACTTGAATATAATTGTGTCATTGATAGGAAGGAACTAATGCTGATTTTCTTTTTACTACTGAGTTTTTCTGCATCTTGGTGGCAAACATAAGATATTGCCTCAATTGAATTTTCTACAGAAATACAAGTTAGTGCCGTTCATTCAAGGGTCCATACTAAGAAATGAGCGGCAGCAAGGAATCGCAATCAGTGAACTGATCTTCCTCCCATTTATGATCATCTAACTTCCTTGTAACAACTACAGTAACTGCTGCTGCTGCTGCAGAACATCTGCTTTAAATCCGTTTTGGCTAGCCTTTGCTGCACTTTGGTGGTTGAACGGAGGAGGATGACTTCTTCATGTGAGCAGTCTCCAGAAGTTCTACCTGGACTGCTGACGAGCACTCACCCACAGTACGAGAGCCTAGTCTGTGCAGCTCATTGAAAATTTCATAATTTGTTAAAGATGCACTAAAGGAAACTAAGTAACTCCGATAAATACAACAGTTGTTTATGCTCATAAGAACCGAGAAAGCTGCTATTATAATGAGGACAGTTGGCATTTTACCTTCATCTCGGATTCAACTGCATGAGAAGAGATACAAACTATCTACTCCTGCAGAGACTCTTGCTTTCACGAGTTTGGGGGTTTTGTTTGGTCTTTTTTGAAACTGAAATAAAGCATACGGTATGGTTGTTCTCCATGTAAAGGAAGATAAATGCTTTCCATCTTTTAAAGTCAGCTACAACTGAAAGGAGCTTAAAGACCAAAAAAGGAGAAAAGCAATAGATTTCTTTTTAAGGGAAAATAATGGATTTACCTAGTAAAGGAAAGATTTAAATTTAAGGACTTTGAGCAATATTGCTGGAAAAAAAACAGTCCATGCTGTCTATCATGCAGCAGAGTGAAAAACATGCACGTAGCAATTATGTGCAGATATGTCACTGAGGAAACCTAATACTGTGTTATGGAATTAAACAGAGAGATGAAAATTAGCTGCAAACTGAAGGTGGGGAGGAACAGAGTCCAATTTTGGACCTAGGGCTCTGACAGCATGCATTAAGTATTCAGAATACAAGCTCAGGATCGTCAAGATTGCTGTGAAGGGAATCTAGGTTCATTTCAATGACACAGAACAACTCCTTTCAGGAAGTCAAATCATACTGCAGAAAAGTAGAGCCACATCAGATAGCAGAGGGGGTTACAGCAAAAAGAGAGTCCCCTGTTCTCAGTGCTCCTTGGTGTAGCTTCTACAAAATAAACATTTTTCTCCCACTTTCCCTTACTTTTCTTTTTAACAAATTTGCAAATGCTTATGAAAAGAAAACAGAGACAAGATTGCATCTGGTTTGTCTATGGCGCCATTTGTTGCTATAGGGAGACTACTTGGAAAAGGTGATGAGTGGTAAGTTGGTGAATGATATTAATAGAGAAACAATAGACAAATTGCTCTCAGTGCTGTGGTTAACCCTTTAGTGTTCACATTTTGGTTTCTCCCTCTTCTCTGGGAGGCCCAAGCAGAGGATAATAATTACATCTCCCTGCACAAGCTGCTGATTGTTTTCCGCCCCAAAATGTTAGCATTTTTCTCCTTTTCACTTCCATGAGCACTATGTAGTAAAAACATTTTTGGAAGCCACGGGGGAAGCAACCCACTGAAATGTTCTTTTTCTTTTTTTTCCTGATTCGGGTCCTTAAGCAGAACTGAACAACATTTCAGACTTTAATAAGAAGGATGATTTGTACCCTCAGCACAAGTCAAACACCATCTAACGTGGTATTTTCTCCTGAAGGTGTAGGTATAGAATGCATAGGTTTTAAAGGAAAAAATGCCACCACTGGAACCCACCGAGCCGAGAGCCGAAACATGCAAACCACTAAGTACTTACTGTAAAGATGTAACTTTGATGAATGCAAAAAGCATCCCTTCAAGAGCCTTTAATAAAGAAAAAAAAAAAAAAAAAGGCCACATAGAAATGATTTGCAGTTTCCCAATGAGCACATCAATTTACTTAATTAAATATTGCTTTCAAAGTTTCAGTTACAATAGCTCTTGTCCCTTGCCAGTTGCAGTGAGAAAGATACATTGAACAAGGATGTCAGCTGAATACTAGGCATTGATATTAATGCCAACTGTCCAAAGCCCTGCCAAGTCGCTGACGTTTAGAGCGAGGACTCCCTCGTTTTCAGCTCTTTTTAAGGCTTTGTCAAAGTACTGAAATTCTAGGAGCCCATTTTTGTGCATTTTGCGGAGACATACAAGACCGTTTATTTTCAAACAGGACAAGATCCCTCTCCCATGCTGAGGTTTTTTTAATGGAAAGCGTTTGTGTCACATACTGTTTTCGTTTTCATTGCTGACTACCAGATTTTGGTCCCACATTTTGTTTCATTAGGTTTAAGCTCACTTTGCAAGTGCGCTCATATCTTAATTACGATTTAAAAAAAAAGATTCCCTCCCTAAAAATGCCAATCGTTCTCTGAAATGAATCTCTCACACTCAGATCGATACAGAGAGACACCTACATTTTTTTTCCTGGTTTCTCATTTCTGCACAAGACATAGAAACTCAGATTTCTGTAGTTTTGCCTGCATCCTCAATTAACTCCGGCCTAGTAATTTTTAGTAGAAGAAATTATTATTTTCTCCTTCATCTATAAAGCTATGTTTCTAAGTAAGGGAAGAAGCCAAGAACAAACCAGTTTCAAGCAAAAGTGCCATTCTGCAGCTCCCTGAGCATCAGGATTGAAAGGTAAGATCATACAAAGAGCAATGAAAACAGTGAAAACAAAAATGTTGGGGCTTTTTCCCCCTACTTGCTTCTTTTTTACTTGCAGTGATAGAGGCATAAAAAGCAGCAATAAGATTTGTCTAGTGACACTGGGGGCAACACATATATACACACCTATGGAACCTGTTCAGTAACCAGCAGGCTTAATATTGACTTCAATTCCTCTGAAACAGGAATTGCATTGATGACATTTCTTGTAAGCGGGTGCTTCAGCCCTGACTCTTGGTGGGGCTGTCTTGGTCTTGTGGACTTTTAAGGTGAGACGCATAAATAATTGGTCACTGATACTGCCTAATCACTGTCTTTGTTGTCAACTTCATTCCAGAGGCAACTGCGTTTTAACTTCGAGTACTGAAGACATGCAGCTAAAACTCACATCTTCTCAAAATTAAGTGAATGGAATTTTGACATTTTCCCTTTGACATTCTCAAAATCCTCTCTTGTGCTGCCATCCCATCCAAAGTCAAATGTATAGGGAGCATACACAAAGTATAAAACCTTGCCCTTCTGAAGTTATATTCAAGGACTCATACTTTCTTTCTTTCTTTTTTTTTTATGACCTGTAGTTAATCCTATTTTAATGCCTAATATTAGACAAGTGAGCTGCTTATTTGCTTGGGCATAAACCAAATTATTTTATATCGTAAGGTCTGATCCATATTTGTAAATTTATATTTTAGGACACATCACTTTTAACTCACTGAATAAAGGCTTTCTTTAAAGAGTAGTGTCATCTTAAAAAGCACAATATGTCAAGACTCGTTTATAGTAAATTATATTTTAGTGTAACACAAACACTAAATAATAACCCAGCATTTTTAAAAGGGAGTTAAAAAAAAAAAAAACCCACGTCTAGTCCTGAATTCCTATGACACACCTATAGGTCTTCAAAACAATATTTCCACACCTCTCAAGCAGCACCTTACCATGTGCCTTAGAGTTAGTCTTTTAAGCAGAGTTAGAGACTTGGATTCCAAACGTTTAATCTAAATGCCATCTCAGGTTTGAAACAAATGTCACTGTGGTATACAGCCATGGGAAGGGAGGGGAAAAAAAAAAAAAATCTGAATTGTCACTCTCCAGACCTACTATCGTCAGAAAGAACAGAGGGTGCTGAACACCTCATAAGCTCGAGTTCTGCATTTTAATTTAATTACAACTGTAATTCTACTCAGAAAACAAAAAACAATAACTGAATGTCTTCTTCATGATTCCCTAGTGCATAAATTGCACGTTGCATGTTCTCTCATTGCTTTGTCCAGGCCTCCAAAGCCTTAGAGAGACTGTTGCACCATTTCTTGAGGCATTTGTCCCAAAGTTTCAATGGCAAACCAAATAAGAGGCAGAGAATAAAAGGGACTATAACAGCAGAGGGTGATTCTCTCTGTTGTGTAACATCACAGCTTGAAATTATAATGAAATTAGTCATACAGAAAAAAGCAAACTTATAAATCATATTACATATAAAAACGCTTCATATTCTTAAAGAGCTCCTCATCTGCCAGTGAATTCATGAGCCGGTTTTAAGAGGCTCGCACCACAAAATTTTGCCTACAGAACCAAAGAGGCTGGATGAACAAATGTGGGAATGAAAGACCACGTGTTAAGTCTTTGAACTTACAGGTGTGAGCTTGGTGCCTTCAGCAGGATGAGCTGGCAGGTAGACTGGGGTCTCTTTACTGCTGCATTTTTGCCACTTTCCTGCAATGCTGGCTAACATCCGACCGATTTCTGTCTCTCCTTGTAAAACAATACATCATCCTCATCCTGATGGCCCCAGCTAACATACCCAGCGCTCAAATCGCTCATTTACATCTAGAGTTCCTTCTATTTTTTTATGACAAGAGCAATGAGGCTAAAAATAAATAACTCTATGTTTTTCTTTTATGAGCAAAAGTATTTCCACAAGTCATCGAATCTGCTTCTCCCCCCCCCCCCCCCCAAATCTACATACAGCCCAACAGATCCTAACATCTGGCATTGCGCCCTTCAGTCAATCCTGGAAAAGGGCCATTTAATGCACACTGAAATAAAGGCAGACTAACAGCATTTATTCAATATAGTGTGATTAGTCACTATTACTTACTTAAAGAGGCTTTTCATGTGCTCCAAACACTGTTCACATGCAACGCAACTGCACTGGGTGACATGCTGGAAGGCAGCAGCTAACTGCACAGTTGTGGAGAAAGAAGAATGCAGTGACTCAGGACAAAAACCCAGCTCGCCCAGAAAATGCTGTGTGCTCTTGGATGTTTACAAAGAGCAGACAGACCTTTTCGATGTTGTTTTCAAGGACACGTCAGATGCCTCGTACTATGGCAGAAGCCAGAATTTTGTTTCCCTTCTTCCAAAGGATAAAGGGCTGAATCAACCATTACTGCAGGTCCTGCAGTCCCAAGGAGTCTGTAGTTTTTCAAACCTAAAAGTGAGAGGCTTTCAAGTAGCAGCAGTGTCTTCACACACACACACACACACACTCTTTAAAAAAGAAAAAGCAGCTCTTTCAATATAAGTTGCTCTTGAGAGGTCTACATTGTGGTATGCTTTTTCATTCATCCTTCTTGGTTTTATCAAGCAAGGATGACTAATGTGCTATTGTGATGCGCTTTTCTCAGAAACGTGGCCAACTGAGGCTGCTTCCACCGTAGTTCCATGGGTGTTTAACATTAAAAAAAGAGCCCTCAGCCGGGCAATGGTAAGTCATTACACCCCGCTTTAAAACAACAGGCCCCATACATAAACCATGCTCTCATGCAAATCTGACCTACCTAATGTTGAAATCTTCCAAGGTCAGGAAGATTTCACAAGTAATCCCATGTGTCCCATAGCTGTAAAAGTGGTGTTACTTTAGCACCACAGTGAGCAGCTCATTTGCCTCCAACAGCTCATGGTGGTACGCTCCCAAGTTTCTTACAGCTTGGCCAGGAAGTTTAGATGGGCCAAACGTCTTCAGAACCATTCATCCTCTGCCAAAAAATACTCTTCCAGCTCAGCTTACACACAATTTAACCACCTGGGATAGACTAACAAGTCTTTATGCCGCACACACTCACACACACAAAAAAAAAAAAAGAGGCATATTCTAGACTGTATATATGAGATTAACATGAAACCCCTGACTTCAGCCGGGCCAGGATTTTACTCCTTGTCCCTACAGACCGCTGAATATTCATTTTAGGCCCTAAGATACAAAGGCCAAATAGCACCCCGGAGTCTGATCGGTAAGGAAGATAGTACAGTTTTGCTACGAGAACACTTGAAATCATTCCTTGAAAACTGGAATAGTGTTTTCAAGTGACCGCGTAGGTCAGTAAAGTTTGTTGTAGCATAAGCCATTAGTTCGCATTTCAAGATCTGCACTTTTTCACCCCTTCTGCCAAATGAACCCTTGTCTTTCCATTTCTTCTGCATAAGACTTGCAGGTTCAAACTCAGCTCTAAAACTGTGCGCTTCTGTGCAGAAAAGGACTCCTGACTTTTGACTGTGATATTCACAGGGGCCTACAGTTATCTACACAAAAAGGTCATTAAAAGAGCATTTTTGAATAGCATTACTAGATATTCTTAAATGCGTTGCTCAGCCAGAGTAAATACAATCACTTTATTCATCTCTTCATGGAAAGCTTACACTTATTCATGCCTCATTAACCTAAAAATCCTTCCAGCATGTTTATCATCCTTTACTGTCTTTGTGATTTAAAAAGAGAAAATTTTATTACCCTAATCAAAGGTATGAAATGTTCCTCTGAATCACGTTATTATACGATACATGCCTCCACCTTATAAGGATGCCTTATAAATCTCCTTCCTTATAAGAAGCAGGAACAAAAGGAATAAAAATGTTAAATTAGATTAATCTCGTGGGCCCAAATCAGCCGTATCTGAGACTTGGAAGTATAATACTATGTCACGAGATAAATGTTTCAAATGTTGACAGTCTTCAAAACAGTTGGCAACTAGATGTGTTGCTCAGAAAATTAGTATTGCTCTTACAGTATCTTTTAAACAACAAAACCAAAAGCTTGAAACTTAATTCCAAACACAGAATTAAATTCTTTCCTCCATACTAGGAATTTCCATATGACATTTCACACTTGCCCTAAAACGACACTTTTTCTGACCTCAGTGAAAATTCCTTGCATTGGAAAGAAGATTGTAAATAACAAAATGCCCAGGACATATCAATGGAGAAAGTTTTAGCAAATATCCAGGCTAGAAAAGAACAAATTTACAGTAAGAACCTCCTTAATATTATACAACCGTGTAACATGTTTCTCCGAAACATATTTTATACTAGTTCTTTGCTGCAAATAAATATACCCAGAAATACTAAGTTTTGATTGTTTTTTTCTTTTGCTCTGACTTTCACCTAACAATCTGGATTTGAAGGAAAAAGGCAACAAGGAATATAAAAAGTAATTACTTATATGGTTCTAAGTTTGATTTCACTGACTTCTCTTGTGGCAACACAGAGAAGGTTAAGGACAAATTATTTAATAATGATCTTAGCTAAAGAGCCTGCAGAAATTTGAAAAAGTTCTTACTGCCCTTGCTGAACAAACATACAACTGCTCCCTTCATTAGCTAACACGAGTCTGAAAGAGAATGCCATTGCTGAGAAAAAAAACAGACCCTTAACATGTTTGCTTTATTTCCCCATATAATTTCAATTAAGGGAATTAAGTCATCCCTCTCATTAAGAATATTTGACCGAGTTCCTAGTGCAAATGATCTTATGTACAGCAGGTGAAGAGGTAGGCATTGCATTCAGCCCTGAAAAAAATGCTAATTGTCCGGCTTTTTCTTTTCCGTGACTGACGTGGTACACAGCAATTTTCTAACGCTCTTGCTAACAATAGCAGGCAGGAAGACTGCAGTTCAACCTAGTTTATGTTTAGGAAGAGCAGCGCCGACTTCCCACAATTAGTCCTTGAATACAGCATCGAGCCAAAAGGAGCAGCAGGGGAAACAATGGAAGGCTTCCATGTGCGCAAGAATATTGTTTCTCTCCTTTGAAGAGCTTGTCATTAGACAATCCCACAACATAAAGGAGACTTTAGGAGAAAAGAAAAACACTGATCTGTATCTAAGTGAATAAAAGCAAAATTACAGAACACTTGTGCCACAGTTATCACCATGGAATAATCTCTTTCAAAGAGTTCCTGGTTGTTTCCAGAGACAATTTTAGGCAGTGGATCAGAAAAGTGGAAAGGTTTGCAAAAGGGAAATTCCTAGGCTTTTCTTGAACCAGCCTTGGCACTTGTAGACCCCCTTTTACCTTAACAATTTGGTTCAGTAACCCACCAAAAACTACCCAGGAGCCATCTTCTGCCCCACCAATGAACTGAATGTGTGTGGCATGCCATCCTACCTACACCAGAGGTAGCAGCGGGTAAAGGGAGGGACTGGCCCCTTTCCTCAAAGGTGAACAAGTATGTCTGCTCAGCTGCGCTCCTGAGCCACAGCACCCAGCAGCTTCTGCCCTCTCTGCCACAATACAGACTGCTGGCAGGGGAAAAAAAAAAAAAAGCAACCAACAAAAAAAAAAAAAAGAAAAAAAGAAAAATAACCCAAGAAAGAGTTTACATTTCCCCACCAGATATTCCATATACTACCTTTATTTCATGCATTTTTATTGGGACTATCACCATAAAGTATGTTACCCGAGACGAGGAAGAGAGAAGAAGTGAACAGAGGAAAGGTGGTCTTTGATTAAAATATTGATTAGAATTTGGGGGATTCAGCTAATTTCTGGATTTCTTACATACATCCTGCATGACTAGATCTCACGTGACCTGCAATAACTTTTCCTGTTCAGCTTAATTACCTTATCTAGCAAGAATATTTGCATTCTCTTATGTTAATATAAGCTTTTCAGGGCCGAGTTTGCCTATCACTAGATTTATATATTGAGTGAGCTTATCTTTAGTGCACGAAAGTAATAATAGTAGGGGTGAGAGGAAACATCAGAACAGGAGGAATAAGGAATTATGTTTTTACTCCATTGCTTTAGATAGAAACACGCTTCTAAAACTTTGTTGTGTATTACACATGCAATCAAATCTCATTTTAGCTAACAAAGAGGAAGGCATGCAGTCTAGTAGACACAACCTCTGTTAAGTAATACCGATTGCACACAAACAAGAACATTGTCCTTCTAAAGCAACATATCTGCCCTCTTGCTGTATTTCCCATCCAAAGAGATAAATCACTTTGTGGAACCAGAGCACTAACGAAAACCAATATATTGACTTGTAAGATGCAAACCTAAACAAATTGCACAACACACAGAGTGGAGTTAAGCAGTGATGACGCACAGACTGTACAACACAAAAAAGGAAGGGTCAAAACACACAAATATACAAGTACGTAGGGTCTAGAAATAAACTGTCAAACATTTAGATAGCTGTTCTTTCTTTACATTTTTGGACTTTGGACCTAAGCGCTTTGATGTTTATTAGTTTATTGTTTTTCTCAGTTGCAAAATTAACTAATCAGGCTGTAACACTTAGCATCTGTTATTTTAAGCAATCTTCATGAGAAGTGCAAACAGAAAATCCAGACTCCATGGCTGAAGTGTAATGGCACTGCATATAAATAAGCATAGAGACTCATCCATGGGACAGAACACTATGTTTGTACCAAAGTACATCAGGAAGCCGAGTTGTCCTTACTTACAGCACATAAAAAGTGGGGCCTATTGGGATTCCTCCTGAGTTTGTATTTCTCCAGCAGTGGGGCTGGGTGAACACATTGGAGGAAGAAGAGATCCTGATAGAGAGATAGGCATGTGTACATTGATTAACGATGAATGACCAACATACAGTTGACATACTCCAGGCTCTCTGGCCTTTTGATGTTGATTGTAAGAATGAAGGCGTCTATTTGTGTGTTTAATATTGCAATAAAAGCCCTAATTTAGAGTTGCTTCTTTCAACACTTTTAAGAGCAGGAGGCTGAAAGGTTCAAAGTAACCAGCTTCTCTTCCAGAGATCCAAGGTTAAGCAAATAAAGTTCCTCAAGTCTCAATAAGCTATTATCAGCAATAAAAAAAAGCCCAACAACCATATAACAATAAATACGGCAGCATAAAAGCAACCAGGCTGAAGAAACTGGAAAAGCTTATCAAACTGAAGGGAGGAGAGCAATACCTGGTCAATATCAGCTCTGATCCACAACAGAAGCCTTCATCCATTGCTTTCCTTGTCCTTTAGCCTACGAAAGGCACAAATAACCGGTAGGTTACTGACATACAGAGCGCCCTGGATTCCCATGATGGTGATATAACTGATTCCAAGCTGAGGCCCAGAAAACTTAGACTTGCGTTTAAATGATGGAACATTCAGACATGATTATAGTATGACACTGCCACCACCAATAGCACTTTACTTTCTAAGGACGTTCTCCTGCAAGTGTCTCAAAAACTTGTAGGCACCATTGCACAAACCAGCGAGGCAGGCAGATATTACTGCTCCTCTATAGTTTACCTTCTGTGAGAAAGGGGGGGAGGGGGAGAAACAAACAAACAAACAAAAAAAAAAACCTACAACACTCAGATCTCCTGAATCCCAAAGCCTCACTTGCTCTTCCCCAGTCATGTAGAGATCTGAGCTTGAGAGCAAAGGAGAAGTTTTGAGACCTACCCATAACAGGCTGTGATGAGAGAAGCAGCAGGAGAATACGAAAGCTGCCCAGAAGGTATCAATACAAATACAGCTATAGCAAGGGTTTATGCATGGGAGAGGAAGAGTTGCATAACCCTTTAGACCCTCAAGTCTTCCAGCACATCCACACGCTGGTTAAGCAGCTTAGCAGACGTGAGCCACTTACTTCCGCAGATCATAGAATGGTTTAAGTTAGAAGGGACCTCAAAAATCATCGAGTTCCAACCCCCCTGCAATGGGCAGGGACACCTCCCACTAGACCAGGTTGCTCAAAGCCCCATCCAACCTGGCCTTGAATACTTCCAGGGATGAGACATCTACAACTTCTCTGGGCAACCTATGCCAGTGCTTCACCACCCTCATAGTGAAAAATTTCTTCCTAATATCTATTCTAAATCTACCCTCTTCCAGTTTGAAGCCATTACCCCTTGTCCTATCATTACATGCCCTTGTAAAAAGTCCCTCTCCAGCTTTCTTGTAGGCCCACTTCATATACTGGAAAGCTGCTATAAGGTCTCCTCGGAGCCTTCTCTTCTCCAGGCTGAGCAACCCCGACTCCCTCAGCCTGTCCTCATAGGAAAGGTGCTCCAGCCCTCTTACATTTGGTATCCCTCCTGTGGACGCACTCCAACAGATCCAGGTCCTTCTTATGTTGAGGGCTCCAGAGCTGAGCACAATATTCCAGGTGTGGTTTCACGAAAGCAGAGTAGAGGGGCAGAATCACCTCCTGTGACCTGCTGGCCACGCTTCTTTTGATACACAAACCCAGCTGAAAACACAGATGTAGCGAGAGATAAACCACTGCTGCAGTGCTCATCTGTGTCAGCGTGGTCAGTAACTGCGTCAGATGACCCCATCACAGCCAGGAAGGAAAAAGAAACAAAAAACGTGAAGCTCAACTCATCTTTCCTGTGTAGACAAGACTTTGCAAACAGTGCTGTGCCTCAAAGTGAAGTCCAAAGTTAGGCCTAATCTCACCAGATTTTGGACACCACTTACACAGGTGGTTTTATCCTTTGATGTCATACTTAGTTTTGGGGGCGAGGTAGGGGGATTTCTAGGTCTCTTTAAAATTGCATGTGTAATTTGTTCAGTCTGGCAGACGTTTCCTGTGCAGACTTGCATACTGACCTTTATCCCCTGAGGATTTTTAAATTGTCTAATTGTCACTTGTTCACAAGCCCCTTGGCAAAGATTCTATAACCTTTAATTATTGACTGAAACACGAAAAGTTACAAAATGTATCAATTCTGCAGACTTCTAGATGTTTCCTTCCTTCAGGAGCTGGCAGAATTCACTATATTGGGATGATGGCATACACTTGGTTCCCCATTGCTCCAAGAGTTAATCATTAGACCATTACCAGTAATGCTCAAAATACTGAGAGCAGAGAGAGAGAGAGCGCGCGTTTTCTGTCAAAGGTCTGGGAAAAAGACGTAATGCAAAGTCCAAGCCCCATCAGCACAGGGAGATAAAAAGTGCTAGTCTGTTCCCACCGAGATGGCCTCCAAACATACCAAGCACTTTCTAATTTGTTTGAGAATGCATTTTAATTCTGGTTTTAATAGGTACTAAGTACATGCAAACAGAAAGAGCTTAATTAAGATGATCAATCTGCAAGAAGGCAAGCACATAAAGAGAGCGTGCAAAAGGGTTAAGTAATCATAATAGTAATTATTAATTGCATTATAATTAATAATTATAATGTAATAGATCTCTGGCTGTTCTTTCGCAAGGAGCTTAAAATAATTTCCAGGTACTACATTAAGTTACGCAATAGAAAGACATTCCTGAAACAGCTTTTGAGCTGCAAATGCCACTTCAGCAAGACCATTTATTTCCACAGATATGAAAACTCCAATGAAGCATATGACTGCCTCAATAAGATGCATTATGACTGACCCTAACAAATCTGGAGAAGAGGAAACATTCTGCAATGAAGATTTTCATTATCTAGGTTTTCCTTATGATTCAATTGGAAAATAAATGTATATATTTACATATATGTATAAAGTTATGTTCTATATTAAATAATTATATACATAAATATACACTTGTGTATATATATAAACTTTTAATCTCTACAGTTTCTCTGAGGCAAAAGTCTTTTTTCCCCCACCAGTTCCGTTCTCAAATACTCTTTGAGGCAGACACTGAAGTTGCTAGTTATAGATGAGCAACTAAGAGCCAGATTTCAGAACTTGTCCAAAAGTCACCCAGAGCCAGCGGCAGTACGGAGAGCAAAGCCTGCCCCTGGCTCTCCAGCCGGCTTTGCTTTCAAGGGGCAGGAGCTCGCAATGAAGTCTGCTGCGACGTGTCAGAGGTGGTGTGTTTGTGTCACGCTGACCTGGTGCTGTGCGGCGTCACCCGCGTGCAAAGGGCAGTTGGGCAAACGCCACCACTTCGTCCCCCGGGGCTAGAGGGTGCGGGTTTGCGTGGGGGCAGTGGCAGAGGGAGGCTGGCTGTCACAGACAGCAGCACCCTGAAATGGATTTTGTAAGAAGAATGCAAGTGCGTCAGGCACGCCGCCTGCCTCTTACATTGATTTTAAATCCCTGTTGAATATTTTCACATAGTGGGATGTCCTCACAAGTGTGACCAGGTACCTGTGTCACTTTTGTGAGTCTTCTGCGTGCTGCAGCCTCTAAGCTCCTGGGACTTAGTGCTGCTTTTCAGAGACCCACTCTTCTGTCACGCCTCCACGCAAACGGTAACTGACAGGATGCACGCAGTTCTATGTTTCCTAAAAACTTCTGTTTCTACCCTATGCTTCTTATTTGCCTAAATCAAAAACTATCACACCAGAAAGTGGTGCACCTATTCGTTTCAAATGACTAAAGAAACCAGAAAATTTTAGAAGGTATGGAAAAGAAAAATAACTTCACTAGTAACATAAGGCTCATATTCCACATTTAAACATTGCCAAGCAATTAAGCCATTTTATTACATTGAATTTGATCATCTTTCAATCCACTGAGAAACGTGCCTCAGTAGCCTAAAGACACGGTCTGCTTGGACCCTGGAGCCGTCCTCAGAACATGTAAGCTACACCCAGGAGGAGCTGCATCAGAAGTATTTTCTCCACTTCACTTATTAAAGAAAGACCCAGGAACATAGCATTTTTAGATATTCATCTGCAACTCCAGCTTTTTATCTCATGGAGTCATAAAACCACACAACATGCTTACATCATTGCTAAAATTGAAAAACTATAAATAGGTCTATAACCTTTGGTTCAAATTGGAATATGGGATTCTTTTGAAAAGACAGAAAGGAAACCAGAAAATTTATTACTCAAAAAATAAACAATGTCCCTTCTATACAGGCACTGTAGCACATATGTTCAATGGTAACCAAATGTGATGTCAAAAAAAAAAACAAACCCAAACAAAAAATAACCCAGAAAATTATGATTTTGGGGTGAGAATAAAAACAGCAGGAACAGATAAGCATTTAAAAATAAAGAGCCCATTATATTTGAATGAAACAAAGAATGAGGAGAGAAAATAATAGGCCGTAAAAATATATCTGTCAGCAAAGCTGTTTCGGGACTGGACGTCTCCCCCATAAGATTCTCAGGAAGCAGCAGGCACCCTCCAGGTTTAAAGCTTTCATCCCTGGGCTCTGAGCTATATTGGTTTCCTGTATAAAAGGAATCAAGACGAGAAGAAAACATTTGACCGACTGCCCCAGCAATCATACAATGTTTTATACTTTGTGGAGCGCTGCCTAACACAACAAAACCGAGTATTGTTACAGAGGACTCAAAGAGTCCAACCAATTATGTCCCTTCATGGGTATGGCTATACTAGCCTTTGATCACCAGTTCTAACTACCAGCAGTAAAGCAAACACAAATCTGCAGACAGCATCAATAAACCTTGCAGCGGGAGGGAACAGAGATACTCAGTACCCAGTTGGCTTTTTCTCCCTCCCCGCCCCCCCCTTCCCTAAATCCCCGTCAAAATTATCTACTGGTTGTCCTCACAGGCAGATTTAAAGCAAGTGAAGGGCAGCTTTGCTCACTTTTTAAAGCCAGTAGCATGAAAAATTATTTTTCTTTTTTTTTTTTTTTTAAAAAAGCACACTTCAGCAGAATTCTCTAACCAAGGCAAAATTCAGTCTGCTAATTACCTGGAATTCATCTGTGCTTTTATTAAACCCTGTTTTTACACACACACATGTAATACGTGTATTGATGATCAAAGAGTTTGTAGAAACATTCTCTTTAGTTCACTCTTTGTTTACTGTGTGGGCTCTTTCCTGAAGATTTTCCTGCTAAACCCAATCTAAACACTCCAAACTTTCTGGCAATTTGTGCCTATATTTTACTATGATCTCACAGTGCAGGATTTAATCAGTGAAGAGGTCTGGGGTGAGTGTGCGCTGAGTATTGCTCACCCAGCACTATCACTTGGACTTTTCATTCCCACAACCCAGAAGTTCAACAAAACAGACCTCCCATACCCAAGATGCACATCGTCTTTTCAAGCTCAGAGGCACAGCTTCAGCGTAAAAACCGCAGCGGTTTTCATCATGCAGAACAGACAGGTTTTAGGCAGAGATCTGAACAAAAGATTAGGAAAGGCAGTCTGGTCCAGCAGTTAAGCCACTAGCCTGGGACCTAGAAATCCCGGCTCTGCCAGAGACAGCCTGTGCGGCTGGCATCAACACACAAAATCACATCCGCGGCCTCAAGCCTCAGAAATATGCAGGGCCTGAATGCCCCTTGAAATCATTCAGAGTCAAAGTACCTTTGAGGGTCTGGGCCTTGTTTACTTTGTGCTGCAATAACTCTCCATAAAATGAAAGATAACAACATTTCCCTGTCTCACCAATACCCATGGTACCAAGGACACCTAGCATACCTGACGAGCTGGGTGCTGCACCGCTGCAAAGAGGCATGAAAACAAAAATGAGGTTTCACATCAGCCACGTGCTGCACATCTAGCCTGACAGAGGCATGGTTGAGGTAAAAGCACGGGGTTGCAACCTGACAGACCTGTGCAGAATCAAATAAAAACCAATTCTCTCACTCTCGTGTCTGTGGTCAGATATTTCTTAATGACTGGTGGATGCTAACTGGGCTTTACGCCTGCTGTCTGCTTTGTCTGGCACATGATTCAGCTCCTGTCACTGCATAAAGCTCTCAATTTATTTAGCTGTGTCTTCCTAACTGGCAGAGCAAGTCTTCCCTTCCCTTCCAGCTCTGCTGCTTTAGACACCTTGCAGTGCATTTCACTTGGGAGAAGCACTGCTCCCATGGCTGGCTAGCAGGAACCCTGTCTCTCCTGTAAATAAAGGCAATGCTTTTTTTTTTTTTTTTTTTTTTTTTTTAAACGACATTGCCCAGAAAATAAGGATCTATTTATTATTTTCCATGTTCTCTTCAGGTAAAAATTTACCTACTGTTACTTAAAGTACTGTGCAGCAAACAGCCAATCCAAAATTCAGGGTGGGAGAATCTGCAGGAAAGGAAAATAATTTTTACTTGTAATGCACTAAAATGGGAACAACGTGACTTGGATTCAGTTTCCAACTTACTATAAACTTCACATATGTTCTCACTGCATCTTCCCAATACCACTGTTCCTGTTGCACATGATCAAGATGATATGGCATCTTTTCTCTCATCATTTGTCTATTTTATCAATTCAGAATATAATCTGGAGGTAACAAATTTCTTTCACAGGGAGGATCTACAGACTTTAGCACAAGAAGGACTAAGTGAAAAACATTACTGTAACACAACCACAGCTTTTTCACTTTAGTAGCGCTACTTACATCTGGATGAAAAACTAGTCCATGCCAAATAGGTAGTAAAAGCCAAAACACATGGGTGATAGCCAAAAAGACATCTCAAGCATTATAATTTACAATCTGTTAAACTCATGCCTTCAAGTTTTTTAAAAAAGTCTCCATAACTTCTAAGCAAACCCCCAAGAGAAAAAGAGAAACAAAGCACTAAGGAAAGAAAAGTCAAAGAAAAATCAAGCATAGAATGAAGACTGAATAGAAATTAAAGCCAAGCCCTTACATAGAAATGGAGTAGGCAACACCGTATCTATAGCAAACAAAGCCGTATTTAAATAATTACAGCCCCGTAATAAAGTGGGAACACAGTAGATGTGTGAGCGGGACACAAGATGAAGTTGCATCTAATATGGTGATTCATACTTACTCAGAAAATCTGGTTGTTACTATACCAGTTGATGCCAAGCTGCATTTTATTCAAACCAATAAAATCTTTTGTGTGGTCTCTTGACCTCGCTAATTATCTAATTTACATTTAAGACACTAATGTTGCTTAGTAATTTAAAAAGGAAGTGTTCCCACCCTGGAGTGTTATCCCTGCATCTCCTCTGAAGAAACTTTAAACTGGAGAATGCTGCAAGTGAATGGGAGTTCTCTGCAACCCAGTTCGTAATTATCTCTCTTAATTGGTTTTGCTCCGGGAGTGTTTAAGGTTTTACATATCAATTCTATCTGGCATGCTCAGAGGAGGCAAAATCTGGAGTTATCCAGATTTATCCGATTCAGGGAATGTTAGAGGAAAAGTAAAAGTCTCTCCTAAGCATGGTCCAGGGTACCAGGATGCAATCCAACAATGCACAGACACTTAATTTCTTCCCATAGCCACTTAATTTCTTTTCATAGCCTTGCTTTTAAAAGACCAAACTTATCTTGATATTCTGGTCATCGAATGTCAGTACAAAACTCAAACAAAGATAGGCTTGGACCACTGTGCATCATCTTCAGCCAAACCTTACTGTACTAGAGGCAGGAACAGCGTAGGCCGGGAGAAAAAGCATTACACCTTGAAAACCATTCCATCTTTCCTATAGTAGTAAGCAAAGGGGGTGAAAAATACTAAGTGATCTTCAGAAGCAGCTGCCTCTCTATCACTTTCTACCGTGGCATGAATGGAGAACTTAGGCAACTAAACACACAGAGACAGAGCTGAAGTCAACAGCCTGGTTTTTCAATTTCTTATTTTCCTTCTAGTCACTGTAAAAAGTTGTGGTGTTTTCTTTTTTAAATGTATAATACAGTCACTCTCATTCAAACAGTCTGTGAGCGACCACAGGTGCTTTCTTGCTAAATATAAAACAGGTATAAAACCACATCAGGATAAGGCAGACCCCCTAAACATCACATTTGGTGAGCATTACCATACTGACAGGTAGTTCACCAGCTGAGGCCACTTCCATCAGGATCCTCTGTGTGTGCACACGAGCTGAAAGCAGAAGCTGGCTCGGGCCACAACGTGCATCAGGAATTACCAGTATCACTGGTTTACACACTTCTGCTGAAACAGTCTCTGTTTTGCCACCCATTTTCCCTGGGTGCAAAGCCACCCACCTGTACTCCACGTCACAGTCCAGTGCCACCTCGCTTACATCAGTGCGACTTTGTGGAGGGAAGCGTATAAATAAAACAGACTGGATCTGCAGATCTGAGTTGATAAGAAAAAAAAAAAAGTTTTACTGCTGGATACTTTTCTGCATGGAGATGTTTAACCTGGATTGCTTCAGCACAGCCTCACAAACAGCTGCATCAGCACAACCACAGCAGTGACAAACTGCAGTGCAGGAAAAGCCATGAGAAAGCAGGGGTGGGAAGCGCGAATTTCTTAGAGTTTGTCTTCTGTCAACTCCAATTTATTTAACATTTAATTACATCCTTAGAGCTACCAAAGAACGGGGGAAGGAAATGATCATTAGTTTTTAAGAAAAGGTCTGATGTAAGTTATTTTATGTTGCTTGTACTTACACAGGAAACAAGACTTGGACATACTGCATGCACTTTCTAGTTCTGTTCTGAATTGAACTAAGCAAATTGTTCCTTAAATAATTCCTGGGAGCCAACTGATCGTGACTGATGAAGTCCTTTCAAACTTGCCAATTCATGAAACATTTCTCATTTTTTCCCAAACAACACTGTGTTCATCCGGCAGCGAGGACACCAAGGCACCTGCAGCAGCTGATGCAGTGTGCCCCTCAACAGATGACACTGAGATGTGACCATGATCTTCATTAAAAGAGGGCAGCAGTACACTCCGTTAAAGCTTATAAATTCACTCCTTTTGCTTTTCAAAGGTTCAACAATAAAGGATTGACAGTACTGGTTAAAAAGAATACCAGCCCCTGCTGGTCTTCCTGCCTCCGCCCAGGGTTGCTGCCCAGTCGTGGGGTCTGCACATATCTGCTCCTCAACTGCAGGTCATAGCCCAAGGTAATAACAAAATAAGCGGTAGCTAAGTTAAAATGCTAGGCACTAGGCAGGGGTGGCTGAAAAGCTGATACATAGACTCATTACAGAAACTTCTACTACAGAGCTATGTTTCAGCAAGAGAGAAACGCCCAGTAACAGCTAAATAGTAATAAAAAAAAATAAATCCATCACATCCCTGAATCAAGTCACAGAGCTAAACCTGCAGCAACGTGTGGAGGAATACTTCCTTCAGTTTGCAGCACACATACCTCAACTCCCAGAAGTACTAAGAGCCGATCATACCATGGGAGTGGGGAGGGCTCAGCCCTTTTATAAAGGAGGCCAGACAGTTCCCACCCCTATAGCCGTAGTTTTCCCCAACCAACAGCCCAGGTCATAAAAAGGTTGGGTTACTTCTCACTTGAAAAATTTAATATAGCTTAACTTACACTGGTTGACAAAGCTATGAATACCACAGAGAAGATAAATGAGAAGCAACTGTTCACCTTATCTTGGATACGAGAAATAAGGAACATCTAGTGAATTTTTAGGAGAACAGAATTAAAACAACATTGGATAAGAGAGAAAGCCACTACAATGGGTTGTTGCAGAGGTATTCAAGGCAGGACTTTTTCAGTTCGGACAAACTCCTGTAGGATAAGTCCCTTAGTAACCATTATGATCTGGAGACAACCTACAGCCCAGAAGTCCTGCTCCCCTGCAGCTGCAAGGGTGTACCGCGTATAGCAGCACTATATGTGCCGTATTTCCTGCACCCTCTCCACAGCTACTGCCCCTGTGGGACACAACACAGGGCAAGAGGGGTGAGAGGGACTTTTCGTCAGGAACAGCATGGTTCTTCTGAACAGAGTATGTTTGTATTGTCATTGCTTGTGTGTCTGTCACATCTACGGAGACTCCAAACACTGTGCAATTCTCCTCTGGCACGTACACAGAGCTAGGCACAGAGGTGCCACTCTCACGATTGCAGCCTCCTGATATCACTGCAGGACAAACATGGTAATAGTAACAATTAGTGACTCAGATAAGGCACTCAGTTATAAATTCCCCATCCAAAGCACGGAGGCTTTATGCAGCATAAACTTTCAACATGCAGCTAGAGCTCTTCCTTCACTCTGGGGTATGTGTTCCCACTCTCTCCCACAGACCAGCACTAACATTTACATGACCTCCTGGGGAGCAGGTCCACACAGCTCATCACCTCTTTTTCAGGTTACTTTTTGGCTGGATCAGCTCCCTGAAACAGTGCAGCAGGAGTTGCATGAGCATTGGTGCTGCTGCAAAGGAAGAGCTAATCACATGCTGCTGCAGATGGGAGGTAAGGAAAGGATGAGACTGATGCGTAACCTGACCTGGAGCATATCCTGAACCTTGACTAAAAGAGAAGGCTGTGGCCATCACAAACCTAAGGGTTCTGAGCCACAGAATTGCATGGTTCCAGACTCAGCAACTGCCATCCTGAACTTCTCTGCAAAAATTCAGATAAAGCTCCATAAGGCTGCAGAGAGAGGGGCAGATCAGAGCACCTCACTGGGCACGTGCTCGGCGGACTGTGGAACCCCAGGTATTTACAAAGACAACAGCAACTGCCAGAAATTAACTGCTATGCACAGGAGTCCTCCTTCCAAACATCAAACAGTGGAGACTACGTTCGGCCCCTAAAAATTAGATGAAGTCACGTGTTCTATGACAACCCCGTCATCTCATGTACTGCTCCTTCCCATGAGGGACTGTGCCCGTGGAACCCGGGGGCAGGAGCCAGCTGGGAGCACTTGCTGCGCTGATCAGAGGTTCACCTTTCATACCAAACTGATCAGCAAGGCACCGAGGGAAGCCAATTTCTCTCAGACCTCTCTGGCAATTCATACTACTGCCAAGTGTACTCCAGGCTCCAAATACAACTCTCTTGTCTGCAAAACCTTCCCATGGCCTTAGCACACCAGTCGCCCGAAAAAAAAATTGGGTATAATTTTACTGATGGGCTTCTCTGCTCAGAGCAGCTTTTCATTTTTCAGATATACATAAATTCATTTGGTTCTCAAAATGCACCTCTTAGCAGAAATAGCTGTCAAGAGTAGACAGGAATGAAAAGCTGTAAGTAATACTGGCCTACAATTTACATTCGCCAAAACACTTGGAGCTATTTAAGGAAAGGCTCCAGCGTAAGTAATTCTTCCTTCAAACAGGGCTGGGCCAAAGTAACACCTCAAGAGGTTAGAAAAATCTGCCCAGTACACTGCCAAAGCAGCCCCATGATCAGAACAAGAGGGGATAAACAAGTCTTTTGGGACAAAGGGCTCATCTCCTTGCTCCAGGTAGTCTGTCCGAGCAGTTTCCATTAATGCACAGCAGAAAGTGCAAGGTTCAGCAGGCACACGCTGGAGATGGGGAACTAACCAAGGTCAAGAGCAAAAGGGCTGCGACGGCTTTCTCCAGGGCACCTCTCAAACTATCCACCCGTTAAACCTTAACCTAGCTTTCTATTTAAACTGATTTACATTTGTTTTACTTGCTAATGAACCTACCCAAAGGGGTTTGTAAACCCTGGGAGGGTTCCACAGCCATCTCGGGCTCAGGCCCTTTTCTGAGCACAGGAACATAAGGCTCAGGGTTTGGCCACCGCTCGTATTTCAACGGCTATCGATCACACCATTTCATATCACAGAAACTGTTCCAAATAGTTAAAATATTCCCCCTCAAACCACTCAAGTTTAATTTCTCTCGGGGGGGATCAAATCAAAGAAACACTGGAGTGTTTCTTCAAATCAAAACATTGTCAGATCAGACACTGGCTCAAGTTCAGACCTAACATTCGTGGGGCTGG
Organism: Vanellus vanellus; assembly: GCF_965231255.1. NCBI lineage: Eukaryota > Metazoa > Chordata > Aves > Charadriiformes > Charadriidae > Vanellus > Vanellus vanellus. Next base: position 29,912,270 of record NC_138907.1, read on the forward strand.
ATCAAAGCGGAGCCCCAGACCTAAAACTCAAGGAATGAACAGGCCTGGATCTCTGTACTGTGTTTTTTTGGAAGCCAATGTCTTTCCTAAAGCGTACATTTCTTAAAGGCAATGGGCTAGGTGTTTCCCAACAGAACAGGAATGTGCAGGAGCACAGCAATCCCGGGAATCGCACCCAAACAGAATGGAGACCACCAAGGCACGGGGCAACCAGGAAGGCGCAGAGGAAGAAGTATAGAGAACCAGAGAAGGCTGAGAGCTGGAGGGAAAACTGTTTGTACGAGTATTGCAGTGTGCTGGGTGCCTCAGGCAGGCAGCTGTTGTGTTGGCCAGTAAGCAACACCCTGTTTTACTACTTAAAATGGTGATTTGAAGAGAGCTCCCACTCCTATGGCCCTGAGGACTATCTGCTCAATACTCGCTCTGAAAGTCGCCCTTCTCGCCCTGCCACCTCCTGTGTGTAACACCAGTACAGTGCTGTGAAATGTGGCATGGGGACAGAGCTTGTGGAGACCCGCCCAGGCGTTTTTAATCGCAGGGTTCTCTGAAGCTGCTCAGAGCAGATTATACATGCAGATGTAAAAATGCCTGGGGTGAAATCCTGACCCTGTCACATTAACGGCACCCGTGTTCAAAGACTCGCTGGAGCTTTGCACAAAAAGAGGACCATGCACACAGTTTTGGCTGTATACGGAGAAATGGGGAAGTTATTTCAGCCCATGTCCCCCAGATTCCTGGTCCCTGACCTAAACCACGGGCAAATAATATCCAGAAAAACATCAGTGGACTGAGACACTCAGGTCTACAAACTGGCCTGCGCCTCCACCAGAACAGTTGTGGAACTCTAGGAAAGGCTGAAAACTGAGGCCCTGTTGACACTCGTTTGTCAGCTTCCCACTATCTCTTTTAACATCACTTGAACCCTTTCTCGTTGCTGAAAATATGTGAAAATATCAGAGACTGAGGGCCTTGCAGCAAAGTCAAACACACGTACCTCTGTTGTTGAGCACTGGGAGCTAGAGCCCGACGGGATGGAGCAACCTGCCACCCTCTCACAGGCTCAGGGACTGTCACCCCAACAGGACTGTGGGAGTCCCTGGTGCTCAGGATCAGCATCTCCAGACGCAGCAGAATTGAAGACAATTTTGAACCGTCACTCCACCGTGGTCCCGTTGGCGTCAAGAATTAGTTTCTTGTATCAGGAAAAGCAGAGAAAGTTCCCTTAATCTGTATGGACTCTGGGAAAAAAAAAAAAAATATATCTGATTTTCTCCTATTTCTTGTGCTTCAGTCAGTCACAATTTGCTTTCCTCCTGTAGAAATCCATGAGTGACAGCCTAGACAGTGTCACAGAAAGCATGCAGGCCCAGGCGAAGGTGACTCTAAAGTGCTCTCTATTTCATTTGCCTGAGCTCAGACAAAACAGAAAATGGAAAGAAACTTCCAGAGCAGAAAAGGAGAACAGATCCTTTTGGCAACTGCAAAGAGCTATAAGGAAATGCTGAAGGGTCCCCATCGAGACTGTCACTCTGAAGTCCTCTCTAACAACGCTGAAGAAAAACTTCAGGATACTCAGATAAGAATATTAGTGTATATCATGCATTTTATAGCAAACTTTGGTTAAACCAATCTGCCAGACACAACAGCCCTATTGGGCTTTACGTTCAGATATTGTAGATACTTCCATTTCAACACAGATTTACCCACTTTCCAGCTTCAAGACACACCAATCATTTAGGAAGGCTTAAATATGGAGAGACTAGGTGGCCTATGCCTGGGTAACTCAGCCAGGCCAGTCATCAATCCTTTCACAAAGATCCAAACATACCACATCTTTGCGGTACGTTTGCCTTACCCCGTAATGTCTGCAATCAAGGATGACCACAGAAAGCACGGCAGGCGTTTCCATCCAGATGCTAAATCTGAACCATTTTGCTTATAGAAAATCTGCCAATTATAAAAATAACTTAATTCCAGGTGGTTAGTGGTGGGTTGGGGGGGTCAACAGAATGTTAGTACTGCTGTCCACACAAACATCATGTTTCAGCCAAGAACATTTAAAAAAAAAATCTGGATGACATATGAGGAACACCTACAGCTTTCTGTGCATAATCCATTGAATGTGCTGCTCCAGCTGATCTGAATTACATCTTGCATTTGCAGATTTATTTCAAAGGGCAGTTATAACTACAAGAAGAAAAACATGAAGTAAGAGTCTTCATTTCCAGAGTCCTCCTCTTGTGAATATAGGCTATTGCTTCTTTTGAAGAAAGAAGAAATCACAACCCTAATACCAATAATGCGTGAAAGCTAACAGCCAGCTCAGGTCAAAGCAACTGACCAGCAACTCTTGCTAAGACTTGATGAACTTTTCAAATGTAACTAAACCATGGCAAACCCCAAGGTTTCCTAAAGTCTCAGCAGTACCTGAGGAGACAATTAAATACTGAAGTTGCCACAAATTATTCTATCAAGGACAACTGTATGATATCTGGCTCTTTCCGATGTCTCTACCCTAGATGCTCCAGTTATTCAGTTATACCAATAAATGTTACAACTAAGTTGAAAGACTATTGTAGATGGGTGGGTTTATTAAACAAAAATGTATGTTTATTTTTTGAAGTTTAAGGGCTATCCTTTCAAGCGTGACCAACACAAAAATGCGTGGTTCATTCCTTCTCTGATACACCCCGGGCTGAGACACCTTTGTGCGATGTTCTGTTTCAGCGGGAAAGCTGATAGCCGTTTGAAGGGTGGCACTGCAACATGCGATGTCCTCGACTGCTGTTTCGCAGGCTTAGATGGCAAGGTAGTACCAATAGGCCTGGTTCATCCAGGTAGAGCTAACCTGAGCCCACAGACTGGCCAATCATAGTCATATGCTGCACTGTACCAGAGCCTTTCCAAGGAAGGGCAGAGAGACTCCTGCACCTCTCTGTGCAGCCAACCCAGGGCTGGTAGAAAAGGTGCAAGTGCTTCAAAGACCACACAGAGTTGCAAATGAAGCACAGAGGTGTTGGAAAGCATGATGATAACACCCGGTACAAGCTGGGAAGGGATGAAGGAGGTGTCCCACAGTCACACACACATATGAACTTCCACAGTTCACTGTCTACAGAATTTTACTAGTTGGAAAATGATTTGACCTTACATTGTGAGCAAAGAAAACCTTTCCAAGTAAACAATGTGTTCATTATCTGTTAACTTTAGCTGTTCTGAACGAAAGAGGGCAACAAGAAAAAAGCGTGCAAGGTAGGGACAAAAACACAAGAAAAAAAGACATGAGGGCAAAAAGCTTAAGAGTAAAATCTCTAACCTTCATCCTTTACTGAAGAAAAGGAAAAACTTTCCTCTTCTCATACTACTTACTGCTGATACTCATTAGAGACCTGATTATTCAAACTTACTGAAGCTGTGAACACACTATGAAATGCAAACATTCTCTTTCATACTTTCAATAAATTAGAACATAATTCTCTGCCCAAATTCTTGGGTCACCTTGCGAGGCAAAGGTCTCAGCTCCAACCTCCAGCACAACACAACTAAAAGGAACTTGTCCAGCTGATATGAAACAGATCTTCCAAAATGCTTGCCACATGAGCCTTAATAAAGCTGTGATAAATGCTTTTCAGAATGAAAATAAACAAGAACCCTGGAGTACCCTGAAAGCCCAGTCTAAGGAAATTAATCTATGATTAACACTTTTTCATCATATTCTAGAGACACAGTGTTTCTTCTTTGAGAGGACAGTACTTTCATGATGGTTATTGGGAGATTTGGAATAAATCTCCCTTTGTCTTGATTGCAAATTCCTCAGCCCAGTAAGTTCTGATACAACCTTCACCTTTACAGTTCCAGAGTGGCTTGAAGCAGTACATTCTACAGTGTGACCAACATCTATCGTGTGTTCTTTGTTCTCCCTCCGAATGAATTTGGGAGTTCTGCATGTGCACACGTACCACTGGCTGTTTCTGATAATGACAGACAATGGTGCGGCTTCTGCTAGAAGTACAGTTCCTGTTTCACAGTCTGTATTAAGACCCTCCTGGGGAATTTATGTGTCAGAGTTGAGTCACTCTCGCAGTTCATCATTGCCAAAAGTAGCGCGTCCCGCACTCCAGCCCTGCCCTTTCTTCTCTCCATCCCAGTCATGCTAACCCACCCTTTCTCTTGCATCAAATTAATGTTCATTAGAGCCTTCACTGAGCTCATTCAGTTCATTAACCCAGGAGCAAACAATTCATGTTTTTGTCACGTTAGTTTTCTTCCAGGCCAGTGAGTTGAATCCGTTTCACTCGGGGTCTGATGAACGCTAGACTTGCTGCCGGCCAGGGGAGCAGGCAGCCAGGAGCAGGGGAGAGGAGCAATAAGATGAGGACGGGACACCGTATGTCCCCATTACAAAGAGAGACATGATCAGCTGTAACATGTCACTTTACCTTCAGAAATCTGACCCTGACCGAAGAAGGTTTCTTTGCAGCCAAGGAGTGAAACCACCAGCTGCAGCTCTCCTTTTCAAGCTCTCATCAGTCTGCCACAAACGCTTACTCCAAGCCAATAAGGACCCTGACAACCAACAGGCAGACTCTGGACCTAATCTAATACCCTACGGAAAGCAAGGGCAAAAAGTAAGTTTGATGCATTCAACGACAGCTGCTGTTGGTGGAGAGGTGCACACTACAGCTTTCTGTGTCTCCCAATGGCTAACAGTTTTAAGACTTCTTTTATTGACCAGACATTTTATCACCTGCAACCAGCTTGGAAAAAAAAACAGGTCTGCACAGAGTGAGTGACAAAGGAGATACTGAAAAGGCACAAAGTTTGCCACATTCTTAATCCTCAAGTCCCTTCTCTTTCTACGCTTATTGCAGATCACCTATACCTCCTTGGTTACTCTTGTTCCTTGCCGGCTTTGTACACAACTTCTTCCTATTTGCCTGCCTCCTCATGCACAGAGATCCTCCCTGAATACCTCTACAGCCTGTTCCTTTTACAAAGCTTCTAAGAGGCCTCTACCACACACGTTTATGAGAAATCAACTACTAATTAATAGCCAGGAAGCAAAATCTAACGCTTACATGTTTGTATTCACACATGAATATGTATCAAGTGTATATATACTTAAATATGTACAAGTATATTTAGTATCACTGTTTCCCCTCTTCCCCCATTTGTTGTATGCCAGGGCACCAATCTAATTTGCACTGGAGCTTAATTCCTATGACTTGTTGGGAAATCTCATTTTAAGGTGTAACGCTTTAATACACTGGAGGTTCATCTAATTCCACCCAGTTTATTCACACAAAAAATAACACACATCACTAAACCTGACTCTGTGTGGGCTGACACTCCTTTCCAACAATGAAAGCGATTTGTTACTTTTCCTCTAACAATAGCTAGGAGGGAAAGGTTCCTTCTCCACAGCTGTTTCTTGAAAACCTAGGCACACTACAATGACTGACAGACCTTTCAATGGAGTAGGTTGGATGCTTATTCGTCATGAATTGATCCAAGCCCTTGATAACCTGATAAAAGGATGCAGTTGACTGCTTTGTAAAACAGCCAGGATTTCATAGACTGTGTAAAACAGTGGATATCATAGTATTTAACCTATCATAATATTTAACATGTTTTCTCAATAGCAGAGTTAATCTGCATAACTCATTTGTTCAGTGATACTCATCTACATATTAGCCTTACACATACAATCTCATTTTCTTTACATGTAAAGTTTCAGTTTAATTTTTGGCTTCTCTTCCTACTGTGTTTTGCATCCCAAATCCATTGTTTGTAACTTCCCAGCCAAAGTAGATCGGTTCAATTCATACAGCAGTTAAAGTTTGTGCAAGAAGCTCCCTTGAAACCTTTCTCTGCCACCACCACAGCATCCGTGATACCATCAGGACTGGGTAGAGTTACCATCTATAACAGAAACTTTTCCAAAAGCCACTCTTGCCACCTTCAGCTCCGCAATGAATTGAAGGGCTGCTGCTGTGCAGGGAAAACCCCTGCAGCTCTGAAAATTATAGAGGAGGGAAGCAGACAGGTTCCTTTAGGTGGTAAAAGAGGTTATGGTTTCCTTCCAATAACAGTTACCATATCCTTTGATATTCTATCTACTTTATCATTTTCCCCAGTTCTGCAGAATAGCAGCTGTGATAACACAGAGCCCATCTTCGGCACCGCCTGTCGCTGCACGGAGGGAGATCTGTGAGGATGGAGAAAACACTTGTTGGGAGCCCTCCGCTTGCCTCGGCCAGGAGGCAGAAGATGAGTCACCACCTGACCCGGGAGCCAGGGGTCACCCCCTCCGGGGAGTCACCGCCTTGTTCAGTCCACTCGCAGCTAATCCCCAGTGAGTGGCTCTTGCTAAAAGATTTCTTTATCCCCTTGGCTGAAAAAAAATAACAACAGAGTTAACAAGCCCAGTAAAAATCCATGACTCAGGCAAATCCTTAAGGATCAAGTGGGGAGGGGGAGGGAACATAAACTAATCCGAGAGTCCAAAACGTCTTTTGCCAAAGCCTTTTAAAAAACAAAAACTTCACTAGGGTCTCCTCGTTAGTGGCGATTACAGGGGAGGCCTTTCTTTCTTTCTTAACTAAGAATCTCTTCTCAACAACACAAACAAGGGTGCCCATTGACGTGGTGCAGTGCTTTCTAATCCATCTGACCAGCTGGCTTTGTATGTCTTTTATACATACTGCAGGAGGAAAAAGAAAGGCCTCTCTGGGAGAAGAGCCTCTGTCTCCCTGGCGGAAATACTGGTTTTACTGCTGGATGGCCTGCAGTGCTCCTGGGGAATAGATACAAATTTCTCTTTAATAGAAACATTTACAGTACACGGTTTTGAATATCAGCAGTGACTCACAGAAGTTATAAATGATCGTTTCCTCCTTTTTCCCCCCAGAGAAAATTACACAGGTCTTAGATGTTGGTTCTGACACCAGTTTCCAATCTGAAAACATCAGCCCAGGTTTCCTGGGGTTAAAATAGAAGCATTAGTGATGTCACTAAATTTCAGTAGATGCCTCACAAATATGGGCAACACAGGACAGCACGTACACAGCAGAGAGCAAAGGTTCGTAAGAAGGGCCTGGAGGGTCCTGAGAATTGCTTACAATGCCAGCTTACAGTCTTCATTTTCTAGGTCCATTTCTGGAGTCAGACGTGGCAGAGATGAACCCTCAGCTGCTGTCACCCCTTTCAGCAGTTTCTAGCTTGGGCCCCCACCAATGTCAGCTCACTGCTGCAGAAAGTGAGGCCTCCCCTCCATCCCGTCTCAGCCATGTCGCCCAGTCCCCTCCCAAGAGCACTATCTCTGGCATTCACTTTTCCTTTCACAGAGCCAATAACCTCCAAAAAAACCCAATGAACCAACAAAACAGCCAATTAAAAAAAAAAAAAAAAAAAAAGGAGAAAAAAAAAAAAGCTGTCGGTACCACAACAGCTAGGAATATACTCTGACGTGGGGGCAGGATCCTCTCCTTTTTGTAGCATCATTATTCTGTTTTGGCTCAATCTACCTTACAACACCATGCCCCAAGGTGTATCTTTACATCCCACTCCAAGCCCTTAGTCCACGATCGCTCTCTTTTCTCTAGCAGTATCTCTAGAAAGCACTTTGGCTGTTGACTTTCCTGTCCTACTGTCCACGCATGTTCTAACTTTTTTGTTTTTAATCTCCAAATGTCAACATACAAACTATAGCAACAGTGCTGGACCCAGCACAGCTCTTTTCACTGAATATTAATTGTTGCAGAAAGAAAATTTACATTTCACTTCCAAAACTCATACGTGGATTCACGTGTCATGAGTTTCAATATAGCACATTTCAAACTCGGGGACATTCACTGAAGGCTGGTACAGAGCCCTGAACACACCTGAAGAAAATGAATTTGAAATTTTACACTGGGCAACGTAGCTTTTCCCCACGTACCTTCTACTCAGCTAGCTTCAGTAGTCTGAATTTTTATGGACTTCAATATTTTTATTGCTTTGCGTGATTCACATCAAATCAACGTGAGCATTGTCTCCCTTGATGTCTCACTCACACTTTACTTTTTTTTCCACATGTCCTGTCCTTTTAACTGAAGGAGTCATCTCCATTTTGCTTTACATCTGAGCGCAGAAAAGTTTCCAAACCATTGTTTCCCTCGCAGAACTCTGGGCCCTAGCCCTAATTTGAGGGGCGCAGGTGTAGGTGCTGTCAGGGGCAGCGCCGGGAGGTAGTGGAGCAGTGCAGAGCTCTGTTAGAGCAGGTGCAAGATGAGGCTTGGAGTCAACAGTTCACTGTTTTGTCAAATGCTGTCAGGATTCACAGCTGTGTTTTGACCAGCTTCCATAACCTCATGCCTGCATGGGAGCCCTTCTCAGGCATGGCTTCCACTGACACCCTGAAGCAGCGCAAAGCCTTCAATAGCGCACACTTGGCAGGGCTAGTGCGAACACCGCCTTTACGAGCTCTGAAGATGTGAGTCAGAGCTCACCTCTTTCTGCACAGTCCTTCCCCTCCCTTCACGTCAGAAATATTTCCATCTGCCTGCTGGTGAAAGATGTCTTCTAAAGCAATATCTATTCAGATGTTTGGGTTACATCTGTAAGGACTTTTCCACCCTAACATTAAAAACAACACAGAAAAATTGTTTTGAAAGGTGCTAGCAAAGGAAGTATTAACTTTACGGGCAATTAAAAACTCGTGCGGTTACTGTTCTGTTTTCAAAGAACATATGTACCCATCTGTAATAAAATGATTAGGAGGCATGACTAAGAACCAGCTTTTAATCCTAGAAACTTTGAAAAATAGTTTAGTCACTGTTCGGATGGTCCCAATCCCTTCCAGAGTTGATAGCTCCGGGGGTCAATTCACTTCGCCTTGTGCAATGCAGGAGTGAAACAACACGGGGAAGCACTGCACCAGGCAACCTGGGCAAAGATACACAGCTACCAGGAGCAGTCTAGCTATTCTTTTCCTCTTAAGCCAGTTTCCCCTCAAAGCTGTGAGTAAAGGAAACAAAAGGCTGGATACTCAAGACTTTTTAAACATAACTAGGCTGCTTCATTTTTCATGTCTTTTCATTTCCAGAGCTTTGCAGTTTGCCTCCAACCTCCCCACTGCGAAGTCCTCAGTCAAGTCAAACCTGTTTGCTGCTTGTGTGTGTGCGAGTGCCCTTAGACCCAAACCCAGCCAACAGTTTAGAGTAAACAGACCTACCCAGGGAGGAGCTGGAATTTGAACTGCAAATCATGTGTGTCCCAAACAATTACTCCCTCTCCAGGTGAGGGAACGCAGCAACATTTCTGGTGTCTGAGCAAATTTCTCTGCAGTAGTTCGAAAGATGGGAGATGGGACTTTTTACATCAGGGGCGGGGCACTGCCGTAGAGAGACTCGTCAACAAAAAAACCTGCTTAGCTAACTAGTCTGCTCCTTTTGCTTACCTACTGCTGATTTGTTGAGCTAATATTTTAAGAACAGTGGGTACATCCTGGAACCACCCTCCTACCTCAATGATTATGTCTAAATTGTTCTGCTGAGTATCTTACATAAGACTTGCATAAGTAATGCGTTCTGCTTCTGGTAAGTTTGGTTGCTCTAGCTAACGAGGAGCACCACACGGTGAACTTCCCAGACTGCGGAATGCCCAAAACTGCACTGCTTGACACAGTGCTCATCCTTCTTTAGCCCAAGACTGACCTTTCAAAGAAGATTAAACCTACTCAAACAATTGAAAAGCCCGAGCAAGGGAGACCTGGCAGCAAAGGCAAACACTAGCACAAAGGAATCACGAAGGGGAAAGAAAAGGGTAGGAATAAATAAGTGAGAGTGGTAATTACTCTCCATCTGAGAGAAGGAACCAGAGACAAACCTGAGCATGGAGGGGTTTTGGTATGAGCGTTAAGATTTCCTCCTTCCATTTCCCTCTGTCACCACCACTGGTTTAGGGATGCTCAGATTCAGATTTGTGAACTCACCTGCTACATATGCATGTTCTAATTACACCAGGTAGTCCACTCACCTCTTGACTACATCATTTGAAATGTAAATGAAAGGTCTCAGATAAAGGTTACCTATTTGCGGGAAGAGCATGTTCCATGCAAGACTTGCACATCCTGCTCCCCACGAGAAAACATCTCTCTTCCAGATTGACTTAGAAGATTTCTCTGAAGACAGATCAGGGTAGCGAAGGCTGTGGAGGGTGAGCTACATGATTGATGCGTAGGAATACCAATTCCAGGCTGTAAACTGGAGTAACTTCAGAGACCTCCACTAAAACATTTAGTATTAATCATGATTTCATCTTTTCTTTCTCTTTTCCCAAAGTCCAAGGATGCAGGCTTCGTATGCACAAAAATGGAAGATAACACACACAAAATATGTAGCCCACATTATCCTGTTACTCATAAATGAGAACACATGGCAAATTAAAATAGATTAAAAAATTGCTACCAGCCAATGATACTTTGATAATTACATAGCTAATAGGCATGACCTTCTATATTAGACAGCATGTACAGTATTATTTAAAATTCACATTAAATCTGTAAGGAAGGTGGCCAGAAGGACTAAAAGTAAAAAAAACCAAAACAAACAAACAAACAAAAAAAAAAAACAAAACAAAAAACAACCTACAAAACTCACAGTGGTTGGGAAATACAGTAATGAAGGTAGATGGTGCAAGCATCATTTGCCCTTGTCATTATGAGGCAGTCCTTAGTACACAATCACACACTGTTTTTGCCTTGGCTCCTGCCTCATTCACTGCATAATTATAATTAAAATGAAGGTAGATGTTTTAATGCTAAATGTTTTGGAAGCTTAATTTAGGAGTCACTACAGCTTCGCTTAAAAGTCATATAGCACACGTTTCCATCTACACCAAAGTACAGTCAAAGCTAAAAAACGTGTGTTAGGCACCAGGTATTTTATTCAGTGTGATCAACTTGCTTCTGTAACAGGGGTCCAGCCTGGGAGAGAAGCAAACTTTGGATCCCAATTCGCTTTGTTGTCAGCAGGTGCTACACTGTGTTGTGACCTGTCCCGGCCACACCTATAATCACCCAGCGAGCTACAGGTAACTCCTGAGATTGCCTTTTATCTTTAATCGCTTCCTGTTCACACTTCATTCTGCCAACACCTCCTGTCAGGGTTATTGCTGTTTATTTCCCATGAATATCTAAGAATATCATTCATCCCGGCAATAAAGGTCTCCATGCAGTGAGGCGTGTTTCAGAAGTGACCTGCAGTATTTCCTAAAAGGTTACTTGACTGACTTGTTGGTTGGGAAAGTAAACAGGAAGACCTACGTTGTCTGTCATAAAAAGCAACAGTATTAGGCAGCCAGAGATCACTGAAGCAGTTATTCCAGCATAGTTCTCTAGAAATGAAAGTCTTGCACACAGATTAAATCATCTACTAGCAGCAGCAGCAGCATGGGTCTGATCTTGAAAGTTCTTAGTCAGATTGAATTGTTTCCTCTTAACAAATACTCGGATGAGACATAGTTGCAGATTTCAGATAAACTGCGTTGGTCACTAACTACTCAGATCCAAGATTTCTGGGAGATGCTTGGTAATTTAGTTTATGATCCTAACTGCACAGTACAACAACTGAGTCATACCACAGCCTCTTAGAAGTCCACATCTCCCTCTCCCAGCTACTCATAATGATACCTAAGTGGTCAGCCTGACTGCTTTAAAGATAGACCTGAAGAGCCTAGTAACTAACTTTTCTCTCATGAGGATGTGCAGGTGTCAGCAGCGGTAAGTCCGTCATCCTTACTACATCCCACCACACAACCAAACACAATGGAAAGACATCACTGACCTTCTAGAAATGTTGTTTAACAAACACTTTAAAATACCAGAATCTGTTCAGGAGGCCACATGGCAAACCCATATCAGGGTATTTATGCATCTGAAAATAAACCATTTCTTACTGCAGAGAGAAGTAATACAAAAGTGAGGGCACGCTGAATGAAACTATCAGAAGTTTGCTCTGAAACAAGAAGAAAAAGCACTGCTTCTTGCACTAGCTATTATTCAGCTGTGAAGCACATTGCCACAGGATACTGTGGACATCAGGGTTGAACAGGGTCCAAAAGCAGTTGCACACAGCCATGCAAGAGAGATCTATCAAGGGCTACTAACCTCGAGGATACCACCTCTGGCTCCAGAATGCAGCACACTACTGAAAACTGGGAGAGAACACTAAAAACCATCACTGAGTCTATCCTGCTCTTTTAGCTCATTACAGACCACTGTCAGAGGCAGGACAACAGGAGCTGTTCTTATATTATTATTACGTTCCCTATTAGGCAAAGATTTCCAAATCGAGCTCAGATTTCCACCATTCTTCATATGCCTCCTCTCTCTGCTGGAGCAGATACAACCACGATAACCTCCGTTTGGAGATGCCGACCCTGCGAAGGACTGCCAACAAATAGCGGTGAAATGACAGACGCTGGCCACGCTAGGGCTTGCGAGCCTCAGCATTCAGCCCCTGCTCAACATCTCTGTTGGCCCCACAAGGTCTGAGCAGTGAGGACTGTCTGCATCTTCCATTTCACACACTCTTCCTCTCATTCTGTTAAGTCAGTTGCCTCTGACCAGACTCATCTGCTCCCCAGGCTGACAACAGTAACACTTCAGCCTTACAGCGATCACGGGCACTTCCCAGCATCGCTCTTTTCTCCTTCTGTTTAAAAATGTCCTGCTTTATATTCACGGTAAGCTGGAGTGGTTTTCACTGCGGCGTGGAGCTTCCCCTGCTACCGTTACACACTTTCATAATTAAGACTTCTCTGCCTGAGTCAACTGAAAACTACTGAAAATGTCAAGTATTTCAAAACTAACTATTGCCAGAAATAGTCACAACGCTTTCAGACAATTTTACTTCTGGCAGTCACTCCTTGAATGCAGAAACTAAAGCAATTTTTAAGACTCCATCTATCCTCCATACTCATCAGTATTTGTTAACACTGGTTTCTGCATAACTCAATAACGAGTTGCAATTATACCTTTAAGAGGTTTTCAAAGGGCCATTCCTCTCCCTATGACGTTTGTATATAAACTGACTACGTTCTGCTTTATCCCTTGCAAAAATGTACTTGGCGTTTACTTTCCCAATGACTCCATCTTCCATATGGTCCTTCCACTTTGTGATGGGGATCAGCGTTCCACATATGCAAGAAATAAGGAGAGCTACACAAAGGATCAAAATAGAGTCCTGTCCCATTGGGTGGATTGATTTGCCACAGACCTCAGGCTCCATGCTACGCAATTTAATATCTTTTTTGTGCTTGGCACTATTGATCCTCCTACCTCTTCATCTGTAAATTACGGCAACTTCCCCTGTGGGTTAACAACCAAGTGTGCTCAGTTCTTCCTTCTTAAGAAAAATCTTAGACAGCTGTTAGGGGTCTACTTCATAGTTTTAAGTAAAACAATATTGATTTTTATAGCGAGTCTAATGATAGCACATCGCCTATTTACCCTTACTTCACGAGTGACATGTTGGCATTCTCTTTATCACTATACCACGAACAACAGAAAAAATTTTGCCATATCCTGTAAATTACAAAACATTGCTCTCCAGACAATTTGTCTAGTTGAATAGCTGCTGCCTACAGCTGCTTTCTACATGAGAAAAAGATACCCGACTTTGCTAGTACTTGGAGATGAAGCGGAAAAATACCAGCTACTTTAGAAAAACATCACTCATTAATCACCCAATGGTGGTTCTTCTGGACTGCTATTGAAGCAAATGGTGATCTGCAAACCAAGTACAGAGAACCAGGATGAATTAGAATATGCCAAACACTTATTCTTTAATTGAAGCAAGCCAGTCAACAGGACTCCGAGTCTTTTTTCTTAAACTTCCCTCTAGGAAGGGTTTTATAAAATGGCAGGAACTCAGTAAAGCTTGGACCTTTGTCTAACGCCTCACAGTGTAAGCCATCCATAGACATTTTGAAAGATTGTGAGTATTTGAACCTATAGGAAAAAATACTGTCAGCAACAATATTGTCAGCTTTTGCCTGGCTGGTTGGTTCCATATTTTGGTAGACACATTTGACTTCATCAGTGTACTCCCTACCACGTCTCATGCAACAGGAGTTTGAGAACTCAGAATGTTTAACGGTTTATTTTAACTTACATCACCAAGATATACAAACACCTCTTTAAAACAGTGCCCTGGGAACAGAACAAAATCAATCCTTTCCATACAGACACTTGCTTCTTTAGATCTTCCTTTCAAGCAGCACAGTTCTGGTGTCCTCTCCTTACAATACACAGAAGGAAACAACCCAAGCTAGAGGCAATGTTGCCAAGCTTGTTTCCTTTTGTTTTGGGCGAATCCTTCCGGCAGGCTTTTATATGCTCTGGAAAATGTATGCTGTTATAACTTTGCAGCAGCTGTTGACTGTAGCCGTCCTGTCTGAATCTGGTCCAGTATAGGTCACCAGGAGTCAGGGCTAGAACAAGCACTTCTTTAGCTGTTAGCAATTGCATCATCACATCACTTCCCCGCATAGTGTCTTATCACTGATCATCTGGGGAACACAGATTTTTGTTAATTTGCCAGATGGATCTTAGTAGGGCAAATTCTTTCTGGAATACCTGAAGGAGAGAAAAGCTACGTGTGGCCGCCTTTCTTATTTTTATTTTTACTGAAAAGTAAAGCAATCAGTGCTAGCTTTGCAGGATGATCCTCAGGGGCTATCCACAAAACCACTGAACCCCAAGTAAGTAAATGCCTAAAATAAAACAAAACCCAGTAACAAACGCATTGTTTTCTCTTGCTTCTAACACAATGCATCCCACTAAGCCTCTAAAACCAATACTGAATATATTTAATTGTGATCATGCTGAACACAAGATTAGCAGAGCCAGAAAATGTCTTGGACTTGAATCAACAATTGTTTTCCATTTTGAAAACTTCACAATGAACATGGCTGGAGACTTGGCTTCCACTCCCTGAATGAAACCCAGCATCAGCCCTGGGTCCCCAGAGTCCCAAAACTGAAGTGACCCAGATGCTGCAAAGGTCAGTACAACCAAGAACCACCACTGAATTTACTATTTTTGCTATCATAGTGCCCAAAGTCTTTAGTCCTGAGCCAGGGCCTCCGCTGCATTAAGCAATGTGCAAACAGTTTTGAAGAAGTAGTCCCTGCACCAAAGACCTTACAGTAGAAGTTTTAGCGGGCTCCATCAGCTACGCAAAAGCAGCAAGCGGGACAGGAGGGGGACTTGGTAACCCAAACGCAAGCATATATTGGCACAATGAGCATTAGTCATGGCTTACCACCAACTAATCTCAAAAAAAATGTTTTCCAGTAAGAGTTCTCACTTTTACCAACATGAACAATGATATAACAGAGCTTTTTTTTTTTTTTTTTTTCTTTTTTTCTTTTCAGGGCTCTCAGTACTGAACCACCTACAGACAGAAAACCCATCTCTTCTTTGCTAGGACCATGCCATTTTGCTGTGTCTTGTGCACTGGGGGTGGGGGGAAGCAGCAGCAAAAAAGTAAACCATGGCAAGCCATTCAATTAGATGAGGCTGACCTTTCTTTTCACAGCGAAGGAGTTTTCTTTTCCCCAAGAGAGAGAAAACTCCAAAACTTGGTCTTATAAGGAGGTGTCAATGAGGTCCTTTACGTAAAAGCTGCATTTAAGAGGGAAAACTCACAGTTCTCAAAAGCACATTGCTTCTTTTCTCCTGTGCACTTTGTTCTGAGCCTGCTGTTACATGTGTATTCACTGAACCAGCTTTTATTAATGAGATTTGGCACACTACATGATAGCTCAGAGAGACTGGGTGATCTTCTATGCAGTATTTATTATTTTACTAAATTTGAAGGGTCCTAAGCTTACACGCTTATGCTCTCAAGCATCCTGCTGGGTTGGAAAGGCAAGCCACCGATGATGGTACAAGGTGCAGTTGAGTCCAGAGGGGGGGGCTGTAAACAAGCCATGAAGGCTCTCTCCTGGTGGGACATGAGCTTGGGAGCTCAGCTTTGCTCAGCTGAGGATTATCCGGTGTTGTCATGAGGTGCTATCGCTTATGGGATTCAGTCCACCACTTTTTGTTTTCACCTTAGGCTGGGAACTGAAGAAAGGGGTTGCCCTTTAGCCCCTCTACACAGAGGTGGTTGAGTTCAGACCTCTGGAATTCCCAGATCCTGAAGGCAACTTAAAAAAAAAAAAAAAAAAAAAAAAAAAAAAAAAAAAGCAGAAGGAAAGGCTGGATTCACCTTACAAAGCAGCACTACCACAACACACACATGCCTAATTTTATATTAAATTAAGAAGTGTTTTCTCCATTTTCCCAAAGCAGAGCAATGGTAGGTAAGCCAAGCAAAATAAGCAGATTCATGTGCTCTAAAGCACACTGTCCAGACAGACATGAATCCTTCTGCTGTTCAGCGCAAGGCATTATTTATAAGTTAACGATATACTCCCCCATGGTCCCAGCGCAAGAAAAACATTCATTCTCTCTTTGACATGATACTATAGTTCTCCAAGCTTCCTCAATATAGTGGGTTCAGGGTAAATTCTTCATTTGGCCTGCCCTTACAATTCCCAACAAATGAGGATGTCTAGAATGACAGAACACCATTTTATTGAGCTAACTAGCTGCTTTTGGCTTTATTCTCATTTCTCCCTATAACACAGAGCCTTTTATCTTGGGGCTGTCTCCTCCTGGGCATGCCTCCAGCTAGCCTTAGCGCCTGCTGCACATGAGCACTGTCTACGCAATATCATTATTGCTTTAAAAAAGTACCAAATGCAGGAAAACAGTTTCTCTCTCTCTCCCGCACCCACACCCCTTTTTTTTAATAAGAATTTTTCCATGTGGTTAGAGAAATAACATCTGGAATTGCTGAAGGCTGCCAAAAGGAGAGAATGAAAACAATGAGTTGAGTCACACTTGAACCCGCCAACTTCATATGGTTTAGACCTTCTTGAGGGAGTTTGAAAAGGAAAAAAAAAAAAAAGGAAAATGTTTTAGTTTGCTCTTTATAATGCAATTTTTTTTTTTTAATCTGCTGATGTAAGTGGCAGAGTCGGCCAAGACAGCACCATAGCACGGGCATTCATCCTTGCAGCACTCTGATATCACAATCTTTCTATAGTTCATCTATACAAACACAACAGCAGATTGAGGTTTCTCTTTCTGAGCAGAGTATCACTGAGCTAATGAAATTTCTTCCAGGAGTAGACACAAAGCTGCACTGGACTATTTTATTCCATCCCACAATGCAGTGCAGATAATTTGAAAGTTTCCTAAATGCCCCTTCATTTTTCATACCCATGAGAAGTACTGGTATGCTCTGGTAAATTTTAAAATGGTTGCATACTGTTGCAATGTAGTGTCTGTAGAAAAATCAGCTCCCATACAATTGCCATAACCCTGATTAAAGACATTACACTTCTCTCTCTAGTCTAGGAAAGGCCTTCAAGTGTTTCCACGGTCAGAATTTTTCACCTCTTTTCACCCTGAACACTTAACGCCACGCTAGCGCATGGTTGGTATGCCCACTGAAGCTGGCGATTGCAATGCCAGTAACAGATAGAGAGAGCAGTTAAGCTGTCTAACGAAACAGAACGCTCAGGTGGTAGGAACAAGCAGCAAAATATTCCATGAAAAAGTCACAAATAGAAATCAAGCCAGGCACAGCCTGAGGAGCTTTCCATGGGATTTAAATGCAAACGTACTCGTGTCAGGTGGAAAAGAGCAAAGCTGGAGGCTGCATGATGTTTGCTGGAGCCTTGCATGTATGAGAGAGAAGACCAGAAAAGCACAGGAATCAATAGACAGCAGAGGAGGATTTGTGGCAACACTTTGGGGGGAAAAAAAAAAAAAAAAAAAAAAAACACACAACCTCTGGAGAACAGGCTTAGCTACAAAGCCAAGAAACTTTGTCCTGCCAATTGATACATGACATATTGAGGGATTTATAGATATTGTTTATAAACTGTCTGAATCCAAGACATACCCAACTTCTTCATCCATTTTTTTTCTCCTTACAGAAACCACTCAAAAGACTTAAGTGTAGCTAACCGCTCAGACGAGCGGGATTGCATGGTTCATATCTAAGCAGAGTATGTGAAATTATTATGAATCCTGTACAGTATCATCTGGCAACAGAGAAAAGGTTATGTACAGTCATGCTGTATGACCATAGGTGACGCTATACTCTTCTTATGAAGCTATAAACTCTTTTACAAGAGTACTTTTTCTGGTGTGTCAAAAAGCCCTTAGAAACAGCCATATTATACGGCCAGCATTTATACTAACATCACCCTTGTCTGACATTATCTTACTACCATCATTACCCAGTACTCTTGTGGGAGGAGCAAGCGATACTCTCAGCAGCTTTCGCAACAGTGTCCCAGTGTGGTAATTCCACCCTGGCTTCAGCAGCCCATTACTGGCTTGGGAGGAAGGCATCTACTCCCCTCCTTTCATTTCACAAAAGCTGCCGTTTCATCAGGCTATGACAAACCACTTTCTGCGCAGCTATCGTAGCTCCTTTCCCTCAGTGCCAAGCTACTGGAAATTCTTATCGAGCTTGCCCACTCCATTGTTCCACGCTATCACGTGTTATCGGAGGAGTCACTGCACATTTAGTGAAAAGAAAAAAGCCGACACGTGCTAAGTCACTTGGCAACAGTGCCAGCAGCTCTTCTTGCCTCAAAGACTTTAAACAATCCTACCAAGATGGCTGAGCAGCTAGAGATGCGTTAACACAACTCCCTCACGTGGGTAGACCTTTGTTCCAGGATAAGGCAGGACAAGACTCACTGTTTAGCTTAAAATCCTTCATAAATAGTAAGCTAAAGTAACCCCATCTAGTTTGATACCAAAACAGGAGTGTCTGCAAGATGTGGCTGCACTGATTTAGTTTTACAGTTTTAAATTTGCTTCTTATCTTATACCAAGAGCTTTTCCATTTAGACAAAGTGTTAGCCTGCTAAACGGTAGTTAACCACCCACTATTTTGTACTTATTAACTTACTGTCATTTAACATAAAATGTTTAGGCAAACCATGAGAGAGATCAGAATTCTGATCCTCATACTAAAAAGAAAAGGGCTCCAGGCATTAGATTGTGAAATATGATTTCCCAGGATATATTAAATTCTGGTTTAATGTTCTTTTTGATATCTCAGAAAGTCAAACCTCATTTCATAAGAGGGCACTTCAGCACGTTTTGCATACAGCATGCTTTCCCTTGATAAAGTCTCTGTGCTGCAGCAAACTTGGAATTTGATCAGAACCTCTGGAGCACCCGGCGGTGGGAGTGGAGGAGAGCAAAACCCACACTGTGAACCTCATCTCACAGAAGTTCCTTAGATAGTTTTACAGCAAACAAACAAGACGAATGAGCCAAGGGGCTCGGCAGAAAGCATCACAGACTTGAATTATGCTGCAGGACAGACTGCAGATGCAGAGCCTAGCTCATACAGCCGTGCCAAGTACAGCACACATCACATGTGTATCCACATGTTGACTACATTTTTGCAAGAGTCATGGCAGAATGACAGACAGAAGCATGCATTTAGGACCATCTGTAACCAAAGGGTACCAAGGCCTGAACTTTTTCACATGGTAACTGTCAGTCTAACTATAGAAGAACTACTGAGGAAAACTTACGACCTAACCCTGGTTGCAGTATATCTACTGTACCTCAGAGATTCTCACAAAGTACAGAGTTTCAGAGGGAAGTTCTCCTCTGTCCTCACGGTCTTGCATAATTCTTTCATATGTTCCTTTAGCTTTTGCATACTTCAACATGAAACACAAAAGCAGAATTGTTTAGAAGAAAGCCTACCGTGACTGATGTCATTAGAGGAAATCAGCAGGGAGGCTGCATAGAGGAGGGAAGTTTGGATGAAGTGGAAAGAGCACCCTGATACTCTGGCGGTGGACAGTTTACTGCAAGACACCACTAACCACTCTCAATCTCTCCTCCTTCTCTGCTTGGGCACACAATTCTCCAGAAGTAGAAGATTCCTGCAATTAATGGGTGATATCCTGAGGTCAACAGAGTAGGTTTTGACCCAACAATTTTAAAGTGAAGGCCCACCACTGACAGTCTTGTGTCTTTTAAAATTATTCCTTTGTGCCACATTCTGGACCTCCTCCCTGTATAGGCAGCTGCCAAACATGCAGGCTGACGCAGCCACGTGCAGCGTATTAAGCCCCCTCGCTGCCGTGGGGGCAGCCAAGCAAAAAGGATGAGATGGTCAAGAGCCTTTAACCGTTCCCCAATTTGCCTCCCGTCCCAAGCATCCTCTCCGGTACACGCTGCCATACTACCTGTGCATTAGCGAGATGTTGCTGGCAGAAAGCAGTAAGCTGCTGTCCTGCGAATATCTGCTATTCTTTCACAGAAAACCTTGCCATTATGCGACTAGGTCTTGATCTAACATGATGACTGGGGATGAGTATTTTCTGTGCTGCTCCCAGACAGTACATTTTCAGCAAACAAAAGTGAGTTTTCAGGATATTCTTAACAGCAGATCATGACTCATACCATAAAGGAAGGTTTCCATAGCAGATTGTATAAAAAAAAAAAAAAAAAAAAAGCAGTGATAATGCTAGCAGGAGTAATGATTTATTGCACAGCACTCTAGAAGTGGTTCACGTGTTGTCTGGAGTCACAAGCAGTGGCTTTGAGTAAAGAATTAGCAAAAGATCCCTGTATCTTGTAGATCGGTTTATATGCTTATAGAAAACTCTCACGGGTAATATACATAAAAAGCAATTATTTATATTTTATTAACAACAATTGTTATTTAATGAACTTCATTATGTTTCATAACTGATTAAGACTCTTCCATATTAATTCTTGCAAAATAAATTACAAGCCTCATCTCCAATGAAATTTTATCCCCTTCCTTCACCCTCCCACACAGTAGGTGCTTTGTAAATTATGATTACCTTTTATCACACAGTTCTTTTATTTGTTATAACTCATTTTGATGGGCATCTTGATGTGTGATTTGATACTTTTTTAAAAAAAGACAACACACATGCAGTGTCAGAAATTTACTTATATTCAGGCATTGTTCAGTTGCTTCTTCCTGTGTTTTATGCTTCCCATTGGTCTTCCCCAAGACCCTCTCTAATTTAGGAGGGAAAGGGAGGGAAAAAAGGAATATTTAGGAATATCACCAGATTCACAATTCTCTGCAAGCCAATGTTTAGTCTGAAAGAATACATGAGAATTTAAATTTGTCTCCGTCTCTTCCTTTTAGCAGTCCCCACCGTTGAAAAAATAAGTTTTCCAGGGAAAAATCATCATTGCCAATTAGAGTAGGACCATAGTTTTGTCAACTGGACAAACTACTCTGACAGAAGCTGGGCTGATTTAGGAAATCACAATATACGTGAAGAACTTTGTTAATGGAGGTACAAGAGTGGCCCAAGTATCCGTATACAGAAAGAGTCTACATTAGCTACAGCAATCATTTCTGAGTTTTAAAATCTTTGTTTTAGTGAATATATCTGCCAAGTCTTTCAATCCAGGAACTACTCAGATGATAGAAAAATCAAATCTTTCAGTAGTGGGCAGCAATACTTATTACATTGTTGATAAATCTTCAATCTTAAAATAACAACAACAAAAACAACACCAAAAACCACCACACACTAAAAAACCAAACATGTCTCTTTTTTTCTCCCGTGTGGACAGATATGGCTTAGCTTTGGCATAATCTTATTATATTCCCTTCTTAAATAATAACGCAACTAAACAGAGCTAAATAAATAGTAAATCTTTGCAATTTACTTTAACACAGGGTATTGATGATATTAATTAATTAATATAACTTTCTGTAGCAAATGACTACCTTTAGTTATGGAATGGTGTGCTTATATATGTTAGTAGCTAAAAATCATGCCTCATTTCATAAAACGTTTGATGCCACATCGCAATGCATTCCAAAGACACTAGCGTTGAAGGAATGAAATTGAGCTTTAGAAAAAACTGTAGGTAAAGCACAACTCAAATCCACTGTCATTTAACTTATTCATTTGAATAACTGATTTACTAGACGCATTCCCCAAACACAAACTATTCAGAACAGTTAAAACTTAAATGTATCCTTGGGTTTGACTAAAACAGAAGAGCTAAAGAGGAACAATGCCCACTTTTTGTCATTTTACTTGTTCTTGATAGTATTTTTCTTTTATTCCACAGTTACTCTGATTAGCACAGTAATTCTTACTTAAGAAATAAACATCAAGAAAAAATTAGGCTCTTTAGAAATAAACAATTAATAGGCTTATAATGCACTGTTGATACATGTCCTCCTGAGTGCATTAGAGAAGGATACCAAACGATGAGGAACTAAATATCAAATAACTATTTAACAAAGGGTTAAGTGAAAACATTTGAACAAACCACAAAGCTTTTAGTTCAATTTTTGTGCACAGTAGCTATTCAGAGAGAGTAATAATCCAAAGCAAGATTAAAAAAAAAAAAAAAAAAACCTTTGAAAAATATCCCTGACTTCACAAAAGAACATTTTTAAGCCATCTTGCAGGCTTTACAAGCCATTGGCATTATTGCTTGTCAGGGCCTTCACACCAAACAACAGGTGTTTTGTCATGAACTAGACTACAAATTTCATTTTGGTTACCCAGTTTTAGTAATTCCCGTGTTATCCCAGGAGTTTCTTAAAACCTTCCGTCCAGATGATGAGGTGAGCAACTCAGCTTTCATTTAGGGGAGTGAGGGGGGTGGTGGATGAATTGTTTCTAAACAAATACATCTCTAGCCCTTGCAGTTGTGGCAAATAATTGAAAAATATGAGCAAGGGTGCACCCCCACGACCTCAAATACACGAAAAAAAAAAAATAGGAAAAACAATTGGGTTTGTTTCTGCTATTTAATTATATGGGTGGGTTTGACAATACGAGGACATAGGGAAAAGAAGTATGAGAAATACGAGCAACGCCAGAGAATTTTCTGTGAGTAGAACACAGCTATAAACCAGAACCCTTCAAGCCCCATGAAGTGAAGCAAACTGTAGCTTACCTCACCCTCAGCCTGATGCTGCAGCCTGGAGATACAATAGGCAGTGGCATCCTATATCAGCCCAGCCCCACTTCACGTTTAAGCGCTTCAGCCTTTTTCATTCTTTCGCCTAAATTCTTTTCACTCGCTCCAGCAGACAGCTCAGCTACAAGACACTAAAACAAAAGAGCAGGAATTATTACATTAATCCTCAGCAAATAGGCTTTTGCCTCTAAAGCTACACATGTATGTTCAACATGAACTCAACTTGAAATAATTTCTTCTCCATCAACCAGTACAACACCCTCATTTACCTGGAGAACAGAAGATGTGTTTTGTTTTTTTTTTTAAAAAAAAAAAAAAAAAAAGGAGGGGGCAGAATCTCTTTGAATAAGTCTTTCTTTTTTTAGACAAACAGCATACTTCTGTTGTAACTAGGACAATTATGGAGCTTTCCCCAAGATATTAAAAATAATTAAAATAATTCAGCAGTTATCTCTGTATCATGGTTAGCATTGTGTAATTATTACTGAAAGGTAACTCTGCATCACCGAGTGACAGCATACAACAATATCAGTTTGTGGACTGTCAGGTGTCCAATGTGCAGTGTCAGTAGCTGCTTTCACAATAATGGAAATAAGAATAGCTGTCATTATTCACTGAAATCAAAGCTCACAAACACCTTCGGTGCATTCTAGTTTAAGATTCAGGTCAGATGTCCCTGGACCCCAGCGCCCTCCTATACCCAGTGTTCAACACGGTCCACCTAGCTGACGAGAAGTTTGGAATGTTTTGTAAAGCTGGTGAAAAAAAGTCTCTGGGAGGGTTAAAACAGGCAAGCAAGGAACTGCAAGGTGATGAATGGAGCCTGTCCCTGCAAGCCTTCCAGGTTATCTTCATCTTCATGCCCACTGGGAAATGACTCACAGGTGTTTTAGGAAGCAGCAGCTGCCTGCTTTGTGACATTTCAGCTTTTGCCTCCAGGTTGAGAAGGGTTTACAGGATAAGATACACAGAGAGGAGACAGTCTGCTGGAGATATCACACTGCTTTTGCTACATCCAGTGTAGAGTAGAACTTGTCTGGCAAGTGAGCAGAAAGGTTTCCACATTTCAAACTCAAAAGGAGGCCGGTCCCATCCCGTTGACAAAGGGCAGAGACTCTGAAAGGAGAAAAGCATTTAAAGCAAATTAATGCCATTAGCAAATTTAGAGCTGCTGAAAGCAGCTTGACACGGGCTGACATTTCTGGAGACCAACATCCTCCAGTTGCAGGGACAGACAAAACAGGAGGAGGCATCGCCCGGCTTCCCCCTCCGCAGGTCCCAGAGCAGAAATGGAGGGTGGGAACTCGCACGTGCTGAAATCCTGCCCAGCACTGAGCAGGGCCTTCATGTTAAGTAGTCACGCATCGCGTCACTCCCGCCTTGCTCCACACATCAAGCCCTTCAAGCTTTTCCTCCTGTGGGTAAGGGGCACGCAAGGAAATTGCCCACCAATTGAGAATACTTATTTCCTCAGTGCAATTTGAAGCAATGAATTTAAATGTACATGTAAATTTAAAGCAATGGATCAAGAAATCAACACAACTTAAACTGAACTCTAGGAGTTCTACGGGTTTCTAATAAATAAGTCTGTCACCAGCAGTGTCATGACAGCATTTATGTAAGAAATACCACACTTTTTGACGGCATTTTCCTTTTCACAAGCATAAAACAAACAAACAAACTCATAGCATATCTGTTAGAAGATAAGCCCAGCAGATAGGAATCTCTGAGGCTTTATCTCACCTTGCCCCAAACTAATTAATATGGTATTATCCTGTCTTCTAAGAATCACTAGTGATTTATAAAGTAAGTAAAAATTGTCATTATTCCTATCTGACACATGGCGAAACTGAGGTATGTGGAGGTTAACGGGCAAGAAAAAACAAAACCGAAGCTGAGCTTTGAAGACAGTACTGAATTACTGATATCTGCACCCATAGCCCATCTACCAAATCCATAAAGTTTGCTAGTTACATGGTTTTGCACTTTTACTGTAACCTTTGTCCTAGGAAGATTACTTATCTGCAAGTCAATAGCAACACAAATTTTTATGAAGCAGGAGACAAAATCTGAGCAAACCTCTTTTTTTCCTTTTTTTCTTTCCCTCTTTTTATTTTCTTTAACACACCATTGCAAACTCACAAAGTCAGATTAAGTCCAGAACCCCACTAACCCCCACCCCCCCTATCCCGTCCCCATGCCAAGAAGCGTGCAAGCAAAGAAGAAAGAGCTGAATGAGCGGAAAAGGGGCGTTGCTTGGTTCAAAGAGTCACCGAGTCTATTTACAAAGGAGGCCGAGAGGTCGGAGCGGGGCCTGCGCAGCCGTCCAGAATTACCCCGGCCAGAAACAGACGCTGCATCCCTTTGCAGCGCGCAAACCTTGTTCTGTCAGTGAAACTATAGTAACTACATGACCACTGGGGATTAGCGTGACCCCGGGTCATAAAACTTGATCGCGGTAGATTAGCAAAAGATCAGGCCAGCACTGGAGAGGAGGCCTTTATTTTTTTTTTTTTTCTTTCTTTCTTTCTTTTAAAGAAAGGGCATCACAAGCGAGATGCTAATTCTGCTTTGAATCAGAAGTAAAACACACACATGACAAAACAAATGTGTGCTTACAAATATTTTGTCATATTAGATTAAATTATAGCACACAGACTAAACAGAGAAATCTGAAATGCAGGGTCTTGTGTTTGGGATATCCTTGGAGCTTTTATACAAAGAAAGAGAGAAGTTTATACTTCGGCATTGCAGGGCGCACAGTCATCTCATACCTGCGGCCTAACAAACACAGCTCGCTGTCTGACAGCCGTGTATCTGTCAATGCAAGAACACATCGGTTTAACTGTCAAAATCCTTCTCCTTGCCTACTGATTTGACTGTGCCGCCCTTCTGCTCCTGGCACTTCTTGTCCCTTCCTGATAAACGACAGCCTGCTCTCACTTCCCCGAAGCTCAGTTTTGGGTCCATCTGCCTTTATTTCCACCCCGATTTCCTATTTCTTACTGATTTTCGCCTCTTTTTAGGCTCTGCACATCCTGCGGAGGCCCCATTTAATAGGTACAGCAGCCTCCTGCCTTCTACCTACCTGGGTCTCCCGCGAATACCACTCCTTTTTGTGGCGCTTTCTTGTGCCAATCTCCTCATCAAAAAAACCAACACATTTCCACACCTTCCTACGTATTGTTACTCCATGCAGCAGGGCTGGGCTGAGACAAGGGGAAATCTGTTGGGGCAGAGAGCTGGCGGAGGCAGCGATAGCAGAGGCAGGGACAGAGGAATTGGGTCAGGCAGGGAGTCAGCCCGGCCGGGCGGCAGGCACAGGGAGCAAGGGGTGCCCGGGCACCAGTTTCGGCTGGATGTGCGGCAAAACGGCTCCAGGAGGCTGAGAGATAGCAGGGTTACCTCTGTCAGACAGAAGAAACTGCAGGACATCACTGACATTTGATGTCAACTGGATGGTTTGTTTGTTTTGTGATATTTTTTGGTGTGGTGGGGTTGTTTGTTGTTGTTTTGGGTTTTTTTGGGGGTGTTTTTTTTTTTTTAGGCTACAAATCGTAAGAAAGGTACTAGTCACTGGGCTAGTCCAATGGCTCCCCTGTAGGGTTCTGACTCAAAAAAAAAAAAATCCATACTTGGCTTTTAGAAGAAAGCTCACAAATTTAAGAAAGGGATCGCGCAAGTGCAACGTGCTTGCTGAGACAGGAGTGCCCAGACTCATTAACCCAGGAGGGCCTTTCTAGTTCTGTGCGTCTCTCTTTTCCAGGAAGTAAAGGGTGAAGAGTAAAGGAGCTTGTTGGACTGGTATAATATTCACAAGGGAGAAGGAGGAGGAGAGAGCAAAGCAGTGCCTGAGCTTCAGGGCTTTTTTGGAGAAGGAAGTTTCAACCTTTTCTTCTCCTTTTTTTTGAAATACATTATGGCCTGGCTTTCTGGTTTGTTTTTTTTTTTTTTTTTTTTCCTGTTCCCACTTATCCTGCAAAACAGTGCGCACCAAAACTCCTGAACAAGGCCTTTGCTCCAAGATCTCTTCTGTTCCTAGGACTGCCGAAGGTTGCAGAGGAGCAAGGGGCAGTTCAGCAGGGCCAGCACATCCAAGGAGATAAACTGGGCAGTCACCCAGGCTGGCAGAACTGGAGGGGCAGCATTTCTGGGATGCTTTCTGCAGAGCTGCTGACTGGTCAGCATGGCTTACTATGCAAATATGGGGGGAATAGCAACAAAAATTGATTTTGCCAGAACCGCAAAATAATTAGAACAATTCCTGCCCTGCAGAAAATACATCTAGGAGAAGTTAATTGCATCAGCAGAGGGATGAAAGACTGCACTAACTGTACGCAGAATAGCATCAGCAAGAAGAGTAGAGCTGCACCAACCATGGGTGTCCAGAAAGAGCTCCTCTTATTTCTGCTGCCCACCACCCAGAATACCCCTTCGTACCTCACCTCCACCTCCTCAGTGCCTCCAGGAGAAGAGGTCCTCTCCTCTCTCAGCTCCTTATCAGTCCAGGCAGTGGCACCACTCTCCCTCACAGAAAAACATTCTCTGTGCTGATGGCACAGGGAGGGACAGTCATGGCCAAACCAAGAGGTCTCTGGGACTGCAGCACTCATGAGGTTCTCAATCATCCTATAGAGAAGAAATAACCCAAAATACGTGGGTTTAATAGTTTCCCATGGGAGACCATGGTGGACTCGCAGCATCCCTTGTCAGCATCCAGCAAGGACCTGTGACTGTAGCATATAGCCCTTCCTTGACAAAAAATTCCCACAGAGCAGTTACATCAAAAATTTTGTCACACCACCACGCATACATCTTTCTCCTTGCCCATCCTGGCAGCACCTCCTTCAGTCCTCAGTGTCTTCTCTGGTCCCATGCTGCTGCCAGCATTGCTCAGCCAGGTGCATTGGTGGCAGCAGCATGCATGGGAGATGAGGCTTTGTGAATCAGGGTGATGACAGCACTGAGCCCTGGTTCTGGCACCTCTCATAGCTCTGCCATCATGGCCCAAAGCACTGGTGGCTGGGATGGTGCAGGTTAGCTCAGATGATTTCATAGAATGGTTTAGGTTGGAAAGGACCTTGAATATCATCGAGTTCCAACCCCCCTGCCACAGGCAGGGACACCTCCCACTAGATCAGATTGCCCGAGACCATGTCCGGCCTGGCCTTGAACACCTCCAAGGATGGGGCCTCAACAACCTCTCTGGGCAACCTGTTCCAGTGCCTTGCCACCCCCAAAGTGATAAACTTCTTCCCAATGTTTAATCTAAACCTGCCCTCTTCCAGTTTAAAGCCTTTCCCCCTCATCCTATCACTACATGCCCTAGTAAAAAGTCCTTCCCCAGCTCTCCTGTAGGCCCCCTTTAGGTACTGGAAGGCCGCAATAAGATCTCCCTGGAGCCTTCTCTTCTCCAGGCTGAACAGCCCCAACTCTTTCAGCCTCTCCTCGTAGGAGAGGTGCTCCAGCCCTCGGATCATCCTCGTGGCCCTCCTCTGGACACACTCCAGCAGGTCCATGTCCTTCTTATGTTGGGGACTCCAGAGCTGCTGGATGCAGTACTCCAGGTGGGGTCTCACGAGAGTGGAGCAGAGGGGCAGAATCACCTCCTTGGACCTGCTGGCCACACTTCTCAAGCAGCTCAGGATACGATTGGCTTTCTGGGCTGCCATCACACGTTGTTGGCTCATGTTGAGCTTCTCATCAATCAGCACCCCCAGGTCCTTCTCCTCAGGGCTGCTCTCCAGCCATTCCCCGCCAAGCCTGTATTTGTGCTTGGGATTGCCCTGACCCAGATGTAAGACCTTGCACTTGGCCTTGTTGAACTGCATGACGTTGACTTGGACCCACCTCTCCAGCCTATCCAGGTCCCTCTGGATGGCATCCCTCCCCTCCAGCGTGTCTATCTCACCAAACAGCTTGGTATCATCGGCAAACTTGCTGAGTGTGCACTCAACCCCACTGTCCATGTCACCAACAAAGATGTTGAACAGTACAAGTCCCAGTACCGACCCCTGAGGAACACCACTTGTCACTGGTCTCCACTTGGAGATCAAGCCGTTGACTGCAACTCTGAGTGCGACCGTCCACTCTGTATCCACCGAGTGGTCCATTTGTTGGATCCACATCTCTCCAATTTAGAGACC
This sequence comes from Vanellus vanellus, assembly GCF_965231255.1. NCBI lineage: Eukaryota > Metazoa > Chordata > Aves > Charadriiformes > Charadriidae > Vanellus > Vanellus vanellus. The sequence continues at coordinate 29,941,496 of NC_138907.1, forward strand.
AGGATAGTGTCAAACACTTCGCACAAGTCCACGTAGATGACATCAGTTGATCTTCCCTTGTCCACTGCCACTGCAACCCCTTCGTAGAAGGCCACCAAATTTGTCAGGCATGACTTGCCCTTGGTGAAGCCATGCTGGCTGCCACCAATCACCTCCTTGTTTTCTACGTGCCTCAGAAGAGTTTCCAGGAGGATCTGCTCCATGATTTTGCCAGGCACAGAGGTGAGACTGACTGGCCTATAGTTCCCTGGGTCTTCCTTATTTCCCTTTTTGAAAACAGGAGTTATATTTCCCCTTTTCCAGTCAGCAAGAACCTCACCAGAGTACCACAACTTCTCAAATATGATGGCTAGTGGCTTAGTGACTTCATCTGCCAGTTCCTTCAGGATCCGCAGATGCATCTCATCAGGTCCCATGAACTTGTGCACCTTCATGTTCCTCAGGTGGTCTCACACTTGATCTTCACCTACAGTGGGCGGTTCCCCATTTTCCCAATCCCCGCCTTTGCATTCTGCATCACGGGCAGTGTGGCTGCAGTCCTTGCCAGTGAAGACTGAGGCAAAAAAGTCATTGAGTACCTCAGCTCTGTCTCTGTCCTGGGTAACCAGTTCTCGTGTTTCCTTCCGGAGAGGGCCCACAGTTTCCCTAATCTTTCTTTTCTCATTGACATACTTAAGGATTTTTTGTTTGTCTTAATGTCCCTGGCTAGTTCTATTTATTTCAATCCGGTGCCTGTCAGCAGCACCCAACACTGCCACCATTACTGGGTTTGGGTCCTAAGGATGCTGCTTCAAATCCCCCCACTTCTGTTCGTAGCAACATAAATCCAAAGCGTCATTAAATCTGCCACTCTCCTCCTTTGTCCTAAGGCTCCCCAGACGGCTTTGACTTTCACAGGGCAGAGCCAAAGCCTGCCCCCCCCCCCCCCCCCCCCCCCCCATGCTGCACTCACCTCCCCGACAACAAGTCCCTCCCCAGCACAGCCAGCATAAAATACCTTCCCTGCCTGGGTTTTGCTTTCGTTGTATCTGTTTCAGAACTGATCCCTGAAATAGCACAGGAGTTAATGTGCTGATATGCAGATTGTTTTTTGAAGGGAAAAATATTTTTATGCCTTTATGTTCATTAATTACATAGAATGTTGCTTTTTTATAGAAGCCTCACTCCTCTATAAGGAGAAAAAAAAGGGATAAAAATTGACATTATCTCATACTTTGGATAACGAGGTTAGCTAAGCTCTGAGTAGGAGACAAGGAGGAAAGGCTTTTCCAGCTGTGGGTCAATGCCCCACATTTGGGTCTGCACCACTGGCTGCCTCGCATCTCTTGGCTGGGGTTTCCAGGCCCTGACAGAGGCACAGTCCAGCCAAAACCTCGTCTAGCAATCATCTTCTACCTGCAGAGCTGTACCTGCCCTGAGTGTCTGGAAACAGCTTCTCCTCCTCTTCTTCTCGCCCCTGCTGCCCACAGTCCCAGGCCCTGAGTGCCCATTTCCCCTCTGGGAGATTAACCCAGCTGGGCTCCCACCTCACAGGTACCATACCCATGCGTGCACCTCTGCAGAAATGGCTAATATGCATTTGACCATGCAGTCTTCAGCTTAAAAAAAACAATAAAAAAAAATTCTCTTCCTGATGTCTGTGGTTGAGAAGTGTTTGTGCCAAGTGCCATTCAGCTGGTAGTTATAGCTACATATATATTTATATTTGACTTGCACTTGACTTAATACCACATGAACTGCTGAGAGTAAAAGGACATTGATCTCTGCCTTACTGCTTTGCTTCACAACAAAGGTGTAGGCACAAGAGGTGGGTTCACCACAGAATATTCATGGATTGCAGTTTGGGCAGGAACAGTTTGTAAACATCAGAAGAAACAGCAAAAAAAAAATATTTGTGTTGTGAAACAGTAACGTGTCATTAAAAGACAGTTTACTTTTCAGACATGTACAGTGCTCCACATTGTTCCCATGCTTTTCAAAGGAAATGATTAGTGTTATTAGCACAGCAGTCCTCTTTTACAAAAGCAGCTCTAGCCAAGGTTAATGTTTAAGAAGGAATTAAACATTAACTCAAGGGAAAGCACAGAAGTCATAATGGTTTCAGACTATACATCAGACACCCAGAAAAATATTGCTGTGAAAGCAGGGAAGAAAAAAAAAAAAAAAAAAAAAAGACTAAGCAGGTTTGGTTCCCAAAGCTAAAAAAAAAAAATATAAAAAAATAATCAGAGTTCTCCTGCCTCATCACCTTCAGGTTCCCCGAGACAGCATTGCCTCTCTGCTTTTCACCCCAGGACAGGTAATTTTCCTCCTGCATTTGGTTTAGCAATGACTCCTTAACAATAGAAGGTGGATCACAGTGACTTAACCTGCTGAGGAGGGCTGCAATTTGATTCCCAGCCTGAGATTTGCAGGTAAGATAAAGTGCAAAGGTGACTAAACACCACAACAAGCAAGGTCTAGCCCCGTGGCTTTGCCTGGAAGGAAAAACGGATTATTATTATTATTATAGCAGCAAATCTACCAAGATCTGTTCCTTTTCTCTTGTTCCAGCTCCAGTAAATGAAAATCCTTGCAGCTGTCTGAAGACTGTTTTATAGTGGCAAAATGACTTGTTATATTAGTCCACAACATGCATTCTGCCCTGTTCTACAATCATCCCTTATTCTCTTTCCCATCTTTGCATTCTCACTGCAAACTTGTGAGCTGAGAACAAAGCCATGAATATTAACTAACTGCACCACTATAAATGCACTTTTTTATATTGCATGTTTTGCTGAACTTCCAGAATAATATTCTCATTAATATAAATGTTTGGTCCTAGACCATATCTACACTGTACTTTTCATCTTCAAAGCACTTTAAAGATATTAACGAATTAATCCACTCAAACTCCTCTGGGGGAAGCAAACTATCATCATCACATTGTTCTTACGTTTTTACAAATAGAGGAACTGAGGCAGGAAAGTAACTTATTCAGTGCCTCAGAGGGAAGGAGTGTGAGAAAGTTGTCAGGACTTGCTGCCTCCCTCTCCTAAACCCAAGCTACTACTGTAGCTCATCTGCACCTCATCACTTGTCACTGCGGCGAGTGTGCATTTCTTCCTCGCTCACGTAATTTTACAGCAACTCTTCAGCACATAGTCTTTAATAAATTGCAAACACCAGATAAGCAGGTCTCTGTTCACAATAGGAAAGAAAAAAAAAAAAAAGGAAAAAAAAAAAGAAAAGGCCAAAATAGCTTTATAAGGACAGTGACAAATCACTTGGGCCAACTCAGCCTCATGGGCTGCTTATTTCAGCTTGGAGGGAGACTTGCAAGTATTGGCCTTTACGTGAGCAGTGTGTGCTCTTAATAAGCAAGTGGATGAAAACTCCCCTTCTCTAGGGGAGCAAAGCAGGATGAAATGAAATCTTAATTCTGAAAGTGTATATTCACAGGAATGGCTACTACACATGTGGGCTGTCTCCGGAACTCAGTAGGACTACAAAAAGCATATAAACAGAAATCCTACACATTCCAGTTTGAGTAATGGAGGGAAAAGCTCCCATGGTTTTTGGTTGCTCACTAAATGCATGCCTCTGAAGCCCAGAGTTCTTGAAAGTCTCCTCTGAAAGGCCTTGTCTCTCTTTCACCACAGAATCCACATCATGCTTTTCAAGTTTCTTTTATCCTTTCTCTTATAACAGAAACTAGCAAAATAGTATGGAATGGTTTCTGCCCTACATTTCTTCGTCCTGAAGCCAGTACATATTGCATCTCAAGGGATGAAAAACTAACTTGGGCCTTAAATGCTAATCTTCTAAGAGTCAGAGGCTAAGTAAATAATGATTTTCATAGGGAAACACCCATACAGAACCTGGAAAGATAAGTCTAAACAGACTCTGCAGAGCACCAAAACACAATTATTTCTTAGATAATCATTGCAGGCTGGAGCAATAGACACCAAAGTCTGAGCACAACTTGACACCAAATTTTGTAGCAGGACATTCTTATGTTTTCTTTGAGTGCTTTCTTCAGGCAAGAATAGCTTTCCATCCATTTTCTTTCCTTCTTGCAGCTTTGTCTAAGAGAACCTTAGCAACCTAAAATGACAATTTGATCCCACCATTTGAACAGTTGTGGAATGACAATAGCATATTACAACTGACTTATCTTTGCCAAGTAAATTGCCCAGACTCAACACAAGCACAGTGGAGTCCACCAATGGAAACTGCAGAGTCAGGGACACCACATTACCTGGAAGAACCATTGCTCTGTCCACAACGGTCACAATAACAACATCTAATAATTCAGCTGATTTCTCAAAATCCAAACAGTAAATTACAACAATGAGGCAATTCACATAGCTTCAGGTGAAAAGGTCTCCAAGGCCGTTCAGAAATGCTGTGTATTTCTTTATCTTTTTCCCCTTGGCTTCCTTGCATCATGTTTTACAACTGCTCATCAGGTATTGGCTAACCAGGATTATCATGACAAGAATATGATATTGCTAGCATTTTAACCCGTTGCTTCACTATATCTTTCTTAAATATTTTCAGCTCTCAACAAACTGATCCAGCTGCTTTCAGATGATGTTATCTCAGACTTTTTGCTCATTTCGATAACTCTGGGAGATAAGTGCGACTCCTCCCCTATGTCCATCCCTTCTTTCACCTCTGCCTGTGTTGAGCAGCTTGTTCCACAGTTCCTTCCAGCCACTGCCCACACACTGGCCCATATCTGGGTTGGCTTATTCTATCTGGCCAAGGATCTCACAATCTTACTCAGTTGCACAACTTCTCACTACAAACTCTTTTTACATAAGGTTGTTAATCATATACTCAGTCTTTTTTTATAGTACTGTACACTTTATTTGAAACACTGCCCTAAGAGACTTGTGCAGTTACTATCAGAAGTTTTAGTGATGTGTTTTCTTGTGGCGGATGGTTGTTTTTTGCTCAAATGCCTTCACTCCTTTTCTACGGCTGGGCAGATAACCAGATCTGTGGCTAGACTCACGGGGACAGGAGCACACAGGTCTCCAGAGCGGTTCCGACAGTGGCATCTGCAAGACCATAAGTGACCACCGCAGCCGAGGTTTGAGACAGGCCGGCGGGGCTGTTTCTCAGGGACATTCCCACTCACAAGGGAAGTGCCAGGCTGAGGCAGGAAACAGGTACTTCCCAGGAAAGACTTTTCAGCGGCTCTCTATAGAAATTACAAAGTTGCCCAGCTCAGAGGAGGCGTTTCTGTCATTAAAGTTCACACGGCTCAAAATTTCAAAATTTCCTCAGTGCCTACGTTTCTAGTAGTCATTACATTTATGTTACAGTAGGCCATCTCAATATAGAGCAATATAGCACTACAGCGGGCAGAGATAGCTGTCAAAATAAAAACATATGAAGATTTAAAAGCTGCAGAATACAACTGGTTTGACATCCCCGTACCCAAAATTCACATTTCTCACAAAAAAGTCCCTTATTACCAAAATCTCTTTTCAATGGGATTAATTCTTCCCTCTGTTAATCAAAGTGGTGTGACATAAAAGCCACTAACTGTCCTTTGTAAAGAATATGTCAAAAAGTATCTCACTACCATCACTTTTGATATAATTTCCAGAGAGAACAGCTTGGTCACCAGCACATTTACATAAGTGACGGCTGTGCCACTGTCTATGGGTGGCACAGGCAAGTATATCAGGTGCAGCACATCTGGAAAAATATCCCATGCCACATGTTTGTATCCAGATCTCCAAGTGGCTGCTGAGAAGCTGGGAATAAATACTCTCAGGGAGAGTTGGAGAACTGGTAAGAGCTTAAATAGATCAAAAAGGTAAATACCAATTCACTGTGGGTATCTACTGTAGAACAGGCACTACTGGGGGTCAGGACATCGCAGCCCAGAAGCTGCATCCTAAATACAGTATTGCAGACAACCACAGTTTTATCTTACTTCTATTCTGCTATGGAGTTACTTCCTTGACTGCTTCCAACAGGTTGATGAATTTGAGGTTTTGATTTGACAGAGCTTCCACTCCTCTGCCACTGTATCAGTCCACAAAAGTACATCATCAGTAACAGACCCTGTATGTTAATATATCTTACTGGCAGCACTGATAACCTTCATTTTAGCTTTGATCTTAAATGCCATCCTCAACCATCTCCATTTACTTGCTGATGCCCCGAATGTGATAAGGTAGGTGTTTTCCGCATCCACTTGCCAGTACCCTCAATACTCAGTGCCAAAGATGGCTGCTTTTCATTTTTGCCACTGGTTCCTCAATCACGCACACTTTGTAATGAACTCCAAGGTGCTCGGCTTTGCAAAAATCACAGCTTGGCTGGTGTTTTCATGATGACCACATGCCAATTCCCTATGTAGACTTTTTAACTGGCAATGTCGCATTTCCCCCCAGCCTCAATTTCTCTATAGCTCATATTTTTTCCTCCTCATAGAGCAATTGCTGTGTGCGGCAAGCGCTACAGCAGCTGAATCCTTTAATCTTTTTCCAGGTGCAGAGTGCCTGGAAGAAATCTCAGACCTTCAAAAACATTTTGATAATCTTTCAGCAGTTTTGCTGTAGGGATACCACAATATATGTCTGCTCAGACCGGATTTCTAGAGTTCCTCGTGTCTCTATTATATGGATCACTTGCCTGTCCCAATTTGCACATCACAGGGGTTATGAATTTAATAGTATTTGTGACCAGCAGTGACTTTGGCATTGTCCATACTAACTGCATCTTCACCTTGTAAAGCTCCCCCTTGGTGCCTTTCCTATGTTTTACATTGGCATAGTGGAATGCAGATGATCCATCATAAAGATTTTAATATTTGCAGTGCCTGATGACATTTTGACATTCTTCCCTTTAATAGTGCAATGCCTTCACTGATAACGCACCCTCTACATGGCATACAGTTTCCTGCCTACATGCAGCTGCCATATGATGGTGTTAGATTGAGGTTTACAACCGTTTCACATTATTATTCTGGAGTCGGAGCACTGTCTTGTACTGGCATTATTGTGTTTCTTTTTTTTAGTCTACATACGCTTACAAACTTTTCAATAACGATATCGTCTGCCTCAATCAATGCAGGCAGCACTGTACTTGGAGCTTTTTTCAATGGATTTTCTTTTCCCCAGAACTTTCTCCTCATTTGTTATTCTTTTCCTGCTTTCTTCTACGCATTTGTTCCTGCACAAAACTTAGTTTATTTTGACACGTTTTCTTCTGCTTACACTGTGTTTGAGGTGAGCTACCTCACTTATCTTGGAATATAGCTATCGTATTTGACAAGCTTATTTCTAGCTTTCTGAGCAGCCCTGTTCAAAATGACATCCGTTCTGTCCTCATTGCTAAGGTCTAATTTGACTTCTGAGATCTGACATTGACAGAAATCATCCATTTTATGCCACTGCTATTAACTAAGCACTTCTCAGCAACAGCTGATGAAAGCTTTTTGCATGTGATACTTTCTGCTTTTTCTGCAGTTTGAAGATGTTTCTAGAACGTTGCTAGAAGTTTACATGGGTTCCTTCAAGCTGCCACTCCTGCTGCTTCTGGAGCCAGTGGCAGCTATTGCTCAACAAGAGTTCAACAGGAACTGCCCCTTTGTGTCTTTTTTGGTGTCCTTAGAGCAATATCACAGCCTTTTTATTTTGTATTCCTGGCATTCGGGTTCTTTGCTTGTACATATTATAGATATTCTTAGGTTTCTGAATTCATGTACTCACAGAAGGCCACTTATTTCTGACACCAAGTTCAGCATTTAAGCATCGAGAGCTAGGCAAAAAGCCAAAGCCATCCAGCATTTATTACCTCTTCTGCATGAACTCTCTTTTGTCACCAGACCTTTCCTGAAAGTAGTATTCTCTCAATTTCTAGACATTACCCTACATTCAGTGGTCCAAGTGGTCACACAGACAACAGGAAGCTACCCTAGCAGGTCTCCAGACACCAAACTACCTATCCTAGCACATGTCACAAAAATCACAGAATGGTCAGGGTTGGAAGGGACCTCTGGAGATCATCTAGTCCAGTCCCCCTGCCTGAGCAGGGCCACCTACAGCAAGTTGCACAGGACGGCATCCAGGCAGGTTTTGAATTTCAGAGGTGGTCTGTTGGAGAAATTACTTAAGTGCTAGGACTGCTAAACATTCATGACAGAATTTCAAAATTTCTGCTTTGACAAGTCTCTCGGTATAGTCTCTTACTGTAACAACCCATACAGGAGTAACAAAGATGAGGAAGAGCAGAAGATATAACCCCCAGTAGACAAATTTTAAATAGGTCCTTTCGGTGGTAATACAGGATGTGTTTTCTCTGCTTTGGGTGACTTGACAGTTGTATATGTAAAGGCTGTAGTCTTGCTGTGAAATGCTATTTTAGTTCCTGCATGCATAGGACCACGTGTGAGGGGCAGCTGTGCATGTATATCCTGAGCCTGGTCTGGGAAAGACCAATAGCATCATCAAGGAGCCATCCTCACAACCGCAGTATATATTTCTATATTCCTGTTTCAATTAATCTAACGGCAGATCTGTTTATCTGCCTTGAGTAGACAAGGAACTGAAACCATTCGAGTAGAAAATGACCAAAAACCACAAGGGAACATATTGTAAGAGCTATTGATGGCAACCCCAAAACTTCTAGAGTGTATTGCAAGAGTTGCACACACACCAGGCCATGCATAGGTTCAGTGTTGCTTCTACCTGTGCTAGTAGAAGAAACAGGCAAAAAGGAAGAGACATGCAAAGTTCAAAGTCTACGCTATCTGATAAGGCCTGTCAGAACGAAAACCAGGAGGTACTGCCAGAATTAAATTATTTCCTCAGGACAAATCATGCATTTGGAATCAAACAACACGGGCTGAACAGATAAAGCCCATTTGTATAACATAATAATGGATAGGCATATATTTCACCAAAATAGTAAATATATACACTCTATACAAACACAGGGCAAAACCACAGACGCAACAGACAACACAACATCCTTTCTGCCGAGACTTGAACAGCAAGACACAAAAAAAAAAGCTAAAAAGCAACTGACTGATAGATATGCATACACTCTCTGAAAACTCTACACCTCTGAAAAAAAGGAGTCAAAGCTGTCTCCCCTCTTGCAAAAAGGGATTACACTTGCTCCAACATGAATCCACCTTCAAAGACTACCCAAGAATTTTTAAAATACCTAGGCATGAAAAAAAAAAAAGAAACAACAACATATAGCCTTCCCCAAACTAGAAAAAGAATTTTTTTTAGGTAAAAGAGTGTTAATCAAAACAAACAAACAATTGAAGCAGAGACAGAGTGTGTCGCATATGCGATGAGACAAATTTGCAGGGACTACCGTATTTAATATGCAAACAGGCTTCACTAATCACGCTGAATTTTCCTATCTTGATGGAGACAAAAGGGGTGCTGTAACAGCCATCCCTATAGGAGGGCTTTATGAACAAACAGGGCTGCATGTAGGAACTTGGAGTCAGAACACGCCTGATAAGGATGGGAGGCTTCCCGGGTGAACTGTCTCCATTCAGAAGCGTGGAGCAGTTACCAAGACAGTGCTACCACCCCTATAGCCCAACCAAATGGCTCTAGAGGGCCGTCTCCATCATTAACCAAACCAGGCAGGAGGCCTCTCTGCCAGACCGGTACCGACACCGCGCACCGCTTCAGAACAATCACATACGCTCCAGACTCTACTCCTGTTTTACCAGTACAGAAAGGTTTTATTTCCAGTAAGCAGTGGTGTGGAACAGGCAGATTCCACCCTGCTTTTTACCCTTCAACTCTCTGCAAGCAGCTGAGCTTAATAGTCCACACTTCCCTCTACTCCGCAGCAAGGGTTCAAGGAATTATTTTATACTCATCTTGCTAAAGCATATCCTTTCCAGTGATAGGTGAACGAAGATCGTTTTTAAAAACATATACCCATTGCTTTTCCCAGCATATTGGAGAAAAGAGTACTGCAGGGGAAAGGAGAAGTATTTACAGATATTTGTTCAAGAAAACCTTGAAGATTCGGTGTTCAAGGTTCCTTTTCATGAGCTTACTGCAAACATTCATAGCAATTTAGTTCCATCTTCAAGAATGTTCACAAACATGGATAACACTGCAGGTTCTTGTGCAAACATATATCCATTAATGAAGATATGCTAAAAGACTGGCACAATTATTTGCATTGAAAGCATTTGCAGAGCTAATGTAAAAGCTTCTTGTGGTTTGGGAATTCCCAAGGCAGGTATCAAAAAATATAATTAAAATACATAAAATAAAAAAAAAAATATAAGAAAAAATACAGCACACTGCAAGCAACCAATGGAGCTAAAGCAAATAACAAATATTCAAATCATGTACAAGTACTCTCCAGATTCAGCTATGCTCCCTCTAACCATTCACTGAGCAAGATGAAAAGTTGGTTAAATTTTTTTTTTTTTTAAATCAAAGAACTTTTGTATAGTATTTGTAAACAGAAAGGATATATCTGCCAAATGCATTTTTTGCTGCAGTTAGTTCACTGTTCTTCGCCAGATTCTTCATATTTCTGCCTACAAGAGCCCCTGCTTGTTCTGTTTTGCTCAGCTCCGCACTTGATTCAGGTTTGTTCCAGGTAAACAGAGGCAAGGCTGGGCTAACTGCGTGGGGTCAGCCAGTGCAGGATGGCACCACCGGTATGGCCTTCGGCACTTCACTCCCACGTTTGTGTTCTGCTTTTATTGACTCTTCACAAAATGTCACCGTAACACCCTGCAACCAACAGCGAAAAGGATGAAGGACGGACAGTAGGGATCATTGCTGCCTATCCAGACCTTGGCAGACATCCTGGGAGCCCAGGCACCCTTCGCTCGCCGTGCTGGGGGGAAGGGGCTGTCCCACACGCCACCAGCAGAGCAGCCGCCGCGTCCGTTGTGGTGGGCTGGTTCCCCGTCTACACCGCAGCTCCTCGCTTGGTCTCCTCCTCCCGCAGACCCAGGGGATGGGGTCGATTTAATTCAGGGTGTTCCTGCGTGGTTCCCACACTGCCACCGCCACTGCCACGCGGACTGGCGACCTGCACAGGGAGCAGCAAAGCCTGGCACGGGAGCGGGAGGAGGAGGAGGAGAGGAGGGCTGGGAAGTGTTTTCACCCAGGTCTACCGCTGAAGCCAACATGTTGTGCAACCTCATCCTGCAAGGTTAAGGCAGCTCAGGGTTCCTGGAGAAATCACCTTCTGTTGCCAAGACGTGCTTCTAGTAGGGACAGGGAATTCCTATTTCCTGGGGACAAGCAAAGCTGGGTAAAACCGTTGCCTGCTTACGACCTGCTGTCCATTGTAGTTCCTCTAACAGAAGCACCCATTTCTATCAACCATTCAGAAGTAAAGTCAGGGCCAAAACAATCATAGTATAACTTGAAACGAGGGGTCTTTAAAATTAAAAAAAATAAAGAAAAAAAAAAAGAAAAGAACAGAACAAACTAACAACTCTGGTTTTTATTTGCCTTTAGATTAAACTAAAAGCTGGCCACATTTGTTTAACCTCAGGCTTTGGTGGCCTGACATGCCTGAACAGACCTTAACCCTGCCAGGGCTGCAGAGGCTGAGGTAACAGGAGAAGAAGAGCAGAAAGCTGCAGCCTGTTGCTAAGACCAGGCAGCTTCCAAGTTCTAACCACGACCACAACAGACATCCCATTTGAAGGAGCAGCACATATGAAGGAGAAAGTGGCCGAGTTGATGCCAGATTCTTTGCCAGCACTTCTAAATGCAAGGGAAGAGGAGGGTGGGGGAGGGAAAGGGGCTACAGGGAAAGATCTGAGGAAATTTCATGTTGTTCTTCAGCAAGCAAAGAAACACAAATATGTACACCTACAGTGACTTATGCTGTTAATGGCACATGCGGATAAAACAGGTTACAAATGCAAAGAATTTAAAACAATCGTCTACAGATATAATATGCTCAAAACCCTTAGAGACAGTTATGTCCCCTTCCCTAAGAGTCTAATAGCATAAAACTAAGAATCCGGGGTCTGGATGGAGCTGTGTGCGCTGCAGGAGTTACCATCGCCCGCCCCTGCTCTGGGAGCCAGACAGGTACATAGAGAAAACGTCTGTTCTTCAAAACTTGTGGCTTGTGCCTACGCCGTCGACAAGGTCAGTCCGGAGGCAGTGAGACCTGACAACAAGGTTAACAACACTGAGAGCGGGTGTTGAAATAGCACCAGCAGGAACTGCTTTAGCAGAAAATGCAGGTGGGAGAGAAAAGGAGCTCAGCTGAAGGAGCCCCTCGCCCCGCAGAAATGAAGAAACACACCCTTTGTGCTTGGGTGAGCTGAACTCAAATATTCTTCTCATACTCGACTAAAACTGTGTAAATATTTAAACCAGATGGGACACCGTTTTTCTGGGTGGGTTTTTTTTGCTTGCCTTTTTTTGGGTTTGGGTTTTTTTTTTTGTTTTTAAACTCCCCAGCTGTGTACATGCACCCCCACCCTGGGTTATACCAATAACAGGTAAGACTCCCTGAGTTACCTGCCAAAAAAAAAAAAAAAAAAAAAAAAAAAAAAAAAAAAAAGAGAGAGAAGTCAGCACTGTTTACTGTTATCCAAGCTTGGGATTTCTCATAGCCAAACAGATAACCGGCTTTCTTCCTTCCCTTCACCTTTTAACTGTACTGGATATTACCAGGTACAAAAACATTTACATTTTGGGGGGTTGGGAAGGAAAAACTCATTAGACAAATTCAAGTAGCAACATCTGTCCCCGCGAGCGCAGCCCATTCAGTTGGAAAGCGTAGAGACGGGACGGGACCTCGGCTGTAGCGGAGCGGGGAGTTTGCTGGATGAGTTGTACGCAAGCTACAAAACGACTCCAGTGTGCCGGGTCCCCCGGGGGACCGCAGCTGCGGCCACTGCCCCCGGCTGGCGCATGCCCACCGCCCTGCCAGCGGCTCCCCCACGCGCAGTGGCCATCGCCAGAACCCGTGGATGTGATGCGCGCGGAGGATGATTCACTCCGAAAGCCAAAGGCATCGCACAATTAAACAAGCAAGCCCATTTAACTCGTCATTAAAACGCACGCTTGTGAAAGAGGGCTCGGGCAGAATGAGCACTAACCTGAACGCTCAGCCGGCGATGCTGCGCTGGCCTGATTACTTCTGGCATGCCGCCTCCTTGGCCTTAATTTTGGCTCTCTGGAAGGTGCCCATGCTGCACCTATCACTAAGGCTATTAGTGAGCTCGCTAAGCCAGGCACGTCCCATCCGCATCGCAAAACCAAACCAGATCTGAAAAGGGGTTAAGGAGACAGATAAATTCTTCTACCGCTATTAAAATACCAACAACGCCTATACAGCTTTAGGCCACAGCTACAATGGGAAAATAGCTTTATTTTTACTAGTCTGTGTTTTGTAAGGAGCAAGATTTTGAATATATATTGTATCTTTTATCAAAAGGGAGCGATCATATTCAATAAGTTTTTTTAAAATGCATATGTATAAACTCACTGTTTTAAATATTATTTTAGATAGACTGAACTTTTAAAACCAGCATTAATGAAGCGTGCCAGCTGACATATTTTAAAAAAAATTCTGTTTTCATGGTCTAAACACGACCTGCAGAAAAACATGTCCTTAACATGCTTTCTGATAGTGGTTAAGCCCTGGCTGAGATTAAATCTGCATTAGACAAAAGATTGTTCCAGGAACTCAGGGAACTTCTGCTCTACCACCAAAGCCATTCATTACTGCAGAGTAGGTGGGTCGCTGCCTTTGGGTTTTGCTCTTTCTCTTGTAACAATGCTATAGTTACAAAGGTGGCTCAGCAGGTTCTAATATCACAGCTCATTCCTACTACCCACCCACTTTTTTAGCAAGCTTTTCATATGCTAAGTGACAGCAAATCAGATACAATCATCCTACCAGTGTATCCCCGCATCTTCCTATACAACAGACATCGTCATAAAACACTGTCCTTGTGAGGAGCAGGAATGCTGGGCTCAGCAGACTGTGCTACCAGGCTTTCTTTTCTGCTTTTATTTCTAAAACACATGCTTTGTTTCCCTGCCAGACAGAGGTCTCCGTGCAGGATGGGCCTATGTGCGCTTCTCATGCTTATTTCTCATGCTAATTTGCGGACAGGTCAGCAGCAGCTGCTCATACAGACACAGGTCATTTCCCCGCCTGTGGCCCGCAGTCTCCACGCTTTTCCTCATTACAGCAAGAAAGGCATGTGTTTATATGTCTCCAGGTAGCTGCTAAACCTGTGTCTCTTAGTAAGGGCTCTGATTCAGTGGGGGGAAAGGTCTTACCTGCAACTTCTGCAGTAGTTCCCCAGGTTTCCCTCCCACACCTACACCAGAGATTTTTCACCTTTCCTGCCGGGACAGCTCTGCGGCTCATGAAACAACAGCTGATCTGCCACATTTCACAGCCCAACGTGTGACAGCAAACCGTCACTGGCAAAGGTGCAGCGTCACAGTCCTCGCCCCAAGCTAAGCTGTCCCCATTTCTCCATCTAACCTCTCCAGTACGTGCCGCTTCTTCCAGGAGAGTGGTTACAAAAGCTTACTACAGCTAAAGCCTCCTGACTTGGAAGATACAAATATCACAGCTGCAAAACATCACGTCTACGTTACTAAGAAGCCAAGATATGAATCTCTCTTGAATCGTGTCACCTGGACCACTTAGACCTCACTGTGGGCAGAACGCTGTATCTGCTGTGGAAGCCATACAACGGCATATAAATTCTCAGTCTTTACTGACCCCAGGCAGTTGGACAGAATTTTCTCCATTAAGTGGAAAAATTGATGACAGAGTCCGCTCTCTCATTGAGGCAATAATGTTTACATAAAAAAAAAAAATAATTCAAAGTCCTCCTTTTTTTGAACAAGGACTCAAGAGATTGATACTTTGCCAAGGTTCAAACCTCATGTGGCAAGTACTTAATGCAAAACACTTTTTTTTTTTTTTCCTTCCTTTAGGGCCATTTAAACAGGCTTCAATAGCTATGTCCAGCTGGCATTTACTGTTTCGCTCTGCCTCAGTTTCCCTGAGTAAAACCCCACGCAGTGTTACCCCTGCCCCATACCCAAGCCCTCCCTTTGGCGGTTCTTACCTATATTTTAAACAAAAGGCGGCTGTTACTCCTGTGGCTAGAAGCCAGCCTACAAAAACATGCCGCTTTTCATCCTCCTTTCCTATTCTGGCCTCCAAGGTCGGTCTCCCTACCCGCTTTGTCCTGGCTGTAAAGAAGGGCAGTGTTTTCTAGCAGTGCTCTGGGATGTTCACCCCTGCGTAGCCAGAAATCACAAAACGAGCCCTACAGGATCGTGAAGTTAAAATGTGCAAATGCTAATAACACGGGTGGATCGACCCTGCTAGCCCCTTTCAAGCTCTGAAGAGCCCAGACACCAAGCAGGAAAGCGAGTTTGCCATTCCATGCCGTGGGAAGGGGCTGCAGCCAGGGGGGACCATCCTCCTCTCTTGGTTTTCAAAAGGCAAGCTGAGATCAAGAAAGTCACAGGGAAAGAGAAGCTCAGGTTTTTCCTGCTGAAATCCAGTGACAGACTTTGCTGGCTGCCATGCAGGGCTGAGCTCTCGCCGAAATACCCTGACAGGCTCGTTACGCACATCCAGTGATGGGTGCCCTGGAGATCCTGCCACCCAAACACACAGTGCAGCATCAGGTACTACTGTAGGTACCATTGTACATGATTTTTCTTTACTTTCTTTGTAGAGATTTCCCTTCAGGTCACTCTTGCTCAACTACCCTCTGCTTATAATTGACTTGCGTAACCTAACTTTTTTTCCCCTTTGTGGGAAAAGACGGCATTTCTATTTAAAAAAAAAAAAAAAAAAAAAACACACACACCACTAATTAGCAAATCAATTCTGAAAAAGAACAAAAGCTAAACAGAAATTGAAATTCCCAGCTAATCGCAATTTCAAAACAGACTAAATAATATCAAAGACAAAACTGAAGTAATTTCAAGCCTTCAAAAGGTAGACTGTAATGTTATGGAAATGGTTTTCAATCACTCCTTCTAAATAAGGCTTATTTGAAATTAACACCTTTTTGCAAAGGGCTGGATGAATCAGCATTTTCCACTGGAAAAACCTTCCACCCAAAGACTTCCAGCTTGTTCTACAGCTTTCGCTGAGCTCGACTTTCTTGCCTTTCCTGTACTGTGTTTATTTTAACATTGTAACATCATATTTTGTCTCGTTCTCGCAGTTCTCCTTTCTGTTTCTTCCCAGCATGACAGGGCCAATATTTAAATAAGGCTGAGCCAATATAAAAGTGAAGGGCTACTACAAGCAGTAGACAGCGAGGCACAGGGCTCAACACATTCCCCAGTTATGTGGGCGTAAATCCCATAAGAAGAGAGGAATGGCTACAACTGTCCTACTTAAATCATTCGCCTTCTGCTGCTGACGGAACACGCAGTTTGATTATTTTAATAAAAACTCCTTCCTCTGAATTAATTTTGTATATTGGTCACAGGAATTGAATAGTACTTTTTATTTATATTATAGTGAGAACCAGCTAGAATATTGTTTGATACCATATAGCTGTTGCAGAAATTAAAACATATGTAGACTGAAGCACTACGGTATGCTAAAGGAAGGAGGAGAAGGAGAAAAGTAAAGCAGGAAGGGGTGAAAGAGCAGTGATGGCAATCTAGAAAAAGAAGCAAGTCTGGCGTATGATGGGCCGGTACCTTCTTCACATAATTATGGATGTTCTTATTCGTCTGCATGCATACAGATGAGCTTCTCTCTCTTTCTAGGATCTTGCTAAGACCTTGAGGTGTGTTGATTCCTTGTGGCAATAAGATCCCCAGCTTCGTTACGTGTTGTGACTTGGAATCAACAGTAGTCAGCCCTGAGCAAGCTAAGGTCAAATTCAACTCTGCCAAGTGCTATTAAGTCAGAAGTATCAGGCACAAGCAAGGGAGAATGACGACCCTGGAGATCATCTTCAAACAGTAAGTTTTTTTTTCCCCACCTGCCTCTCAGGTGGGAAAGGGAATTCCTGCAGCAGGCAGAATACAGTAATTGCCCCTATAATAATTACACTTCAAGATTCTGGGCATGATATGTAAAATAAAGAAAGGACCAATGTGATCTCTGTCTTACAGAAATTCTGATCTAGATCTGTGATTTCACAAGGTGCTTTACAATGGCAGCCCCCCGAGCTTTACAGAGTGTCACTAAAACCAGCAGTTCCCTCATAATCCAGCTAAAGCCCACACAGGGCAGTGCAGACCAGAGCACGGTGGCCTTTAGCCAGAGGATGCGTTTCTAGTGAAATCCTGCAGCTGTCCGTGTCGTGCTCAATACACTTCAATACCCATATTAACAACCCAAAGAAATACATACATATAAAATAACTGCAGGTAACATTTGGAAGTGACAAAAACACGATAACCCGTAACAAAGACTGATCGGTCTTCTGGCTTCTTCTCTAACAGCTTCCATAGTAAATTAATCTAAATAGCGTGATGCTAAAGCAGTCTTACATTTAGGAACGTTGTGGGAAAAAAAAAAAAAAAAAAGTGGGGCTCCCTTGTGTTCCCACATCTAGAGAGACCATTTGTGACCAAGTGCAAGCCTGGAGATCTGGAAAGGCTTGACATTGACGGATGTAAAAGGATCAACATAGCACATCAAAATGAAACTTAAATACATTTTACAGTTTCCAGCTACCAACAGGGAATGCGAGTAATCAGAGATCATATGTATCTGTAATTTGGCAGAAAGAGAGGGCCTGGAAGCTGAAACCATAGAGGGCAATAAGTTCTGAACTGGAAAAAAGTATCAGCAGAGTAGCTCAGCTTAGGGTGGGATAGCACTCCATGACCATGCCTTCTTTACCAAAGCAGATATCTTTACAATTGTTGAAGACATAATCCTCCTCCTATAGAAACAGCCAAGTCCCTTTGGCCTGTGGAACACAGCAGTTCACAGCAGAATGTGGTTACAGCCCGTGATATCCCCATTTATGATACATGTGATAAATGTTCCAAGCAGAAATTCATCATGATAGCAGGGCTAGTAATCCCAGTGGTCTTCTCCTTGACCAAGACTGTTTAACAATTACCAGTTTTCACTATTTAAATTTGATGTTTCGGTCAAAAACAACACCACCACAACAAAAAAAAACAAACAACCACCAGCATTTTCAAAAAGCGAGAAAGGGAAAAACCCCAGCTGATGAGTATTAAACATGGTCAGAATAGCTTTCCAAAAGTCTGTTTTGATAAAACCACAGTTTCTTCTTAAAATTCTATTAATGCTAGGGAAAGCCCCACAGGAAAAGAGTATTTAAAATTTAATTGAGGAAACTTAAGAAATGTCATTTAAAATCCATTATATGACCTTTCACATTTCTTATTCCTATACTATTGCCTACAATATGAGCACAGAATAGCCAAATTACTGGGGCAGGGGGTGGAGCATTTGTTTGTTTGTGAGAAATCCTGTTATTACTGCAGTTCATCTATTGATTGAAACACCATTCCTATTCTAAGTCAAAATATCATGTGTCTGACACTGAAACACCATGACGCTATTTTGAATATCTAAGAGAAATTCAGGAATTAAAACTCTGGGAAAAGCGATGGTGAGTGAGGAACTCTCAAAACTGGTAATTTTCATTTCAACTGCAGATCAGGAACAAATTTCAAAGTAGCATGGTTCTTCACAAAACAGATATTATAGGTTTGACAGGGTCTACGTGACAGGTTTGGTTGTTGAGATTTTAGGGTTTTTTGTTTGTTGGGTTTGTGGTTTTTTTTTTTTTTTTTTTAATTTTTAGGAAAAGCTGCCTGTTGCAGAGAAAAATAATATAATTTCCTACTTGATTTGGCTCAAAGAAAGATTTGCTCCAGTAAGAGCCAGTACATCACCACTTAGACTGAGGAAGATCGTTCAGATTCTGCCTCCTACAGAAAAGTCATCTTCATCTGTACCCACCCTTATACGTCCTATATCTGTGAATCAGGAAGAGAAGCAGTGCCTGGCCAAAGGAATCCTTTCTTATCTCACACCCTGTGACCTGATCAAAAACCTTTTGTTTAAATAATTTTAAGTGAACTGGCAGACTCAGAAAATCCAGGCACATCTCTTGTGTATGCCCAGGAATGCAAAGCTGGTTACTGTCCGACCATAACCACAACCACATAAACACAACTTTCCATTTGAGGGTACGCATGTGCTCAGCTCTCCCTTTTTACCTTACTGTGCACGTTGGCAAGATGCTGGGGAGACACAACTGCAGACAAAAGCACCAGCCTCCCTATTAAGGAGGGCCTTGTTGCAATGAAATATTGCTGATTACACGGAGGTGGGAAGTGCGCAAAGACTGCTCCCGAGGAGAGACAAGAAATCCATTCACACATGAGCAAGGAGGGAATAAAGAGAGGGGTGGGTCATCCTCATAAGCATTTATTTTCATGTCCTGCACCCCAGACTTACTGAAGAACATGGAATAAGCACAATTTCTTTAATCTATACCGTCCCAGAGGATTGTTCTTCCAGTATGTGGATCGCCACAGAGGTAGCAAGAACCTTAAGACCTCTCTACTACATATATTGTTAATTACACACAAAAATGGAGCAGGTGACAAAAAACACAGGTTTTTTTTGTAACCTCCTAGAATATTAAAACATAGACATTTTGTTAATTATGGCTAAGTAAGGGGACTTTTTCTGTGTGTGACTGCACACACGCCTTCCCTTAAATCTCCTACAGACATGTTTATAGAAGGAAGAATAAATATTTTTCCATAGCTTCATGGAAAATTACTATGAGAAACCTTGGAGGAACACAGCTGTGGGGTCCTTCATTACCTCAGCATGAGCAGAGCCTTCTACGCACTGAAATTTCATCGTGCGTTGCTGGGTATGGGCTGCCAGTTGTATGCTCAGTCCTTCTGAAACACCATACCAAAAGGATCAATATTTTTCAATCCAGTGAGTATTTTAGAGGCAGGCACCAAGGGGGAGGGCTACTTTCTGACCCAGCAGACTGCATACTGTTTCCCAAACCTATACCCAATTTTATAGCATCAGAAAAGGTGTGGAAGAGATGCCATCTCTCAGATAATACCCAAGCTAGTACCTAAATACACAAAGCCCTTCTACATCCTCTTTTAACTTCAGAAACTTAACAACATCCTAGAAATTCACCTCCCTGTGCCTCCATGGTCTGAGTCCAGGCAGGTATTTTTTGTCTTACACCTTGTCCCAAACTGCAAAAATAACACCTTCCTTCTCAGAGGCAGTTGCATTTTTGCAACATGTCAAAACCCAGTTTGTTGCTTCTCACCAAATCTACTAAAGGTGGCAGGGATTCTCTGCAATGAAGGGCTCTTTATAGAAATGAAAAAAAAAAATCCTATAAACAAAGCTATGCAGTAGAAAAAAACCCACCCAGAAACTGGATCGTTTTCACTGCCTCTGATCCCTCAGATGAGGCTGACCAAGATTGGCATGAAGCTGATAGGCAAGCTGTAGAAATAAGGAAACAGGAAAAAATAAAACAAAATCAGGATAAGAAAATATTTATTATTAAGGGCTTGCTGCCGACTGAACAGTTGCTAACACAGATAAAAACACCCTTCACACTAAAAAACACTCGAGCCACTGTTTCTTCATACTGTCTCTGTAGTGCACATATCCAAACAGCTGACTGAATAATTAGGAGGATAGTGGGGTTTATATATTAAAAATTTTATAGTGTGAATATTTTCATTCTGTATAAATATTGGTTTAAACGGAATACCGGAAGCTTGAATATACAAGACAGACTAGTGATTTTAGGAGTGAATAAGACCTTGCTATCATCTACCTGTAGCCTTCTTTAGCATCTTTGTATGTGTCCGCTGCTACACCAGCCCTCCCTCACTGAAATACTGCATCTCAACTCTGAATCATATTTCCAGTTCAGTAATCTTCCAGTTCTGAGCTCTCCTATTGACAGTGACCCGAGTTTGAGATGGATGCTAACAGATAGAGAACTTTTTTCCACAGATTTAAGACTAACTGGACAATCCGAAGCTCTCTTTCATGGTGCTGACGACATGCCTGAGGGACAGAATGTCATCTAGAGGGACCTGGACAAGCTCGAGAAGTGGGCCTGTGTGAACTGCATGAAGTTCAATAAGGCCAAGTGCAGGGTCCTGCACCTGGATCGGGGCAACCCCCAGTATCAATATAGGCTGGGAGATGAAGGGATTGAGAGAAGCCCTGCCAAGAAGGACCTGGGGGTACTGGTGGATGAAAAGCTGGACATGAGCCAACAATGTGCACTCACAGCCCAGAAGACCAACTGTATCCTGGACTGCATCAAAAGAAACATGGTCAGCAGGTCGAGGGAGGTGATTCTGCCCCTCTGCTCCACTCTGGCGAGACCTCATCTGGAGTACTGCATCCATCTCTGGAGCCCTCAGCACAGGAAAGACATGGACCTGTTGAAGCGGGTCCAGAAGAGGGCCACAAAAATGATTAGAAGGCTAGAGTACCTTTGCTATGAGGACAGGCTGAGAGAGTTGGGGTTGTTGAGCCTGGAGAAGAGAAGGCTCCAGGGAGACCTTATGGCAGCTTTTCAGTACTTAAAAAGGGGCTTATGAGAAAGATGGGAAGAGACTTTTTAGCAAGGCCTGTTGCAATAGGACAAGGGGTAAGGGTTTTAAACTAAAAGAAGGTAGATTTAGGCTAGTTATAAAGAATGAAGTTGTTTACAGTGAGGGTGGTGGAGCACTGGCGCAGGTTGCCCAGAGAGGTGGTAGATGCCCCATTCAAGGTCAAGTTGGACAGGGCTCTGAGCAACCTGATCTAGTTGAAGACGTCCCTGCATATTGTAGGAGGGGGTGGACTAGATGACCTTTAAAGTCCCCTCCAACCCCAATGATTCTATAATTCTTCCTCCTGTGCGACTGCCTAAAATTCCTATGAACTTTACCTACGTTAAATATGTGCAAGGTCAGAGGAAGGAAGTTTGTGACAGTCTATGAACAGATTTTTATTTTTCTTTGGGACTTTCAAGCTGCACAGTTTCTAAAGCCTCTTCTTGAAAGAGAAGTTTATAATTACTCCCTTCATTCCTTCCCTTTTTAGCTTCTTAAAAGGGAGACATGAAAAAATTATAAATCAGAAATGTAAAACCACAAAAAAATTATCTGTATTGTTTTTTCAGTTCAATCATTAAAAGTTTTCTAAAGAAGTAAGCATTCTTTAGCAAAAACAAATGTTCTGGTTTTAAAAAAAAAGATCATTTCTGAAAAAGAACAAAATTTCCACTGACCAAAATTAATTGCAAGGAAAGGAAGCAGGGCTGGCCAATTGCCTTCCCGCGCACCGCCCAAGTTCTAAGATATTTGTGGAAAAAATATCTCGGCCCTAATAGGCACAATATGTTAAGTCAACAAGGTTCTGCTGACTTTACTGGAGCTTGGACTAGATCCTACATGGCAAAAGGACAGTAATTAAGCACACAGCTGGTCAGACACATCTCTCCAAACATAGCCAAGTTCAGTGATTTGGTTTACCCATTCAGAAGCAACACACTTGATACGTCAGCCCAAGCGTAGCTGTATGGCAAGCTGCTCCCTTCCCACCCCATAACCTCTTGAGGTCCCTCCATCTCACAGTTGCTCCAGACCTCCCCTGAGACATCCCTGCACCACCCTCCCCATTCCCCGACACCTCCCATGCCACAGGCACCCTGAACTCTCCCCTACTCCCAGCAGGAGCTGTGCAAACCTTCCTCCTCCTCTTCCCACCCTCATGGAGGGCAACTCTCACACTGTGCTTCATGCTGCAAAGGGTCTGGAAAAGCCCCTGGCATCCCTATGAGACAAAGCTCACTCTGACCTAGGGGAAGCGGCAGAGATGCTCAAGGCCGTGGCCGTGCTGCGGGGACCCAACCTGGCCTCTGGTTTTCCCCTCCTGGGCAGTTCTTCAGGCTCTGCCCCAGACGCGACTGAAATTTTGGAGCCGGCCAGATGAGGCCATCAGACCTAACCACCACGCATACACGTGCTGACACGTCACCAGCAAGGGAGGCCCTCGGCTGCACTGAGCCAGCAGACGTAGCTGTGAGCTGCCTCCTCCTCCTCCTCGCCTGCACGCAGCAGCCTGCTACTGCAGCCCCGGCACTGAATTTCCTCAGCTTTTGTGGCTCTAAGCCTGGGTGACAGTGCTTCACGCTAGCCTTCCCTCTTTCCCTTTCCTTCGTGTATAGATAGCAGGCAGCATTAAAATGATAAGATTGTCAGAGATAGGGAAAACATTTTTTTTTTTTTTCCCCCTTCGAGCCTCCTGTTTCAGGCCTGTAATTGAGAAAAGCAAATACATATTACATTACTGTGATTAGTATTGAGTGAAACAAGCTCCTGTCTTCTGTTTCATCTAAGTCTTTTCATGGAAGACTGAAGATAAGCTGTTTTCTGCCTGCAGAATAGGCTCGAGCAGGTTTTTTTTTTCTTTCTGTATGCAACTAGCCACTCCACACCTTAACAGCAGGTCAAATTAATACATTAAAAGAAAAAAAAAATAAATGCTGTCACTACTTATCTTCGCAGAAGAGCTGTGCCGAGTGCTGCTGAGCCTTTTTATTCACAGCGCTGTAAGGCAGAGAGACAGAAATCCTGCCCCTTCCCCTGGCAGAGCCCAGGTTAGAGGAGCTCTCCCGTCACAGGCGTCGGGTCGCCTCAAGCACTTTGATGATCTGGAGCTATAGCTACAGTAACTAAGCAAGTGTTTAAGGCCTGGACTCTGCTAACAGGCTCATTGCTGTAATTTATTACCAGCACCATCCTATTATAGGCATCAATGGCAGAAGCTGTTGCTTGTTTGAGGCCCCAGTGCTTTCTTTGTTAAATGACGGGGTTGAAAAAAAAAAAACAAACCAAAAAAACCCCACACACAAACACAAGACAAACCGAATGCCACACGTCTTTCCTTTTCTATAGGTGTTGACATACATTCACACACCAAACGCTCGCAAACCAGTGGTTTAAAGTCTTACCCATTTTCTGGTTCCCCCCTTCCTTCCCCCTGTTTGTTACTGCCCTTGCAACAGAACTGGGAAACCGAGTACGCCTTCGTGCCTGCGTTGCTTCCCAGTCTGGCAGCCCAGCTTAAACCCATCTTCCGCAGACATTTGAGGCCTGCTACATAACCGAGCATTAAACTTTGATATGTTTATGGGGACCTCTCTGACCATTTGGCTGCCTGTTTTATTGCCCTTTGCGTATGCAGAGGCAAGTCCAGCCCCCGCATCTCCTTCAGTGAAACCACCAGGAACGGCTGTGAGCAGATCTCCTCATTTTCCTTGTAGGACAAAGGGAATTATTTCAACAAACATCTTAAAATTCAAGGAACGGCTTTCCACCTCTCTGGCCTGTGGGATCTGAAGTGGCTCAAAATCACCTATGTGGATTTATTTATTTACTAGCAAAAAAGAGCCATCTGACCTGGCAATCTTTGCCAACTTTATCTTTGAAAGTTTTGTTTTCCTAAACAAACAAAAAACAGGCCCAATAAATTTAGTTGCATTATTCATTGAGAATAAGATTTCTGTCTGTCGGGATTTGTTTTTTTTTTTTTTTAGAACATTTTTTTTTTCTTCTTCTCTGTGGCTAAGAAAAAAGGAAAAAGATGGAAAAATATACAGCAAAGAGACTATAAAAGGTACTCCATAAAAATAAGAGATAATTAACAAGTTTTAATTTGTGTACAGAAGTAGGTTTCTTCCTGGCATTGCAGATGTGCAGCTCAGTCCACGCTCTGTGGCATTCGGAGAAGGGGAAAATGCTGAGCACGCCACAGACTTTGCAGTTTAATTAGGCTGTGGTTGCCACCACAGCTGAGCTTGGCCTAACAGCTACTGTTGACTAAAGGGGCAATCCTCCCTTCTCACCACTCCTACCGCCTCTTTGCACAGGCTCCCCTGCTTACCAACCTCCCAGAGCCAGCTCAGCTCACTAAACCTAGAGGAAAAAAAAAAAAAAAAAAAAACACACACCAAAAAACCACGCACAAAACAACCCTAACAAACTCAGCCCCCTCCCTACCCCCCAACCCTAATATTTTTTCTGCTCATCAAGTGAGCTGAACCAACAGACCGGACAGGTGTTACTCCCTGTGCAAGGAGGCAGGACCACAACCGTGGGATGGGAAGGAAGAGGGGGGACATCCCTTTCAGCGGTTAGAAGCCACTGGATTGACACAGCTGTATCACCGCTGAGAAACCCTCCGACACAATCTGCTGACAAAGGCTGTCTGAGCCACTGCTGCTTGCCCAGAAGCAGTTGAGTTGCAAGAACTTATCCTATTCCACTTCCAGTGTTACCAGCCTGCAATCTCCAGTGGAAAAGCAGCAAGGAACAGCTGGGACAGCAATTTCTTCCACTCCCCCATGACATTTCTGAGCGTGCTCTTTGCCCCAGCCATACCAAGGGATGCATGTCAGGCTCGCTAAATCCATCACGTCTACAGGGCGAACCCAGGCTGCAGATGTGCACTGTGATTTATCGTTTCTGTGCAACTTATAGGTAATTTAGAGAAAGTCTTCAGAGAAAAAGGGAAAAAAAAAAAAAAAAAAAGACAGACCACAGTTGGCTCCTTGCAATATTTTTACCACTGTTTGCCAGAGGAAGAGGTTATGGTTGTGTGGTGTACCCGTCGCCCGAGGCCAAGCGGCAGTGCAGGAGCAATGAGAAACACTCGCAACTCAAGGCGGGCTTGCCAAGGGAAGCCCGTACATGGGACAACCAGGACAAACATCTGCAAGAAGCCCCAAGTCAGAAAGCACCACCTCCAGCACCTTCTTGGGGTAGACCTCCTCCTGCTTTCTGTGGGCTGGAGGGGGGGGGGTCAGACTTGGCAAGGGGGGGGGGGGGGGGGGTGTCAGACTTGGCACCGGGTGAAATAAAAAAGCTGCCAGCAACACACCCTTCAATGGGGAGAAAGGATGCCTAAAGTTGTTTGGCTTTTTTTTTTAATATTAAAAAAACCACCCAAAACAAAACAGGAAAACAGGTACTGTCCCCAAAGCGAATTTCACAACCATTGTTAAGCAGTGTGCTTCTGGGACCATTGCACAAACAGCATTTGGCACCCAGTTTGTAGCTGCCGCATGCGGGGGGGGGGGGGGGGGGGGGGGGGGGAGGGTGCATTTTCCACGTGCCATTTCACTCAGCGTCAATGAAACACGCTCTGAAGATACCTGACTATTCCTTTTCCTTCAAAAGTTGCCCTGGGCTTCATCTTTTCTGCTAATACATAGCCAATGACACCTTCTCCGATTCATAAAATAAAGGGGTGGTTGAAGCACCACACAGAAATAGGAAACGCCAGGTCAGAGATTTCAGTCCTCTGTCTCCTACCCCCAAGGATGTGCCCAGGCTGGAGCCTGTTTGAAGGGACAGAAGAGATTTCTGTGCCTTTCCTTCCCAATTAAGCCATTGTGCCTTGCATAAGGCAACATTCATGGGGCCATGGAAAGAGAGCGAGACTGAGCCATGCTGCCTGCCCTCATGGCTAAGGTACATGGGGACAAGGGTTTCTGTCCCTTTTCCAAGCAATCCTGCAGAAGGATCCTCTAGATCGGAAGTGGGACCCAAAAATCTTTCCCCTTAGAAAGCAGATTAGATGAAAAATCGGGGCAAATGCTGTGGGCATCGAGCGGTCTCATAAAGGGGGCATTGCCCCTTCTCCCTCCAGCTGTGTTCTAACAGCAGCACGCAGAATTGCAGCACACTGCAGGCAGGGCCACCCACCACAGGGGCCAGGGGTCCACACGTGCACCAGGCATCCAGCTGTTTCACCCCACCGAGACCAAGGAACATCTGGGCAGAAACACACCTGCAGAAGAGAGCTCCTGGTGCCTGGGGAGCCGAGGAGTTTAGGCATCAGGCAAGCAGAAGTTTTCGTAATCACAGTTTCAGCTCCCATCCAGAGTTTCTTTTGGCTCTGGCCCAATTCCCCTAGAGCTGCCTCACCAGCAATTTTTCCCCGGGTATCTTTTGCACATCCAGGAAAGAGATTGTGTTATCTCTCAACAAAAGCCAACGTATTCCAATATCCTAGCAGCTGGCCCTGGGACATGATCTATGGGACTCTGGTTGCTTATGGCCTAGTTTACAGTCAGCTTCCCAGAAACATTTGCATGCTAGGGTAAAGTTGAGTACAACAATTAATCTTCAGTTCCAAATAATCAGAAACATTTAGTCAGAGGCAAACTTAATGAAAGAGAAAAGAGGCTCCAGGACAGTCAGCAAAACCAGTATAAATTTCTGAAATATCATATATTTAATATTCTCCATGATGATTTAATTAAATATGTAAAACAAGAAAGAGCATATTCATTATCAGGAAAAAAACCCAACCAACTCTCATTTAACTGTAGCAAATCCTTCAGAGCTCAGAAGCACTTTCTGGATTATCATTATCTGGTTAGAAAATATTTTCCTAACTGTAGCTTATTTCCTATTTCGCTGAAGCCCTTTGCTTTCTAAATAACCTTTCTGGATTTCAGAAAGGAAAATGAGGGATGACTGACCAAGATTAAAGGTCTGAAACTTTTTTGCTCATTGAAATCTGCCTCTCATTTTCCCAGGAAAAAGTGAACTCGGTTAGATTTCCAAAGATTGGTTCTTTCTGCCAGCAAAAAGAAGCTATTCGCCAGACTGTCTTTAGAACATCAGCAACACCACCATGATCAAACATTTGGGAAGGAAATTGGCCCGTCTATAAAGGATTTGGCCAGGACACAGAGAGCTTGGCTTTGCAAACAGCCACTCTCCTCCTCTTTATGATAGCAGCAAGGTGCGAAGCAGATACAGAGGAGTTCACAGCTCCATGAAGTGTGATGGTTCTCACACCTACCAGATCTGATGTTAACGCTACGTTCATCTGTTACCATCTATACAATCTATTGGCTGTATAGTAGTAACGTGGAAGTTGTAATAGTAAGGCAGAGGGGAAACTGCCCTTACATTTTCTGAAGCTTTTTGGAATATAAGCCCTGTCATGCTGTTACAGGAAAAAAAAAAAAACATACTGAATAACTTCACCACAGTGTGGTGAAAACTGCATTCTCTAGTGCAGTATATAAGCCAAATGTCTTCTATCAGAGTAGCAATTAGGAAACTTTTATACTGGTTTAACAGTAGCATTAAGCCTGGGGCTCCCACAATACAAAAAATGTGACTTTTTGAAATACAGTTGTTGAAATTCTTCCCTAAAAGACACAAAGGGACAGATTTTCATCCGCCACTAAGCCTGTAGCTCCTGCGCAGAGCTACACCAATTTATATCAAACAAGAGTATATCCCAGTGTCTCCAGATTAGCAAGGTATGCCATTTTTCAAGAGGAATCAAATGATGTTACCATAAAAGTAAGAAAGTTCTCTCACAGTGCAACCAACAACCTTCCTAACAATTAAAACAGTGCAAGCTTTCCTCTTTCTTCCTTTTCAAATTAAAAACACCGCTTGACATTTTTGCCGTGACAAACATCTTCAGATGTGTTTTACTGCACTGCCATTCTGCCTCTTTACCGCCTTTGTCTTTCAAGGCATGAGCCCTGTGCTTGTTGAAGCCCATGATCAGATTGCCATTGACTGCAGCAGAATTTAGACCGGATCTTTCTCGGCCTAGATTACCCACCAGCCTTTTGGGAGTCCTCAGACCTTGTACCAAATTCACATAAGTTGGAAGAAATTGCAGATGTCCTAGGTAAGTATGAAGGTAGGTTACACAGAGACTACCTATGCACGTGTGTGAATTTAAGCAACGGTGACACTCAAATCTAGTATGCATAAAAGCTTTAAAACAGGACTATAGCAATGATAATATATGTCCAGCACACCATGAATTCTGTTGCCTAATTTCATCACAGTCTGCCCCCCTCTGTCTATTGGGCTTCCACAGAGCTCCGTCAGTGAAGCAGCCAGTCTATGGTCGTTCAGCTGATGGATACAATAACAATCTACTATTTGGGGTCACTGTGGGGGAAAAAAAAAAAAAAAAAAAAGACACAGTATGGAAGCTAATTTATGAGACAGATAACCAAAACTAGAGAAGTCACCACCCAAAACACAGGCCACGTGCAGAGCTGGAGCAGGAGCAGAGCTGGGCTGTGGTGTCTCAGGGGGTTCTGGAGGGTTTGAGGGTTACTGCTTGGAGCTGCCTGTGTGTAAGAGATAAGCAGCGAAAAATACCACATGAGCACAGAAAGAAGGCAGCAAGGACTCATCAGATGCAGCCAGAGAGGCACATACCCAGGAACATGAAGATGGAAATGATGTTTCCACTAGAAAGCAGACACAAACGGTGAGAAAAGTTGCTTTCCCTGAACACAGTGGGGCTTACACAGCAGGAGAAACTAGACTTTATGTACATCCTCTATGAAAATAATCAGACATCATTACAGATACTTGACTAAGTCATTAACAGAAAAAACCCACAGAAGCCTCAATGCTCGCTAAACAGAAACTGTGACAACTTTTTTTTTTTTCCCCTCTCTCTCAAAAAATAATAAAAAAAAAAGGTTTGTTTTGGGTTTTTTGTTTGTGTTTTTTTTTTTTTTTAAAAAACACAATCAGCTTTGCTGCTCCAATGACTATAAACCTTTGTTGAGAAAGAGTGGAGTCCAGACTGGCAAGGACATTTGGGTTAGATCTTGGTTGGCAGCCCAACGACTATCTTTATCCTCCAGACCCTTGGAAAGCACTTCCAAAAGTCCACAAGGCTACATGTGTCCATCACCACAGCCACAGACCCACCGGGCACAGGCAAATCTGGGCACCAGTGCCTAATTCCTCTGTAGATCAAGTTAGAGGAAACCATCTTCGTGGAAAGACACTTTTAATGAGATCCCCTCAGATAAGCCAGTGCCTACATGGGAAACAGGAGCCAAGGCACCACAAATAGGACCATCATCCAGAAAGAGATTTCATTAAGAGTCTTTGCCTAGGCACTGGAATAATGATGACAAGCCAGAAAGAGTTGCCAGAATTAGGGTGAAGCGGTTCTCGCCAGAAGCTGAGGCTCCTGTGAGCAGTACTTCCTTTTAGCAACACCCAGAAAAACAGTCTGCAAGTTCAGGGCAGCTTCATCATCAGGAGAAGCCATGGGCAGGAGCCAGGCTTACCCAGAGCTCTACGTGGTCTCTGGAGTGCCCTTTGCCTGCCTGTACCCACATGAGCTGCCTTTCAACTCCTTCCCCTGCTCTTCCTCACGTCTTGTTGTTTCAGTTCCCAACTGAAAGCTTAGCTTTACTATTTGGGCTCTCCACCACAGACCATAACCACAGCCTGCCTTCATTCCAAGGCATGTTCTCCCCTTTGCTGTCAAAGGCAACACTACCTGAAACACCAAGACAAATTATTTCCAAGAACAAAAAGCAATTGTCCTGCTGTACTGCAATACTGGTAATGAGCTCCAGTCAGCCTGCGCTAGCGTTAAAGTTGGTAGCAAAGCAAAGCTTAGATCAGCAGACTCACTAAGCACATTTATTAAGCATGTGTTTAAGCATTCATTTAAAACAAGGACAGAGATGCCATACTATCATCTAAGGAAGCTACTTTTTTTTTTTTTTTCCTTCTTTTTGGCCTTTGGAAAAAGCATAGTCATAGCTAGATCTCATATGTTGCACAATAATTGAAATTTTCATAGAGAATTCCAGAGTAAATTGTTAGCAGACTTTACTGCCACAAGCTTGTCAGTGTTTTGGTTTGGGTTTTTTTTTTTTTAATTTGGTTTAAATTTGTGTTCCATCATCTTGTTTTATAATTTTTGTGTCATAGACTCTGGTCATCTTGTGACCTTCTGATTTGAGAAAAGCAAAAAAATAAAAAAAAAGTTATTTCTAAAGTAAACAGGATTTTACCCCTTCACTATTCCAGGAAACAGAAATTTTTCCCAAACCCATAATTAAGGAAAAGTCAGAAAGAGTTCAGATTTTATGAGCAAAGCAAATAAGCTGTTACAGTATTAAAAACATTGTGGAATCCAGCTTATGAAGTTCTAGATCTTTTTCTAGAATAGAAACCACCGACTGATAGTTTCCTTTTTGTGAAAATGCATTTTACTCAAAGAATTTCAATAAGCTTATAAGTAGATTTACAATGAAAAACTATGGAATATAAACCTTTAGTGCTTGGTTTTTCTGTTTTACTCCGCTATCTGTGACCATTTTATCTGAAGGATGAGGTCTTTTTCTTGACGATTTTGGTTCTTTGTCCATTCAAACTGAAGGCACAGCCTCTCCACTTTGAGCTGTACTGACCCTCCACATTACCACACCTCATTTGCTTATTTTCCTGCTTGTGGATCAATGCCCAAACAAGGTCTTCTAAGGAAAATTTAGAGGCGGACTGAGAGCCAGCAGAGGGAGCATCACAATAGCTCCCATGTGGGATCACTTTTTGCAGAAGAATCCAGAGGCTTCAGCTAGTCTCAGGACTCTATTGTGTTAAGAAACATACATGCCTACACTAAGCACGCTTACATTGTTTTACTACATTTTCCATGCTAGCAATGGATTTTTTTGCAAAGGTCATTGGATCCAAGCCAGTCACCACTGGGAATATAAATCATGTGTTCTTCATGTTGAATCATAAAGAGGGGAAAAAAAAAAAAAAAGTGAGAGAGATTTGCAACTTTCTTCTTTTCTTTTTAATTAATGTGGTTATTTCTCTGTATAATATCAATATTCCTGGCTCTTCTATAATGCTTGACATCCATCAATTTCAAAATATATTAGAGAGGAAGTACTAGTGTCCTAGAAGAAATCAAACCCTAGAAGAAATCAAAAAGAAGAGCAAATTGATGCGCGTGTAGCCATTTGCATATACCAAGAGGAAGAGAAGTTATTTCAAGAACAAATGCTTGACATGGCCCTAAACACCTGAAAACAGCTTTTGCCCTCCACTACAACTCAGGATGCCCTGGGCAGAAATCCAGACCACTATCACTGGGAACTTGACTTCAGCAGAGCCGCTGTTTCATAACGGAGGGGACTACTGTTTCGGTACATCTCTCAGCTGCCTCAGTAACCCCTCCAGTGGTTCCATCTATTTCCCCTCCAGTGGTTCCATCTATTTTTTGAGCTTTGCCTGCCCACAAAGGTTTACAGGCGTGAACTCCCGTTTGATTTCCCTCCCACTGGGGAAAGTCAAGGTCTCCAACTCTAAGACCAAGTCTGCCACTGGGAGGAGTTTGTCCCCAAGAAGCATTGCCGTGAAGGAGCCCAGCCTACAATGGGACACAGAATGGCGATTCCACCACCCATTCAACAAGCTGAAAGCCCGGCTCTTATACATCCATCAAAGTCCATTTTAATTGGGAGCCTAAAGCTATTTTACTCATCAGTAATAAAGGAGCAATTAAGTTTGCAGCTGAAAATGAATTAATGAGATACTGCAAACAAGCTAATTAACTCCTTCATGGGTATTCAGACAGAAACCACACAAAAACCCCATAGGGTACACTAATTACTTCAGGGGTCTGACTAAAATGAAACAAAAAAATAGAAAACCACAACATTTGGAGCAAAGGCTAGAAGTCTGTCATTAAGCCGTCTTCTCTCACATACAGTAAGCATAGGAAGCTGTATATGACACTGCGCACACGGAAATGCCTGCCATCCCCGTGTACAAAGGATCAAGAACAGCATCAAAATTGCACCTATTTGCTCCGTTTCCCTCGGCAGATGCTCTGGGTGGCACTCGCCTCACCGTGAGCAGAAGAGTTTGGCAGAAGAGTTGGTCTATTTAAACACACTCGGAAGGAAAGCAGAGGTTTTAGCATGGACAGCTGGCAAAAGCCAGCTTGAGGTATGTGATGTTGTGCAGCGCCTGGCTGAGGCTGACTTACGTGGCACGGTTTGAGGAAGAACAAGAGGGTCTCTGTGTATATGTTAAGGAGGTTAAACTGTCATCCCTGACAATTTACATTAACTGTACGTTACTTCACTGCCACCAGCTCAGACATCTTCAAAACCACTGGGCCCGATTTGCTCACCCCCGTGCTTTGGTCATTTATGGTACAAACAATTTAGAGAAGCAGAGAAACAAGCCCCTTCCACAAGGTCCATGTGGTGGCAAAACACAGCTGCTTTTCAAATCTCAAAACCTGGGCTATTTTTAAGGAAAAAGCTAAAGGTTCCCAGTGCTCAGAGTGGAGTCTCAGCCTGCAGAATTCAATAACCAATCCAGGAAACCCATTTCAACATTGAGTTTCAAAGAGGTTATTGTAAACAAAGAGCGAGCCCACAGAACAATATGATTCTTGATCCCCATTTAAGTAGTAGGGACACAGAAAAGCCTCAGAAGTGGAGACATCTGTATTTATGTAGAGTGTTTTCCCTGCCTCTTTGTACTCCATTAAATTGCAAATGGCGAAATGGAATTTCTTTTTTGTGTAGATTAGCCCTTGCATGTTAAACCACCCCAGCTTCAACAATGCCACCACTAAAATATGAGAACACCGCTTTCTAAAAGCTGCAGAAGCGTTACAATATTTGTTTATAGTTAATATCGTGGTAATTAAGCCTGACCTCATGGCAGCTCACAGCAGTCACCACCAACTTTATTGGCGTTTGTCTGAAGTTACAGAGGAATGAGATCAGAATCAGGCCCCAAGGACAGCATTTATATATGACAGCTTGTCCAGAACCTGACCTCATAAGTCTTTTTCTTTATTTGGATACGGTCTGCAGCAAGGCTTTTGCTTCTCATTCACATACACACACAATTTTTACTTTTTCCTGTTAAGGCAAGCTGGGGCTAGAAGCCATCACACAAAGCCAGGCATAATAACCAACCAGACAATGAGTTCTTATTGACAGGATTACCAAAAAATGTTTTCTTTTTTTCCTCCCTGTACGTGCTTAGCTAAACAAAGGTTACAAAGCCTATAAAAGATTGTTTTCCAAGAAACAGAGCTTGGACTTCATCTTGTCAAGATGAAGCTCGAAGTCTTCTATCTGCCTGTCAGCGCAAGTATTACCCATAGGTTGACAGAAAGCATTTGTTAGCTAACCTGTTTTAGCACAGCAAAAATATTTATTGCATGTAACGTGCTTTTCTACAGGAAATACATTAGCGCTTACTGTGGTCACTAAGCCAATCTATCTAACACTAAGGAGGCTGCGCTTAGGAACAAAGATATATAATTTTTAATGCTGCAAGTCACCTTCGTTCCTAGCTCAAAATTATTCTGCTGGCATGTATTTATTTTTCTTTCTCATTTATTTTGGCTGATTTAAGAGGGAGGCTCATGAAGTCACCAGCACACCCAAAGCTTATATATGTTTTGAATACCGGACTGTGACCCCACTGTTTGCACATGTGTGTTACAGCTATAACTTTGCACTGTCCCAGTGAGCAGTTTGCTGCAGTTTGCCCTGGGGAAGATAAGCCGGAGCATAATCTACACATCCTCCAGGTCTTGAGGCTGTTGAAATGTATATGCTATCTCTTGAGAGAAACAGGGCTCCAAACTGATCTTCAGTATGTCAAAACATAAAGCAAGTGAGGCAAAATAACTATTGACTTCCGTTTTCGTTATTCCTGAAGTTTCTTATTCAGTGTTAGAAGAAAAAAAAGTGTCTGTCTTTTTGGCTCATATAAAAAGAATGCATGATTATTGTTCATTTATTTATCAAGTTGCAACCCATCTAACAGTAATGTCAAACTTAGTACTATTCTCCTTGGAAGAGGGACAGAGGAGTAAGAAGTCTTTCCTTCTGCTGAGAGAAACATCCATGTGGCTTCCATCTCTGCCACTCAAGGAGGTGCAGTTATAAAAATATAACATCACAGTCACGCTAAATACAGCTTAGTGGAAAAACTGGAAGTGGAAGAACTAGATTCAGGGGCACCTGGATTTTATTCCGGTTTGGTCACTGACTTCAGCAGGGCGAAGTGACTGCCTCTTTGTCTGCTCCCCTCCTCCTCCTCCCTCCAGTAAATAAATTATAGTCATAACTTATTATAAATAGCATTTACACTGCAGGGATATTGCACTAACCTGCAAGCCTACTGTCAGGTCTAACTAACATTTAAAGTGCACACTGAGCAGGGCAAAGTACTGTTAAACAGTCATAAAGCGCTGGGGTTTGAGCTGTACTGATACGGCAGTGCTTTGGTCTCAGTTTTATATTTTACAGCCACACTCTTCTCCTCTTATCAGAATGTGGTCTGTAACTGCCAGCCCTGAGGAGTTCCTGCGCACCAGCTCCTGCCAAGGCTTATGCCACATTCCCCACACAGCGTTTTCTCCTAGGCTTTTGCTCTGCACACCGTAGAGGGTGTCGACTTTGACAAAGAAAGCGTAGGGGTTATTAGAAGCCTGCGAAAGCACTTGCTTTCCTGGCAGCTCCTTTGGGCTCTCACTTGCTTTCCCTGAGAGCGGCAAAGGTGCTCTTCTGAAGTTGGTTCCTCCCACTTCTCCGGTTAATAAATATACATGTTTTCAGACGAGTTTGTGGGTTTTGTTATGAAAATCAAAAATCTGCACAGGAGATATAGAGCGTGCTTATCAGCAATTAGGGAGAACAGGTCTGCTTTTCTCTTGAAGATGTAGTATTTCAGTAATAACACTACATAGATACTGGAAAAGATCTAATCCTAGTCTATTTTCTACAGGAGACCTTCCCAGCATAAGGAGGGGAAAAAAACCCAAAAAAAACAAACTAAAATTAATAAAAGAGAGCAAAGCCCAAGGAGGTTAAGTTTCAGGTTTTTGTGTTTTTTTTTTTTTTTTTTTTTTCTTTCTTTTCTAAAGAAAGCCTGTTTTTAAAAAAGAAAGGCCACATAATTCTGGATTTTTCCCCACTACAGAAAAATAGAGGTTTTAAACAAAACAGTTATTCCAACAGGTTAACATTAAACATCCTCTTAATTATTGTTGCTACACATGCCGACCTTCGGCCACGAGAGTGAGGACCCGTGCCTAGTGTTTCAGCTGTTTCGGGGGGCAAGACATTCGCGCCACAGTTACCGTGTCAAAACTTTGTTAGCCTGGCTTATTCAGCATTTTCTTTTCTTGCATTCTCTCACTTTGTCTGCTGTCAAAAAAAACCAACCATTTCGGCACCATGCGAGAGAGATCTGTTACTTTTCACGGCGCAGGACCTTTGGTTCTGACGGCTCCTCAGAATCTTTTTCACGTGTTGCAGCAGAGACCTGCTCATGAATGGTCCCGCTCTGCACTCCCTCAGCTGTCTCTTGCTTACTTAGCAGCTTAAGCAAGGCAAATCGCTCTCCATCTCCCCTACAGTAAAGGTTTATTTACACTGACTGCCTGACACGATTTAGACTGGATTAAACCGCTGCGCAACCACATCTCAAATTGACTTACACCCCTACGCGCTCCCACTCTTTCCACGGCTGGCACGCTCCTGACCATACATAGCGCTGCGTCAAGCGGCCTCGCGAGCAGAAAGGTAATTCTCAAAATAAAAACGCGGACAGCTTTCAGCTGGCTTAATGAGCTAAACCAGCTCCGCACACGGTCCTGGGACAAGAGCAGGGTGGGAAGGAGTGACCGGGGAAGAGCCGCGCCAGCCCCGAGTTAGATCAGCTCAAACCGAGATGGCTCCGTATCCCTGGGTTATTTTGAAAATGGGACTATGAATTAAAGTGCCACTGTCAGGAGTGGCCAGGGGCACAGACACAAACCAGGTGCTTCCAGCTAATGAATTACACTGCCAGATCATCCATTGAGGCAGGCTGCCTGCCTGCTCCTGGCCCACAGCAAGTCCAAGGTAACCAGAGCTATCCCAACCTTCAGGGCTCAGGCTTAACCTTGAGGACTCAATGGCACTGGTTTAACCCTTCAGTCCCTGGAAGTTAACTGGAGACACCTCCCATTTGCTAACGGCAACGCAAAGAGACCAAGCTGACAGCGCAGCCTGTCAAATAGCTACATAATACATCTGGGATTTAAGGAATGCCAGTTATTAAAATCCTCTCGATAGGTGACTGAAACCCATCCTTTGGGGTCTCCCTAGGCGGGCTGCACAGCAGACACACAGTACTGGTGTGACAGGAGCAGGACTTCAAGTGAGACATACCTAGAGACAAAGCAGTTTGGCTAAACTTTTTTTTAAGCTGAATTCAAACCTTAGTAAGTAGAGAACATAGACATTCCTTTAAACAAGCAAACAAAAAAAAATAAAATTTGAGCCATTCCAAGCAGTTCCCATGAAAATATATAAAAACCTCAATCTAAGCATTCCCAAACAGGCCACTATAAGCAGGAGCTGAACTATTTTAATCATTGAAAGCAGCAGTAGAAAAAGTAGCAGAGGAATAACAGGTTTCACTTGTCGTTCCAGAATGAGCCTCTCTGCAGTTTAATAAACTAAAATTGAAATACAGTTTTTTCTTCAAAACCATTTTGCGATCTCACTGAAGAAACAGAAAGTCGCAGTTCAATGTGCCACTAGAAAAACAGACACATATAGCTCCTGTGTTCTATCAGAGTATCGTGTTAAATTCACTTATATCCTCCAGAGAAAAGAAAAAACCTATTAAGATTATAGAGGTTGGTACATTGCACTACCCTGCAATTTTAAAGAGTTTAAAGAAATCCATCCATACTTAAGCTCAAGGTGTCAGAGCTGCCCTTTTCAACAGTTCCCTCACTGTGGTTTGCAGCAAGAAAAAAAAAAATCTTAAACAAAACAACAAAAAAAATCCATATAGCAGCCAACAGATGGGGAGGAGGGGAAGAAAAAGAGGGAGAGATGTGGAAAGAAAGAAAGAAAAAAAAAAAAGAAAAACATATCCCAGAGAGCATTACATCAGTTCTCCCCCCAGTTTTATTTAAAACACACGTGCCATCACTCACAGCTCTGTGGTTAGTGGAAAATATGACTGCAACTTCCATGGTGTGTGGGTTGCATAAAAAAAGGACCTTTCTTTGGCACAGCTGAATTTGGCTACTGATGGAAGGAAAAAGGGTGGCATATTTGTACAAAATCCTTGTGTTTTGGCAGGGAGGATAGTCCTGGGTGAGCCACCTCACTGTGTTCCGTTCTTCAGCAGAAGCATACACACCTTTTCACTTCAGTACAGAGGACGATATAGAAAGAGCACAGCATAAAGCACAGCATGGTATGTTTCCACCCTTACGTAAACAACAGCTTGATTAGATTATCAATGAAAAAAGCAGTCCTTATAAAAGAAATTATTTAGGTCAAAAATATATTCCAGCTTTGACTACCAGGGCGAGGATAGGTTCATCCCGAAACCAAAATGGGTTTATGCTCTAGAGATGAGTCAGCAAACATCCCCCGGACTGTGAAGATGCATGCAAGTTGTTCAAAATCAGAGCCAAAAAACCAAAGTAGCATTCAAAATTACAGCAAAGCCCAAGCACTACCAGTTCATCAAGGACTGCATTTTGCATGTGCCATGTGCAAGAGGAACAAAGACACAGGATGAAAAACAACTAGATGATTCTCTGGGCTTTTGAATAGCTCTACACCATCTGACACTGTGCAATCAGTCACTGTGTCATCTGAAGTTTGACTTCCAGAGAAGAGTATTTTCAGAAGGGCCCAGGATTACCATTCAAAAGTCATTAGCCAGCTATTTTGAGAAGGACTTAAAAAATAAAATCTTAGGATTTAAAAAAATAAGATACAGCGATTTTCTTTTGTTTATCTTGTAGAGGTTTAGGGCTCACGTTTCCACCTTCTTCTCCAAAGCCAACAGAAGCTGAATTTTTTCAAGTTTCCAGGACGTCTTTTAAAGAAACACACCAGATAGCAAGAAGAAAGAAAAAAAAAAAAAAAGTGGTAAATTTGGCAGCCCTGGGACTTCCCTGACTCCAGTTTGCAAGCACTGTATGCTGTTGCTGCTCTTGTAGGTTCCCAGGGGCCCTCTGCGTCAGGAATTCAAGCCCAGCTCTGACACGTGAATGATGTCATACCCACTAGCAGCAGCAGCTTTTCTGGCCTCTACTCACCACAGGCTGAGTCACGGTGGCCCACGGAGCATCCCGCACTTGCGTTCCCAACACAGGGACTGCATGATGGAGCCGGGAGAAGGACGGGAAGCAGCTGGCTGTTGCAGAGGGGCACTAGAATGGACTTTTCCCAGGGGATGCTCCCTCCTGGAAGGCCGTGGCCAACCTGCCGGGCTGCCTACATACACCACCAGGGAGGGTGGGGGACCAGGTCTCAACTGGCCTTCTTCCAGTAGTGACCCTCCATCTCTGCAGCTGCACTGTGTTCTTTTTCTTTTTTTTTTTTTTTTTTTTTTTCAAGCCACAAATTAGGTGATGTAAGCACACAGCAAGAGCTGCAGCCTATGATTATCATTTTTCCTCAGTGAATGGGTAGCAGTGAAGTCTAATTAAAAGAACAGCAGCAATGAAGAGCAAGGCACAGTGAAGCCACCCCTCAACCTCCAACCTCATAACGCTCTGCGCACTCAAAAACTAATGGAGAGATCACACCAAAGTGACCTTGGCAAAAGGTGCCTCAGGACAAGTCAACAGCTGCATTGGTGAAAACCAGGTGCAGGTACTATCTTCAGTCCAAGGCAACTCCTAAATAGCTCACTTCACCTAGATACCAATTGTTGGGTGAGGAAGTGAACCTGAACAGTATATCTGCAAACACCACGTTAAGCAGCAGCAAACCATCCGTAATAAACTGCTGCAGCTGCCTGCAAACTGCCCATCTACACCAGTGGCAGTAAAAATATTTAACTACTTTAGACCTATGAGAAAAGTTGTCCTGGTGACAAATTCTGGATACGAAAAAATGGTGGTGCAGGAAAGCCTCATTTATTTTTAGTTTTGTATAAGTCTAGGATGACAATCTATTTCACACAAATCTATTGTTGCTGCTGCTGCTTTTATCATCATCCAAGGACATCATACAACAACAGACAAGACACATGCATGTTTACGAAAGTTTTTAAAACGTGGTTGTAAAAACCCAAAAAACACTTACCAAAAATGTAAAAAAAAAAAATAAATAATGAAATGCCAGATCACACACTGCTTTTTTAGTTTTTTTAGTATCTGCAAATATGATCAGATTTCAAGTCAGTAAGACCCATAATTACAACTGAATGCATAATCTGAGTTTTAAAACAACTAATGAAAGATATAAAGTTCCAAGACACAAGTAGGTTTCTCTATTTGTTTCTTTTTTTTTTTTTTTTTTTAAACTTGACAAAAAAAGAGTCCGTTCACTTGAGGCATTCACCATTGGACACTAAACCTTTGATGAGCGTCAAGAGGGCAATTATCTCTAAAATAAAGACTTTTGTATATCATGCGTCCCACATTCTAAATTCAGTCTGAGAAGCAGGAGGAAAAAACGATTCAGACGTCAACAGTGAATTGGCCAAAGGTCTCCGCGTTACAGATATACCACTGTTACATTTTACATGGCATTAGGAAGCGTGGCAGTCATTTGACCTACCGAACAGCAAGCACTTTTGATGCAAAGCCTAATTGTCACTTATACTTTGTCACGCCATTTAGTTTCAATGATTTCCTGAACTCTTCAAGGAACTATGCTAATGTTCCAATTTTACTTTTGTCAGTATCAATGTGATCCTCATTAAAACGAAGCTGTCAAAATTGTTTTGATGCCACTTTCCTTGACAACATCTGCTCAGTTTCCCCTGTTGTCACCTTGACTGTGGGAAATAAGATTAAAAAACCTCACAGAAATCTCATGACTATATCTTATCTGTAAAAGACATTATGTAGTGATGGGAATTGAGGTTTAGAGTGTGTTCCTCAAGAGCATAATTCTTTAACGAGGATGAATAAAATGTTATTCCATAAAGAGTCCTGGCTCTAAACTAGGTTTTCCCCATCTCCATGCCAATTGCAAGAATCCAGGGTAATTATCAGGGTACAAGTTTACAAGCGATATCCTTATTCACCTTGGTTTAGGGACGCAGAGTATTTTAGCTTACATCTGCTCCCCACTTTCCCCCATCAGTTTTGGAAAATGGAAAATTGACCTCACAAACTACTGCCAAAGGCAGTAAAGGTTAACGTGCGTGGATGAAAATTGTTGAAGACTGGAGACACACCTCATTCAGTCAGTGTACCGCGAGCAAAGCGATCTCAATGGCAGAGACACAGCCTGTTGGGAGGGATCACGGCTTCAGTTGCTCCAGCTAAATCCAACTAGCAAACATGAGTTGGGCTCCTAAGAATGGGCAATTGGGAATACGGCTTTAGCTATGGTCTGCTTTTTCAGCAATGACATTCTCTACCATTTATAAGCTTCTATAATCTCTTAACACTGCCTTAAGCTATGTAAATTTAAGAATGATACTAAATTTGTCTAGATCTCTTAAGTGAAATCAGAATTCGTTATTTTTACAATACTTGATTAATATAACTAACAAGTGAACTCCACGCAACAGGAAAGCTTGCGCAGAATCACTGCAAGCTTTTCTCGTTGTAACGCCCATGAACTCCAACTTGGAGGTGGGGAGATCAAGAAATTTGGCATGCTATATGGTCAGTCCCTAGTTTCTGTGTTGTCAAACCTAGAAGTCTGTGCCAAATTAAAAAAAAAACAACAACAAAACACAACAACAAAAAAAACACCAAAACAACCCAGCATTTACTGCTCACCTAACAGAATTTTAAGCTTCATTCAGTCACTCATGGTTTCAATTTGAAGTCACTTCGTCTAACCGTGAAACAATACCGGCTTTGAAACAACACTCCACTCTGTAAGTATTTGGCAGATGTTAAATTTACAACGAACGGGAGTCTAAACAGTGCTGCTCTAATAAATTTGGCGGAGAGTTTGCATTAAATGGTTAAGTCACCTAAAAAAAAAGAGTTTCATGTCAGTAAATAAACTTTCACTTTCAAAGGAAATTAACTGCAACTGCCTTTTGCTAAAATCTCTGTGCATAAGTTTTACCTGACAGATTTTCTGGTTTCTAATGACCTTCTCCAAAGCTGACCACACCAGCATCCAGCCTGACCCAGCATCCAGCTAGCTTTTTTCCCACCCCACAATGAGCCTGAAAGTGGTACTTCTTTCCTATTCAAGTCCCAGCTTCTGCATTTTTATTACTGAGAATCATAGCTTTCATTAAGATATAGGCAATGTTAATGTATTCATATATTTCCAGAGAAAAAAAAAACAACAAACAAACCACACACAGAAAATTCAAAGGTATGAAAGGGCCAGAGACACTCCCATGCCAAACTACCAAGTTTTATAGTACAGCTTCACAATTTCTGAATAGATGAAATCAGCAATACAAACTACTCTAACCCTAATCCTGAGCCCGGATAGCACAACACCAAACATTTGCAAATCACAAACAGGCACCCAGCAGAAATCTTTTCCCCGTGTTTTACGACTCCCTTAAATCTTCATTTATGTCATACATGATTGCAATATACTTTTGGCTCTGATCTTCTTGCTTTCTACAATACTTTCTTCCAAGCAAAATTAAATATCTATGCAAGTTGAACAAATCATTCTTGAATAAAACTCAAGAGGATTCTCATAATGATGATGCACATTTATGTTTTTATATAAAGGTGTACATCTTTAGCGATCTCACCAGTGGCACTACAGTGGCTGAGACTTCGCACGGGTACAGTCCAGGGAGGGGGTTACCCAGTTTGTGGGAGATGCCAGAGGTCAGATTTAAAATACAGCAGCTTCTGATCTGGGCTCGCTCAGCAATGCAGAACAGCCCCAGGACTCGCAGCAGTACGTGTTAACGAGGACGCCAGTTAGGACAAGTCTTACAGGGAGCAGCACGGGGCTACTAGTGACAGGGCTAAGTGCAGTGCTCATGCTGTGGAAATCCATCTGATTGTAGGGTTTTTATGTCCCCAGTATGCTGTTGCATTGGTATGTGGATTACACCAGAGGAAGGTTTCCTTCTACTGAATGTGAACAAACTATTATTACTGTTAAAACCTTAGTATTTTGCTGCCTCGCTATGCGGAGTTCCAAGTGAAATCATTCTGCCTTCAGGTGGCCTTACGGGTGAACGCTTTTGGAAGAACAGACTACTATTAAAATAAAAAGGGAGATGAATATGTATTTACATGTCACCCAGTCACACAAACACTTCACACGCTTTACAGACAGTACAGCCTATAATTAAAATCACCCAAGGCTTAGCATCATAAAACTCTACGAGTTAACAACTGCGCTAAATTCTTATTGTTTAGGCAGAAGTGTTCCGCACCAGGTATCTGCCTTCGGTTGATATTTCTGTTTTTAAGAGAAAACTTGCAACTAGAACAGCTTAGCTCTTTCTGAAAGTGTGATTTACAAAAAATTCATAATCTCTTTCCTCCTCGCCTCAGCCTATCATAATTCCTGCAGTCTTTTTCTTCAAATAGTCATAACATCTACCAGCTCTGAAGTAAGGAAATTAAATTTACCTTAGCTGGTTAAACTACCAGGGAAGAGGCAAAAGAAAACAGAACAAATCTGAACTAGTGGAAGCTGTCCCTCCTCATTGCAGGGGGGTTGGATTAGATGACTTTTAAAGGTCCCTTCCAACTCAAACTATTCTTTGATACTAAGTTCACAGAAACCAAACTATTCTGTACGGTCATTAAAAGCATATCCTGATTTCCTAGGCGAACAATTTGACCCTGTGATGAGCTTCGCAAAAGCGCTGAACATTCGCAGTAACAACTGACATCAACAGGTAACGGGCTTTGACAATATTCTAGGCTTACAAGCCACTGACACAGCACAGATTCGGTCCATACATTGGATCTACCCAACCAGTACAATTCATCCTTCTCTTTGCTTTCCCCACATGAACTTCTTTTCCAAGCAGGATACCATGGCCCCTTGTCACAGGCACATCTAACCCAGTGGCAGACACGAGGCTGAGATGTAGCAGTAGCCTTACTGGGGTTAAGTTCTGTTACCAGTTACATGTCGGCAT
Organism: Vanellus vanellus; assembly: GCF_965231255.1. Taxonomy (NCBI): domain Eukaryota; kingdom Metazoa; phylum Chordata; class Aves; order Charadriiformes; family Charadriidae; genus Vanellus; species Vanellus vanellus. Next base: position 29,985,415 of record NC_138907.1, read on the forward strand.
GGCTGGTTCTAGCAAATCAGTAGCACAGATCTAAGGCAGCAAAAACCCTGCTGCAGATCTCAGGCGAGGGAAAAAGCAGGTAGGTGAGTCACCCAATTTAGAGGTGCTACAACGCCCATCTATTCACTTTACTCTTTGCTTGAGATTATCGCCCCTCTTGTGGGAGCGAAGCAAAGAACAAGACCTTCCTGCCACCACTCCAATTCAGAGTCAACTTTACCTGCCCTGGTAGGATTCGCTGCCTCCAGCTACCTTCACCAGCCTGCCACCCAACGCAGCTGCTTGGTAGCAGACACCACAGAAAGGGGAGCATATTCACCCTCCACCGTCGCAGGTCACAGATTAGCATCTTTATTCAAACTGCTGGGAGCAGCTAAAATTTGGCCACATGCCGCCTTCTTGCCACCTCTACTAGAGGGCAGCAAGCCACAGCAGAGGAGCAGTTTAGACTGCCAGCAGCAACACCGGTGGTGCCCTCTCTTATCGAGGCAGCAATTTTTTGTACCTGCCTGGGGCAGCGGAAAAACCTTGCTCTGGCCCTGCAGATGTGCGCTCTACCACGGTGACAGACTGTAGTGATGACATGAATTATTTCAGCTGCTCTGAGCAAAAGCGTAAACTTTCGCAATGGCCTCTAGTGAGAAGATTGTTTTGCTACAAAAGCAATGGCAGCCAGAATTAATTATGGAGCGTAGCCATCCTACTCCCTAAGAAAGCAGATGTGCCACTGAAAGTACACATATATTGCATATATAGAGAGATGTTATAGACACAACCCCATTAGTATTGCTCCCCGGCATTTCTTAATTCTTTCTTCTCAGTACCATCTTGCTGATTAGAAAGTATTTATCATAAGAAGCTAATGAACAGAAAAATAAACCCTTTGAAAATGCTCTTAGGATTAATTTCTTCGCACTTTTTTTTTTTTAAATGAGTAAATCTGTGATTTTGCTTGAGTTGGAAGCACGTGTATCAAGGACAGGTCAGACACTAAGTCAGTACTTGCTCCCTCTACGGTGCCTCAGCTGAGCCCAGAGCTCACCTTTGCTACCAGGGCCGCTCGCTAGAGAGCTGGTAGGCAGAAGGCAGTGGGGGAGCAGGAGGCTGCACGTTTCCAGTAGAGTTCCTGGGAAGCCAGGGGATCTCGTTAATTTTGAACAAATTATCCACCTTTAAGATGAGGGGGGTTTAAATTTAAATTATATTTTTATACTATATTTAATATATGTTTTATATACAGATATGTTAATACATGTAATCAGCTTGGGAGAAATTTTATTGCTTAAATTATGAAGAATAGTTTTTACATCATTAACTCAAGATCCAGTTTCTTCTCTTTGAGGATCCTAGTAGTAAATTTTTTTTTTATTTTATTTTATTTTTTGAATGAAACCCACATCCCCCAAAGCATTGAGGATGCTGGCCAAGAGCTGTAACGTCTTCAGCCATCAGAAATGCACCTAGAAAAGTATTTGCATCTGCTCCTTTACACCTGATCTAAAGCTACACCAACTCTGCACAAACACGACAGGCTAATATAAAGGGCAGCAGAAAGTACATGCTTTAGACTCCTGACTCTGGGGATCCCTCCCCATTGCAACACTGCCTGCAAAACTTTCCTCTCATACTGCTAAAATATCATCTCTTCAGATCTTACTTAATTGCCCGCATTTGCCAAGAGCCATACATTTTTGTTCAATTACAAAGCTCCACCTTTCAACTTTATTAATAGACAAATTAGGGGACTACTAACCCCAACTTCTCACCACTCTTCTTGAGGGACTGTTGCACACCTTCCCCTACTCACTGTCTGCATTCGGTCTACTTTGACCATTTCTGGCACACAGAAGTAAATGACTTCTAAATCTGTACAGCAACGCATTTAGCACTGATTCCATATACACACGTTGTCCTTCCATTGAGCCCACAAAATCCTCTTTCTTGACAGAAAGCAGTAGCCACCCCCAGACAACGCGGCTCAGCTCACACAGCCAACAGCACGAGCGTGAGGCCCAGCAGGAACGTGGCCAGGGACCATCTTCCTTCAAGTCATGCTTAGGGTAAGACTTCCCAAATGTTGTCAGGCCTATGGATTTTAAATGTACCTGAACTCTTCAGCCACAATTAACTGACAACAGGCGTGTTCCTGATTTGGTATATATTGGTACAAAGAGGCAGATGCAACTTAGGAAAACTGCTGCTGTACTCTGTAGGAAAAAAAAAACAACAAAAACCAAACCCCTGGTTGAAGATAACACTCCCACCAGAGGGAAAGCACCTTCTATGAAGAGGGCTGTGCACGCATATAACTAATATCATTCACAGTCAAAACAGGAATGGGGGTTGACCAAGCGAGCACACAGGGCCAGCGAGCAACATGTCGGCTATTTACTGGTACCCAAGGCTTTGCTGCAGACTGGCACAGACGAAACGCTAACGCACTTACCATCACATACACAACACATCCCACAATACCAAGGTGCCTGTGCTCAAGCGAGTTAATAAAAAAGTGAGGATTTTTTTATTTATTTTGTCTGAAAACAGGAGCCTGACCATTGAGAGAAAGAAGGCAGGGGCGTATGCTCAGAGTTTTCCAGCTGCATCACACTTGCACGGGAGCCCCTCTGCGAGGGCAACACAAAAGCAGGACTTGCCACCATCACCCCACAAGGTGCCCGCATACACACCTCATCGGGCAGCCCCACAGCGGGGAAGCTACAGCACATAACCATGTACTGACATGTACTCAGATTACATGGAGCAGAAGAACTGCACAAAAATATGTTTGCTTTGCAGCTTTCACTAGTGATGAGATGCTTTGGATAGGTGGGACATATAAGACTCCCTTCTAATCTTCAGGAGGAGAGACATAAGGAACCCTTGGGGCAAAAAAAGTTAAAAAAAAAAAAAAAAAAAAAAAGAAATCAGTATCCAGATAAAAATCCATTCTACCCAACACATTCAATGTCTTTAATACAAATTGTTTTCTGATGGATGAGACTGATAGATAAGAAAACAAAGGGAGAAGTTTCAGGCACATAGAATGCAAATGCCTTGTCTATGAAACAGGCACAGAAAGCCTCGTCTTCCACTTTTCTGTGTGCTTTGAGATTTACAGTGGAGGACACTATATAAATGCAGTATTTTGTACACTTTGGCGGATTTAGTTCCAATCTCCACTCCTACATGAAATACACTTGCGAGCAAACCATGTTTGATTTCTAGGGAATGTGGACTTTCCTGCTGGTTCAATTTTCTAAATTTTTCTCATTGAATAATGCAGGTTGGAAGGGAACCCACGAAGGTTTCTTGTCCAACCTCCCTGTTCAAAGCAGGCTTAGCTGTGAGGTCAGACCAAGTTGCTCAGGGTTTTGCCTAGTCTGGTCTTAACAACCTCCAAGGGCAGAGACTGCACAACCACCCCGGGCACCTGCTCCACCACCTGACTGTCTTCATGGAGGTAAAAGGTTTCTCCTCATGGCCAGTCTGAACCTCTTATGTCAATTTATACCCGTGGACGCTTACCCTTTCACCACACAGTGCTGTGCGTAACTTGGCTTCATCCCCTTGATAACTTCTACCCAAGCACTGGGGGGGGGTGCTGTTGGTCCTCCCCCCAAAGCCACCTCTTCTCCAGGCTGAGAAAGCCCAAATCCTCAGCTTGTCCTCACAGGTCAAGCGGTGGTGGCCTCTGCCGAAATCACTCATTTCTTGTATCAGGAAGCACAAACCAGGGTGTACTTCTTAGATGGGATCTAGGGAGTGCTGAATAGCAGACAATCACTTCCCTTGATGCGCCGATTATGTGCCTGGTGATACAGCCCAGGATGCTGTTGGCCTCCTTTGCTGCCAGGGTGCATTTCTGGTTCACATTCATCCACAGCCCCAAGGCCCTTCCCACAGAGCTGCTCCCCCAGCCCCTCCACCCCCCAGCCTGTATCCCTGCCAGGGGCTCTTCCTTCCCATGAGCAGGACTTTGCGTTTGTCCTCGCTGAACTTCATAAGGTTCCTGTGGTTAGAGTTCTCAGCCTGCCCAGGTCCCTCTGGGTGGCAAGCCTGCCCTCAGGTGCACTGTCTGGTCCTCCCAGTCTGGTGTCATCCACAAGCTTGATGAGAGTGTACTTTGTCGCCTGCTCCAGGTCACAAACAAAGATGTTAAGCAGGACAAGCCCCCAGGGCAGACCCTCACTGTGTTGCACTGGTCACTGGCATCCTGGCAGAGTACAACACATTAACCACTATTCTCTGAGCCCGATCATCCAACCAGTTACCCATCTAGATGTCCACCCTAGCTTGATTACAACACTGCAAGACAGAGTTGTAAGCCTCGCTAGAGTTGATATTAATGACTACTCTCCCCTCATCCACAAATCCAATCATTTCAGAGAAATTAGTCAGGTTGATCAGTCATGATTTACTACTGGTACATCAAGACAGACTGTTCCCATCAGCCTTCTCCACACGCCCAGAAGTTTGCTCTAGGAGTTAGAGGACCACTGCAGGCCCATCTGAGTGGAAGCCTCTGCAGTGTCAGGGTAGTTGCTCTGACCAATGCTGGGCATGATGCCCAGGGGAGCTGACCCCTTCCCAGCATCCTTCTATGCATATATCTATGTAAATAACTACTTCCAAGAGCTTCACTTATGTTCTGATCCAAGCACTAGTGAAACAAGTACATGACCCTCCATAATGAGGAGCAAGCCTTTCCCAGCAGTACCTGCATCCAGAGATACCTGAAGGCCTCAAAAGCAGAGCTGGGCACTGCAACACCATCAGGGAACAGCAGCATCCCAGGCCCACACGCAGCCCCTGCCCCGCTCGCTGCCCAGCCCCTCTTTGCTGCCCACACACACTGCCATCTTAAAGAGCACTTAGTACCAGAAGTTTACCCAACTCTGAAATTGTCATGTGTTGGGGACACGGTGCGACCACTTGCACTGGGACCCACTCCCCCCAGAGCAGAGGACACAGTCCACACAAGGAACACCTCTGTATTGCACCGCTGTCTATACAAAGGGCATACACTGTCCCCCAAAAGTACAGCAGCCACCAGCTGCTGCAGGGACAGCTAACCCAATTGGCCTTTTGATTCTTTTCTGGGCTGTTCTGTGATCCTAGCCGCATCTCAGGTGGTGCAGACCAACAGTCTGCCCAAACTAAACCCAGATCGCCCCTTCCCAGCCTCCAGTCCCGCGCTGTTATGACACCTGTTCCCACTATAACCTAGTCCCAGCATGACTATTGCTATTCCAAGACATTATTTTCCATTTCCAAAGAGTTTCTGGATGACCACCAAGACCTCGCTAAAACCAAGATCCTTAGTGGAGGGACTGCCAGTTTCCTCTTTGTGCAACACCTCTCAGTGGACAGCTGGTCCAGGATGGAGGTGCCAACATCCTGCAGTAAGTCAAGCAAACACCCGGGACTTAGCAAAGAGAAGTCTATCAGACATGGTCCATTCAAGCAGCTAAGCAGGAAGACACGGTGAAAAGGGAGAGGGGAAAAGGGTTTGACACCTGGCCATGATGAGCTGAATAAAAACAATAAAGGGGGGGCGGGGAAGTTTTAATTGCCCTGGGACTTAGTAAACAAGCAGTTGATTTTGAGTCTGAGAGCTAATGCCAACACAACAGCTGGCCTTCAGAAGGCATTTACTAATATAGCAACTTGTAATTAACACAAGGTCATCACTAAAAATTACCAGGCCAATTTGCTGTTAAATAGCTTCCTCCAGGGGATGTGCCCTTGTTGGGAGTGCGAGCTACTGCATTGTGTCCATGAAGACAGGCAGCCCAGGCAAGAGCTGCATTTCCCTGGGGAGACAGGGTCACCTTATGGACCCCCCCCGTACCCCTCACATCTATTCATGCCCAGGCCCCTCTCTCCTCTCAGTGCCCCACAGATCAAAGTGGCCTTCTGTTCCCTTGCAGACTGATGTGCTACAATACCTGCAGCGTCCAAGACCACCAGAGGTCTGTGTCAAGGTTGACAGCAATGAGCCAAAACTCGTGCAATTTTCTTCTACAACATCCTTTGGGCTGGTTCCCCCTGCATTCACTTCCCCCACAGGCATCACAGCCGTATAGAAAGATAGAGACCATAATAGCTGTATCCTTCACACAGTTCCCTTCACAAGTCTCTTCCTACTAAAGATCAAGGTCTTCCCAAACAACCTGGTCCATAAGTCACTTTGTCCCAGAAACCTTCTGGGACATCACAGCCTCTGGGATGACGTCCATGTAAATGGAAGTGTCGAGCAGCCTGTGGAGGCAAGTGTTTAATTTCTTGGGCAGCAGAGTTTCTCTACCTCCTTCAGCTTTTTGTACCCGATTGTACACAGATGGCTGGGGTGGCATGTCTGGGTGAGTACTACCACTTCCCACACTTGTCCCTGCTCTTCCTTTGCTTGGGAGAACATGCCTTGCTCTCCATATCCCAGCTGCTGGCCTAAACCTTCCCAACCCCCACCCCAGTTTCAATGCACAGAATAAAACATCCAATTTGTTGCTTATTTTACATAATTTGGAGGAACCCTATTGAGAAATGAGCCAGCAAACACACTCCTTTATCTGCCTCAAGGACAGAAGAGACAGCTTGTGCTGGTAAGCACTCTTTGCCTTTCACTGTCTTTCTTCCACATTTCACTTGATGACGTTTCCAGCCCTTACTGTGGTGGTAGGCAGTTTTTGTAAAAAACAAACAAACAACAAACAAAACACTATCGCAGAAGCCATTCCTGTTACTAGGAGGTAGATGGACACCTAGATACTTGATGGCCATTCCCTCGTGCTGCATGAGTACGAAGGCAGGATAAAAAGCTTCCACAGGTGGTTGCTAGATGACTTCTGCTGGAAGACGTGGCAGGACCAGTACCAGCTGCTCAGCCTGACCAAGCTCCTACCTGATGGCAACAGAAGCAAGGCAGGGGAAGATACAAGGCACTGTAGAGACAGCTGGAAGGGTTTCATCCCACCATTTGGAGGTAACTCCTACCTCCAGGCTCCTACCAGGACTTTTGCAATAGGAAGGAGCAGGTTAACACAGCTATAAAGCCAAACAAAATCAAGAGGGGAAATACCAGATGAGAGGAAATCCAGAGTCCATCCGTTAGTGCCCTATGCCAGTAGTAATTGGCCTAGTAATCTTCTTTTCCGCCTTGCCTCAGCATCTACCAGTACAACTGGGTATCAAGGTACAGGCTTGTTACCTCTGCACACCCTTATGCACAACAGAACAAAGAACAGATAATTTCATATCACTTAAACACCAGTTTCACTCATGTCTTATCTGACTTCTTCCCCTGTGATTCGCTTAAAGGTATTCAAAAAAGGAACAGGATTAGCAGTTCAAAAGATAAGTTTTAAAAGAGCCTTTTATGGTAAAATAATTACTGTATAAATTGGGATAGGCATGAGGGACTGGGCTACTCAAGACCAAATCCTGCCTTGTACCTTTTCTTAAGCAAGTCCGTGGACTTGCCAAGGCCTTTAACTCCAGGGCGGCAGTTATATATTTTCCAGTTTTGCAACATACTTCACTTTAGGGGTAAATAAGCTCCTTTTCAGTCTTCATTCAACATGCAAAACACCTCACAGCGATCTTGCCAAGCAGTTCCTCATAGGGCAAGCAAATAAGTGATTCTTTTTATCCTTTCTGAAAATTTCATATTCTTGAATCTCTTACAAGTCTGGGAAGGTGGAACTCATTCGTAAATAAGGTCCTGGGAAACACACATGGCCACGGCTTGGCAGGACCGCAGCCCTGAATGAGCTCTTTCATTTTCAGCATGTTTGGTAACTTAGGTTAAAGAGCAAATGGTGGTTTTGATAGAATATTTCAAACACAGAGGAACTAGAGTGCTACAGTTACCTTTACCTAAAAGGGACTCACATAATAATAACAACTGATTTTTCAAAGCATTCCTCTCCATACCTCCTAAAGTAAGCAAAGGTGCTTCAAAAACACTAGGAACAGCAGTATAATTTAGCCTTGCTAAGTACAAAGTTGAAAACAAGCGGGGGGGGGAGAGAATTGGAGCAGACTAAGCAGAACAGAATTCACATGTGAAGCTGCAAGTGGAAAGGTGTGTTCGTTTTCTCTTTTCTCTCTGTAAGTTACCATATAGCATTGCTGCTGGGCCAAAACCATTGCAGTACTCATGATCTGCACCAAACCTACATAAATTTGTTTATTGATAACCTTTATGACGAACCCTTCATGCATTCACAGAGTTCATCAGGCTCCTTATTCTTGGGTGTACAGCCACAAGAATTCAGTTGCAGCATTGGTGTCTGTATTTGAAAAAAAATTTACCAGCAAGAAAGACATAAGGTGATAAAATACTTCAGACCGCAAATAAAGCGGTCTGATCTCACCTTGGGAGCATGCTGATGGTGAGGCCACAGAAGGAAGTGACAGATTCAGGAGAGTTTGGGGCATTACACACAGCAAAAACCACTCATCCCCCCCCCCCCTCCAAGTGCCACACACCCAATAAAAGATTTCCAGACACAAACTGTGGCAATTCCCATCCTTCGAGGAATACCTTGAAGCATCATTTGGAGAAGAGAGTCTCATTAAATTAATGATGGACAAAATGAAATCTGAGCTTGAAAAACCTGTAAGCAAAGCTCACACTAAGAGCCGCAAACCAACCCACCTGCCCTGCAATCTGAACAGAAAGAAACAGTAGATCCCAAAAATTACTAACACAAGCTGCATCAGGAAGTTGCTAAAATATCAGCATTGAGTTAATGGTTGGTTTAGAGATTCTGTTCCTTGTAGTATCATGTTATATACTCCTCTTGAGGCTAGGATAAAAATATTCCCTGAACTTATTTCTACAAGTATTTTTGGGTTTGGTTTTTTTTAAACTATTATTTGGTATATTATGGTATATTCCAGGTCAGCTGTTTAAACTGTCATATATCTAACTAAAGCTTAAACAGGAAGTAAAGGGGAAAAAAAAAAAAAAATGAGGTGAATTTCACTTTTTCTGGCTATCTCAGGTAATTTTTCCCAGAACGTCAAAGCCACAGAAGACTATTAATAAATTTAACACCAATATCCTGTCATAACTGTTTATTCTGGCCAGATAAAACCACATTTGGTGGAAAAACATTGATTTCCTTTCAGCATCGTAACCTGGAACAGCAAAAGCTTTGTTTATAAAAATCCAAATAGCTTTTTCTCTCCAACCTGCCCAGTTGGCTTACATATAACAACCCTTGCTGTAGGGGACAAAATGACCGTTTACACTCCGAATTGCAGACCATCCAATTTCCGCAACTAAGCTACACTCCAAAAAGCTTGACTTATACTGGATAGAGATTATCAAGGCTTCAGCGTCCTTCTTCCTTGTAACATGAACTCAGTAGATCATTGACTTAAAAAAAAACAAAAAAACACACAAAAGAAAACTGTATTTATGGGAAGAAGTTTTCATGAGATAGCTCAGAGAAACATTTTTGTTTGTTTGTTTCAAAAGGCAATCTATATACAAGGGAGCCACTGGAGTTGGGGCAAGAGCAGCTGCCAGGCATCTGGCAGGTTTGTCAGCATTGGCACACACGCTGGATATCTGGCAGTTAGCTTTTGCATCTGCTAGTTTCAGCAACAGCCATAGCTACATCAAAAGCCACAAAGGCATGTCCTGGTTATTTTTCATGGTGTCTGCATTGATCTAACACATTCTAGGTTCACTGCCCAGTTTTTTTTTGTTGGCGATTGTTTGGGTTTGGTGTGTTCCCCCTCCCTCCCCCCCAAAAAAAGGTGTGAAATAAGAGGGCAAGTGCCCCAGTTTGCCTGTGACGGCTAGGTGATAACTGGAAGAGGTCCATCATTAATATACCGGGTCTTTGTATATAGATGCATAGATATATCTATTTGTCAAGCTCCTCTAGACGTTAGAATGACTGTCTCAAAGAGGCAGTGCTCCACATCATCTTCTCATGCTGCCCTGTCCACCAACAATAAATAACCCCTGTTACATTAAAATAAGTTGTTCCTCTTATTTTTTAATTCCATGTGGTTTAGCTTGTCAACTTCTTAATTTATTTTGAGCAATGTTACCCTCTATGGCAACATAAATAATAAAGCTGTAGGCTTAGCGCTGTGATGAACGTTGCTGGCTAGCCTAGGGCCACTAGCACGCTTCCCTGAATACCAAAGAAGAAAGTGAACATTTCACTAAAAAACAGGAAACCACATTTTAGCAAACCTAAATTCTAGTTTCGTGAGCATCTCGAGGGCAGTCTAAGGCCATATTGATCCTGAATGCACAGTCTGACCCTGTCCAACTGCTCACCCTACATTGAGACCAGCACAAACAACCAGGAGGCCACACAGCAAACCAGAACTGGAAAGCTAATCTCAGCAAAAAATAAGTATTTGGGCTGTGTTTGCTGAGCTGGTTTCATTTGGATCCGTTTCCCAAGCTGGCTTCCAGGTACGTCTGTGCCGGCACACACTGGGGATGTGTTTGGGGCAGGGAGATGCTGGGGCAGCTTTTGGCAGTGGGTGCAGCTCAGGTGCTGAAGCAGACACAGGAGCGCTGCGAGGGGAACGCTTATCCCTGCTGGCTTTGCAGGGGTGCTAGGCACCCTGGCCCTGCCCGTACCTCCCCACTAGCGCTGCCTAGCACTTGCTGTTAGCTTTAAACTGTGTGGCATCCCTACTTGTACGTCATTCCAACAGGAAAGCAGTGCCATGACTCAAGTCACACCAGCCGCCCTTCTCAGCAACTCGTGGCTGTCCATATTCACCAGTGCGTGTCCCAGGCTCACCGTTTGCCTCGTGCCTGTGCTTCGGCACTCTCGGATTGAATAGTCCTCACGCTGCAAACAGTTCAAGCAGACCAGGTCAAGTCAGGTAGCTTGTGAGTTAGCAGAGGCTGAGATTTACCTCCGTGCCAAGGCAAAGTTTTGCGCTGCTTATCTCTGGCACAAGCCTTGTGTGCAAAAGAGAGACCGCCAGGAGATCTGGGCAGAAGTCATCCCTCTACCTGCACCAGCTGATTAAAATGCATGCAAATTTTACCTTCCAAGTTACAGGCTACTTTCAGAAATACAGAGCTCATTAACAATACTGTCCCAATACATATCATCTGTCACAGTGAGTTTTGGGGGATTTTTACATGTCTACCAACGTATCCTTGCCACTCACCTTGCAAATTCTGCAATGTTTTGCATTTACCTACTACAGGCAACTACCTCTGGTATCTAAGGTGATTTGATTATCATGACACTGCATTGCTTGTCATCACTATACTGCAAGGAAGTATTTATGGTCAAATCTTTGCTAAAAGACGTTAAATTGATTTTCATTGCTGTTGGACTAGTAGAAAAAAATAACAGATTTAATATTTGCAACAAACTTGGAAAGCATCTGGGAGAAAAAAGCGGAAGTATAGCATCCCTGGTAATATTAAAGGATGAATACGGGTAGGGAAAAAGAAATGAAAAGCTATGTCGTTTGTTTGGGTTTTTTAAAAAAAAAAAAAAAAAAAACTCACTGTGAAGTAAGCTAAGAGATCCAGAAATACAGCAGATATCCTATACATTTTTCAAATGCTCTGTCTTTTTTTAGCACACTTCACACAGCTCCCTACTGTGATCTCTGAGCCACTTCACTCTTAGCAGGATGCTGAGAAATCCATTTTTTTTTTTACTTTTCTTCCCTGGGAATCTGAGGCTCTTCGGTCTGTGGATCTCTCACCCATTTCTCCTTCCTTGTGACCACCTTCCCAAGAGTTTGGATCATGGTGATGCTCCATCCAACAGCCTCAGCCTACTAACATGCCTGAGCAAGAGGGATGTTTTTGCCTCATCCTCGTGGTTCTGCCATACACCTTCACCATCCTCCAACCTTTGTCAGCCTGGGAAAAGCAGCTCAAACCTAAAGTCAGACAAACAGACAGCATTCAGAGATAGCTGTTTATACTAGCTAGAGCCTCACAGCTGCAAGGCAAGAAAAACAAGGCTTTTAACGCTAAGCTCCAGTACGATCACACTCAACAGCTCAGGTTTCAAAACCTGCTCCTGCAAAATTGTGTGCACAGGTATCCACTGCAGGTGCCCCACCATTTAACACCTAAAGTGGTGCCACTGGTATCACCTCAAAAACAACCACCACATTCATTTTACGCTCAGGCCTGTGGGGGATTTCTCCGCTCCTAAAGACTCGTTTCCAAAATCCTAGGTACGCCCTCAGAGTCCACCGGTGAAAGCTTACACAAAACCAGTTTTCAAGAAACTGTGGTTTTGGTGTCATGGGCCATTATACACAAGCGGTGGCAAACAATGGAAGTAGCTGGGAGAGAGTTCATTTACATTTTGCCACTTTTCATCTGTCTCTTCAGGGGCCTATAGTTAATCAAACCAACACCCCTTCTTTCTGTGTCACAAGCGCAAGAAAGAAGTAGGCACTGTACATCCTTCCCGCTATTCTCTTGCAAATGGAGCCACAGCAGAATTCAAAAGTAGCGCACAGAGCCCGAGTGAATTATGCATTTGGCTCCTCTCAAAAGCCAAGGAAAAGCTCAAATGCCAGATTTTCTTAAAAGCAAAGCATCCCGTCAGCAAAATGACACTGACTGTCTGTATTGGGGGCAGTGGGCTTTTTTCTTTTCAGAAATAGCATCCATTCATCTGTTGTTGTTTTAATTAGAAAAACTGATAAATACAAAACCAATGGGGGAAAACAAATACAAAAATAACAAAGACACATTTATCTGCTAAAGGGAAGTGGCAAAGAGCAGCTGTCCTTTAATGATCACCAGGCACGTGAAATTAATCCACAACTTTATTACAAAATTAAACCAACAAAATAAATTAAAACTCAAGTCAGACCAGGAACCCAGGTGGGGAAGGAATAAGCAAAGCTCAGTTTACCCCCAGCCTGGCCAGTCTTGTCTGCAAAAATAAGTACCTTTGTCTGCTGCCTCCACAATTATTCTCTCATCACCACCACTGAAGATGAGATAGGAAAGCCACTGCCCCGTTCTGAACAACAAGCGCTTTACACCAGTGCAGTAAATGAATAGCTCCAATTATTCATAGGGGCTGCAGATACATGTGGTGTAGAAGTTTAGTTTTTAAAAATTCCATGAAATACACACGTTTAAATATAGCATAGGGAACAATAGCGCATTGATCTAGTCCTTCCCCCAAGTAAGTCTTTTCCATTAGTGGGATCCAATCTTGCACTGGCAAAATTCCCATCGAGTCCAGGGAGCTTTGCACGAGGGAATATCGCATTGTTTAGCTACTCGCCCCCGCTCTGCTAGATCCTGCATGCCAAGGAGACAGAGCAAGAGGGACAAGGCGCTAAACGAGGTTCAAAGCAAAGGAGTCGCTGGTGGGATTGAGTGAAGGGAATGGCCTCCTCCCTGCTCCCAGTAGCCCTGTTCTGCAGACAGAGATCCCCCCCAAAATGCTGCAAGGAGCATGGGGTGCTCTTCACATCTTGTGCTCTAGGCTGCATCTACGGTCCAGCCTCCCCTTCCACAAGCACTCATACATCTAGGATTAGTGCATTTTTTCCCCCACTGACTGATGACACATTGAATTCATGCTTAGCAAAAGAGTATGGGCTGTTTGAATACCATCCTGCCAAGGCTACCACATGATTCTATTATTTACGAGTTCCTTAGTTTTCAAGCATTGGCAAAAGAAGCTTACCGAAGTTTTTATTACAAAGTCCACTTGTGCGTAGAAGTCAGCTGAACGTTTAGAAGTGCACTACATATATCTCAATTCAGAATCAACTGTGGTAGGGAAAGGAATAGGATTAGCTTTATTTTGTGAAAAATTCCAGAGATTCACGCACCCAGATGTTTTCTTTCATTGAAAAAAAAAAAAAAAATAGTAGGGTCACTTGTCCCTGTAAAAAGGCCTTTATTAAAATATAGAGTGTACCAGGCACACGGGTCAGTTCTAAAGATCAGGGATTTTAATACATTTAAAAAAAAAAAAAAAAAAACACAACAAAAAACACAACACCAGTAGAAAACTCCTAAAGTTTTGTTGGTTTGGGTTTTTTTGTTTGTTTGGTTTTGGTTTTTTTTTAGTTCTCCTAAAGCTTAAGAATCAAGCTCAGGAATTCATATTTCCTTACAAAACCTTGAATTTTATTACAGTACAAATGGCATTTGTAACTTCCATTTCAAATTTTTTTGGATAAGCACAGTTCAAGGCAACAGGACACATTTGCATATGTAGAACGAATGAGGCAATAAGAGGTAGCAATTGGCATCACAAGGATCATATGCCAGTCTGTGCGTCTCATAACTGTCCTTGAACTGAAAATATCCACTCCCCCCAAAACATACAGGTTTTTGTGAAGAGGTACCCCTAGCTCCTAATACAAATCACAGCATTTTATGCTCAGCACAGTAGAGGCACAAAAGAAAAAAAAAAAACAAAACAAAAACAAAAACCAAACACATCAAACACCACCACCACAATATTTAGAAGTTAATCCCTGTCCTGGGGATTGCAATCTAAAGTGAAGTCAAAAGATAACACCATTACTCCATCTTACAGAAGTGGAGGTGAAAAAACAGAGATTAAGGGTTTGTATATGCTAAGGCATTTCACAGTTTTGATTTCCTCCATGCTTTGTGCAGCTTGTTTATTTAGATTGCAACTCATCAAAACAGGATTATCTCTCATTTGTGTTTATACACGGTCTAACACAAAGCAGCCATGAATAACTACAGAAGAATTGCTTTTTAGACAGTAATAGCTACAGGTGATTAATAGTGATGCAACTCCAAGCATGTAGCTGTCAATACTGCATTTTCTTTTCTGGGTTACAGAGATTAATACTTCAAGTCATGATCCACTGATACTTATATAAACAACCTGCACAGAGGGGGCATAGAAATAGCACATCTCTGCTCCTGGGAGCAGTGGGAGGACCGAACTACCCGACGCACCTATTTTTGAGAAAAGAAAGTAAGAGCTGGGATGAAATGCCTTTCTGGAAGAAGAACGTGTCCACCAACCCTTGCTTCTAGACTTGTTCATCAGAGAGATTAGAAAAGGAAAGGGAGAAGAGAGGAGGAGCAGAAAAGAAGGCAATAGTAAGTTAACTAGCACAGATTTGCCAAGAAGCAGGGAAGACTGTTGCTACCCTCTTTTTACAACACATACTTATAGTGTCATCATCAGGGGCTCTTAGCCCCTGTCTTCTACCAGGCTGCTACAGCTATCACACATTAACCACACAAAATCCCAGTGTAAGCATTTAGTGTCATTTGAGCTGCCCTGATGCATTTGGGACATTTGCACAGGGTTGATAGATATGCCATGAGAACCTGCAGGAGACCCGGCCTTTCTGGACCAGCAGCTGTAGAACAGCTCTTCTAGGTTTAACTGTCCTTACCATAAGATAGATAAATGGCATTAGACATCTACACTTCAGAAGTTACATTACTTGCCCATGCGATATCTAGGTTTTGGCTGTGCAGCACATGCCAAGAGATGTGGTCTCAGGCAGCGAGTCCACAGAAAAGAAAAGCCAGCTGCCAGGATGGTCCACCCAGCCTCAGCCCTGCCCACTCCGTGGGATCCCAAGGACAGGGGCCTGCAGCGAGCTGGCATCACATCAGGGCAACACTTCTGCCCGCCTGGACCCAGCCCATGGGCCATACAGCCACCACCACAACCTCCGTTATGAGCCCTGCTACAATCCAAAAGCCTTTGCCTCACTTAAAATGCAGAAAATGAACCCTCAGGAGAAGGATCCCTTCTGCAAAGCTCTTGGAGTAAGACGAAAGTGGAGTTTAAGGGGGAAAGTTGTATGTAACGCAGATTTTTAGTCAGATTTAAATGGGTAACTACTCAGGACACAAAACCACATGCTACACCCCATTATGTATCAGGACTCGAAAACACTGTAGCATCACCTCCGCTAAGATTTGTGGCTGAAACTCCCAGTCTTTCCATGCAGAAAGCTTCAAAGGGAGTGATTTATATAAGAATTGAAATTATAGGCAAAGGGAATATATTAAAGAAAGCTATTCTTATTTATGACCTCGAGATCATTTACTTTGAAATCAGGACTTGGGGCAGATACTTCACCATGAGCACAGCCCAGAGGAATGCTGAAATCAGCCATCAATAACTCTTTTCACAAGACAAGCTCCCCGAGGGCAGAAGGATAATACCAAGCTGGGTGGTAGTTTTTAAGCAGCTGGACACAAATTGGGACTTGTCGGTTGTTGTTCCCAGGCACTGCATGTCAAATTGGAATAACCTGTTGTGCTCTCTCTTATTTTTTTTTTCCATGACTGGCTGCAGAATGCAGAAGAGGCACCTGTTGACTCCTGGATTAGTTTCCCTGTGATGAACAGCTCTTATCAATCATCACTCAATGAGAGATTTCAAAATAATAGTTTCTTCTCGTTTTCCCCACAGTGAGAGACACTCAGTGCAGATGGCAACCAAGCTGCAACCTGCTTGTCTGACATCCGAGCTCTGCTGAGAAAGTTTCTTCGCCAACTGGATTTGGAGGCTTCTTGCTGTTTCCAGTGCAATTACAAAAGCTATTCCAGGAACCAGGCTCAAGAAGCTGCCTAGAAGGAGCATAGCAGCCCAAGGCACACTGACACTGCTGGAGCACCTCTCCTATGAGGAGAGGCTGAAAGAGTTGGGGCTGTTCAGCCTGGAGAAGAGAAGGCTCTGGGCAGATCTTATTGCGGCCTTCCAGTACCTAAAGGGGGCCTACAAGAGAGCTGGGGAAGGACTTTTTACTAGGGCATGTAGTGATAGGATGAGGGGGAATGGCCGTAAACTAGAAGAGGGCAGGTTTAGATTAAACATTAGGAAGAAGTTTTTCACTTTGAGGGTGGTAAGGCACTGGAACAGGTTGCCCAGAGAGGCTGTCGAGACCCCATCCCTGGAGGTGTTCAAGGCCAGGCTGGACATGGTCTTGGGCAACCTGGTCTAATGGGAGGTGTCCCTGCATATGGCAGGGGGTTGGAACTCTATAATCTTCAAGGTCGCTTCCGACCTAAACCATTCTATGATTCTATGACATTGGAAAGACCTGTGGCACATCTAGTCTCCCAGTAGCATTAGGCGCAGATGGGGAGGGACTGCATTTGAGCTAGCTCTGTGGTAGCTCCTAACCTGCAGCAGAGAAAATGCAGCTGCCTTTCCAGGCAGCAGGAAACTCGGAGGCCCACTAAAGCGGTCTATGGAGAGTGCTGTGCTCCACATGTTGTGTGACAGAGCACAGGATGCCTTAGCCAACAGCTTGCCTCTTCACCACTGACTCAGTGATGCCTTTGATTTAGACTTCTGTAGCTAAATGTTCCCTAGGACAGATGGGGACTAGATGCCCCCTTGATCTCCAGTGCTGCCAATGTGAGCTAACCTCAAACTACCCAACATGCACTACAGTGGTCACATTTCTAATTGATCTGTACACACATCAGCAACATAAACACTAAAACACAGTGGAAACCAAGGCCAGAGTCCTCCTCTGGTCAACACTTGGGGATCTTTTATCTAGCAACCAAGAATAGACTTTCCCTTCCCACTTTGCAACCCAGATCCCCTTTCAACTTGGTCCTTGTCTCTTGTTCAGCACCTCCAGAACTTCTTCACTGAAAACAGGCTCACGGTATTCTTCATCTGCTTGGATCTCCCAGCTGCTGCTGTGGCGATCCAAGATGGCTTGATCAGCAACTGCTAAGATGATTTTCTCATATCCACTGTTAGCAATTTCTTACTGGTGTGTCATATATTTGGTGAGATAAACATCTTGAGAAATCCTACAGAGCATGAGTTTCCACAATAACTTGTGAAGCTGCTTTTAACAACTGCCTGACAATTGAGGGGGGCTGTTGTAGCAGACAACCCTTTTTAGGCCTTGAGCCCCAAATCACTAGAGGATGCTTTGGCAGTACAATTTTCTCCTTTGAAAACATTATTTCTGTTGTTCCGGTTGTTGGCTGCGAAGCAATATTGACTGTAGATTGGCTTCATGGGAGGCAAGTCAAATTACTGCTTGTCTTCAGAGTTTAGTAAACAACTAAACTATCGTCCAGAGAGCAAGAAGTGGCAGAAAATGTGAAGTAGGTTTTAGCATTCTATCCATCGCAAAATATAATACAGAACACATCTCTAAGAGGCCAGCAGAATTCTCTATTGAGAGCAAAATTAAAAAAAAAAAAATAAATAATCCACACAGGTGTACTCTGACAGCAAAATATCCAAGAATGTGGACCCTTTGTATTTACATATCTACTAAACAGATATTTCTCCTAAGCTGAAAATTCCTCTCTAGTGACAAATTAGGAAGCTCTGAACAATTACGTAACTCTGGCTAAAAGCAGCAAAATTACTGTATGAGGAGCCAACATTTAGTTTGACAGATATTTTTTTCAGCATCAGCTTAAGCAGCCGCTGTGTCCCCTCGGGTGCAGAGCTGTGCACCACATCACGAAACTCCCTGTGGGCTGTTGCAGTTCATTTGATTTGCTTTCTCCCCCTTTTCCAGGGAACGGGGAACATGCTACCACTGTGCTGGGTGGCTGTTGCCAAAATGGGATGGGAAACTGTGGTATTCCTCCTAGCGGGTCTTCCCCAAGCATCCCAACAGCTCCTGTATCTCTGGCCAAGTCCAGGTAGAAGACCTGTGCCAGGGACACGTGGCTGCTGAGCAGGATGTCTCCAGAGTGGTGGGTTCCCACTCCAGGTTTGGTTTGGTCCAGCTGCCATTTCACTGCCTACTGCACCTTGTCTCTACTCCCTCGAGATGCAGGCATGGAAACTTATTCCAGCATTACATACTTTAAAACAGAATTTATACTCTCTTGAAACCAGAACTGGAGAGACTTTTAGAGAATTCAAAGGAAGAGTAGAGTTTTGCTGCAGAAACAACCCACGGATGGAAACTGCCGGGCTAGACGCAGAACACATACTACCAGCCAGTACTGGTGGATGCACACTAAATCAATCCCTTAGCACGAGCAAATACACCTATTATTTGCATAGGTGCAATCTGTACCTCCTTGACATTAGAATAAGCTCTGTCAGACAAACATGAGCTCAAATGAGATCAGGCTAAATAACCCCTGTGGGGTTAGCAAATAGGAGGAGAAAAGCCACTCCCTTTTTTAATCCTCTAAAATCTCACATATAAAATACAAGCTTTATTTTTTAAAAAAAGTCAAGGAAAACAAAATATTATTTGAAACTTTAAAAAGGCCCAATCACTAGATGTAGCTTGCAGTTTGAGTACAATTGTTCTGGGTGGTCTGCAAAGAACTAAGCTTGCTGTGCAGAAAGAAATATTTTAAGAACAAATCAGCGGGGTACCGGAGTGTTAGAAAAGATG
Organism: Vanellus vanellus; assembly: GCF_965231255.1. Classification (NCBI taxonomy): domain Eukaryota; kingdom Metazoa; phylum Chordata; class Aves; order Charadriiformes; family Charadriidae; genus Vanellus; species Vanellus vanellus. The sequence continues at coordinate 30,004,765 of NC_138907.1, forward strand.
AATTCATGTTAGAAAAACACTTTGTGAAGTCATACACAGAATGCAAATGTTGAAAAAATAAATAATAGCTTCCCTTACCTATTTATTTTCATTTCTTATGCCAAGGTCATAATTCCTTTTTATGTATTTTGAGGATAAATATTAAGATTAATAGATAGTCAACATTACGAAGGCTTAGGCTCTGGGACACAAGGTCATTGGGAAGCAAAGAGCTACAGTCACTAAACATAGCGGTAATAAAAGCCAAGAACCCAACAAGTCACTTTCGTTTCAGATGCAATCAGAAAGGTTTTGCATCCCAAATGGGCAGGGGTCAAACTGTGTCACGCACTAGAGTCCCCAGAGGGTTGAAAGACTCCTACTGAGGCTTTGTAGGCCGGGCTTACTTTCTGCCTAGTGGGTGCATATGTAGACACCTGTAATGATACTGGGTTAAAAAAAAAAAAAAAACAAAAAAAAACACAAAACACAAAAACTAAGTCCGTTTAAAGGGATTTTTCTACCTCCTTGCCACTGAAGTGCAGTCGCTGCAGCTCTAGGTAAGGCTTCTTCTCCCAAAACTACACTACGCACCTTTTCTCTCTCTCATCAGTTGTGGCACGGTCCCCATTAACACTAGGGAGCTACTCCTACCTGGAAATGCAGTTCACAAGTTTTAGTCGGGTAAGACGCTGCTGGAGGTGCACGCCTTTAACAACTATACAAGTGAAGATGCAAAATACACAAGATTGTTTGCTATGCCAAAACTGTTCCTTTTGTCTGTAGTGTTCAAAACGCTTCGCAGAGCGGGTATGTGTTGGGTCATCTATACTGAAGGGAAATAAACACAAGGAAGGGCAAGTCTGTGCAGGATGACAAAAAACAAAATAAATTTAGCAGCCTAGAGCCAGGGCAGCTGGGTTAAAACTACTATCGTCTCCACTAGAAATAGAGTATAAATTCTGAGAAAGGGCAGATTCTCACCAAGATGGCATTAGAAATATTGAGGCAGCAAATGAAAACATGACCTACTGTTTCCCCACTCTCACATTAAACGACATCCACTGCTTTTTAAAAACGATGCCAAGTTCTAACACAGCCAGCATCTCAGGTGACATCCCTCACAGATACAGACCAAAGGCAACTTCTGGTGCAATTTGAATGCAAAGATGCACCTCCTCTATGCTAAGGCCCAATTTACATATATGAGAGCCCAAAGCCCTGCATATGCTAATTGCCCCTGGAAGCAGTAAGTGTTTCCAGCGAGATACAAATTTGAGCAATAAAAAAAAAAAAAGGGGGGGGGGATTTTTCCTTCAGGTCAGCAGAACAAAGTTCTGCACCAAACACAAGTCATCCAGCCTAAACCAAGACACAGGCTGCAGATGTGACCGAATCAAAAATTGGGCTCCTTCTTACAGTAAGACTCCGATAACTGCGAGGAAGAGGCAGGCGTGATGGCCTCTTGTTGGTTTCTGACATCTATACATCCTAGTGAAGGACTCCTCTCCCAAAACATATGCCAACAACCCCTTATTAGAACGGGCATCAATAATAACATCTGTAAGCCCCTCCACAATCATGTAAATAATCATTGACAAACCACACATCAATTATAACCACTAGTGTTATGCATATATGAGACACTAACCATCCTCAGGTGCCAGGGATAACTCATTTTAGGTGGAGGGAAAGAGGGGAAACAGCGTAATGCCTTCTTAAACTAACCTTGTTTTCAGTATAGCACTTCAGACGGATCAGTGAATATTATAACCCTGTCAGTGGATACCAGATCCATCACATCCGTCTAGGAACTGCCATTATAAAAGGCACTACAAGGTCACCTCATCTCAATAATGACACAAGAGTGATTGAATATTAACCACATCAACAACCACAGTTTGTCCAAATGCAAACACACCTGAAATCCAAGCCTACACCCAATCGTTCCATTTCTTTCAATAGAGGTCAGTGGAAAATAGGGATACAGCCTATCTAGTGTCTAACAAGAAAAAAAATCCTGCTGTTAAAACTCTGTCCCAACACAAACTGACATACGAAGCAGCCTTCTTCTCAAGGAAGCCTTCATATTTGTACAAAGTAGTTCTCACCTTCCCATACTGATGAAGAAAAGAAAGTCAGGGCTGAACCCCTCGGAGCATGCAGACCCGAGCCAGAAGAGCAAGACAGAAAAGTGATTCCTCGAGAGCTGCGCAATGCCAAGCAAAACCCAACACCCCAGGTTAAGTAGCTAGGAGATCAGGAAATTAATCATTTGGGGGCACAGCATAAGTTGAACCAGCCTAGGAATAAATTACCTCAAGAATGGCAAAGCTGCCACTCTGGACATCTGGACAGATACAACGCTGTGGAGCTGAATCGGATGCCTGGCAATTCCCAAATTATTAATATACATTCACTTATGCATGAAAATCCAGGACATACAAGGCAAGTACACACCGTAACACTTTTTAGTCGTGGAAAGTTTGCCTCGGAACTGCAGAACCTCTTTCCTACTTCTTCACAAATGACACAAGTTCACTTTAAGCGGTACATCAGCACCTGCTGGAAATTCTGCCAATATAGTAATAGTCAAGTGCTGAACATCACTCGCTATATTGATGACGACTTTAAAGAGGATGCAGTCACAACTGTCACACTCATCGACCTGTCATAAATATCACGTTACCCATAAGCAACTTACACAGTGTGATGAAAGATCATCACACAGCACGAGTGAAATGCTTTATTAGAAAAAACAATGATTTTACATCAGCCTTTCAGGAAACAGAGCTGATGGCTCAGGTAATGAAACAGCCTACCACAAGTCACTGATTTGTGTAAGTTTTATTAAACAGCGTCATGACTGACCAATCAATCTATCCTCACACAAGAAATTTTCCGTCTATGAGCATCTTCCACACTATAATCAACCAAGGTATTCGCCTAGATTGAAGCCAAAGGGACAGCAGGATTCTCATGTTGCTATTATTAAATACATATCTATTATAAATACACATTAAATATACAGCTATATTTATTTACATATATGAAATATACATACATAAAATGCATGTGTAAATGTATACAGCCACATATACCAAACACCTGCCCAGCTAAAACACAGGCAACTCTCATTTCTGCAATCACAAGATCAATAAACAGCTTTGCACAACTTGGAACAGGGTGCAGCTTGCCCACTGCCGAAATCTGCTGTTCCTGTGACAAACACCAGGCTGCAGGTTTTTTTCATGAGGGAATATACAAAGAGACAAAAATGTAAGGTTGACGCTAAGAATAACATGCTGAGGAAGTTGATAAGTTTTAAATGGGAGGCCAGACCAATAACCCTACAAACTGCAGCAACTGCACTCTGTTTTTTAGCAACCAAATCTAAGTCTGGCGTGGGAAAAGTTCAGTCCGTACATGCAAAGAAATACAGCAAGTAAGTGTTGGTGCACTTATGTGTCTCTTCTGTCAAATAAAGTGTGGAGGAAAAAAAAAAAAATAAAATAAAAAAAATAGGTGTTCCTCCTTTGGTCCTTCAGACATCAGAAGATCACTTTTAACTAAAGCAGAATACATACAACAGAGACACAAGGCATCTATTCTATGGCTATAGTATAGCCATTAGCCAGCTAAAAAGTGTTCAAGCAGTTTGCTGTAATGCAGAGGGATTTACAAGGCCCTTTGGAGACCACGTATTTGGAAACATGAAGGTCACAGTTCAATGTATTCTATGATGGATTGGAAGTGACCACTGAAGCTGCTGAACATCCACTTGAAGATACAGTTAATTGCCTGCATCAGAGTTGGCAAGACAACGATAACACCAGGAACAGAGCATACTGGCACACGTGAATGAAGGAAACCAGCCAGCAAGGGACACCTTTAGGGTGTGGGACCCAAGGATACCGGCAGGCTGTGCACTTGGTTGGAGGAAAACCACATAGGAGTGGTGGAAAGCCATGAGAAGCAGCAGCCAGAGGCTGTACTACCTACTGGGAGAGGGACTGCCTGTGAGAGAGGGGATGATGCACATTTCTCCCTATTGCTTTCTGCTTTGGTGCTACCAGCTTGACACAACCCCTGCAGAACAGAGTATTTCTTCCCAGGCCCACCAGAAGAAGTTAATGTTTCCCAAGCAACTGCCAGCACAGCCCAGAATGGGACAATGACTAGGTAGGGCCAAAGTTTTTCCAGGACTGACAATCTCTGAACACAGGTAGTGCCACCGGGATGCTACTGAGAACCAGGGTGGGCAAGGAGGACAACCTCAGCAACTGAGTTTGCCTGCTTAAGGGAATTTATTATTTTTAATTATGAATTACCCTTCCCCGACAACTCAAGTTCAGAAAGACAGATTCTCTAAATAGCCCAACAATACAAGAGATAAATAGGAGGTCCAACATGCGTGGAGAAGACGGCACCTCTACCAACAGAACAGGATCTAGCGTGACCTAATACACACAGCCAGCAAGTATCGTGAACGAGGACAGACAGCACAGGCAGCGTTCACAGCCATAGGCAGGCAGGGAGAGGTAAGCCACATAGAATCAGAGCTCCACCTTAGACAAAAGTTTACCCTTTATCCAGCCTTTCCCATTTGCTTGGGAAAAAAAACCCAACAAAAAAACTCACAAGGATCAAATCTCCCTAAGATTTCCAGAATCTTCCAGTTCCCAAACCACCACAGCCCACCCAAGCCCCTCCCATCCAGGTACCCAGCAAACTTCTAAATTGAAATTAATTTCTAAAGTTGCCCAGATCGGGGTGGGGGGAGGGTAGACTTCAAAGGTGTGGGCTCTCTCAGGGCAGGGAAGGGCCGGCAGCGCGCTTGGGACTTCAACGCAACTCCTAGCTCTCCCCTGAAGAACTCATTCTTTGAAAGCAGTTTTTCCTCTCACTTCACTGAAGCAGTTATGTTTATCAGGCATCATGATATTTACCAGATAAAGTAGGATTTCTCTTTCTTACTTTTCTTAGCCCTCTCCAAATACCAGCTGCATACCTCTTGTGCTGAGCAAACGCGGGGGTGCCCTTTACAAGAGGGCTTCAGGCTGAAGGAGAAAACTTTCCTGTAAACCTCAAATCCACCACTGCAGCACAGCTCTGGTCACTCTCAGTCTTCCACAACAAAATTCAAACACAAATTCAAGAAGCCAGGTGTCCAGCTGGCATTATGAAACACTGATCATAGGATAAGAGACCCCCATTGTCATGCGCACCAGCATTCCCTTGAACTCCTCGCTCATTCCAATTACTATGAAGAATTGTTCAAAGACAATCAAGATTTCCATTTCTCAGAACTCATAAAATTCCTTAAAAAAGAAGTGCTAAGAAATCACATACTTACGTATTTTGCTGGAAGTCACGGCATGGCAGCGCCTGAGGCTCATAGACACGGGGCTTCGCACAAACACGAGGGCTACAGAGCAAGTTCAGGAAGAACCTAACCTTCCTTTCACCCAAAGCTTATCGGGACTGCTGGTTGTCTGCAAGTCATTTTGAAGCACAGGCATTCCCACCTGAACTTAATTGGGCTCATTAAGAGAACTGAGGACAAATGAATTTAATGAGATTGGGTTCTGTTGGAACATTTTAGTCCCTGGGAATTGTTCAACTTATAAAATGTTATTTGCATCATAGAAGCTAACTATACTAAGAGGTTGTGGGATATTGAATGCTTTAGTGAATTACTTCTTTTATGTTGGATGCAGTACAAGGGGAAGGGGAAGTTGCATACAACAGTATTTACAATTTCTTTTACTTTTCTCCATGCAGCCACGGCAACAAGGCTACTTACATGCTGTGGTTTCTAACTTACAAGATGCTCTCCTTTGCTTGCATAACGCTGGCACAATCATGAAATATTAAGTTCTGCCTTTTTCTACGTTATTGTAATCCCAACTGGCCGATTTTCACCCTCCCTCTTTTTCCTTTTCTACTACTAGTTCTGCAGTTACAGAAAGGACATTTCCTGTAATTTCAAGGAAACTTTTCCAAGACACTTAGCATTTGCTTTTCCATCTGGATAACCCTATCTGCTCGATCTCCCTGAATTCCACACTGCTTGAACAATTGCTCTTTCCAATCAGTTTTTAGAGTTGTAAGGTGAAAACACTCCACGTTAGAAAGTGCTGTTCAACAAAAGAAGCAAAGAAACCCAGGCGGGTCCTTCTCCCTTCATGTCCCCTCCATTAGCAGAGGACCAAAAACTTCACCTCGTTGATGTTTTAGCGTTCCCTCAATACACCTGCCACTGCTTAGACACCAAATTGGAGCCCAGGGAACAGCTTGACACGAGGGGAGCATCACCCCTGGCACCAATGGTCCCTCGTTTTAGGGCAGGGGCTAGGCAGGACAGCCACCTGTGTCGGGCAAGTTACCAGCTGTTCCAGGCTTTAAGATGCTTACTGGGGACTCCTGCTACACATCATGGTAAGAACTATGGCCAGCTGGGCTCCCAGAGCCCCTGCTAAACAGCTGAGGCAATTTATAATAAAATATTACCTATTGGATTAAGATTCTCCATGTCGATGACTGCAGGAGCAGTCTCTGCAATGCTAAATAGTATTTCTGAATAAAACAAAAATCAGTGAAACCAGGAGCAAATATGTCTCTGATATGCTCAAGTAACACTCACACATGTCCTACGAGGGACTGAGCAGGATCCTGCCCCTCTTGGCTTTACTGTCTCAAAAGGGTCGCCTCCAGATTAAATCCTAGTGATACTGTGTGTCCAACTTTTCCCAGTTTCAGGTGGTGAAAGCAAGCTGGGAGCACAGACCCATTCTGCCGCCTACCACTGCTCTTCAGCAAGGGCTGCTGTGGTCCCCCTGGCCGCAGGCTGTACCTCTGCGAGAGCAAGAGCTTCCTGAGGATACCATGACACACACCTATACACGTGGGACATAAAACATGCAGATATTTCAGTGTTCTGGAAGGTTTCGGTAACATGCATTTTAAGAAGTAAATCTGTAAATCTCATCTAAACTGACCATCTTTGCAGTTATTAACACTGAATCCAGTTTTTTAAAAAAATACTTATCACATTTTATTCATTCCTCCCAATGTAAGAGCACATATTCTATATTGAACTACAAGTGACGGCTCCCTAGAGCAGAAGTTCAGTATCGCCGCATTGTATTTTGATGTCTGGTCTATGATATTCATGTTACCTCTTTGAGAGCTGATATTTACCAGTGGCTTGAAAGAATCCCTTTCTAAATCTCTCACCATTAGTCTTTCAGCAGTAGATTGTACTCACCAGTGAAGTTGCATTTCTGCAATTACTTTATGAATAAGGATTATTTCCACCAACTTTCCAGATTCTGAACTTTTGGGACGTATTTCTTCTGGTCCTACCAACCCAATCCACAGTTGTCCCCGATTGTGTGCCCATATCTACTATGGAATGGGAGAATGGAGAGAAATGCTTTAATGAGATGCTGTCGTCTTCTTTGATAGAGCTGGAGATTTCAGGTGTACCGTCCCTTCAGCTTCTTACGACTGCTCATTTGTAAAAGTTGAAGAGTTTTATTATTGGAAATACTCACTGTCCCCACGCTTTGTTCACAGTCATCAAAAAACATCTGCTGCAAGCGTGACAGCCATTAAATGACAGCCTTATATTTTGCCTTGCCTTATATTTGTAGATGTAAATGTACCCCGTAAAATGTGATGCTTATTAATTGCTTTGTAATGCTCTTGCAGCAAACAGTATTAACTCGTGTACGATGAACTCTAAATTCCATATTGAATTTCATTTTAAGATGCAGGTTTCCATAGGAAATATTTTGAGTAGCCAGGAGAGGTCTTGACGTGGTGTTCATGTTGACACTAGCCCAAAGCTGGGCACTACTTCCATGGGAGACAGCTCTTCCAGGCTTCCCCTTCCTCGGCATCATCTCCTCAATCTCCCCAAACCCATAACAGCCAAACCGAAGCAAAATGTTCAGGTTTAGCTCTAGAAAGCTCAACACAGTTTGCTGCATGAGGCTTTGCCTCCCTCTGTCCCCTGGACCTCATTTGATACATCCTGGGATTTCAACTGCATGTGCAGGAAAAGCCCACAGGACATAACTTGGGCTGCGGTTTCGCAGGCAGTTAGTTCAAGGCAATATAAAGTTGCACCGATGCTGAAAGCGGAGGTCTGAGCCTCACGTTACTCACATACTCCTGCCCTCGCTCGTGCTTTTGTTCTAAAGCCGCGAGGCCGTGGGATGAGTCCAGATCAGAGCACTAATCTAGCAGAAAACAAATTCCCATCTTTTTAGAGTTAGTGTTCATTTGGATTGGCAAATCGCTGCATTCCTCGTCTAAGCTGACCTTTAAAAAAAAGTATTTGTTAACACTGAATTCATCTCCTAAGATTTACAGCGTGCTGTTCAGCCCTCTGAACACAACAGCACGCACTCCGTATGGAACCCTCCCTGTCTGCGCCGCTGTGCCGCTTCGGCAACACAGCCAAAGGGCCTCCAACGTGAAGAAGCGATTTGCCCTCGTACGGGTGCAGGCGCGTGACAGGCACAAACTAACCCAGGGCTCTGCTGCCCCAAAGGAGACATCCTGGCGTTCCCTTTGACGCACGTCCACCATTTCCACCACGCGGCTGGGCAGCAGCGAGGGTCTGACCAGCTCACGGACCCCCCCTCTGGGCGTGCGGCTGGAGGGGCCAGAGTCCTCTCTTATTCCTTCTCCAGGCTTGTTCATCAATGGGAAGAGCAAACCACCACCCAATGTCATTAGCTGGATTACGGCCTCTACTGAGAAGAGGAAGCCCAATTTCAGATTTGACGGTATTTAGGAGTTTCAGAGTTGCACATGCCCCACACGCCCTCAGCCAACAAGAGCCTGGAGACCACTGCAGGGGGCAGAGCTACCTACCATCCACTGCCAGCAAAGCTGGAATTTCAAAGTAATTAAAAATTAAGGTGAAAAACGGTCATCCATGGAAGAGACAGGAGGTTCACATATATATATGTGGATACAAGAAAGCCTTAACAATCACAAAACCCAGTTGTTAGCGCTTCTCTGCAACAAGGGAATGGTTTTCATACTGCTATTCAGCTCCCTTTGCAAACAGTACAGGGAATCGTTTTCCAACATTTAGGCACAGCTGAAGGCTAATCAAGATCTCATAAGTTACCAGGCCTCTTACTGTTATTGAATTTCCCTCCATTTCTTATCTTGAGTAGCTATTACGATTCCAGGTATTCAAGTAAACGTCATTCAGAAAAGATAAGGCAATAATCCATTGATATAGGACCCTTGTATTTAGATTTCAGCATATCCAGCTCCCTGTTTATGTTATTAACCATGGTAGAAAAAAGGGGGGTTAAATTACCCTGTATGTCCTTCTCAGATGGTGTACAGAATAGAAATTACTCAGCAGATGTCATTTATCCCTCTTCAGCAACAGAGAGATTTGTCAGGGTAATTTTGCCTGCTTTCCTCGGGAATGCCAATTTGGGGGGGGGGGGAGTTCACCCCAAAATGCTTCCATTAACATATCCATTATACCTCTTTGAAAGGAGAGATGAAATGACTCGTATCTGTTTGAGTTAGCTTTGAGAAAAAAAAAAACTCTTTTTAGAGACAAGGTCCTCTAGACCTCAAGGGAAGAATCTCATTCCTGCACCCTCCTCTTCCAACCTTAAATTCTTAATATTAATAAAGGATTAGACCTGTAAATCAATGTTCTTTAGTACATATGCTGCAAAAATTACACAACCTGCTAAATCTATGCACCTGATAACAAGCGTTTCCTTTCACATTCAGAACTTCTCCGAGAACGCAGAGCTTTGCCACACAACCATTACTTGATTTCCAGTAAACCAGACAATAAAACTACTCAGGGATACATTCGTTAAGCCCTATTTTGATTTGAGCCTTCCCTTAAATGTCAGTATCTTTTCAAATGGCACAAGAAATAGTCCGTGTGAGTCAAAAGCAGTTTAAAAATGGGCATACCAAGAATTTCCCAAGAAAATGTGGAGGAAACAATGTTTCCTCAAACTGAGAAAAACCCATACAGGAGGGATAAGCCAATCTAGCAGCTAGCTGGGGAGGTCCTTCCTCCATCCCGATACTCCTGCCTCCTCTCCTGGAAGTGGGACTCTACCGCCTCCTCCTCCCTCCCACCAGCTCCGAAACTTACCAGACTTCTTACTGACCTGTTGCAACTCTAACCCAGCAGAAAATACCATTTTTTCTTCTCTGCCTGGTTACTAAAATGCATCAAACCCCAGGCAGATGTGGCGAGTGCCAGCACTGGCTGGGGGTGAGTGGACCTTTTGGTGGCAGTGGACCAAGCGCCCACCCCCAGCCACGTGGTGGGAGCTGCCCACAGGGTGCCGGGATGCTCTGCTGTATCGGCCACCCGAACCGGCTCAGGGAGTGGGTCACAAAGGGCCAAAGAGGAGCAGAGCGGAGAAACTGCTCTCTTCTGGTGGAGGCGACCTGCTACATCACCTCGAGTATACCCTTTTCATCCCAACCCTCCCCTTATTCCTTCAGCAGATGAGCACTTACAGGTCTGGCTGTGGTCATTCAGGATATTCCTGCCCCTCTCTGGGCAGGTACCAACCAGCTGTGGGGTTGGCAGAAGGGATGATGTAACCATACTTCAGATGCAACAAAGTGGGAAGCCCAGTGCTTTTTCCTTAAACCACTGAGGAACGTGAGTTTAAGCTGAAGGGTCAAAAAGTGAAGTTTCAATTTCCAGAGCTAATGTGTTGCCAAGGTCTTGTAGGCTCAGCAGGCAAAACCTGAAATGTCCTATCTTATCAATGACAGAGCACCACCGCCTGAAGCTCCGTCAAGTAAGAGTCACACTCAAGGTCAGCAAGAAAAGACAGACCACACAATTAAAAATACATGGTACAAGTCCCTTAGCTTTAGTGCTATACTAGCAAAATGAAAAAAAAAAAGTACATCTCAATCATAAACAAAACTGAAATCTTGAGCCTTCTTTGAAAATGAGGTGGTTAGATGCACCCTTTAAAAAAAAAAAAAAATTATCCAAGCTGCACACCTAATGATGGGATGGGATGGGATGGGATGGGATGGGATGGGATGGGGGCCACAAAAGGGAAGGAGGGCAGTAATTTCTTTTTAAAAGTAATGTAAGAGTTGCATTGGGCATATAAATGACATTCTGGAGAAGGGCTCATTGCCTGCCTATGTATTTAACCCCTGAGGTATTGGTTTGCTGCATTCTGCATTCAGCAATACAGCAGCGAGAGCAGCCGGCAGCCTCCCAGCTCCTCCACTGGCCATGTGCCCTCTTCCACAAGTGACACAGACTGCGCTGTAATTCCGGCTCCTACACTTGAACTGGGTGTAAATCTGGGGGTACAGTGAAATCAGCTCATGCTTCAACCATGATGCACTAAGCGAAGCGCAGCATTCCTGTGCTTCGTGGCGCACTGCTGGGAGTATTTTTGGTGGTGCGCAATCTGTTCAGCTGCATGCTGAATTGGGTTTAATTTTGGTATTAACTTGAGTTGGGCAGCAAACCCCAAAGAAAGCAAAAGCACCGAAGTTACAGGACACCTGCTCTACCTGAGGAAGGCAAACTGAGAAAACCCAAATAAAAAGCCCCCAAGAAACTGAGAGAAGTAGGGAGTAAAAATCAAAACAACTGATTCGATACATTTGAAAACCCCCTAGCGACCACGCCAAGCCTCATTAAACCAATTCCTACTTCAAGATCTATAACATTGCACCTACTTCTACAAATTACCGCAATTTCTTTCAGATTATCAATTGAAACAAGCATGCAAGACTCAGTCCTAACCAATAACGAGTAAAATCCCCATTTTCTAGATCCTCAGAGTCATGTTAAGTGCCCCAACTGTTAAGCAAAATATCACATCTCTAAAGGGCAATAGCAGAGACCTTGGAGTTCCTTCTCAAGCCAAAGCTCTTGAAGAAAACCAGTTTATTTTTGCGCAGAGCTTATCGATTTGTTGCAAGGTAGCAGGAAATTTCTGAATGGCCTGACCAGCTTTACACGCTTTGCTGAATTTTGAAATAAAAGCAAGAGAACATTTGCTTAAATCAACAACATAAGTCACCGGTTTAAAGGTTAACACTTGATCGTGCAGCACAAGAAACAGACACTTATCTTCCCAGTTCAAGGACTTCTCGCTTTCTGAACAGCGGCACATAACGCTGCAACAGATTGGTTCGCAGAGCAGTTTTGCAGAGACGCCAACAAAACGGGGCGCAGGACGGATGGCCTCAGAGCATCGCTCACTTGGAGCAGGGCAATGGGCGGCTCAGGCCCCGCTCTCCCCACGTACTGGCACACCACTAGCCCACTGGGAGACACTCGTGGGCTGCCACCCATCCCGCCCCGGCAGCCTTTTCAACACAGAAAACGCTGGCGTTGACACCGGCGCAGTTGCCCTCCACGTGGGGCAGCTGCTGTAAAGAATGCTTCCAGGGTTCTTCTTCCAGCCAGGAGACACCAAAGCCAACCCCGGCACGCTCACTGGGATCCTGTTCGACTGACGGAAAACGGCAGGGAAGATGAAAGTATCGCACCGACGGGAGTACAGCTGTCCTGGATAAGTGAAATATAGCAATAAATAAGGTCCTTATCTACTGTGGCAAGCAAAAGGCAGGCTCAGGGGAGGAGGTGGGCAAGGGAGAGAAGCGAAAAACATACCTAGGGAAGAAAGAAAATGTGAAACTAAATGAGACACGCACTCCTCATTAATGCAGTTTTAGTCTCAAAATCCCAGAAGCGAGTGAATCCATCAGCTTAGGCACGGGTCGAACCAACAGCTACTCTCTGTCCCTGCAAAATACTGGCGAACACCTCCTCCTCGCAGCCATGGTATCTGTACCAGGGATGCCCGGGGAAGGACCCGGCGGTGCTCGGTGCTACTGTGCAGGCAGCGCCAAAAAGAAGTTTCTCCAGGAATTAGTTGGGGAATCGAAGGGAGCAGTATCTGAGCCAAAACGTCAGACCGATCCATAAAAAATAAGGGGTGATAGCTGTAGCTGGGCTACGTTGTCATACATTGCTTACGTTTGTTTTAATTTTAAACTGAGAGTCAGTCCAAGGTTTGTTACACAAACATATGGCACCGGTATTACATTCTACCTTGTATTTATAGAAAGTACTGTGGCAGTCCAGGCAGCGCAGAGATGCCATAATGTTAACAACATTTATTATTAGTATGACAAAAGAACACAGAAACCGGTAGAAATCGTGACTTAAAAGTTTAAAGGACTGCTTGGAACAAGGGACTGAACTGTGGAGTTATTAGCTAAAATTCCTCTAGTATTAATGAATACAGTCCCCAGGCCGCCAAGTATTTTGTTATATAAATATACCCTCAGAAAAGTAATTTGTTTAAAACCCAAGCCCTGAAAACTGATTAACACATTTAATGCTAGCCTGATTAACACCGATATGCCCTCGGCTGGGTGATGGGAGCATTGAGGCAGAAGTCCGCATTCCTGCGAGTGAAGAGGAACAAAGCTTTTGGGACAAAGGGTAAACCTTAATTATGCCTTTTTATTACCCAAACTGCCATTTCCTCCTTACCCTCAACCAGCCAGGGGAAGGCTAATGGCACACTCTTATATCCTCATAAGCAATGGGATTGATAAACGCCAGTACTAGATTTTTCCCCTCCAGCTGTTAAGCTACAAGCAGCAAAGATCTGATCCCTCACCCTTTTAAAAAGAAATTATAGAAAAAAAAAAAAAAAAAAAAGCTGGATACCAAACACCGCTAACACCAATACTCCCGAACCTTCTGGAAGCGTTTATTAGCTTTGGCCGCTGACCAGTGATTGCTGCAGGAGTGGACTGGAGCTGCGGTGCAAACTGGTTAATCTGTAGCTAGACATATTTGTGATTGGGGGTGGGTGGGTGGTGAGGACTTTTAGCAAGAAACACTCACTGCCACTGCCTGGCAGGCTTCAACAGTTTGAAGGGTTACTTTTTTTTTTTTTTTTTTCAAAAAAAATTTTATTGGGAGAACTACAAAACATTTACAGTACAAAGTTTACAGTCTCACACAATTTGTAGTGAACTGACTCCCGAAAAATATATTACAACTCAAGTTGACTTATCCTTTAGTTACATTCAAAACATACTTCTGTTAAAGTAGTCCAAAAGAGTACATAGTGCTCAATCTGTACCTATGTACAAACAAAACTAAGCTACTGCTCATTCATCCACCGTCCAGGGAAGTTTTGGAAAACTCCCGCCTTTCTACATAAGGAAAAAAAAAATACAACTTTTGGAATTCAATTATTTAAACAAGATATGTTCATGTACTGTATAAAGTTTCAGATCCAAAGATGGCCTCCATTCTTATAAAATAAAGAGTGGCAAAATTTTGCTGCAGTTAAAACCCATCCCTACATTCAAATTATCTCAAGCATTAAGAAAAATACTTATTTGGTTGAGAGATATTTAAGGCAAGCATGGACCCTCAAGAAGGCACTGTGAGACATAATACTGGGACCCCCAATTATTGCTACATACTTTGAGACTATATCACAGTGTGATTGGTGGAGTTAGGCAACAAAAAATACTTTTTGGTTACTTTAAACAAGTCTGAATTAGATTTGCCACTTTTCAAGTCTGATTGATAAGTCAGTCTTTTTTTTTTTTTTAATGTCGGTTTTTGTTTTCTTTTTCTCTCGTTCGTTTTTCAACTCGGACGGGCTACAACCATTTACATTCTAAAAAAAAAAAAAAACAACAAACAACAACCCATAGAAATTCCTCAAACTACTTCCACAGCATCGAGACCGATTTCTATAAAGAAACCATGCAATCTTTCAGATTTACGTAAACAAGGAAAGAAATTAATGAAATAAATATTACATACAATCTCTTAAATTAAGAATTTTACTCATTTACAATAAAATAACCAAGTGAAGTTACAAAAAGGCATATATTACTGTGAAAAGAACACACTCCACATTTCGCCGATTAATAATGGCAATCATAATTTAAACATAATAAAAGAATATATATCTATTGCTTTTCATCATACCCGATAAATACAGTATGAACAAATTACCAATGTATACTTTTCACAAGATAATAAATAAGTTAAATAGTTTCATATTGAGTTGTGTGCAGTGACTCATTCATGCAATCAACTCAAACGGCTAAAAAAAAAAAATTAAAAAAAAAATCAGCAGTTATTTTCCAACAATTACAAACTAAACTCAGTTGAGTGCTTCCAAATAAAGCAACAACAAAAAAAAGAATTGTTCTAAGCCAAACATCCACTAAGTGGTGGCAATGGAACCAATATTAAACTTTGGAATGAAGGTTTTAGCATTTGTTATAATAATAATATATAGATATATAAAAAAAGGTTGTTATCAAGGCATATTCTTGGCAGGATGTTGGATTTTTCTTTTTTTTTTTTTTTTTCTAAAAATAAAAAAGCTTATAGGTTTAGTATGTTCTGTGTTTTTATTTCAACTGGATTGAACGACAAACTAGCTTGTAACTTTTCTGTGTGTGTGTCTGAAGGTTTGGAGGAGCCGGACAGGCAGGACTCCCACTCCCCGGATTGTTTGTTGCTTTCTGGTGGCATCTTTTCTAATGCTCTTTTTTTTGTGTGTGTGTTTGTTTTTGAACACAGATGGAATGGCTGCTGCTGGTGCATATCATAACTTGTCTCCAAAGAACAACAACAAAAAAAAAAAAAAAACCCCAAAACAAAAAATCCCCTTCTTCCAAGGTCTCTCTATAAAAAATAGGTTTGTTCAGTTCGTGTCATTTGCCCTTTTGCAAAATGCTTTTTTTGTTTTTTGTTTTGTTCAGCTCTCGGTGTATATATAGATAGAGATATATATATATATAAAAAAAAACCCCAACAGGAAGAAGAAGAAGAAGAAGAAAAGGATTCACTTTCTTCGCTCGGTAACTTACTTGCTCAGCCGCCCCCCCCGGCCCCCCCTTAGTCGTCGGAGATGGAGAGGCGGCTGAAGATGGGCAGGCGGCGACCCGAGTCCAGGCTGGGCGACTCGGAGCCGCTGAGGGAGCCGGAGCTGAGGGAGCCGCTCAGGTAGCTCTCCCGGTCGGAGAGCGAGTCCGGGGGGCTGGGCGGCGCGTCGAAGACGGGCGACTCGGAGAGGCGGCGGAGGGGCTGGAAGCTGAAGGGCGGCGAGGCGGGGGGCGGCGGGCAGCCCCCCCCGGGGGGCGGCGGCGGCTGCTGCTGGCAGCGGTAGTAGGCGGCGGCGGCGGCGGCCGCGGCGGCGGCAGCGGCGAAGTTCTGGGTGTGGAGGGCGAGGGGGGCGATGAGGCTGCCCAGCTCCTGCCCCGAGAAGGCGAAGGCGTTGTTGGCGCAGGGCGGCGAGAGCAGCTCCTCGCAGTAGGAGGCGGAGGCGGGGGGCGGCGGCGTGCGCGACCCGCCGGGGCTCTCCAGCAGGGCGGCGTCCAGGCGGCCGCCGGGGGGCGGCGGCGGCGGCGGGGCGGCGCTGTGGGGGTGCGGGTGGTGGTGGTGATGGTGGTGGTGGTGGGCGGAGAAGCCGGAGAAGCTCAGGCTGTGGTGCAGCTTGGGCCGCTCGCCGCCGCGCGGGTGCCCGAAGCCGCCGCCGCCGGCCAGCGGGTGGTCGCGGGGGGCGAAGGCGCGGAGGTCGCCGGTGCTGCCGGCGGGGTGCGGGGGCGGGTGGTGCGGGTTATGGTGGTGGGGCCCCGCCGCGGCGGCGGCGGAGGAGGGGGCGGCCGTGCCCCCGCCGGGCGCCGGGCGGCGCTCGTCGGCGTTGTGGATGAAGTGGCAGCGCGGGCCGTAGGGGCAGAAGCCGATGGTGTGGAAGGTGCGGCAGAGCTCGGTCTTGTACTTGGGGTGGCGGGTGAGGCTGCGCAGCTCGTGGAAGCCGTGGGCGAACTGGCACTTCTCGCCGTACTTGCAGGCGCCGCTCTCCTCGAAGGGGCGGCACAGCTCCGTCTTGTAGCGCGTCGAGTTGATGGGCGCCCCCCCGCCGCCGCCGCCGCCGGAGCCGCCCCCTTTGCCGGCCGCCGCCGCCTGCTGCTGCTGCTGCTGGAGCTGCTGCATGAGGTGCTGGCTGCGCTCGCCGTTCTCGCTGAAGGAGCGGTCCCGAAACTTGTTCTCCTTGTTGAGCAGGGCCGTGGGGCTGCTGCTGCCGCCGCCGCCTCCGCCGGAGCCCGTCTCCTTCAGGCTGCCGAACGAGGAGGAGGAGGAGGAGGAGGAAGAGGAGGAGGTGGAGGAAGAGCTGGAGCCGGTGGGGCTGGGGAACTTGGAGCCGCCGGCCAGCGCCGGCAGGTTGCTGGTCGAGTGCCGCCGCAGGAAGCCCGGCGCGAAGCTGGAGCTGGGGGGGGTCACCGGGGTCCCCACGGCCTTCTTGTCCAGCATGCTGCTGAGGTTGGTCAGGGACTTCTCCGTCTGCCGGGGCGGGGGGGAAGGGAGGCAGGGAGGGAGGGAGGGGGCGGGGGAGAGAGGGAGCGGGAGAAGAGAGAGGGTGTCGCAGGGTGACCGCCAGCCCACCGACACAGCTCCCGCCGCACCGCGGGGGTCGGGGCGGGGGCCGCGCCGCTCAGCCGGCCCCGAAGGGGGTTCGCTACGCCAGGGCGAGGGGGGCAGAGCCGGGGAAGAAACACCTTTACGGGCTTTACTGTCTACGCAACTTTTCTGTTTTTAAAAAAAACCAAACAAAAAAGTTCCTCTCGGCAGCGCTTGCACTTGCGGCTGAGCGCCGGGGGAGCGTCTCTACAGCTCCTGAGCCGGCCCGGCCCGGCAGCCCTGCAGGCGGCCGCCCGCCCGCCGCTCCGCGCCTCGCCCCGCCGCCTTGCATCAGCCACCCCGCGTTGCCGCCACCCGGCCCGGCTGTCAGCCCCACACCCGCCCGCAGCGCCTCCCCGTCCCGGGCGGCCGCCGGGGTTCCGGGGTCCGTCCCTCGTCCACCCCCCCCGGGGCCGAGCGGCCCCATAGCGCCGTCCTGCGCAGCCGGCAGCCCGCGCCGGGGCTGGGGAACCACACTCGTCCCTACCTTGCACAAGAAGTCAATGTCGTAAAAGGCAGATAATAGTGTCGTCGACATTTCTAGATCCTGTAATGGTCGGAAATACAGGAAGGACCGAAAGATCCCGCTCTCCTCGGAGGGTTTGGAAAAGCCACGACTAGATAGGAGGGGGCCGTTTGCTTGAGATCCGAAATGGTCCCGTCTCCTTCCCGGCGGGGCGGGCGGGACGGCGGGTGCCGGGCCGAGGCGGCGACGGCGGCTGCACAGCAGCGAGCGAACTGCGGGAACTCCGCGGCGCCCCGCGCCGCCCCCATATAAACGCCGCCGCCGCGGCCCGCGGGGGGCGGTGCCCCGCTCCGCCCGCCCCGCCCCGCCCGGCGGCCCCGCCCCGCCCCGCCCGCCCGCCCGGGCCGCCCCGCGGGGTCGCGCGCGAAGTTTTGCAGCGGGCCGGGAGCGGTGGGTGTCGCTGGTAGCGCCCGGTACCCCCCTCCCCCGGGCGGGACGGAGCGGAGCGGAGCGGAGCAGGGGCCGCTCCCGGCGCGGAACCGGCGGGGGTAGTGCTGCACGACGCCTTAAGGGCTCGGTCCTTGCCAAGCGCCCTTCTTCGCGCCCCTTTCCCAAATTACCGGCGCCCCCGCCGTTGCTGCGGCCCCGGTCACCCTCAGCGGGGCCGGGAATTGCCCGCGCAGCCGCTGCCGGGCGGCCTCCCCGGGGCGGGTGGCGGCTGCCGCCGAGCGGAGGCGGGAGCGCAGTGCCGTGGGAGAGGCGCGGCCGCGTCGGGGACACCTCTTCCTCCCGCCCCACCGAAAATAAACTTTTGCCACGTAATTAGTTTGAAACAAAGGTCGGGGCCCGCTCTGGCCCGGTGGGACCGGCGGGACGGCGGGCTGGGCACGGGCCGCCGCTTCCCTGTCGTCGTCGTCGTCCCCCCCTTCTTTTGGGGAGTTTGTTTGTTGTTGTTGTTGTTTTCTTTCTGTTTGGGAGAGGTTGGCGGAGGCGAAGCGGCGTTAACACTGCACCGACCGGGCTGATGAGCGAGCCCCCCCCGCCGTCCCGTACCCCTCCCACGCTTCCCCCCCCCCCCTCCCCCCCCGGCAGCCGCCGAGGTCTTGTGACCCGCCGGGCTGCGCCAGCCGCTCGCCGAGCCCCCCCGCGGGGCTGTCCGCCGCCGCCCCGGGACGGGGGCGAAGGCAGCGGCCGGTCTCTGCTGGCGGGGCTCCTTCCTCGGGCCGGGACCGAGCTGCCGTCCCAAGGCGGGCCCGGGAGCCGCCGTGCAAAACATTCTTCCCCGTCCTTCCCCTCCCCCCCCCCCTCGCGGCGATAACGCTGCGCAAACACGAGGTGGGAAAGGCGGCGGCGGCGGCGGCAGCTCCACACAGCCCTCCCGTCCCCTTCCCGCGTTTGCTCAGCCCCGGGACAAATGGGAAGGGGAAAATGGACGGACCTGCAAAGTTTTATTGCTGCTAAAGCCGGCAGAGGCGTTTGATCCTCTTTTAGGCTTTCCGAGCTGGGATGTCAGGCCCTGGAAAGCCAAGGGTGCAAATCTGACCACGTCAGCAGGCACCCTGCGCTCCCAAAGCACATTTGCGGAGGAAAGCAACTTCTTGGGGGGGGGTGGGGGTGGTTATTAGAGCACTTCACGTCGGGTTTTCACACTCGGCACCCTCCGCCGCCATGCGGCTCACGCTCCCATTTGGTTCCTCCCCTCCTCCTCCTCCTCCACCACCCCCCCCTCTCCCCCGGGGCTGCCGGGGCGGGGGGGGGGGCAACAGGCGGGACCCAGCGGGCGCACCCCCGGCCAGCTCGGGCCCGGCGGCTGCACGATGGGGTGGGGGTGGGGGGGGCACCGGGTGCTCCGATGCACCATACCGCCGCCCCGGGCAGCGCCTGCGAGTCGTCACCCACGGAGGAAGAAGCCGGGCCAGCAAAGTTAGGACTGAGCTTGGCAACAGAGATCGAAAAAAAAAAAAAAAAAAAAAAAAAAAAAGCCCGGGAAAGAGGAAGGCTGGAGGGTAAAAGCCCAAACCTCGTTTCTTCCCCTACTCCGGCACTTCACCGAAGCAAGTTCCCCGCTCGCCGGACGGTTTTGGAAGCGGCGCAACCGGCCCCGCTTCCAGCCCGCCCCCCCTGCAGCTGCAGACCCGCCCGGATGGGCGGGACGGGACGGGACGGGACGGGACGGGACGGGACGGCGGCGGCGCGGGGATCTGCCACCCCCTAGTGCCCGCACCGCTGGCAGCGGGTCTGCGTTCCGGAGGGGTCCAGAACAAAACGTAAATCCCCCCTCCCTTTACCCTCCTCCAGCCCTGCGGAGGGGGTACAGCTCCTGACCGAGCCCTCCGAGGGGAAGGCACCTGAAAGCGGGACCGGGGCGGATTGGCGCCGTAACCGGCATCGTTTCCCATCACCGTGCATCCTTGTCCCATCGCCTCCTGCCCGGCCCACTCGGATTTGCTTGCATTACTGACCCCCAGATCAAACTCTTCCTCCTCCCAAACAGCTCTGTGATGGAAACATCGCCTTCAGAGAGCTGCTCCTGCCCGCTGGTGAGCTGAGTGAAACAGTTGATGATGATAATCATGCAAGGAGCAACGTGTCGTCATTTGGAGTACTTTTTGAGATAAACTGACTTTGATCAAACACACGGCAGATAAGAACTCCGGTGTAAGATTTTGGTCACCCTCTTCTGCAATTGCTGCTTAGGGTTTAAAGGTTTGTGATGAAGTAGTTATATAGTAACTGAAGTCAGCAGCAGTGCGTGGTGAAATGTATGTGTGCCAATGCAATTTTTTCTTTTATTTGCTCTCTATAAACTAGGCGGGATGACAGAGGTTTCAGTTGCATTCTAAAATCACGATAAGGAAGACCGGGTTTTCGAGCTATTCGGTTTACTGATTAACCAGGTCCTCAAGGCTTCACAAAGTTACTTAAGTTTTATGGTCACCCTGGATCTACTACTCTGCTGTTACACGTCTGCGTTTATCCATTTGTTGGTAATACATACGCACATGCATTTTAAATTCTAGCCAATAAAAAAATTGCCAATGTTACTAGAGAGTCTTACGCTAACGACTGACATGAGCAAGGTCACACAGCCATACTGTAATTTCAATACTGTACCAAGTTCTGTTTGTTTTCTACTTAAAAGCTGTTGCTACACTAGTTCAAAAAATGTTGGCAAGGTGTGGTAAAACCAGCAGCTGTTAATTAATTGTACAGGTCTTGACTATTTTTAAGAGTGGCTTCCAGACAAAATGTGGGCTGTTCTTTCCCCAGGAGCTCAGAACAGATGCAAACAAATTCATTTTTAGCCCAACTCACAGTGTGGCTTGTTAAGTTGGGTAACGTGATCTTTTCATCTCAGATTCTAACATTTCCCTTTTGCCTATTAAAGTCTCACGTTTCATTGTAAATTACTTATAGAAGTAACCCCAAATCCTGGAAACTTACTGAAAGCATTTAAACTTTTGTTCCCAAATTATTACTTTTTTTTTTTTTTTGGAGTGACTTCGTCTTGTGCAGTTTACAGATGTTCACTAAACCTAATTCGGAAGCTTATCCCCATTTACAGCAGATTGTTATTTAACCTCAAGAAGCGGGAAGGGAAGCAAGTGACTGCCAGGCACCGCAGCACCCAGCTAGTGCGAGAGGGGCGGGCCAGCCCCTGACCCTGCCGTGGCTATGCCAGACCCTGCCGTGGCTATGCCAGACCCTGCCGTGGCTAGGCCAGGCCCCAGCAAGGCTAGGCCGGAGCCCGCCAAGAGTAGGCCGCGCCGCGGCCGGGCGAGGCCCGATCCCGGCACTGAGGGGACCCGATCCCGGCCTGGGCGCGCGGGTGCGTGCGTCGGGCGGTGCTGCAGCGCCACCTGCTGGGCCTGCGCCGCAACACGCCGAGAGCCGCTCGGGGCTCTGCCCGAGGGAGAACGGCTAATTACCTGCGACATCATCAAGATTTACGGCTAAACAGCGCTAATACACGGTTTCGATTAGAGAGTGAAGGCAGAGCCTCGCGTATTGGGCACGTTACTCTTCCAAGGAAGCCGAAACAACGTAGGTATACCGACGCGCGTCTCTGCTTTGGCTGCGCTCAGCTCCGCCAGAGCCAAACATGAAGTCACCGCCGAAAAGAACGTGAGGCTGCCTCGTTTAAAACAAGTATTTATTTTTCCTTGTCTCGCTTTTCGGACTGGAAACCAGTTTAAAGTTCCCAGAAAAATACATTTGCAGAGCACACCCAAAATTTTTTGTCAGTCAGCGGGGTAGGCGCCGGGGGGGTGGGGGTGGGGGGGGCCTCCCCTGAGGAGGGCCTCGCAGTGCCCCCAGAGGAAGGTGTTTTGAAGGAAAGATGGAACTGTTGGGTTTGCCGTGGAACAGCTGCTCTGTTTTGAACGCAGCAGTCTTCGTTTCAGAGCAATTTAATAAAAGCAGTTGTTTTGTTTTGTTTTGTTTTTTCCTGTAACTCAAAAGAGCCGCACAGAAGTCTTAACTAATGCTGTCTCCCGTGTGCAAAACAAGGTTAATACCACAGGGAGAACTTGCCTTCCTCCAGAGGAAAGTGCGGTTAAAATTTAAAATGTAGTCTAAAAATCGTCATGGACAAAGCCAAGGTTTATTTCTTTTCTTTTAGAAACACTTAAAATAAAAAAATAAAAAAAAAAACCAACCTTATTAATTTAATAATTACCATTCTACATCTTGAAAGGAGACAAAAAAAAATAAAAATCAATGTTTTCTTGGTATTCAAATACAGGAGGTAAAAATCTGGGATAAAACTTAACACAACTGCAGGTGGCCTGCACCTGGATGAATGGAAAATATTAGGTTTAGCTGCTTTACTTCCTACAGTAGCTATAATAAACCATGCTCAGCTGAATGAAATTAGCAAATGCATTTAAAAGGAACAGTCTCCCACAGCACATCTGAGAAAAAAAATAAACCAACAGATTCATATATAAAAAAATGTGGGTTTAGCCTGAATACTGAATAGTTTGTTGCAGGTTTACTGGTGTCATCATAGCAATCCCTTATTCCTTGAACATCGTTAGAATTCAGACCCCTGCCCATCCTCCCTGAGGATGAACTTCTAATAATTTACTTTTCCAGATTTTCATTTTTGCAAGTATCATCAGAGTTCAGCAGATTTAGTATTTTCAGACAGACCGATATTCTCTCGTTTTGAATAGCTAATCTTGTGAATTCTCCAGTTTTGGAAAATTCTGGAGTTGGAGGTAGCGCTCTAAGAAGGTGTCCAACAAGCTGGGCTTGGTCCAGTGCTATTCTTGATAGTCGATTAAGTTCTCCGTGGTCTGGTAAAGTTAGATGAGTCATTGATATAAGCAGTAAAAGATGCTTACTAAGTTGTCTGACATGAGTCAACGTCTCTCCCCAAAAATTCACTTCCCCTTTATCAAACAAGTAATCATCTTCTTCCTTAACAAAAAACAACAGCGATTAGAAAATGATGTGCAGTCTTGATAATAGTGAGAACATTATTAAATATATGAATGAAGATACATAAAGAAATAATGAGAATAGAGGCTGTTACAGAATAGTTTCTTTATAGCAAAAAAAAAAAAAAAAGGTAAAAATTCATATGCATCATTTTTCAAAGGTTTGGAAAAACACAATAAAAAAGTTTCCTGCTTTGCCTAAGAAATTTTACCTTCAAAAATCAGGCAGTTATGGTGTAACTCTTGGGAAACAGTGGAAGTAAATAGTAGTCCTAATCCTTAACATGTGCTTGCCTTCCCCTGTGAAACTGTCTTATATTTCACAGAGACCTCTCTGTAAGCAGTATGGTAATTTGCTATATCATGGAGCTTTTTGAGTGGATTAAATGGAAAAGGAAAATTCTATCAGTCGGTGAAACATCAGAAAGGCATATCTAAACCACAAGCTTAAGAAAGGATTCATAATATATTTCATGGGTCATATTAATTGTCAACAAACTTCTCAAAGACATAGCTGCCCCTGCTCCTTCCGGTTTACCTTCCAGCATTATTTTGACTTTTACAGTCTTTTCAAGACAAAGAGAGCACAGTGTATTATACAGCCTTAGGTTTTACAAAACCACCGTGACAAAGTTTTTCTTTACATAAATACTCTTTCTGAAGAAAATTACTGATGTGAGCGAGGCTGTTTTGTGTGCTGTACAGAACCAGTCACATGGAAGGTGGCACAAAGTTACCAAATACTTAAATGACATCTCTGGAAAAGCCAGCAGTTGTGCGAACACTGTTCTTGAATGCCAGATGTGCCTGGCACCCACAGTAGCAATTTAAATTCAAGGCAAGCCATCATCTGCAATGATACTGAACACAATTAGTTACAGCCTCAAATGTTTCAGTCAACAATGATTTGTTAAGTAATTCTTGATGTATTTCAATGTTTGCTTGTTAGTCTTTTAAATTTTATGCTGATATTGCCAGGCAACAGCCATCAAACTCTATTTATATATTCTAAATACTGTCCATGTGGATTTTTTTTTTTTTCACGTTGTAAATCAGTTAATACCAGAGTAATGGTAATCAGGCTCCATCACATGAGATATTTCATTGTATTCCTACCGTAAGACTACAGAAACGTGGCAATCCCAACATGAGATGGCAACAAGCTGTTAAAATTACCAGAGCTGAAGTCTCCGAGTGTCCTTGCAGATTGCTGTCTCCCAGAAGCCACTCCAACAGGATCGGTACACCGGCACGGATCTCCCCCCACCGCTGCAGCAGCTCACACAGTATGCCAAATGCTAAATCCAAGGCCATCGGAGCATTCACTATCCTAAGTGGAAACTCTGCTGAGAGAACATATGCGTAACAACACATAGCAACACCACAAACATTTTCAAATAAAATCAGCACAAAAATGATTTCTTTAAAACAGATGCTGAATTTACACAAACACATTTAGAATGAGGAATTATACTGCAAATAAGTTAGATGAATGCTTATTTCTGTGCCACTTGAGCCTTTTCTCAATTCCAAAATAATATATGAAGCAACTGAAAATGCTGATGCTTAATATTTTTTTCCTGCCTATGTAGTAACATTCATTAATTTGGGCTTACATATACAAAGATGCTTGTTAGAAGTGTCTCAGAGACAGTCCTGACACTACTACATGGTGACAGTTTTTCCAAAACTGCAGTTATGCCTTAAATCTGATTTGATGATTCACTGGAACTCAAAACCTAGAGCACATCATGTTTTTAAAGGGCTGGGATATAAACCGAATCATTATTTGGTGTGCAATCTCTTTATATATAAGAAGATATACATATATATACACACACAAATGTAAGAGAGATCAAGCATGCAGGACAGGCTTAGAGAAGATGTTAAGAGAAAGGCAGACACTGTTTACAATGCCATCACAGAGCTATATTTATACAGGTTTTGCTATCATGCCAGGACCGTACACAAAGCCATCACCCACAACATATTTCTTCCCTAAACTTCCCCACTGCTCTCATTTGGGCAGATGCTGTTTTAACTGTGTCGTTCCTAGGGCTGCCCTCAATAATGGAGTACCTGAAAATGCCACAAGCCCTGTTTGCATGAGAACTCCAACAACTGCGTTCACAGGAACAAGGTTCACCACTGGTAACATTAATGCAATTTTACTTTTTTTAATGGGGATGTGGGAAGAGGACTGGAGGAGGACAGCTAATGAACAAGCCCCTGTAAAGTCCTTATTACTGTAAATGGATGTTGGCAAAATTCATCCTTGTCCAGAGTCACCAGCAAAAGAAAACTGTTCACTAATTGGTCTGTCTTTTAAGTAGTGATATCATAAGGACGCGTCATTCTTGAAGGCTGTCTTTTGCAAGCAGAAAACACAGCAGAGTCAGAATTATTTGGCAAAGTCAATAAGGACATGCAAGGCAGATCTTACTTTTTGTGACTGAGTATATTTAAGCATTTCTCATGAAGGAAAATTGTTATTGACGTGAAAGAGACATAGCAGTGCAGCCGAGACCCATCTTTCACAACCCATGTTCGGAGCTGCAGCACACACCTCTATTCTGTAACACCTCCCGAGGCCTCATGCCCGCTGCAGGTTTTCTAGAGTATGTTGGCACAGCAGAGAAATGTACAGCAAAACACCAGGACTAGGGAAATACATGTGCCAATGAATAAGGAAGCGCAGGAAACAACCAAGAGCAAAACAGACCCACAGAAAGATGGGTACATGGTATTTGACAGAGCAGGCAACGTACTGAGGACATCAGGGAGGATGAATTAGTACTTGAGACCATGAGAACAAAGGACCGTAATAAGGAAGGGAGTGAAGGAGAAAGAACAGATGGTCCCTTCTTTATCTTGGAGTTAGATGAGGGTAAATGGAAATCTCCTTGAACAAGCAACAGGAAGGCAGGCAGTCAATCTCTTGGTGACACTAATAATGTTACATACGCAGTTTGTCTCTGGTAGACAGTAAAATGAAATGTTCAAATCTGTTTTCTTCATGTCAGGACTTATCACCGTATCAGGAGACATCCCTCAGCTTTGTCGGTGAGGGAGAGCTTGCAGGGTTGCAGGGTGACTTTCCCACACCATTTATTTTAGGTATCGGGGTTTTGTAGGTATTCTTTTTGCTGACGTTTCTTTCCAAGACTTTTTTTAAAAAAAAAAAAACAACAAAACAAAACACAAACACACACTTGCTTTCTCTCTGTTGCTGTGCCCTACTTGGTACCAGTCTGATACTCTAAAGAATGGTTACAATGGTTGTCCTCTCTGTTTTAGGTTCCTTAGGCTCAGGTAGAAAACACAGTTTCATTCAAGTGCCATGAGGACCTTCACTCCTCAGAAGTACTGGCAATCCTCAGAGCTATGGAACACAGGGTTCTGAGCCTGAAACAAACATCCCGGTTACAAATGTTTACAAAACACAACATTTTAAACCCGGCTCTTTTGAATTCTGGTGATCTTTGGAGTTCTACGGATGATTACTGAATGCCTATGATAGTCAATATTTATGTAACGTCTCTTGCTTGTGTCGCTTTATTTCTATTTGAATATTTAGCAAATTAAGTGATGCTGGGAGCTAAAACCCAAACACATAATTTCCCACTGCTGTCTTCCTGAAGTTAGCTGTTGTTTTGGAGAACTGATTATAGATACAACTGCAGATATTTAAAATAACTGCCATTTTCTGGAGCCTTTTTTCCCTTTTAAGATTTACACTCCTTAGGTATAAACACAGTGATGCTCTCTCTGTGAATGAGAACACTGGACTACTGAGAAACGCACCAAAACATGTATTGCAGCTTCTAATTGTGTTATTACATGAACATGCTGGAAACTACCAAGAGGCAGCGAAACAAGTAACACTGAGGTACTGCTTAGACTGAACTTGCTTGCTAGCAGTTTTTCAACAGTGTGACATAGAAGAAAAGGCAGTTTTGTGGTCGCATAGCACAGCAATCTTATAGGGAATCCTTGTGTCGCAACAAAGGAAATGGTAAGATTTTTTTTTTTTTCCACAGAAGAGAAGCAAAAATAATTACCAGAAAAACGTACAAAGGAGATCTAACACACAGGAAAAACATGAAGACCTTGAACACACACAGTATTGACCAAAAAGGTGCTGACCACACTTCTGTAAATTGCAGACACCATTTAACTGATCAACCAAATTCATGCATCAGTTCTGATGTTGAGGTCAGAGCAAAACAAAGCAACTTCACTTTGATAATGCTGAAACTGAGGCTACAAAAATTTGGGTAAGACCCTGCCTACCTTGGGTTTTGTCCTAGAGCCAGCACAGCAACCTCCTGGTACTTGAGGTGTTGACACAGATTCAACAACAGATCAAGCTCTGCCAGTGAAGAATTTTCGCTTCCACATGCCCAGCCCAGCCCATCCCTCCACTGGAGAGCATCAGGAATGGGTCCATGGTTTCTGAATCGCTTCCTCAGCTGCCATTTCTTACAGAGCACACTGACATTAACTGACCTTGATACCAGTTCACACAAATTTGATGCTAGAATAGTTCAAGATCAGAGTTGGGGACTACCATTGCCACAAGGACAACAAAGAGATGGACCAAGTATCCAAAAAAGGTATATCAACTTCCTAAGCTTGGAGTGCTGAAGTAATACAGATAAATAAGAGCAAGCAAAGTTACATACATACTCATGATTTAATAGATAAAGAACGCTTTCAGAAGGGGAAAGCTCTAACAGCAATGGATGCTGTAAGCATGTACAGAATCTTTTAAGATACCCACAAAAGGTTATGTCTTCTAAAAATAAACGTATGTGTCTTCACTGATGTATTAACTGTTTACAAGAACTGCTCCTCACATCATCGTTTGCCTGCAAAACAGGGCTGATTTTCAAGAAGCTACATATTACACATGATGCTGTGTTCATGACTCATGCTATGACTTCAGAAAGTGGTCTGAGTAAGCTGCAAGTTCACCAGGGGCAAAAAGGGCAGGTGGCTCTCCTCTCCCTGCAGTCCCCTTGGGCCATGGGCTCCTGATGCTTACCTCCAGCCAGCTCAGGTACTCTGCTGATCACCTGGTAAATTAATGCTCAGAATAGCAGAATATGAATTTGGCACGCAACTCGCCGCGTGGGTTCTTCTGCTCGGCTGGCAAGCTGAACTGGTTACCCTGCAGTCAGAATTGGTACAGCGGGGAGCCGGGGAAGGGAAGATCACAGGGCAGCGGAGAGGGGGGTGGGGGTGGGTGGAAAAGGCCAAAGGGAGAGCGAGACCTTCCCGTTCAGCAAGCTGTTACTTCAGGTCAGCTATAATCCAAAACTTCCCATCAGAGTCATGTAAACAAAATATTAACAGAGATGATTCAAATAGCCTTTCATAAGGTAAGTAACTATTTAAAGGAACTGAACAAAAATTTTCAAATGACAGATTTCTAGAAGCTGCTCACAGCTCCTTACTGCCACAGGAGCTAAACCAGGAGAAATTGAACCTGAAGACGTAGCTGTTACCAAACACTGAAAATACAGTAGTGGTCCTACCACAACAGTTCTAGAAACTATCAGAACTGTGTTAAAACTATCGTTTTTTAAAATTCTAAAACATGTATATGTTCCAACATGCAAAAACATCACAAGCAAGATAAGCATCTTACTACATAAGCCATTACAGGGGCTGAAATACAAAAAATTCTCTGTGTCTTAAACAAGTAGTTACAAGCAGAAGAATTAATACTACTCCTTGAAATGAAAAACAAGAGATAAGAATCAGGTACTACATGCTTTTTTCATTTTGAGGAATTGAATTTTCATAAAGGGAAAGGGGTTAAGTACTGCAGTGTTTTAGTCTTTGTGAATCCACCCACATAAAAATTAGACCTCCCACATACACATTCATATACTCCAAAAGCTTTGATCATGCCAGATGTAAATATTTCTTCTAGTAGCCCATTAAGTGTCCTCCAACTATACAATTGTTCTCTGTTAAAGCCTTGGTGATATTATGGGGAACTGAAAGGATGTATTAAGAGCATATACACAGATTTTAAGGACAACCATGATAAAATATAGGCAAAAATAAAAAAGCAGAACATATTCCTTGCCTAACAAAGCATTTTGTAATTGGTTTTATACTGGAATTTGTTAACTAAACTTAATTTTAGATCAAAGAGTAATGCAATTTTTTGTAAATGTATACTGTGTTCAGAACAAAGAGAAGTAAAACTGCAAGGAAGCTTAGCGTAACAGTCCTGAGAGAAAGCCTCACAAAGAACAGTGTACCAACAGCAGAGATGTTTTCAAGAAAAACATATAGGGTAAGTTGTCCAACTGAAATTACAGAAAGTATTTTAGGTAGACCAGCTATACTCTAAATTGGTAACATTATTTTTTTACTTTTTTTGCATCAAATGCTGCCTACCTAGGTATAAACGTGACTACATCGCTATCAATACAGTACCTCATAACACCCTGGTAAAATAAAGTCATATCCTGGCTTCAGAGATGAGCATGGACATTTAAATCAACAAAGCTCACTGAACGATTTCTTGACAAAACCAGATATTTATCTCAGGTCTTCTGATACATCACTGTAACAAGATGATGAATATCAAGCAAGAGGTCAGGTTGCCATCCAAATGATGGCAGATCTAGCATCACAGTCACTAATACCTGTGATAGCAGATTTGCAAATGGAAAATTTCACCTACTGAATCACTGATCACTTTTTGTTGCATTGAAGGTTTTCTTCTGTTTGGTGTTAAGTAATAATCAAGACAGACACATCAAGTATAAGAGAACTGAGTGCAGCATTGCCGCAGATACATTTTTTACTTAAAGTACCATGTTTACGTATGCACAGGCTTTGCAAAACTTAAAATGCCTTCAAATTTAAAAAAGAAAAGTATCCCACTGGCCCAACCCAAGAGTTACATAAGCTGGTAAATAAAGTGAGGTTAGAAAACAAATTTCTTATGTTGAAATAACCTGCTTATGTT
Organism: Vanellus vanellus; assembly: GCF_965231255.1. Classification (NCBI taxonomy): domain Eukaryota; kingdom Metazoa; phylum Chordata; class Aves; order Charadriiformes; family Charadriidae; genus Vanellus; species Vanellus vanellus. The sequence goes on from NC_138907.1 coordinate 30,035,166, forward strand.
CTACTTTGAAGTAGACAGGAATTGTACAACTCCGGAGCACAGCAACACTGGGGTGTCTTGCCACCAGAAAAACAACAGGACAGAAGAAAAGCACTAGCAGTGGAAAGAAAGTAAAGGGGTGTTCATACCCACTCAGTCTCCACAAATAACGTTACCCGTGCTATCATCCTTCTAGGCACTACGATTAAAAGGACAAGTGAGAAGTAACAAAAAAAAAAAAAAAAAAAAAGAAAATGCAGAAATGGTAACTGTTGTGTCCGGATAGGTGGCAGATGGCTCTCAAAAGGGGACTTGTTCATTGCACTGTGTCAATTTAAGTTACAAACATCTAACTTTCCACTTTTTAAAATGCCCATTTATGTAAAATCTAATATATAAGCAGATTCCTTTTTATAGTGTTTCATAAAATCAAAGGCAATTAGATCATTTCTATTCTCTCGAGAAATATCATTCCTTAGATGACGTACAACTACTTCATCTGTTTTCCATCTTCTGCCTGAGTCTGTTTTATAGCCGTGCTTTTTCAGAATGACTTTAAAAAGAGGCCCTTCCTGACATCATGCAACACTATGTCAAAACACAACACTATTACAAAACAAACTAATCAAAACTAATTTCTTAATAGTTGCAGCCTCCGAGTAGGGTGGCAGTAATGCTGCTCTCAGCTTTGACTTTGATTATAAACAGATCTGAGTTAATAACATGTCTGATTATGACAGAAACTTACAGCTCAGGACCGAGCAGAAAATTGAAGTTCCTTCTTGAACAAAAAAGCACACACATATTCATCATCTTTTCAAGCCCTTATTTGGAATGTGAACAGAACAATATTTTTCAAGTCAGTAACTAGATTCCCCACCCCCCCTTTTAATAGATATATATAGATAGATATGCATACATAAGCTTTTCCCTTGCAAGCCTTGCCTCCTGTACTGAAAGGGTTTTATTACAAAAGAACCACAGCTCACAGATCTGTCAGAGGAAATGAGCATTTGGACTTTACCACTTGCATTACTGCTTTTGCTGAACCTCCCCCCCAAAGCCATGTTCTAATTTAAACAGCAGAAAAACAATACCCCCTGCGTAAACCCACGGAACACATGCTTTTCCTATTGAAAAGGTAAAAAATAATAATATTCAGCTAATTGTTTAAAACGCTGCCAATGAGAACGTATGCTTTTTAACTCAAATTATGTATTTATTGAAAAAAAAAAAAAGATATATACTCATAGGTTCAAATTAGTATCACCACAGCTAAATACATGACTGAAGACTCTTGTTATTCGTGTGTTCCAAGGAACATTTTGCTTAGCACTGATGAAGATTACTGAATGTGAACGAGATGTGTGTTACAGCTGTGCTGTAGGAACACAGGAGACCAATTTACCTCTGTAACATAGCTGGGATTTTAGAATAATATATGGAGAATGGTGGTGAAAGGTTTGTTATTTAAGGAATAAAGGAATAAGGAAAGGGTGAGTAATCATGATAAAGACTATACACAAAAGTCTTCTCCCCACGTTACTTGAAAACCAATATAATTTGGGGAGAACAGTCAAATAAGTAAAAGCTATTTTTAAAAAAGTAACAGAAAGGCAAGCTTTCCTACATTGCTGTGGAGTCATAGCCGCAACCATCACAGCTTGCATAAGGAGCCTATCAAATCTGTAAGCTGCTGGCCTGTTTACTCACTTGCAATTAAAGTGCTGATAAGAAAAAAACATTTAATAGATTATTGACATGAACACTCCATTTAACATTTACCACTTTCAGACTCCAGCGCTGAGCACATGCAATTATTTTTCATGTATTCTTACTTTATTTTCAAGCATATAACTACTCATAACCTTTACATAACGGTGCCACTGTGTAATTAATAGAGCTAAATGAAGCAGTGCCAGTAAATAATCAGTAGCCAGTCTTTGATGGATGAGCTGATTCTAATTCAGTCCATTCACTTTCAACTTTAATTAGCGGCATTGTATTCTACAAAGCAAATGGTTCCTTCATCCACGTGATGATCTAACGTTGTGTAAGTGGACTGAGAACAACTTGTAAGGTGTTGAAATAAATTTGGGAATACAAAGTAAAAAGTCACAGTAATTACACATTCTTATATAACGTAATTCTTTAAACAGAAGTAAGTAATATAAAGTTCCCACTGCAAAAGCCACCAATTTTAACAAGTACCATACACACCAATAAATTTTGTCAAGACAACTAAGAGTTTCAGTGCAGTAGTTCTCTCTCCTTTTTCTTTAATTAAACCAAGTGATCTGAATTATTAGGTGTATGTTGGTGGAATTTTTTTGCAAGACACAAATACAGGCATAAAACCACTATGTATTTCTACACGAATATTGATGCAACGCCGTACTTAATTTTTTTGCTACTATAACTCAATGTGTGCTTGTCACATTTGGTGACAACTGCTAAGCAAACTCTTCACTTTTGAATTGCTGGAATTTACAGTCATTTTAGATGACTGGAAAAATTTCTAATAAACATACAAAAGTTTGAACTACTCAGGACCACTTAGGTTACAATATGCTTTGATCTTGTTCTACATTTTCTCCCGAATGCTAGTTTACATTAACGTGTCTTATCCTTCTTCCAGCAGTTCTGCTCTAAAGGGGATGGACAATGCAGAGTTGCGGATTCTTGCAAGCTGTGGCTATTAAGCATGTCTGAATAGAGAAGACACTTGCTAACTTACTACAAAACATCCGATCCAGGTATATGTGCAACTTTCCGAATGCAGGTATTTTTGAGCAGAATAGCAAAAAGCAACTTGGGAACATCAGCAACTCGGAAACCTCAGCAACTCAGTTGTCATATCTGTTCTGTTACCTTATAATGAAATAGTATGGGGAGAGGCTGTTTTTAAGATTATTTGTATTTAATTTTTATCTTTGTTGAAATGAAGTGACTATAAAATTATTCTTATGGAAAGTGGCATAGATCTTTTGTATAATAACTTATGTCAAAAAGTTTCATGACATATTCTCAGCTTCTTTACTGGTCAATTTTCTGAACCCACTTCCTCAGCATGTAAGAGCATATACTTAAAGGGCAAAACCCCACATAAGGTGTTCACTATACAACACTTGATGAAAAAAACCCCAACCCTTACATCAAAAGCTTACCAATATAGGCCAGATAGACAGCATCTGAATAAGACCAAGAGATGAAACTCGTGTGTAAAGAACAGCTCACATTATTTTTATCTTCTTGCTGGCATACATGTAGATAGCTACACAATGCCATAAAAATATCAGTAAGTTTGCAAACACACATAATGTTAGAAACTAGCAGGACCACAGAACATTCACACAGATGACCAAGAGGATGTTCTTCCACTTTTTCTTTCCATGTCAAGATCTAAATGCTTTTCAATGCAGCTTGCATGATCTGTTGTTACAGTTTTCTGACATTCCAGTGAAAAACGTCAGCCTGATTCTCGAGCTGTAGTCTAGACAGGCAGGTGCTGCCAGGGACCTCCTATTCAACCGTTCAGTAATTGCAGATCACTTAGGGGCAGTTCTCCTGCACGTGTCTAACAGAGAAATTAAGCACAACCACACATACCAATCCTGGACTGAAAATACCTATCTCGGAAAAATTTTTCAAGAGCATTTTCAGTCCATGAGAGAACCATTTGCTCTTCACAATGGGAAGAAGATGCACCAATGATTTCACTTGGGAGTGAGTTGGTTTCTGGACTTTCTTTCAGAAATACTTTAAAATGAGATGAAGCATACATAGCCCTCATTTCTCTACTACCAGAAATTTTGGTCAACATAAAGGCTTGTTGAGCCTAGTCAGCCTAGTATGGCTGAGGCATTTCTAGTATCAGGACTCAATGTTTCTTCCCAAGATGATGTCCACATATCACCTTAAAGCAAGAAACTCACCACCTTTTTCTTTCACACAGCTCTTGCCTCCTAGGTGATTTCTAGATTTTGCAGCTTCAGTGACACCAGGCATTCCCCCTTACAAGGGCAGGTCCACACCTCTTCAAAAATGCTCTGGCTTACTTATCTCTCTTCCTGAAATACCTGAGGCTCTGGCATTTCCATACAACTGTCATCTAAACGCGTAACAGCTGGGTCAAGACCTGCTAGGAAAATTCTAGCTGTCATCAAGGCATTCTTTAGCAGGGCCCAAGTGACTTGGATGGTATGTCACTATCCCAGACATCTGTGGGGTGGCTACCAGCAACTTCATCTGCATCTTCATCAGACACAACACCATTTTGGAGGCCTTGACATGCTCAGGTGCATCAGTCAATCATAGTAGGGTTTGCATGAATTACTTTAAGGCCTTCTTCCAAATAAATTTATGGGAGGAGTAGAAGCTGCTTAGTCTTGCGTATAATGTGAATATATATACACAGACTCTTTGACTGATAAGTATTATTCAATCAGTAATCAGAGTTCTTCAATGGAAAGTCCAACACAGATACCAATATACTTGCCTAATACAGACTTTACACTTGTCTTTTCCGTTTCCTTCAAAGTCCTTCGAGGAATTGGTTTGTGTCTCTTCAACTGAGAAGGAACTAAGATTGTGCTGTGAGTGATCTGCCCAATATACTGATGTGCTGAATATAAGCGGTCCTTGCACAAGATACCACAAAAGTGAAAACATTTGTGTATCACTTATTAATGCAGACATGAACTACGCAACATCAGGGACTTCCCAGTCACTGGGAAGAAACCTCTCTTTCTGTTCTCTCTGCTTTTAATACATAGCTTTGAACCTTTCCTATTCCAAATATTCCGAAATATTCTAAATGGGTAAGGAGACAGAATGGCTAAGTAACCCGTGACTCTTCATTCATCACAATATGGAGTGCTTCACAAATCACCTGTATGTATAAGATGTCCACAGAAAGAAGAAATGGCACTATCTGTTCTGCAGGCAGAGTAGGCAGCCATGAAGATTAAAAAATCTTGACTGATTTTGGATGGCTGATCTGAGACATTATGACCTGTTTCACTGAGTAGTCAGCACCCCATAATGCTTTAATATTCAAAATGCATTTCCCTCTGTCTTTAGCTGTATGTGCTCTGAACGCCTGCAAATCATGCCTCCAAGGTATCTAGCTAAGCACTCAACAAACTAGTGACCTCCTTTCCAAACTCAGGTTGGAGTGACTTGCTTACCTCCACAAAAGAGCTTCCTGGGAGAGGCAGGGATAGAATGCAAATTACAAGAGAAACACTAAATAGCTTTGGCATGTACCTTCTTGTGATCCTGGTCTTACTATCACTTTCAATTTTGCAGCTGAGGTAGTACTGTTGGAGTTGATAGTCTCCTATACTGTATGTTCCTGATTCGTCATCAGAGAAAATCTGTCTTACCTCCTGAATTCTAAAAGAACTTATGTAAAAAAAAAACCAAACAGTGATAGTGTAGCTATTCCTTGCTTCTTAATACGTGCAGCACAATAAGGTTGAATTAAAGTTGCATTTCCTAACTTTTGGATATTTGGCCTTCCAATCTTACGAATATTCTTAGTGTGGGAAATGGGTGGAGGGGGAAGATGGCAAGGTATATGTGTAATTTGCCAAGTGCCAAAAAATGAAAAAGAAATCTATACCTTACCCAAACAATGTGACATTATATTGAAGGTCATGAGTTGGAGAAGCAGCCGAGCCACAGGGCTGATCACTCAGGGGTCTGCTGCTTGGAACTAACAGAATAATAGGAAACAGTAACATCACTGGAGATGGGAGGGATACCTATAGCACTGCTCCAGTGTCTTCTACCTAGCCCCAGTCAGCAGACCCCACAGTATCTCAACACAGGTCTCATGATGATTTAAATTCTGGGTTTGATGTTCAGCCTCTTAACTACCTCCAGTCACACTATGTCCCAAAAATGCAGGAAAGTGTTCCCCTTTTACCGCCTTTGTCCATTCTGCTGCTTCTCTACATTCTTCCTCTTTTGGACCCAGTTCGGTCTCCCTCTTGCCACAGTTTTCACTGAAGATCTTTCTCCTCCTTTATGCCCTACTCTCACATTGGCAAGAGTGAGCCCCTAACCAGACCGAGCATCACCTCCCGTTCCCCTATTGTCATCGGTTCAGCTTGACTCTTTCAGCAGTCAACCGATTTTTTTCGATTTACCTTTTTCCCCTTCTCTAACCAGAAGCGGTGGCTCATTCCTCCCCATTTTGCTGACCACTCGCAGGTATTATTGAAAGCACAGGAGTTTTCATTTCAAGTGCCTAAACACAGCCTGGCCCAGAGCTGCAGAGTCCTTCTGAGGCACGGTGTTCCCGGCACAGAGCATCCTCAGGAGCCCTGCTTGGAACAGAGGTAAGCATTTCAGGAGCAGAGAAATTTAAGCTGCTTAGTGAACACAAAAATCTTCAGTGGTTTTAGCTTTTAGCCTCCTTTCAGTCTCTACTGAATATATATATAAAAAGTATAGCATTTTATAGACCTATTTCTGGGCCAAATTTGTACATACTTTACAAAAAACATCTTGCTCCAAAGCACACATGTAAAACAGCATTCAAAGAAAAGGCCTTCAATTTTTTTCACAGCCCATGCAAAGATAGCTTTTCCCCCTGCTTTCCTATGAAGAATCATGTCTACTGCAATAAAACCAAATAATTAAAGTAAAAAAAAAAGTACTCACAGTATGGAAAAATCTCAGCACCAACTAGAAAGGATTAACACAAGTAGCTGAAAACCAGGATTTTATAATGAAAAGTGTTAGGCAACCCTAACAACAGACCATCAACTGTCCTTATAAAAATAAAGTTCACACTATTTAATTTACAAAACAAATTATAAAGAAAAGATGGAGACAGAAAAGCAGAAGGCAGTGAGTTTACAGAAGTCAATTCAAGGTCTGCTGAAAAGGTGCAAGAAACACAGGATGAAGTGGGAGGGCAGGCAGAGATGAAGGGAGCACTCTGCACAGAAAAGAACAGCAGCTCTGGTATATTTTATTCGATCAGACTGGCAATCTACAAGAATAAACAACATCAAAGAGATTTTTGTCCCATTTTTTAACAAAATATGAAATCAGCAGGCTTGCTTCTGTGTACGTGTTTCCGACCACAACTTCTGAACCAGCTGTACAATTTCAATCCAGTCTGACAAAAAGGATAAGGGAATCCAAAATATTAAGTCTTGTTTCTATGAAACTAGCCAGCTGGGTAAAGAAAAGAGACCCTGTTACTGTCCCACCTAGTGAAAGGCCAAAACTTCAGTCATCAGACACGAGAAAATCCATTTATCTGCAAAAGAAATCCATAAAAAAAAACCAAAACAACCCACCAAAACAAACTCCCTTCATTTCACTGTTCAAGAACTTTTTTTCCTTTTCCTTTTCTTTTAAATAAATAATGCTGTTTGCAGTTACACTCCACACTGGTGTGTTTTTAACACAGACATACATGTCTAACAGACTTTTTCTGTCTTTAACATCTTATTTTTCCATCTGCACATTTCAACTGAGTTTCCTTCAGGAAAGGCCATATTCTACTCCACCTTGCCATGGGATGGCTCTAGTTGAGCCCTCACCACTAATTGTGAGATTCAGGTAAAATCCTCTAATTTGGAGAATTTACCTTTACTCTGCGACAGCCTTCCACAGTGTTGCACAGATGATCATGCCAAAAATTAAAACACAATGCAAAAGGCAGCAGCTGACAAGCGAGGGCTGCCTGCCTTGCCTCTATTACTTCTATGAATTTGAAATGAAATCACTGATGTGTTCTACAGACTAGCACAGGACACAATTCAGTTCATATATATAAGTGAGGTTTCAGCCTGAGATCCCTTTCTCCCTAGGGCCTCCTTAGATCCCACAGTATTTGCACTCTAAGGTCTGTGCCAGCCTTGCATTATGGCAGCATGAAGCCATTGGCCCCAAAGAATCAAGTCCTCTGTACTTTGGTATACAACCTGAGAGACTACTCCCCATCTCAGTATGATCTTGCCTAATTAATCTACGCAACGCATATTGCTTTAGGAGAAGGAAATCAATATTGGGACCATTTTTTCCAAAAGACTCTTGACTTGTTCATTTTGATCCTGCTCTTACTAGGCTTCAGAGAACGTGGCATACATGTTTTCCTGATATTTCTGAGAGGTGGTGATGATGGAATATGGGATGCTAGTATACTATATTGCAACGTGGTGATTTACTTGCATAATTTACATTTGGAGAATGTGAATTAAAGTGGAAAGATATTATGGAAATTTAATTCTTAGTTGTGCTTCTTAATGCCTGTACATTAGACAGAGATTTCAGTAAGTATGAGGAAATTAAAAAGAAGAAAAAAAAGAAATCTATCTTCTGCTGTTTTTAGCAAGAGTAAGTTAAGTTGAGCACCTGAGTGTAACGATCTACAGTCTTAAAGTTCTAGTATTACAATATACAATATGCAGATTCTGGAGTTAGAGAAGGTTGGTTTTATTTGGGCATGAACTAGAAAGAATGAGTACACAAAGGAGAAGTCTACAAAGTGTACTGTGGTCTTCAACACAAACATGAAATCAGCTTGTGTGTGTCTGCACATGAGGGAAAGTAAAAGGGTAATTAACATAGTACATGAAAAAATGAACGGGTTTTATTAGTCCTGGTAACAAGATATTGTAAGTCTAACCTCCACTGTGATCAAGCCAAGTGTATAAGTTAATCAAGACGTTCACTAAAGTATTTCTGTTAACACTTTCATCTTACCAGTGGGAATTACTTATAAAACAGTTTTCCACTGCTAGCATGACAAGGTGATCATTAACACAGCACAGACCACGCGAAGGAACAAAATTAAAAACATGCAAAAGTGGCATTACACTGGTACTGTAAGCAACTGCCATAAATAATTCCGCTCATCAAAGTGATTTCAACAGTCTTGCTCTAAAACTAACAAATCAAAAGCCCTTTATAAAAAGTTTAATTCTCAAAATTTGAATTTCTAGGCTTCCCAAGGATGTTTAACTTGACTTTCTCATGCATGAGAAATCAATTTGTTCAGCCAAGCCAGTTCCGAGTTCCCCTTGTAAGAGCTCATTTGGAACTGATTATAGAAAAAAAAACCCCAACATTGAGTTTTACACATCTTGGGTTTTGAAGTAAGAGCCCATTGTATCCCACAACTGCTTCCCCACCATCAACACACCACGAATTAAAGCAACCGAATCAGTGAGAAAGCTCAGGGAATCAGTAATATAATAAAACCACCTTTCATGCTAGGGTGCTGCTTTGAATCTGGCACAGGTAGGTACTATCTTGGTCATTAAAAATGCTGAGTGCTGACTTACATGAAAACAAGCTGGTGGTTTAGGTTAGTTTGCAAAAGTATTTTATTCCGTACCTCACTCCCACCCACACATACACAAATGAAATTCTGTGTGCAAAAATCTGCTTGTAGAATGTATCATTCAATCCTTGGTGAGAAACCTCCTTAGTGCAAAATGACATTACAAATAAGTATCAGTATCCTAAGTGCATGCCTTGAAATGAGGCCTTGCATGGGACAAATATTGTACATAGGTCTCTGCACAGGTTTTCAGCACCATTCTTGCAGAGGTGATATGTTATGATGGAAAGGGCAGAACAAGAGGAAATTTGCACCACTGATAACTGCTCAATCTCTGCTGCTGAAAGACAGAGCGCTTCATTCTCCACAGCTGTTGACTAGAGTTTTCCATAAGCAAAACATTTAAAAAAAATAAATTTATTATTTCCCATAGCATTATACATGCACTTCTTAGCATACTTTTTTTTATTCTTTCTATGTATAATGTAGATATTTAAATTAACATTTCATATATTTAGCTTAAATATGAACAGTTTGCATACTAGATGTCTACAGTACCGAGATAGACTTTTAAAGTTTTGCGCATTTAGGGCTATGAGGTAACAAAGGCATGGAAATAATTAATTGAAAACTTGTAAAATTTAACAAGCTCTCCAGCCCATGACATGATTTCAGCAGGTATCTCATCTCATCTCATCTCATCTCAGCCTTTATGAAGAAGGCCATGTGTGTGTGGGTGTGCCTACCCAGGGCTCTCCCAAATCTTTCAGATCAGAATGTCCAGAATACAGTTTTCAACTGCACTGTACTTGAGGTTGATATTCAGGATACCAAAAACATCAGAGATGCTGGGCTATATTCATTTGGACTTTTGCATCTTAAGCAATCTGAGTAGTAGGGGGGTGGTCACAATTTATGGATACTAAAGCCTTTTTCTGTACAGTCCCAGTTAGAACAGCACCCTGTTTGTTCCAGCTTTCAACTGTGCCGGGTAACGGATGATTGAAAAATTAACACCAGCCTCCATATCCTGAATTCCAACCATGTCTAACCCCTGGCTGGATACTCTGAAAAACTGAGCTCCCTATAAAAGGAAATTATTTTCTTTTAAATTGTATGCAACTCCCTTTCATTCTTCCAGTGTTGTTCTTTGCCCTATTCCCTTTGTCCAATTGCTACTTATTAAACAATTCTTCTTGAAGCAACAGGATTTCTTTTCCACTGTTGTTTTTCTGACTGTTTTGCAACACATTCTAGCTTAAAAAAATGCCTTTTTTTTTTTTTTAAAATACCTGTCGTATATCAACTTGCTCAGGTCTGTGGCCATTGGTCTTTCAAAAGAAATCTTCTTGGGTCAGCTTTATGCTTTCTTAGCAACAGTGAAACAGAAGGAGCAGTATTAATAAACTTCTAGAACTGCAGCAACCCGTCAGCAAAACAATGTAATTTGTACCCAGACTTAATTTTTACAGATGAAGAACAAGCTAAACATTATTACTGCACGTTTTCATTTCAGCTTTTTCAAACCAAGAAAACTAGAGTCCTTTATTCAAATAATACATTTGAAACTTGGTATAAGAGCTCAATACAGTAAGAAAAATGTCATACGGATTGTAGGCCAGGTCCTGCAATCTTTGCATATCATGGAACCTCTATTATGTCTCTAAATAAATCTGGTAAAAATAGTATTTCAGAAGTCTAAGTATGATTAAAAAGCTGAACATTTTGTTGATTCTTAGCATGCCTACAGTTAGCAACACAGTATGCCAGCTATAAAAAAAAAAACAAACAAGAAACCAAAACAACAAAAAAACACCACAACTCTTCATGACCGAGCTGTAAAAACCAGTCAATGTACAGCGGATAATACAATTTATTTTCACCTGGCGTTCCTTGACATTCTTTGTCTCTCATGTAAAGAGAGTGCTGCTCTTCCAAAGGCTTCCAAAGCACCAGCTCTTCTGCGCTTTCAGCTCATTCACAGTAAGCATGACATAGCTCTGTTCACAAGAATGTGATCAGTCCTTCAGTTCTTGTTTACTGCTTGAGAGGCTGATTTTGCACTGTTTACTGGCCTGGCTTGCAAAACTATTTTTTTCAATGAAGACAATTAACACTGCTACTTACTTTTTCTATAATCAATCCAGGAGTAAAACAAGCCAATAAAAGGTACACACACAGATTGTTTTGGTTTTGTTTTTTTTTTTTTTTAAACACTAAAATACCGTACCCCTCTCAGAAATAAAGTGCAATGTTTTAAAAGCAAACAATGATGAAGAGTGGTGCTATTTTGCATGTATCAAAAGGGCACACATTTGTTAAGCTAACAGGGACAACATTTTCTCAGCATGTATCAGAAACCCTGGTTTCATAAGCTTAGGAAGTTTCATAAATAACTACAGGAGGGTGTGAATTCACTTTGGCTTCAAGTAAATGGTTCTTCATTAATATTTTACTAACACACAAAGACTCCAAGTTTAGTAGGTAAACTGTGGATAGCAAACAGCCTTCCTCGACTCTGGCTTTGTGACTAAAGAGAAAAGAACTGGCATCAGAAAAAAAAAATAAAACTACAAAGGCAGACAATATATGCAGTGATGGGTCCCTGAGTCCAAAGGTAATTACCAGAGTTTTCTGAACAAAAATATTTAAGCCCATTTTCTATCTCTGTCAGCCAACTTTTCCTTTGTATCTAGGGTCAATAGCCAAACATCATTCAAGAGCCACCATTACAGGAAACAATCATATCACAAAGGCAATCTAAAAGACCTCAATTACTTCCCAATAAGATCTTCCAAAAGCTTTCATAACAACAGGAGATATTTTTAGGGTATAAAACTAGAATGTCAGATGTAAAAGAAATAGTACAAAGAGCCAAAACACACCTATTAGCATAAAAACATGATACAAGTAGGCTACAAGTCAAATCTGCTACTGAAACAGCCCTAATTTTATTCTAGCAGAGAGACCAGATGAATTCATTTACACTCCTAGACCTCAATTCTTTCATCCTTACAACTGACCTGTAATTGTTACCTTCTTAGAACTATTACAGGAGATGTAAAAAACCACAAATTATAGCTTCTAGCCACAGTAAGTATTTCATAATCTCTACCACGTGTCATTTTGCTTTCTGGAACAAACTTCTAAAATGTAAGGTCACCATAGTCATCAGGCAGTCACCAACTAGCACAGGTATTTACCATCTATTTAGTTTGCAGGATTTAAATGGTCATCATTACACATTTGTCTCCCTGCATAAATCCTATTCTGTGCATGTCCACACGGAAGTATTCACCATTAAAAGCATGGAAAGGAAAAAAGATGCAGCCAGACATATTGTCTCTTACGCAGAAGACAACGTTCAACATTTTAAGGACAATGTTGTCCTTTTTCTCTGTGTACCCCATTCTACTTATGATCCTACAATTAGAGATAGCATAAGTACGTTATCAGTGATGCTACCTTCCACGCTTACAGTACTTTTCAGTAACATCTAGTGCACTTCACTGTGCAGAGTGTTCTAGTAATTCCCGGCAGCACACCCGCTGCCTCCCTCACCAGGACCAGCTTCAGAGGATTCCCAGAATACGCACGCAGCTGTTTGACCTTTCCTCCTGTCCTCAGCATGCCTTATCCAATATAAGGGAAGAGCTTTCACCACCTTACAGTGTCTCTGAATACAAAGTCCTCCACCATGTTTGAATACAATGCTGCAAACTGCTGCCACGACTTTACACCTCTCCACTGAGGCTGCAAGGACTGCTTTTAACATAGGCTATTACATAGACTCCACACACAATCTTTTGAAAATAAATTTAATTTGTAGAAAATCATCTTGTTCTGCAACAGAAGCAGCTCTGCTCTGCTGGGAGTTTTTTTCTGCTTTTGATTGTATCGTGTCTTTATCATACTCTCTTCTGCTTCTGCCTAGATGGGTCTTGTCTATGGGCCTTTTCTGCTTTCCACTGCTTAAAGGCCATTTGGATAAGTGCCACCTCTCATTTAAATCCTAACATTCAGTTCAAAAGACTCCTCTTTCACAGCAGGCTTAGAAATCCAGTTCTTTTTAGTAAGCTGCGCATATAGTTACCAGAATGAAGTTATCAAGAAGACTGTCAAAGCAGAAGAAATCCTGGAGCTGATCCCAGAAAAAAATTTCATTAACCTTCCTTCCACTTGTCCCCAATACAAGGAACATAAACATATTCTGGCTAACATGATTAGCAGTTTTCCATTAGTAACCCAGACGATGATGTGAGAACTTCTGGCCCATCCCCAAGCAACCCGTGGCATATCACAAGATCAGACTGGGAGATTTTTCTGACCAGCTGATTCCAAAATTGTAAGAGACTCTCAAGGTAGCTTGAAAATCATGGATGGCAATAAGTACTTTCAAAAACGTTCTTTCCAGTTAGCTGTTTTTTCCTACCCAGGGCCATAGGAAAGACCTGAATTTCATTCAATTGTGGGAAGCTCTTAACTTTCCGCATCATCGCAGTCGATGTCGTGTATCTAGAATGAAAGTGTTCAATCTTCTGTGGGCAGCTGTAACCGTCCACAGCACTACCAACCTCCATTTCTCAGGCTGCTCCAGGCAGCAGTTTCAGCACAACTCTTTCTACAAGTTCTGACTTTGTGCTCTAAAAAGAAATGAAATTCAAATGTCTGAAAAGAAAATGCACCAGTCTGACTTACAACCAGAAAAGGAAATGTATCACCTACAATCCTGCCACAGACTCCAGCTAATGCAACCTCAAAACACTTTCAATGCATGCAGTTCCTTAGTTTATGTTCATGTAATTGCTACTTATTTCTCAAAGCCAGGCAGCTGCCAGAACTGGTTTGAAGAGCCACAACTAAAAGAGTTGTTTGGGGCCTCAGAGGTCTATTAGCCTAACCAGAACACCAGGGCAAGTCATCCAGTGCATGAGAAAAGTTGAACCCTACACATTAATCTTTGTCGAGGATCACAGTAACCTGCCACTTGGTTTATTCACCAGTCCTCCCATTTGCCTCACTAGAAGACTATGCCAACACAGAAATAGAGCAAAAAAATGGTGAATCTGTCCCCAAGTTTGGCAAGAGGATGAACACATTAGTCATATGAAAAGGAGAGTTCTGAACATCTTGTTAGTATCTTTCCTTTATATACTGCATTAAGAGAGAGAAACAGAAGTGGCGCACAGGTTCTAACCCCCGGTTACTTTCCATCTCCATTGACACAACAGGGACTTAGCACCTTGCAAGTACACGGTTAGGTCTGGGGAGAGGAGGGTTAACATAACATGCTGATGAACTAAAGCTTTAAGAAATCTATTTAACACATTTACCCAATGGTAAACATGTGGAAGAAAAGCTCCTTTTACTATGGCCAATGTTTGCACATACTTTAAGTAATAGTTTGAAAACACAGTTCATCAAGTGCCAACAAGCATTTGAGGCAACAATTAAAGTAAAATATCTTTCTTTACTGTTGCCTGTGCAGTATGTGTGATGCTCTTATCACGCAGCTGAACACTACCAATGACAATGGTATTTTTAGCATTTTAGGTTTCCCCAGCATTTACTCTTAGCTGTTTCACTAGCAACTGGAGCAGCTCAATCTGAGTCACTTGTCCTGAAATGCTTCACGGATCAGTCGTAAAGAACATTTGGGGTGCAAGTTTCAGGATCATGCCAGTCACCCATGATTTGCTGATATCACCTGTGGTGTTGATGATGAATGCCAGACCATTGTGCTGCACTAACATCACACAGACTGTGTTATCTCTTATCTCTCACTCAAGTGATTTACTAGATCTTCTTAGGGTACATAATGTATAAAAACTTCTGCACAGCTTTAGGTCACTGAGGAAGATTTTTAGAGGATAGGAACAAGAAACATAAATCTGAGCAGAATTTCTTCTCATCTCTTTCAAATGTTAATATAGTTAGTCTGATCTCTTAATTTCTCCTTTCCTACCTCTGCTAAGGCCTATTTACACCGCTTCTCCCAAAAACCCACATGCGTATAAGCCTTCTTGCACACACCTTCATGATAGACACACCTACTCTAGATTCATGAAGAAGTTATTAGAAGTTTATTTTGAATTTACCTTCTGTATTAATGATTTGTGAAAAAAAACAGAGGTGCAGGAAACATGCAGCTTTGCTTTTCTTCATGCGAAGGAGACAGCATGGTTCACAAAAAGAAAAATTCTACTCAGTCAAATGCTAAAGCCTAGAAAGGAATTCAAAGTCACCTTGAAAATGTTTTAGTTCTTTGATCTAATTAAATTATATTTTTTCCTTTTCTCCCCTAAGCAACACATTTTAACTTCTCCCTTTACTCACGTTTTTACTCTCTAGTCAATAAGCAAATTTAAAGTTGCTGAAAGGCTCCTAGTGCATTTAGTCTGATATGGTTAAGATAGGGCTGAGGTACTGTGGGCCACTAAAACACAGGTCAATACCCAACAATGAAGACTTCCACAAGAATCTCAACCCAATCTGCCCTGTAGAACAGTGCCACCCACTACCCAAGAGGATGCTCTTCAGAAGGGGGAGTCAGCTTCTTTAAACCAGGCAGCAAATAATGTTTGGGTTTGGGGTTTTTTGCCGGTGAATCAAAAAATAGGACATTTGTCATTTTCACTGATTATTTTTTCTGAAGATAAAAAGTAGAATCTATCAGAAAGGGAACAACCATTAAGAGAACAAAAGAGAGCTTTGCATTGCCTTTTGATCAGAAACTCCTGGCACAGGAGTATCATCTATTGCTTATTTCTTAAGTATGTGAAATGGGAACGGAAGGAACAGGATTAATATATCTGAATTTTTGGCCAGTGGATTAAATCAGTAATGCGTTCAAAACTGACTATATCGTCTGTAGCCCCAATCCTGTTCTCAGAATTACCCTAGAACTAAGGGAAATAATAACAACAACATTGGACTGATTTTCAAAGATGCTTGCAACGCATCCAGTGATGGTGGTGCTCAGACTGGGCCATTTATCTTGCTTGTGCTGCAGCCATACAACTTCCAGTCCATGAGCTAACTTGCTCATTTCTATACTATGCTGCTATTTCACAATAAATGTAGCAGAAGGTTCCTAAAGGCCTAAATTATACTCAAGAAGAATATTTGGGCTGCTAAATCGTTCGGGCACTTTCAAAAGATTTACTCAAACCTATGAATCTAATTGCTCATCTAAGCTTGATTCAGCTCAATTTTAAAAATCAGTGCTGGTGCTAATGCTGACCACGCTAAAAATGCTCTTAAACCAATTTAAGGTTAATTTGGTAAGTTACCAACATAAAGGTTAAGCTGACTAAAGGTATTTTTTATATGGAATTTTATAGAATTGCACTGGCTTAGCTATAATAGTAAAAAATACTTTATTCAAACTTCTCTAATACTGACAAGCTCATAACTTTGTTTAAGGTAACGCTTCTCTAGATAAAAAAAAGCCATAGAGGAAAATGACACCACTGAATACAATTTTTGTTTTAGCACTGAACTACTTGAATTTTTCAGGCTATTCAGTAAAGCGCTCACCGGTAGAGAAAGAAAACTCCTATTTCCCTGACTTAAATGTTCTTCTTTCTTGTAAGGAGTAACCCTCTTGGATAAGAAATGCTGCTGTGAATAGGTCTAGACTTTACACAGCCATGGGTCACTAATTTAATTAGATTTCAAAGCAGCTATTCTACATTTACACCGAATACAATACTTCCTGTACCCTCCCTCATACTAAAAGGAATAAAACAATCCCCCAGAAGTTTACACCTCAATGCATGAGGAAACAACAACAAAGTGTACATACAATACCTTGACTTCCAGATGGGGTTTATTTTGTTCACGTTATTAGTAAAACCTTAACTACCTGCTAAGTTGGTATTTTTAGCAAGGAAAACAAAAGGTTTTCTTGTTTCTAGTGAGATAGGATTCTGTTTGACCTGCTCTGCTCACAAAACCACTGCCGTCAGCCATCCTCAGTGACTTCCCCTCCTACTTAGGAGCTTTTACACATATCATAAAATTAAATCAAACTTCTCTGTATGAATAAAAGAAATTAAAAAAATTAACTTTACTAGTAACCATGGGGGTTCTTGCCGTCTATAGAAAAGAATAGGGTTCATAGGGGTTTTCCGGGGGGGGGGCGGGGAGGGTGGGGGAGCAAGCATAGGAGCCCTGCTGTGTATTAGGGTTTCGTTTTCTCAGCTTTTCTCCTTTCAAATGAAAATGGGGGCTGCACTTTTCACAGAGTTCTCGTATCACATTTGTTAATCTGAGTTCCAGACTCTGCAAGGTTACTGCTCTCATAATTCGAGTGATCCAAAGCTGCATGGATTAGTTTTTGAGGAAACTGGGGGTTTTGCCCTCACTAAAAGTCATGAGGGAACAAGAAGAAACGAAGTTCATATTCTCTTCCAGGAGCTCAGGTAACATTTCAAAGAATTACACAAGATAGGAGCTGTTACTGGAAGTGAAACCACACTAAGAGACGGGATCATTTGCCTTCGGTTTCGCCATCTATAAATGACCTGAAAATACCTATTATTTGACACAACTGAACCGCTACACATTTGTAATGTTATTCAGCAACATGTATGTAAAGGAAAAACGTCCTGTAACAGTTATATGAACGACCTATGCAAATAAGTTTGTTATTATTAACAACAGTCCAACTTCACATTATTCTGCTGAAGCAGAATAAAAATTTAGCCTCAGTCCAGCTGTTACACACAAGTATGCACCCTCTCATACTCTATTCTGCCAGCTTGTATCATGTATGAAGGGCAGGGGCAGTTGTCAGGCTATAGTGAGGGATTCCTTTTGATCTCTGATATAAATCACACACTTAAGGTGTTGATTCCCTAAGCTGACAATAGAGAGAGTTCCTCTGTAAGCAGCTACCGGGTTATACGCTGTAGACACAGCAAGAGAGAGAATTTTGTCAGGAGCGGGTATAACGAAGCTAGTGCCAATGCTTCTGGCAGGTCCAGTGCTTGGATTTTTGTGAGCAGTATTCCCACTCTGTGTATGGTGAACTAACAGCAGTAAAAGGTGAAACATACCATAACCTATTTATACACTGCAGTGTTTCTGGAAATATAATGGCTACCAGGACATAAAAATTTTTGATGCACAAATGAAGCTGAAATTATACTAGACTCTTTACTCTCTCATGTTACTAGTGGTAATAGCAATGAAATAAAACTGAAGCAGTTACAGAACGTATGAAAATGGGACTCTAATCATCCATTCCTCTTCCTGATCTCGAGTCATCTTTCTGATCTCATGATAATACTGCTGTGCCACAATACTTATTTGTCATCGTATAATGGAAATTAAAAGTCAGTCAATGCAAGATATCCCGCAATTCGTTATCAAATAAAAGGTTGAGAGCGCACTGTTTTATGGCTTCTAATGAATTCCAGTGTATCGGCTTAGATATTTTAAAATCAGTGCTGTGATGAAAGAGCTGACTTTTATGGTATGAAAACTGAGAAAAAATAAGTAGATATCTGAATGTCATTTAAAAATTGCCAGCACAGAGAGCGCTGGTGATCCATGAAGCGTCTAAGCCCCAGACCCAAACACATTGCATACTCTCATGTGCACACAAAAAGAAAGGTGGTAAATGAAAATAGCAAACAACATTCAAAGGTAAGCTTGTTTTAATCTGATTGTAAATAAAAGTCACAGGGGCAAAACTCCTTGCCCTGCTCCCCTAAAAGCTAGAAAGCAAGGCACAAAAAGTGAAAGGAGTTTAGTGGGTAAAAAATGGATCACAGGAAGGAAAAATAATAATGTAAAAACGGAGGCAGAAAGAAACTGGATTCTATCTTTTCAAAAGCGGCGTTCTTTGCTAGTCACAGATAAAAGACATTGATTTCATTAAAAGCAGTTTAAGTGAAAGAACAGGAAGACACAACTAAGTATAACTAAGGGGGTAATTTAAGTTTGGGGAGGGGGTCCCTACCCTAATTAGGAACATAGTAAATAAAAACCAATTATTGCCTCGATTATGGCCACTTCTGCTTTACAAAGTGATAAGTTATACCAGCAAAAGCTGATGTGACCTTTGTATTAATTGGAAGGACAGTTACAGAGCAATACCCCTTGGCGCAGGGATACAACAAGGAAGAAGGGAGAAGATACAAGGAGCCAGAGAGAAAACACAGCGTTGCCTTATTTCCAGAGAAAGTACCATCTTGAGACATTTGAGGATGCCCCCCAAAAGCCAATGTCAGGGGCCTGAGGCACACATATGCAGAGCCTCTTGATACTCAAGAGAGCTGTAGCTGGGGCTAGATAAATTGCCAGAGCTGTGATGAGAGTGCTGGAATTCAACAGGAAGATGAAAGCCGTCTGTAACACATCCCTCTCTTTACCTTCTCCAACCCCACAGCACTGTGCCTGAACGGTGCCAGCTCAAAAAAAATCACATATGCCTCATGAGCACATTCCTGTCTACTGTTGTCTATGGTAGTGGCAAACATACGTTTTTACTGCCTGTTTGTTTTGGGTTTGTGTTTTGGGTTTTTTTGTTTTGTTTTTGTGTTTTTGTTTTTTTAAACCACAGAGCTGCTTTATCTCCAGTCTAGCAGAAGTTCACATGGAGATGGCTGACTAATTTGAGCTGACTGCAGACAAGTTGGTACAGGCGTTACTGAGTAGCATAGACCAGTAGGGACCACCAGAGAGAGAGAGATGAGCTTGGTAGCAAATTCTAATTTATTCACAGCACATGGAAGAATGCGTCAGCAAAGACTCTCAAAGTAAAGCACGTTAATTAGTTAAGCCTACTCAAGTTTTGTGGCTATTTTAAAATTAATAAGGTTGACTAAACTAGGGCATGCTGACAAAAAGGCCCACATCCTCGGAAGCACATTGTGGGTATGCTGAGAATTGTCTTTGTTGATCTGGATCTAAATGGATTTCAAGGTCTAATAATGAATCAATGAGTTGAATACTGTTTCCCAGATTCCTGTCTGTGATCAAGCTATTATAATGACCTGGGATTCAAAGAATGTCTTCCACTGCATTATATTACAACAAAGCTGGTGTTAAAGAACTTTCAAAATGTGAAATTATGTGATAGTTGACTCATCACAGCAAGAACCATAAAGCTGAAATACTGCTGTCGTCTTTTTTTACATAGCCATTTAGCCATATGCAAATTATACCAAGAACAGCAAAAGCAAAATAATAAAGCATGGTGAATGTCAAACACCATAACTTGCTATTATCTTCCATGGTATGTGTAAGAGATGCATGCATCACTTTACAGTTAGCAAGAAGTTTGTGATGAGAAGAGAAATACTTTTGTCTCCCAAGTATTCAATAATATTTAAAAGTAAAGTTAACATACCTGTTCCTTCACTGCTCTTTTTTTCAGACTGTGCCACTTGTATAACCTCAGCAGCAGCATCCCTTACTACCAAATCTTCATTCTGCAGCAGTAGAACCACACATTTCCACATAGCAAGGGTATCAGACAGTCCTATATTTATTTATGAAGAAAAATTAGAATTCTATTTCTTACATGCATTCCAAAAAGTTACAGAGCTCTGTTTCCACACCTAAACACAAAAAATGCAGTGAAACACTGAAACATGGGCAGGAGAAATGCATTGGCAAACCACTGGGAAGACAACTGGCAAGAAGATCAAAATGTTTTCTGCATGTGTGAACTTTATCTAGGCAGTTGACTAACCTTGGTTGAAACAGTGGTCAGCAGTTAAGAGAATGGACCTCTCTTAATCCGGGTTCAACTTTAAGTTGTGGGTGTCTGAATTTTCTACAATTTCTAGGAGTGCAGAATTCCTGTTTGGCAACAGCAAAAGCTTTGCCGCTGGAGATCGACCAAAGCACTGTGATCATGGATTTGCTGTTGCAATCTGCCTGGAGCAAGGGCTGCCAAACCAAGTTTTGTTCAGATACTGCCAGTAGCACTGGCCACAAATGCCATTCCCTGCAGCAACCAGCAAGCAGTCCCACCTCCCAGGGATCTACTCATCACCTACTTCTCCAATACCCACCTCACCCCACCACTCACCAACATGCCCTGCCACCCTTACACCCAGCATCTGGTGGAAGCAAGCCAGGTTTAATCCATGGGGTAATCACCTGCACACAGTTAAGACTAATCACAGACAACTGCCAAGAGGGAGGTGTTCATCTGGTAAACCCCAAACAGGCAGACTCCACATACCTCCCCCCAATTCACATCTCCTCCCTGCAATTCACATCTCACAAGCCATACTCCACTTGCAAACCCTTGTGCCATTTAGCGGTGTCACACTAAGGATGACTAGCTGAAGTGACAAGGCTGTACGCACAGGTTTGCTGGGGTACTTTTCAGCTCTGGTTGAATATGCTCATTAAAGGAATCCACAGGAAGGTCTCTATTTTACAGGCAGCCAGCTGGTAGATACTACTTTCTGGTGATCACAGAGAACAACAGAGTTGGTGCCTCATCGCTGCGCTGGTTTTCTTCAAGCACGTTATCAAGAAGTCTATCAAAGATTTGTATTACAAGGCTAGCCAGACAATTAATTGTATTTCACTGCTTGGCCAAAATTAATTGCTTGAGGCTTTACTACACAGGCAGAAGAAGCATTCCAGTATTTCACATAACTTCCCTATGTGGGAATAGCATGGAGTATAATTACTTCAGAAAGAAGTTGCTTTTTTTTAGCATGACACACCCAAACATGTTATACTGGCACAGCTAGGGCAGAATAATTATTGCCTTCTGGATACAATGGCCAGCTTTCCCACCTAGAAGACTTTCTACCATATCTCCAGGAGAGCTGAAAGTCTGCAAATGGATTTACCAGAAAGACAACTTCTGAACCCTCAAGCAACATGATGGAGAGATGATGGGGTCATCCAGAACATACCAGTTGGCCTTTACCCTCTTCCTCTTACAAACGTACTTAATGGAAACTTATGGGAATGACTACAACTCTATTTCATGCAACCACAATTTTCTTTAACTTCTACTTTCTACTATACGCGGTCAAGCAAGCTGATGCAGAACAAGGCATAAAAAGTCAAAACTGTCTATATGTGCAAAACCCCTTTAACTTTAAGGGAATGATTCTGGGTTTATGTCACTACAACTAAACACCAGATCATGCCCTTGATTTGCTAAACTACTCACGACAGTTTCACAGCTGTGGAGGAGGCCAGACTGACAATACTAGGCAGTATGCATATTGCATCTTTCCTACCCTGGCCCAGTTTTCAGAGCAAAGAGCTAGTTCGGACAGTTTGTCCACTTGAGGTCTTGGGGCTTTCCTTTCTGGGCTGTTTTTGAGGGGACCTGGGGGGGGGGTGTTTGTTTTTCTTTATTTTGTGAAGATTTTATGCAGGATACAAACTGCTGTTTTTTTTTTTTTATTTCAGACCTTCACATCTGCTTGATTGGAAGGCATGGAAAGCAGCAACTGTTCTGACAAGATCAAAGAGGAAACTCTGTTCTCCATCAGCTGTGGACCAGATCCAAACAGCAACAGACGAGAAGCAAAGCATTTGGGAGTTTTTCACTCCAGTACCTCCACTGTCTTCATTGGATATAAAATGATAATGTCTGCCCTACTAAGAGCTTTAACTAGATGGCAGAGGTTAAGATTTCCAGAGTTGAGACTACGAACATTTAATAGTACAATGTCTACCTCATATAACAGATTTAGCTCTGTTAAATATTATCAATACCTCTTAAAAGACACATCTGACTTTTTAAAAACACCACTATCTACAGTTTAAGAAATACAGCAATCTTCTCATCTAACTAAAAATTTGTAATAGTAATGTATTGTTGAATAAGGCTGTGTTGGTATTTGTTGGTTTTCTTAAGAGACAGTCTAACGTTAACTTGAAAAAATATCATTATTTCTGGGAGGTATAATGTGATCCGAGTATTAGTCATTCTTATAGTAGAAAGTGTCCCTCATTTCTAGGCTGAACCCTTTAATTTCAACATTCAGCCAGCACAGCTTTGTTACACTCACAGTGTTAAACTAAAACCATGTCCACACCACCAATAGAGTATTTCAGAAAGACTGAAGTCCGAGAGCAACTACAAGCTGGTAAATCTGTACAGCAGTGTACAGTAGCCTGCAGACATAACAGCATCTCATGTCCCCCTTCTGCTGAGTTACTGCAAGAGGCTCTACACGTGCTTTTTGTACCAGAATTTAAATATAGTTTATCTGTTTAATAATTAAATCCTATTAAAATTTTCAAAAAACCCTGTTTCATGTAATTATGTGTTTTGACTGTGTACATATATATGTATACAATACATTTTAAGTCATGTGTTAATGGTTTTCATCTAAAAAGATCCAGAAACTTTCAAACTACTCACCAAGAGTGAGCTTCTCACTGATCAGAAGGAATGACGTTATACTTTTAAGAACTTCAGCAGCTGCTAACAGCATCTCTGTCTGTTGCTCATCTCCACAAAAATAAACTATCAGCTGAATCCATTTTTTCAGGACTTCTTCTGAAATCTGAAGGCACAAAACATGTGAGAACTATGCTGTACAATCCGGTGTTACCACTTACCATCACATTAAACTACAGACTGATGAAGGGCTACTACTCATCAGTAAATGTGGAGCTTTTTTCAAGGTGGTGAACACCAGATTGTCCATTCAAAAGTTGGTTTACTGTGTCACAGATAGTTAAGACGGGAGATTTTCTTTTAGTCAGAGCAGTATTCATAGGCAATTCTCTTGCTCTGTCCCTTCATGCCAGACTCACCAATGACCACGCAAGTCAAAACATATCTTTTTGTCCTCATTTCTTCTAAACATGCAAACCAAAGACAAATATACTGGACTATAACAAAGAGAAGTAATTCTCAGAAGTATCCTACATGTAGGCAAATACACGCATCTGGAAAAATAACTAAGAGCATATGAACCGTAGCATCAATCTTATGCTTTGCTAATGATGCAATGCTTGGTAAAGGGTTAACGCTCCATCTGTCTCCTCTGCGGATACGGGGGATGGAAATTTTTTTTTAAAAGGATTGCTGAGGTACCTTGGGCTCTGATAGCATGTGCATTCGAAACACTGAAGGAATCTCCATGTTGGCTGATACACAGCAAAGCTTGCTGTCCTAAAATATGAAGAATTAGAAAAAAAGAATAGGAAAGAGAAATTTCCTGCTTCAAATAAAATCTGGTTGCCGTCTTTTGGAAAATACTTAGTCATCAGACATATTGCTAGGAAAACTACTACTTAGAAATAATGGGACAAAGCTTTGACTCTTTCTGGTGCGTAGTGATGGCTACTAGGGGGGGGGGGGTTGTGGAAAGAAATAACATGCATTTTACCCATAACTCAGATAGCGCTACCCACCTCCATTGGGACAGCTGGGCCATAACTGGGAAGAGAAAGTCCTGACTTCCATAAGCAACCAAGAAAGAGCTGGGAGCCCCTGCAAATGCCACGCTCAGGAGGGCGTTGGGTCGGTGAAGGCGGGGGAACCTCAAGTGCAGGTTAGATAACAGAACATGGAAACTGCAGGAGGTGGCAACCAGTCACAGCCACGAGGCAAGTGTGCATGATGGCAATTAGAAGGAAGCTCCAGAGGGAAAAAAAACCAAACAGATGGGGACCTCGTGCACAGGAGAACAGGAAAAGCAGCACCAGCTTGACCTGGAGATGCTTGAGGTATGTGCAACTAATTTTCTCTCCTTTCTTTCCTTTTTTACTTATTTTTAATTAAAGGAAGTGAAAAACAGAACAACCGAATAAGGTAAAGAAGAGAACCAATGATAAAGTGAGTCGAGTTAAAGCGCAGAGAAGCACAGGAGGACTCATTGAGGGATAAATGAAACCTCGGTCGTACTCTGCATCACTCTGCGTGGTACATGGCCATGTGCCTGCACTGCACCAAGGGACTGGGCCAGAGCATGTCCTACAGATTCTGTAACAGGTTAAAAACAACAATCTCCCAAGATGTTACAATTACTCAAATTTTGAACAGACACATGGACTATCTAGAAAGAGAGAATTTTACTTTTGCCTATGGAAGAGAAACAATCCCTTCCACAGATGCAAGCCCAAAGAAAGAATTTATATGGAAAACTGATGTACTTGGTCTTTTACAAAGCAGAAAGCACTCTCTGTACAGATGTCTTAGATCTCCCAGGATTTACACGCTTATTAGAGAAAGTTGTTTTAGCATTACTATGGTTAAGATTGTTACAGCATTTTTCATTAATTCCTCTTTGTAAATTAATACAAAACTTCAGAGCAATAACACGTTCCACATCTATTTGTGAAACTAGGTTCATATGGTTATTTTAATGTTTATAACTTGAAGTCCTTGCATTTTGCCTTTCATAAACAAAAAAATTTAACATCATAATTCATGTTCCCAATTCTTGTGTGCAAATCTGTGGCTTCCTGTTTTTTACGAGACAAGATTATTAGCATATAATATGAATCAATTCTGCTGCACATCCTATGAAAAATAACAGCTATGTAAGGAAAGAAATAATCTTCATTTTAAAACAGATCATGAGAATTTTGTCTATTTTTAAATATCCATGAAGTGTTTTTTGTGTCTTTGAAAACATAAAAGAAATAAAATTGTCTAGCACTAAAAGCTGCCTTAGCACTGCTCTACACGTACATATGTGACATCACAGACTAACAATTTAAAATCAAAAGAAATCTGAGCCAGTAATTTGTGCTGGTATAAATCTAAATTAAATAGTCTATAAACAGGAACGGAGAACGCAGAGGCTTGAATTTTATGAGGGTTATTATATTTACTCTAGTGTTTTAAAAACAAATTTTAAGAGGAAATTCAATGAGGAACTCCATCCAGACAACAGGCTGGTGAGCCCAGACAATGATTTCAGGCTGAGACTTGGCAAAGTCAGGCTGCACACAGTGAGGAAGGGAACTGCACCCAACCACTGCTTCAGCTTCGTGCCTTCCCCTCAGATCTGCTCTCCTGCTGGCTCCCCAGCGACCAGAAACCACAACAAAGCTGCACTTTAGTAAACGGACTGGATTCAGTACATGCGTTAATCACCGTCGGCATTTCTCTTTCCGCATTATAGTGACTATTTTGGATGCTCTCAGAAGTTGAAATGAATCCATCAGAAGAATTGACTTACGCATTTAAATTGAAATGACTTTGAGAGCGATATACTGAGAAGATAGTCTCGGCTGTTTCATTTCAGAACGTGGCAATGTAATGCCAGAAAAGGTGCAATGACCCAAGAAAACACAAGCCTGGGACTTCTATCTAAAGGAAGCCATGTTACCCCGATCACCAAAAAAACCTCCAGAATTACAACACTGTTAAGCAGCTCCATTTCCCTTACCTGCTGATGGTTCTGCAAAAGATGGATAACCAACTTGGAGGCAAATTTGAGAGCTATGCTTTGAACTTCAGTGCTGAGAAAACAAGGTAAAGGATATATCAAAAAAAGCAGTTATTTCTGCCATCATTTCACCTCTAGAAAAAAACCCAGCCAGTTGGTAATCATTCCTGATTACTACCAACGGGTATTTTGCAAGCTGAGCACTTGGAATTTTTACATTACAGAGCTGGACGTTAGGTTTTTAGTTGACATGCAAATGAAATACGCTCTTACTTTCACCTTTCTCGTGTTTATTTTCTATCTGCATACTTACCATAGAAAAACACATTTGCAAATGGAACCCGAGTCAAACAAACCAGACATTAATTAAAATGATAAACAAAAGCATCTCATCAAGTTGGTGTTAATATCTCTTCTACAGCTGCTAGAAATGTTACTAGTGCAGAATATGCCAACTGCTGGCTCCCGAGCCTCCATGCTGCCCAGCAGGGCCTGAGGACACGGCGCCTGGCACCGTGGCCCCTGATGGGCTGGACTCACCGCGGGGAAAGGCAACACCTGAGCACTAAGGTCTGCTCTTTCAGCTATTTCCCTCTAACAGCACCCGTCAGCATTATTTTACCACAACTATCTTCTTTCATTCCAGAAATAAACACTCCCCATCATCATTTAAACTAGAAAACTTCAGCGCAAATCAGCAGCAAACATGCACAGCTACAAAATGCTGTTCTACACTCTATACCCTAAATATCCTACATTGGAAACACTGGGTTGCAATGTTTATACGGCTTAAAAAAGAGACTATTAGAAACAGGATGGTCTTGCCCTTATAGCCTGGACACTTTAACCCTGTTTGTCCATTCCGTTATGAATGGATGGACACAGCTTCTAATTCAATATGAATTACAAACTGGCTCCAAATTTTCAGTGCTTTCTGCTGACTTTACAGTCTGATTAAGGAGTGTGAACCCTAAGGATCAGGGTTAATCACTTCTGCCAACCCAACAAGTGAAATCAGATCTGTCACTCTTTCTACAAGACCATCTGCAGAGAAAGCAGGATAGGATGGATGGCAGATTCACAGTGAACGAGTGTATGTTTGGATCATCGATTCTATGTGCTAAGGTGTTTCCCAATGGCCTTTCAGGAAGAGCTATGCTCACTGGCTATCATCTGACAGCCAGAGTAACTTCTTATTTCAGGAACTGTATTACTGGGCATTAAGAGGGTGCTTGCCAGTATGACTTGTGGGCCTTTTTAGTAATTCAGATCCATGTCTAACTTCTCCGAAAAATTCTCATCCAGAGCTCTCTTTATTCAAATAAGTCACACTCAACTCTTCTGAAACACGGATTTTTAAATCAACAGATAGTGTGAACCCTATAAACTAATGCTTCAACATTTAAAGGCTTTAAAATATGAGTATTTTAACCATTATGACAGACCATACCTGTTGGAGATATCTACGATGTTTAAACTCCAGGTTAAGAGCTCGATTGGATTCA
Organism: Vanellus vanellus; assembly: GCF_965231255.1. Taxonomy (NCBI): domain Eukaryota; kingdom Metazoa; phylum Chordata; class Aves; order Charadriiformes; family Charadriidae; genus Vanellus; species Vanellus vanellus. Next base: position 30,063,311 of record NC_138907.1, read on the forward strand.
TTTTTATAGAGCATTCAGTCTTTGGAAGCACATTTCTGAGATCCAGATTATAAAGAACTTCCAGCACCTGCACACACAATTCACAAAAAAAGTATTTACAAACAATCTCAACATGAACGTGTACATTTGAGATCAATAAAACAGTGACTTAAACCCCACTCCAAGAACACAAAGGTCCTCCCCTGACAGTGCTAAGAAAGGAAAGAGGACATTCTTGCTTTTACGCAAGAACATCTGTTACAGAATTATAGCACATCTCCTATTCAACATAAAAAACAAACAACCCACTCACACACTATTTAAAAAATAACATGCACGTTTGAAATATATTTTTAAAAATTAAGAATATAATTTACCGAAAACATATCCAATGTCAATAAAACAGCACCCTCCTACCTTGCAAAAACATTGGTGATTCTTTTCCTTCAAAGCCATTGTGAGAAGAGTGCCTTCCAAATCAATGAGTAAACACAATACACCTCCTCCTTCTTCTGCAATCTGCTTGGAATTTATTTGTTTCAACCAGAGCAGTATTGCTTCTAACGCAAGCAGACGTACTTCATGAAACTCACAGTGAAGGAGATGAACTATTGACACTGATGGCTTGGCTGTTTTCTTTGCAACAGGTGAACTGCTGCTCTGGATGTCAGGACCTGCAGTCACCCACAGCACTGATATTGCAAGTTTGGCGATGCTCTGAAGATACTGTATGAGTCCTGGTACTGCAGATGAGTAGGGAATACTGGATGCCAATTCAGAATCTGAAATAACTCTGTTCATCTCTTCCCAAAATCCAAACAATTGCATTCCTAAAATGAGAGTAAAACCAAGTAAAGTGACAACCAGATGATGTTACCATCTGCTCCAGACCATGACGTGATTCTGAAGTTGAAAAACATCAGGTATGCAAAACATACCACAAGGTAAATTCAGGCATGAAATTAAAACACGGTTCTCCTTCATTTTGAACTGATTCTGAATTAGAAAACAGCTTTCCTAGATATCATATGTATTCATATTTAAACAGAAAGAAATAAGGACACAAACCTTCCTGAAAAGTATAAATTGTTCAACACATGGGATGAAAGCTTCAAACAACTTAAAAAATGCTACAATATTTTGCAGATTGCCTGTCGTCTTTGCCTATTATAGCTGTTTGATAAGTATTTCCTTATATCAAGCTACTAATACAGTCTTGCAAATTGCACGTGCTTTGCACTACTGTTGTAGGAAGTGATTAACACAAATAAACTGTATTAAATATATTTGGAAAAAAATTTTATTAGGTAATTTGGAAACCTCTAAAAGCCCCAAATACAAATATGCAATCATAATTGTACTTGATAGAATAGCTTTAAAATCAGAGATCAGACTGGAGAAGGTGCTGTCAGCCTACGGAGCTGCAACTGAAACCCGGAGAAACGCTGACAGGGCCATTCTGATAATACTGAAAATCCCACACTCTGCATAGCTTTAGTCGGAAAACGTTGCTAGTAAGAATGCTTCTATGCTTCTACATAAATAGATCTGTCCTGTGTGTATTGATCTAAAGAATTTACTGCTTAAAAAATCCAGTGTGCCTTTCCTATGCCTATTAACTTTGAACAGTTAACACAGCTGAGAAGAAAGGCACTGCACTGCATCAGCACAGGAACCGTGACATTTCAGGCATCTACACTGCTGCAACCTGCCCACATGGCACAGCCCAACCCGAGAACCTTCTTTAGTGCTTGGCCACCTCCTGGAGTGAACAAAAAGGTCACTGCTATCTGTGATGCCAGAGGGTTTCAGGCTTTAGCGAAGTTGGCAATGTTGACACAAAATGAAAGAAAAAAAATAAATCAATAGTCCTCACACACACATAGACTGAAACCCTCATGTGCCTCAAGCTCAACCTTCTCCATCATCAGGAATGAATAATTTTGTAATACTGAAACCAAGATTTTTGCCCAGTTCAGATGTTTGTATAGCTTGTACTGCAAGGAAATTAATATGCTATAACCCACAAAATTCAAATACAAGTAAGGGAAAATCATGAAGAAGCAGAGAAGAGAACACCACTGCCACTGGTGTTAAGGGATGTTAGAAGATTAGTTTTTTTAAAATGTCAAGATGTATTAAAGGTAAATACAAAGATGAAAGCAAACTCACTTAGATTTCTTTGGTATCTACAAGACGACAATTCATTGCCATATAACTTTGCTATTTTTAAACAAGTAAGCACTGGGTACTACTAAAAGCCTGTCCACATATTACTATTAAATTGCTGAATTTGACTTGAAGCTGCAACACAAATATGGATTCATGTTGTTGTCTGTGAAGACATTTCCCTAAGCCTTCTATTTACTTTTAAATATTACTATTAAATTGCTGAATTTGACTTGAAGCTGCAACACAAATATGGATTCATGTTGTTGTCTGTGAAGACATTTCCCTAAGCCTTCTATTTACAGTTAAATATCCTGTCCTTTCATATTCAAATTCTTCCAAAGGCATCTTAATTTCTTTGACATTTACAGAGAAACTTGACATGGTTGTACACTGTCTAGCATATAAGGCAGAAGCATTTTCTGAGTAATTCTGGACAAGCTTCAAAGAAATTCGGTATTTGAGAAAGATTTTCCGACATATTACCTAACCATTAGTTCTGTCATTCATGTTTTCACTACAATTTCTTTTCTGAACAGGCTTGATGTAGTCAAAGAAACTGCAGGATCACTGAACCTATGTCACAGCATAATCCTGTAGACGACACAGATGGCTTTCATCTCATAACATGCAAACTTGTATATTTTATGTGCTACATTTTCTAAAATCCCTCCAAATAGACTGGCGGTACATACCGGCATCATAGCATAAACTAGCATTAATGCCTATGTCACACGACAAATATCCTACTGCCAGAATTCCTTAATTTCTGAACAGATCGGTCGCCTTGGAGAGGGATTGGGCCTTTGTCCCAGTTATTACATATCCTGACTCCACAGACACCAGTTTAACAACAGAAATAATGCCAGGCAGTTGAAAGAAAAATCTTCAAGTGCCTCATTTTGAGAGGAGAAACAGCTTCAGTTTTAGAGCCCGGCACCCTCTCAGCTTCCGATACGTGCTTCCCTCCTCAGCTGCATTTCAGCAATACATGAGTTCACTAGCTCAGTTGTTCAAACCAAGTGTATATTTTTAAGTATATTGCAAGAGAAGTGCTTTTATTTCCTATCAACGTTGCTTTACATTGAGGTGTAGCTATCATACATGCAAGCCGTAACGTGAAAACCAACAGGATGAAGGGTCAAAGCTGTAGGGCAAGGCAAGGGAGAGCAGTATTGGGTGGACAAAAGGAGATAAACATCAGGGGATGAGGGGGAGGGTGTCTTTCATTTTGTTGGTGTCATGCTGCCAACCTTGCTAGAGCCTGCAATCTATCATCTGAGAGAGTGGTGACCCTTCCGTGGGCTCCAGGAGCTGGCCACGCACCGAGCTTCAGATGCGCTTCAGTAAACCTTCATTTGAATTTTGCAAGACCAGCATAACTTCACTCGGTGAATTCGTCTTTTAAGGAGAAAATTATTTTCGTATAAAAAACATGGTGGAGCTATTCACTCCTAGAACTACTGGTTTGCAGAGACTGCCATACACGAGTCTTCTGCCACAGATCCTCTTTTTCGGTAGATAATCGGATACTTCTTCTGGTTTGGAAGCCTTTTGGATGACTTCCGCTTTTCCCATGTAATTGTGAAAGACTGGACACCGTGGCTCATCTATTTTGCAGAAAGTCTCTTTAAAACTGGATGTCTCAACAGCAAGGCTTTCAGCAAAATAAGACTGTCTGCATATTTGCTTAGCCTCGGCACGCCATAGAGCAAAGCCTTCTGCATTTGTCTTGTGCTCCATGTGCTTTACAACACTCTTTTTTCACACAAATATGTACAAAAGGAAAGAAAGCCCATCTTATTACAATGCAGTGGAAATATTCCTGCTTTCAACTAAGAAATCTGTCCTGGCTTTCATGTAAATGTTTTCTCTTCTGCTTAACTTTAAGTAAACTCTTTTCTTTGGCTTACATCAAAATATCCAACTAAACCAAAAAATCACACTGGTTCCGAAAGTAAATATCTGTCTCTGTTGTTGAGATACAGTAAAGATACTTTTACTTACACACAAAAAGTCACTGTACAGTTTGAATTACCAGCTGCTGTGAGAAGGAAGAACAGATTTTGGCTGACCAAATGAGGATCCTGGCAAACGGCGGTCTTGTCCAGGATACTGACAGATGCAAAAGAGCCCCCAAGAATTAAGTGGAATACCACCCACCCACCCCACTTAAGGATTGCTTCATTTGTGGGACAGGAAGAAATTCGGCTTTCTACTAGGAAAGGACATCTTACACAACAACTTGGTTCCTCTCAACACAGTGCATGAACATCCCACGGTCCTCCTCAATCCCTCTACGTCCACTACATTGAGATATGCATACGTCTATGTCTCATCATCTAGCTTTGATGGGTTGGTTTTTTTAATCCTATTTGTGATCAACTGATGTTCACAGTCAGTTATATGAAGTTAAATAGTCTTTCATCATCTTTCAAGGAAAGGAAGAGGAGCAGAATGGAATTAGCAGACCTGACGAATCTCTATCTACAAACCTCCTCAAAGTTTAGCCAGCTCCAATACCTGTGCCCTGCCTTTCTTCTGCTCTTCCCCACAGTGGCAGGCAGGCACTATTCTATAGTCTGTTCCCAGAATAAGTACATAAATCCTGTAAAGGACAGGAAAACTTCCCTGCTCAGGGATTAGCAAGCTGTCAGCTGGTGGACAGTTCAGCTGATCTTTCATCTCAGAGAGTCTACAGTATGTTCAAAAGTGACAGAGGTCATCTGAATTCCTTCCATATTTAAAACCTCAGCTTGTTTCATCACCTTGCCAGCCGATGTACAGGACTGATTATGTATTTCTGTTGGATTTAGGTAATTTTACAGTGGGTGTCTAAGGTACTGCCAGTTGGACAGCTCTCCATATCCTCAAGTGTGTATTGTGTGAGTGGCTTTTTTTCCCCCGTATCTGTGCTTATGATATATCTAAGTATTTGCACACTTCTAGATAAATATTGAGATCAAATCCTGTATGCAGCCCCTTGAGAATCCATGCCATCTCCCTACTACAGGCTCCAGAAAAAAAAGAACAAAGAAGGGGAAAAGGGGAGAAATTATTACCGACATCAAAAAACTGACACTCTGCAAAGTCAGACAAAAAACACAAGAGCAGCAACAAAATGCTTCTGCCTGCAATACAATGTTATGGGAAGGGGGGCCGAGCATCAGAAATCTGGATATTCATCATCATTCACCAAGACCTACAAGAAGTTGCAATTATTTATGGACTGAGAAGAGGTTAAAATCCTTTGCACTCACAAAGTACCATCTATCTAAGGGTATCTGAAGAGATCATATGAATAGAGAGACGGCTGAAAGGTAATCAGTGCCAAGAAGAGATTTTCCTAGACAAATACTAAGGAAAAGTATTTTCTCTCATATTTTCCCCTTTTATTAAAAGTGGATTAGGTGAAGTCACTGGTAAATGGAAAAAAAAAAATCCCAAAGAGAGCAGAAAAGCATATTTTATTACAATGTGGAACGAAGAAAACTGTTGATGATCAGGGAAAGGGCATATTTTAAGCAGGATGTTTTCTTTTAAACACATCTGCAACATCTTTGACATGAGAGACTAAGCATCAGTACTCACAATAAAATTCAAAACTACAATTAAAATTCAAAACTACAAACATGAGCGATTACCAGAATCCAAGGATAATATACTGTTGGTGGCAAGAAGGCCAACAGCATCCTGGCCTGTATCAGGAATAGTGTGGTGAGCAGGATTAGGAAGTGATCATCCCCCTGTACTCGGCACTGGTGACACTGCACCTCAAGCACTGTGTTCAGTTTTGGGCCCCTCACTACAAGACCGACATTGAGGTGCTGGAGCACATCCAGAGAAGGACAACGAAGCTGGTGAGGGGTCTGGAGCATGTGTCTTATGAGGAACGGCTGAGGGAACTGGGGTTGTTTAGCCTGGAGAAAAGGAGGCTGAGGGGAGACCCTATCATGCTCTACAACTACATGAAAGGAGGTTGTAGCGAGGTGGGAGTCGGTCTCTTCTCCCAAGTAACAAGCGATAGGACAAGAGGAAATGGCTTCAAGTTGCACCAGGGAAGGTTTAGATTGGATATTAGGAAAAATTTCTTCACAGAAAGGGTCATCAAACATTGGAACAGGCTGCCCAGGGAAGTGGCTGATTCACCATCCCTGGAGGTATTTAGAAGACGGGTAGACGTGGTGCTTAGGGACATGGTTTAGTGGTGGTTTTGGCAGTGTTAGGCTGATGGTTGGACTCAATGATCTTAAGGGTCCCTTCCAACCTAGACAGTTCTAGGATTCTATGAACCCATTGAATTTGGTATAGTATAAGTGAAAGTTTTCAAAGGAAAAAGAAAGGGGAAAAGAAAAAAGCATTAGATTTAGACGCTGAGACTGCTATTTTTCTTACAGCTTCTCTCTGGCACAGCATTCAGTTTCCCATGTTTTTTTGCATTCATAGAAAACCATAAAATCAAATGGAGACAGTGCAAGTCAGTGAGTGGTACATGCTGGAATCTAAAGAGAACCTGAAACAAGATTTCAGAAGGATAAGCAGTCTCCGTCTTCACATGGGGACAGACTTTTAACTGCAAACATTAACAAACATGATCAACTCCACCCTTTGCTAGTGTCACTTATTTCTTGTAACACCTTTCCGTATTCCGTGTTCAACACAGCATTCCAGCAATATCATGCTCTACCCTCCACAACCCTCCTCCTTTCACTGTGACCCCACCATCTTCCTGAAAACACTTCTACTTTCCTCCTCCCATGTCTGTGCCACAAGTTCTGCCTCTGACATTTCCTTGACCGCCTGCTGGTGTTGCACACCTCCACCTCCTTCCTCCCAACATTTATTCCTTTCAGCCTCTGTCCATTTGTTTTGTCTTTCTGTCTCACACTCACTTTTGCGCTGTCTTTGGGCCACCTTAACATAGCATGTCCCTCACTTGATCTTCCTCTGGCATTTTACTGTCTGTGCAACTCCCAGTCACCCTGTGTCTCTTGGACCTCCAACAATCCCATCCTCAACTTCTTAATTCTCCTGTCCGCATTGAATTAGAATATTGGGTACCCAACTACACTTCCTTTTGACTTGTCTAATTTAATGTCCATCACCATGTTGATGATCGTATAAATACGTTTTAAATCTTTACCTTCCTTGAGTCAAAATACCAGCATTGACCAAGTGCCATAGTCAATATACCAGCACACAAAGTTTATATGAATTTCGACATAACAAACAAAAATTGCTTTCAATTTTTTCAGATGGAAATTCTCAAGTTTAAGCTAATTAGACCAAATAACCAAAACATGCATTAACAAGCTGCCAGAATTTTTGTTCAAATAACTGTTTGGCCACAATCCTTAGGGATCGAGGTGAAGAAATTAAAGTACAGCTAAAATAAAAACTGATAATGTTTAAATGGTAAAAAATTGAAGAACTAGGTTGGTTAAGTTAGCCTGCAGAAAAAACTTATTTTAGTTACCATTTAGCTTCTTTTCAAAATAAGAAAGAGTAAGAAGTACAATACAGGAAAAAAGGGGGCACAGCCTTCAAATGCTACTTAAAAGTCCTACAAATCATATCATTCAGGCAAAACATTTAAGAGATTCCTACTTTAAAAAGGACTTGTACTTTCATTGCAAAGCATCTAGAAGTTCAATAACGCATACTATTTCTACCAATACATTTTTTAACTTCTAATTAAAAAGGAAAAATATAACTAAGAGAATGGTATTTCCAATATATATTATTCAAAACACAGTATTTTGTTATTTTTGAGAGTAGAAAAGAGGGCAAAACCAGCACACATTTGTAATAATTGCCCACTTTTCTGATCTCATACACACATGTGCGATGCACAGTATTTTTTTGCAATTGTTTCTGTTGTTCATAAGCAGAATTTAAGAATCTTAACCAAGCTACATCTACAAAAGGTTTAGCTGTTTGGAAAATATTAAGAAAATGGAAGTCTGTTTTTGCAAAACTCAAGGAGAGAATATATTAGTGAGAGCAGAATACTGGCTGCTCCATTTTGATATCAAAACAGTCTATATATGAACAGGATTAATTATGTAAACGCTGAGTAACTGTTCCCACTGACGACAACAACAGTGGAGTTTGGTTAATCTCAAGAACTTTTATAAATTCTTCCACCTCAAATGTAGAAAGCAAAAATGCACGGTTAGACTTCAAGTGGCAGCTTCTCCTAAATCACAGATTCATCCTATTTGACATCCTGTTTAAATGTTTTCTCTCTCATCAAACTTGAATTTTGAAGACACTATACTCAATAATAGGCCAAACCAGCCTAGAGATTGACAGCATATATATAGGATAAAAGAACAACTCAGAAGGATTATCTTTAGCAATTTTTTCTTTCATCTTTTCCCTGACTTCTGTTCTACATCCTATTTCACTTATGTTCATGGGCTTTATGGACTCAACACAACACTTTGACAAGTGCCTTTTTTTTTGGACACAACCCTGGGTAAAATACGCTATTATTATTCAAGTATATTTTAGCAAGTTGCATCAATTTATCAGAAAACTGTTCCGAGATGTGAGCAAGAAAGAAAATGTGACCACTTTGTAGAGAGACAGAGCATCCCAGATCTGAGCTTTCACTGCAATACACCACTCTGGCTCCTGTGTTACCAGCACTGCAGGATCACAGTAATACTCATCTTACTGTTTAGATTCAGACAGCAATTTCCAGAAGAAGATCTGAGAGCAGAAATGTATGACAGGTCCTATCAAAAGTCCACACACTCAGCAGAGGAATTTTATCCACTGAAACACCACATCACAGCGTAGCCTGACGGTAGTCTGGTACTGTGTCTCTTGCAAAGCTCATTTCCGAGTGCAGAGAAAAGTGAGTAACCTCAGACACACTCATGGATCTCCCCTGGACTCAGAGGCATTTTCCCCCACCAAATATGCCTACAAGTGTTATTTGCTTCTTCCAGTAATGTTTGAAGTGTGAAGTTTGGGAACTTCCCCCTATTTCTACACCACCCGCTCTGGTGCTGGTTTACTTCTGGAGGAGTAACTTAACTGCTTTTTAGCAAGGTACAAGTGCCAAAAAATCCCCTGGAAGAGGACTGTATTGCACTACCCACTAGCTGAAAAGGCGTTGGACATCTGTGATTTCAACTCTATACTGTAGAGACAAAGAGGTCTGCAAGAACAAATTCACTGTATATCACTAATAATTATTAAAACTGACAGTAGACATTAGCTCATCAAATAACCCTAGATCTGGTAAGAGCGTTTGTTTGCTCGCAATAAAGGCAAAAATAGTATCTGTATTTAAATATTTTAACTTTTTCTTTAAAAAAAAAGGCTTGCTTCTGTTTTTTCTGAGTTCTAAGTACAACTGATAAATGAAAAAAAATGTTGTAAGTTTACATAGTCTTGGCATTATATATTGTCTGTGCACATCAGAAGACCCTCAGGCACATCAAGAGCTGGAAAAAATGCTCTAGATTTTGCCTATCAACTCAAGGAAAGAAAACTGTATTTTCCCAGTGACATGAATCAGGCAACACTTCCATCCAAACCAGCAAATCTGAATAACTACGGGTTTTTTTTCTGTTTGTTTTAAGATAAATAATCATCATTTGGCCAGCAATAAATTTTTAGCTGGACAAGATGCTTTTGGTATCCATTACTCCCTGCCTTCCTTATCCAACATTTTAAATTGTTTTGAATTTGTGAAGTAAATTCCCTAAGGGCTGTCCTGCACTTTAAGAGACAGATTTTATTAATTGAAGACAACAAATCACTTACAGAAAATAATCGTAATGTAGGAAAGGCCTAGGCAGGGTTGTACTCTGAAAATCTCTTTGTAATTGTAGCCCTTTTAGACAGGCATAATCAATTAGAAGTGGTCTGATTTTAACCAGTTGCAGGCTCATTACATTGCATTCCTGTTTCTGTTGATGAAAATCAGTTTCAGCCCGTGGCCTGGAACTCATATACAGCACTTCCTGGGGCCTCTTAGATAAACACATCTAGAAACAGTTTTATTTGGATTTGTCCTTCACCCTTTATTCATTGAAATGACTTTACAAATCAAGATTAAAACAGGCAAAAATTGGCTCATAACCAGAGATACACATATATGAATAAGATATTTAACCTCAGAAAAGTATAAAGCTTCAGTTAATAATTATTCCTTACAGAACATTTAAATATGAGACTCAAAACATTCATTTTTAACTGCTGAGTTTAGTCTTTCTCTTACTCTGTCATGGGACACTCAGGTTATATTGAATACAAACATATTACTCCCCCATTTCAGAAGAGCTTCTGCCTGTGATATATAAAATTGTCCCTAATGGACCTTCAAGTTTTCAAATCGTATTTCCAGTCTAAGTTTCTACTCTCTGTAGATATTGCCTGCACTACATAATTTTAAACCTAGATAGGAATGAAACTTTTAACCAAGACAATACTGATGAACTATCCCTGAGCAGAGAGAGTCTGCAAAAATAATTGCTTTCCTTCTACAGAAATTGTACCTTACAGCACCCAGGTTTGGAACAGTCCACATGAGCTATGAAAAATAATGAATCCAGTACAGTTAGTAATCCAGCCACAGCACGGTGCAGTCCCTCAGGCTTAAAGGGCTATTGACAAGTCAGGGGCATTAAAAAAAAAAAAAAAAAAAAAAAAGAAAGAAAAGAGGGGAGTTTCCTAGTTTGGAGAGGTCAATAAAAGCCTTTGCAAATGTGCAGGAATTGTTTAAAAACCAGAACAGACAAAAACCCCAAAGATAACTGAAATAGGAAAATAGGAAAGGGACTGATAACAGAAATGTAACACCCACTAAGTAAGCACATGAGAAGCCCTCACCTGGAATACTGGCTGTTCCTTCATAAAAGAAAATACAAAAATAGAGTTGAAGGGTGAGTGATGAGAATAATCAGAAGCAGAGGAAAAAAACTTCATATGAAGAGAATACAGAAAGAATTGGACAATTCATACTACAAAGGAGATGAACAGAGGCAGACGATCATGATTAAAAAAGTGCAAAAATTAGTAGTCCAAAGAGGATCTACCTTTAAAAAAGGAGTATCCAAATTAAAAAGAAAGGTGATGAGCCCAAATATGGCTGAATTGGGCTGTGGGGGTTGTTTTTGTTTATTTTGTAGATGTGATACACAGCTAGACTTTTTAATGTATTTCAAAGGAATTGGTTAACTAAGGCCAACGGCATATCAGGATTTAAGAAACTTTGCTTTGTAGAAATAATGAAAATAAGTAAATATATACCATAACATGAGAATTACTGATGGTAGATATAGCTTACCCAAAACAAACATTAAAGAGCCAGGAAAAAACTTATCCCTAGAGACATGCTATATTGAAACTGCTTTATATAGGGTGATGCATTGCTCCCTATAAAGCATGCAGCCCACACCTAATCACAAACAGTGGTCAGTACCCACCAGAACGAGACCTATGGTGCAACATCATCTGGAAATTTCATTTAGCGGAAAGTACATCTTGATATCTGGGACCCATGAGAGAGGAATGACTCTTCAGAGGACATGAAAGACCCATCTCCTGGAGTCCCTGACAACCATAACTGTGTTCCTCTGGTATAGTGGAACCCACCCATCACGTATTTTCTATATGTCTACGCTTCTGTTATAAGGGCTAGATTCTGCATCAGCCTATCTGAAGAAGTTCATGTCAGGCATGTTCATCACCAACTCATTTTGGTGACAACTATCAACTGTGCATTCACAAGAAATCACACAAGTAGCAATTATGGAATTAAAATGGAACTACTTCTGCCAAAGGAAAAAAGCAAAAGGAATTGGTTTTAAAATTAAGAACAGCTCCCAAAACAAGACTATCTGAAATAAAGAATGGTTCCCATAACTTAAATGCAGTGTTAAGATGAGTCATTAAGAATTCTAATGAAATGAAAGAACTATTCTTTAATTGCCTTCCTGGACTGACAAGGTAATTTATTACTCACTTGTTCACAAGAAATGAACAAAACAGGCCCACAAGGAAGCTAGTTACGACTGACCGAAAGCTGCCTATGCACAGTCACACTTGAAAGGGTATCTCTTCCTCCATACCTTTGTTTTCCTTATTGTTTACACTATGTTTTGTATTGTTGCAAACAACACTGTATTATTAAAGCCAATGATGGTTCTGACTGGTCCTTCAAAAATTTCACAGCGATTAAGAATCGATATAAAAGAAGAAGTTTAAAGAAGCTCTCAGAGTCGTTTCTTATAAAGCTTCTAGACATGAGAAAAGTTTCTGAAACACTTTCAGGCATCTCATGAGGGAACATCTCTGTGACCTTCAGGAAAGGTTAAAGTAGCAATATTCTGGGGTTTGGATTCTGTGTGTGTTTACAACCTTGGATCAGAAAAACTTTTTGGAACACTGGAGGGCATCTTTTTTGTTGTTACACAGTTCTAGGACTAGGAATACTGCAAGATCATCGCTTCAATCTTTGACATGGAGCCATACCTCATTCTTCTCATCAACAATCCTCAGGACTAGTTCTACAGAAAGCAGAATAAAGGCCCCTTTTACACAAAGCAGCTAAAGGACTCCAGCATTCAGCAGATACCATGAGTACAAGTAGCATATTATTATTTCTCCAGATTTAACAGAGCTCAGAAATTTCCCCACAGGTATTCCATACGATTTACAGAACAGTACATTTGACTTACCTTGCTTTTGAAACTTCCCCAGGTGAGTACTCAGCATCACAAGGACATCAAGATAGGCAGCTCTGGTCACCAAACAAGGATTTGGCCTAGAAAAGTCAAATTACTAAAGATTAAATCCTTATAACATCCATGCTCAGAAACAGCAGTGAAACACACCAGCTTGGTGTGTCTATTTTACTTAATGAAGATCAATTACTGATCAAATTAGACTACGTGTGCAAAATAATTAGGCCAAGTTATCTAAGTTTCACTTCCTGGTCCATTCTGACTGACAGTCTCCCTAGCAGAATGGCAACACCCTTCCTCCATCCATTCTACCAAAGTGCAGTTTATACATTTATTATTGGACGAATCCTGGCCACTAGTATGTCCCTGTTTTGTTTATAGATAATGTGTAAAACTAAGTGCATTAACAAAAAATGAGTCGTCAGGTCTTACTGTTACAGTTCATAAAAGAGAAAATTCCCCATGAAAGGTACCTACTACATCTTTTTAATGGCCATAGCTCTCTCATAAGGACCACAGAGGCATGCATGTTTTTAAAATTAGATTTTTCAGACAAGAATATTGGAGCTTTTCTGTGTATAATGCAAATTGGTAATAAGCTACTTTCTGCTCTACCTCTTCAAGTCACAAGTGATAGACATTTTCTCTCCAATTAGAAAAGTAAAATTAGGTTAACTTCATTTTTCTTTGTATTGTTATCACTGTATGTTTCGGCCAGGAAATATAACTTAATATCTGAACAAACAGGAAAACCAGTTCAAAACACAGAAATTACTCTGATGAGTCCAATGGGACTTGGACTAAACCAAAAACTTTTAGAATCAAGCAGCACAAGCTTAAAGCATGACTAATTCTGTTCAGTATTTCGTTTTTATTTTATCTGGCATTTTCTTTGTATGCTTATCTTGACATTTGAAACTCTTTCCAAAAATTGTTAATTAAAAATGTTCCAACAAACATTCTCAACTCTGTAACATCTTTAAAATTCAAGAAAAAAACTTTTTCCAATGAGATATGTGATCATGACATAAAAATGAGAGGTCTGAGGTTCTTCTGTAGAAGTTTGGCAGCTGTATCTGCCTATGGAGAGTTAGCCTATGATCTTGTTAAAAAAGACAACTTTTACCAGAAACACTCCTCTCATCTTCAGTAATAAACTCTGTAATAAGCCTAAATTACTTATGCTTTCTTTTATGGCCTACAATAGTAGGCATCCATGTAACACATAGCAGACTACACGCTACCTGGATCTCTCTTTTGAAAAGTTTTTTCTCCTTTTGCATAAACAGAGACTTTTCAGACACTCTTACTAGTGAAGCAGTCATGAACCTCCCAAAACTTCTCCATGCTTGCCTCTTACCGCTTACCTTAAAGCATGAGCGCTAAATGCCTGCCCAAACAGAAGATGCACATCAATAAGAACTGATGCCATGAAAAGCCAAAGCAATTTTAATATGGCCTATTTTTGAAAAGCTGTATAAGGAAGACTTAGTTTCTATCCACCCTAACTAAGCGCACCTCTCTCTTATCTCGGGCATCCAGTTGTTGCTCAAGTTGTTTTTCACAAATCTGTGTGAAAACACCACCAAGAAATACTCACAGTGTTAGCAGCTCAACCCACACGAAAACAGAATGACAGATCAGTCAAACGCTTAGAAGAAAAAGAAACCGAGAGGTCTCTCACAAGTACTCATAAAATGGACGAAAGCAGTCATGACAGATTTCAATTAAGATGAGCAACATCATGGGCCTACTGCACTTCAGCTCCTTTGAAAAAGGACTCACTTACTCAGTCTTTCACTGGAAAGAAAATGTTCAACGTACAAACTGTGCCTTGGGAAAAACATGGCTGACGCAACCTTTACTGAAGAAGTGACAACAGCGATACTGACATGTTTTTTTATTCTGGTCCGGCTTTTAAGCATTTACCACTTCATTTTGAGTATGCGCATATGCATGTTTTGATTCTGAAACGAGGCTCTTCTAGCATAAAACATGCCAAACGTTTGTTCTTGGCTGGCTGCATTGCTCTGGTGATGCTAGTGAATTCTCAGCCCTATGTGCCAGACCGAGACAACAGGAAATTCAGTTTTCCAAAACCAAGAAATTTCAGTGTTGTTCAGACTGTAGCACAAAGCTCAGTCTTGAAGACAATCAAACTGTGATTTGCATAACAGACCTGACGGCCAAAAATCACATGCTGAACATTTCAAATGATGCACTGCGCAGTATTTAAGATGACCTGTTCGTGCAGAACTTCAACAATGACAGTGAGAAGAGTACAAGATGTTTCTTTTTTAACACAGATACCCAAATAAAGTGGTGTTCTCATAAACAAGTTTTGAGGAAATCTGCCTCGAAAAAAGAAAGTCACAGCAGTAGCATGGGTGAGAGCTCCAGGCATCTGGAACAGCATTCCTTTTTTTGTCCCAAACCCAAAAATTAGTTCATTTCCCTTCCAACCTGGATATTAATGGAAACAAATACATCATATGCTCACTCCAGATGATAAACCGTATGTGACTCTGAACAGCACAGAGCTAGAGATTGTTAGGATTCTCCTATCTAAGGGTATGACCACACAGAAATACAAAATGGACGTCAAAACAATGTACATACTACTACACATATATACTAATAGTGGGCTAGTGATGTCAGCGCAGAGATCCATACCTCATAGAAGTAATGCCTTGCCTACATTAGCAAGGAGGTTGGTGTAACAACAGCAGATCTGTGAAGTCAAACAGCTGGTACTGAAGACCCAATGGCCACCCTACATACCGTGCCCAGATGCATTCAAACATAATTTTCAGATCATCTTGTTGCTTTTTGTTTCTCTTTGGATACAGAGTTTATAGCCAGCCTGCTCTAGGAATCTCACTGCACTTATAAGTTTATCCCACCGTTTCTAGCATTCCTTCATGATGCTGTACTTGGAGGTTGGCTTTCCAGATGGAAATAAAAATCAGCTCACAGATGACCAATGAGCTAAATTTCACCAACAGCCAATATTGCAGAATATTTCAACACATCTGAATGAGGAGAGGTCAAAGGCTCTCTGCCGTGAGTAACATGTAAAAGGCAAGCATCATCACAGACTTGACCTGGCAGGCAGAAGGGAAGAAGACACCTGCAACCTTTAGAAGCACCGGCAAGGATCCCTACTAGATCATCATGAAACTCTTCAGAAGATACAAGGTGACTGAAAGAACACAAGTCAAAAAAGTTAAAGGAACTGAAGGTTTTACAGGATCTACAGATATTTTTTTTTAACTGCCCAAAGCTCCAGCCTAACAGTATCTTCAGTATGGGGGAAAAAAAAAAAAAAGTCTTTTTAAAAATATTTTAGGCAGGCGTGGCTGAACAGTAAACAAATCTGAAAACACAGGTGCCAGTTACCATACTGTAATTTTGACACATTATAGCAGATTTCTGGATTAGATCCTGAAAATAAAGTCTTCCAAACCTAGCCAATTTCTTATCATTAATGCTGAGCAAGTAATTGGGTAGTCAGACTTCATTGTAATTTCATTTCCAATTCTGGTATGTGAATATAAAATGAGGAAAGAGTTGAAGTCACTGGTAGGAGGAAACCTTTTGTTAGCTGTTAAGATTCCAGGGATTTTTTTCAAGATAAAAAGGTTAGTGGAACTACATCGTCCTTCTAAATTCACATGTTCCTGTTCAAATGCCTTTGAAGAGGCCCAGGTTAAGCACTTGGAGAATATTATATGACCGGAGCAACAATAAGCTATTTATTTTCAACAAGGCACCGCCTGGTAGATGAATCGGGAAGCGTACCCTTCAGGAGATATTCCCTTTCTGTAGATGTAAATCAGACTGGGCAGGTTCAGAAGCTCCACGTGCAATACTGTGCTTTGCTCCAGCTGACTTTGGCTACCTACAGTAGCGCTGGGACTGCTTTGATTTCTGTTCTGCCTTTACCGCCTTTAAGTACCACTGATTGCAGCTTAGGTCTACGTAACATGAAATCAATCCTAGACTCTCACAGTTTGGAGCTCCGCAAATATTATTTTTTAAAAGTTTGATTCACCTTTTATAGTTAAGTCATGCTGAATTTAAGGTAGTCATTGGTTTGCTTATTTTGGATGGCACATCTGATGCAAACTAAACAGGCATTTACTGAAGAAATCAGCAATACGTGGTCACAGACCTCCTGTGTACCCTGCTCACACACACAGTTTCAACTCTATCAAGAACACATGGCTTAGCTTCTAAAATTCAATTTCTCTCATATTACTGTTTATTTTAAAGAAGATCAACATTAATGAATTACAGAGCAAATTACCTCCTTTTCCAAGGGAAACAACAAGGAGCAAAGAACATGGAAAGCTCACACATTTGGCCTCAATTCTGTCAGAACACTGGGAAAAAGATTTAAACAAACTTAAATATACAACCTCTTGCTCCTCTAACCACTAAGGACTGCAGAGGCCCTTAAACATCATTTCTGCTCATTACAGAACACCATTTATAACCATTCAGATTTCTATGTATAAACGAGGATGCCAAAACACCTTTATGTAGAGCAAGTACCAAAAAGTTTTGATGCACAGCTTTCTGCAGATTCTTATTCTCTTCTCAAACCCCCAATTTTCAATGACACTGAGTCAGATGACTTAAAAAGATGACAACTATTTTGTCCTGGACCATTCCTCTTTTTCCAAAAGAGTATCACCTCACTTAGAGATGAGCAACAACAACAACAGTAACAATACATTGCATTTGTTACATAAATAAGACTGATACAAGTCACTGATTATGAAATCAAAGCTGTTGGTGTTAACGTTTGTAACATTATTGGTTATTCTAGTCAATAGAAATTTAATGTTTTCCAAAGAGGTAGCTTATTTCGCTCACATTTTTCTTCATTAGGAAACAGATGTTGCAAAACTATTAGCAGAATAAGTACATAAATATACAGCAACTTAGAATATTTACTAAACATTTAATGACGTAAAAATGAAAGCATATTTGCTCAAATTCTCAATGAGCACTTAATAAATTTCAAATGCCATCTGCCAATCATTGTCTATTAAATAAAAACCTGTAACATCTCCCTCATTTATTAGTTTAGCTGTAGGAATCTTAGTGTAGTTAGCTATCTTAGGGATATCTAAACCAAAACTTTGCTAAAAGGTCTCAGGAAAGCTCTGTGTTTTGCAGTCTCCAAGCTCTTAGAAGAGTCTGAAAGATTTCAAATCTTTCAGCCAGTGATGCTTTTGGAATACAAGCTAATCTCATTTGTCAAACTGGAATATAACTTTAAATAACTAACAAAATAGAATTTCCCCCTAATAATATGTAACATGTATATCACAGTTTTGGTCACAGTAAAATAATACATAACTACACAGGGTGTCAGCCAATACTTTTTCAGAGTAAAGTACAGTGTTTAAATGACTTTTAGCTACTTCTGATGTGCACAATCAAATTGGTTACTCTCAGCCCCAATCTTTAAAAATTGATGACAAGATTTGGCTCATGAATCAAGCTAATGTAGACCTCCAGTCAAAATTATACAACTTACAAAGCTGCCTACAAATCCCTATATTTTGTCCAAAAAGTTCACGACACACTCTTAAGCATCAGGGTAAAGAAACCAGCGCTGGCAAGATTACAAAGGCAACTCTTTCAAAGGACAATTCATAGCTGCGAACAAGAGGAGAATCGTCCTCATGACTTGCATGACTGTTTTTATTTCAATTTCCAAAGTGACCAATTAATTAAATGAACTGCGTACTCCTTCTCTGGGCTTTAATGAAAAAGTGACTCTTACTGTAATGCTGTATATTTCTGAAGCCTTTGGAAAGGCTGAAAAAGCCTAAAATTCCTGGAAGGAAGACTTTTTCATAGGATTAAACTTATCAATAGTACTTTAGGAAGAGCCCTGTATCAAAAGAAAAAGAAAACCTGTAATAGCTAAACACCACCCCATTCTTCTATTTAAATAACATGTAATTGTCAAAAAAACAACCCCTCAGCAACACCTATGAAATTCAGTATTTTAGATGGAAGAAAATAAATCAGCCTGTTGGTGTTGAATTCAGACCCTGAATTCTCCTCCTTTCTAGCCACCGATATTAAGTACAGTTTTTGCTTCCAACAGATAAACCGAATTGTTTCCTAAACATCATATCCTACACAGGATATATCTACACAGCATATATAATACAGAGGATGCCACTGCAAAAATATTCTTGTATTTCTGAACCTTAAAAACATTTCTGATGAGTCAACATTTTGCATACAATCGAGGCTGAAATTTGACCTTTAGCTCTAGGATAAATGCAGGGAAGAATCTGGGCTAAGTCCAACATGTCCTAATGCCAGCTGGTGCTTGGGGACAGGGTCTGTGCAACCTCCTATTCTGAGTTTCCCAGTCTGCCTTTGTATTCCATAATCTCAGCTCTTCAGGCTGGCACCCTGGCAACTATATTTTAGGTTTACAGTCTATCTTTCCCTACCTATCAGCTTCCAGCTTACTCCTTCCTGAAGAATAGCAAATCTTTGCAAAGTATTCTTTCTTCTGATGGCCAGATTCTTCTGATACATGACCTGCAATTGTATCTGCTAAAACATCATCTAAATGCACCAAGAAGTGCATCTTCTGTGATGTTTGAGTCTTGATACATAATCCTTAGGGGGCTATCCATAGGGAGTTTTATCCTTGGAGCGTTGCTGATGAACCAGGCCAAGCTGGCCTTGTACCGACCACATTTTACCTGCAGAGAGATCTGGAAAATGATTGTTTGTCACTCATGGAAGTGACAAAGCTTATGGAAATCACACCTGCACATACAATGAGCAGCCGATTAAAAGATTAAATCTCCCACTGTTTTGGTTATTAGCTTTCAAATTCTGCAGTATTCTAAAGACTGAGGGGTTTGGGGGTATATTTGTTTAGAAGGCAGCCTTCATATTTTAATGTTTTCTCTCAGAGCCCACTTCTGTAGCACTGAATCAACATGCACGGCCTTCCTCGTGTCTTTTTGAAGAGACATTAATAATGGATTTAATTATTAAACTTTGTCCATAGCATTTTTAACCATGTAATTCAAAACCAGCACATCAGTGAACGTCACGGCCAACAGACCTACATTTAATGGAAAATATTTAAAAAAAAATAATAATGAAGCCTAACTACCAAGTAATCCTTGCTGAGTTCCTGGAAGCGCAGGAACACCCGCACAGAAATACAAACACCTAGTAACAGCGGATCTGCTTGCCTACTTGGTGCTGTTGAGATCTTCTTGGAGTAATTACCATGTGCACAGTCCCCCTGACTTGCCTATTCTATAAGACCAGCTCATCCTGCGTTATAGCAACCATTTTCTCCATAGGGAAGGTTGCTGGTCTGGTGATTTAAGTTTTTCTTCCACCACCAAAGCCGGACTATTATGTTGCTGTTAGTTTCCCTGGTAAAGGCAGAGAATTTATTGCTTCAAAAAGAAGCTACACAAATTATTTTTTCATTGTGATACCACCAAAAGCATCCTGAGTTTCAGCTACTAAGAAAAATTAATTTGTGCTCTGGCTGTCCTTGTGAATGATACTGAAAGGATGTGTTTTGTTGGTGTTCTTTTTAGCATACCGGATTCATAAAATAATCCTATCTGTTGTCTTTTTTGTTCTCTTAATGAGAACCACATGTGAACCCTTAGCAGCAACCTAAAAAACTGAAGAGGTCAAACTAATCCCATGTGCAAATTTAATGAATTTTACACAATTAACATCAGGGGTTTTGCCTATAAAGAGGCAAGCTACTAAAAATCTTCTGTTTATTTATTGGAAAGCATTTTCAGATATGAGTGAGGATTAACGTCCAAAACCTGCAATTGTACATGGTTTGTGCATACTCTGTTGCACTCATGGAGGGAACACATCTTAAAAAACCTTACTTAATTCTTAGTATTCCCTGAATGTTCATATTTAAGTTGGAAGTATAACTGCGAACCAAAGAATGTCTTATCCCATGCAAAGCACATCTTAAACTTCAGTCCGAAGTTTAAATACTCTACTGAAACCCAAAGCAAGTGTTCCAAACCAAGCAATCACCAACTGCCTAAATAAACAATTTGTATTTGCATTAAGGATACTGTTATCAAAACTGGTGAAAGACTGGACTTAGAGCAGCACAGAAACCAGAATTACCCTGCTAAAAAGCACGTAAGATTTAAATGAATGCCTCCAAGAATACATTTATGAACAATGACGTAACTGTTATGACTCTGCTCTCAAAAGCAAAGATGAACCAGGCTAAATTAGGCTCATGGGTCAGTAAGCTCAGCTTAATAAATTACCACTGTGCACCTGATGTGCAGTAACTGTTCATGCTGGTATGCTTTGCTTTCTGCTGGAACAGGACAAAAAAAAAAATAAATCCCTTGATGTTTTGTGTGTGTAAGAGCACACACATGACTTATTGCTCTAGCCCAGCTGACAGAAAGTTAACTTTTCAATTTGAAACCCAGTAAACAGACTTCCATAGAGCCAGGCTCAGTGATTAAAACTATCTTAAATTTTTGAACATGGCGGTATAATGCATACAGACTGCTAACGAACAAAGGCAATTAACTGCACTTCTCAATGTGCAGGTTTTAAAGACAGAAATGGAAAAGTTAAAAAAACAGGAAGATGCCAAAGTCGGACATGGCCACAGAAGGACAAGAAGGTTCATCCTGATGCAGTGAAAGAGGCAAGGGAACTATCTGAAGAGAACGACCACTCTGCCAAGGAGGATGACCTTACATTCTCCTTAGTTGTTGCCTCCTTGCTGTTTTGAAAGTACAAAAAAGCCCCTTCCAGCTCCCAAATAATGCCCCCTTTCCAGAAATCCAACAGAGGCTGCTTGCAAAGCTGCAGAAAGTTCATGTGCATCTTCCACTTGTATCTAGACAGGCCCGCATGTGCCTCTGGGAACTTCCACACAGCCACCATAAAGAACACAAAACACTGTTTTGTCTTTAATAGCCTGCTCACCGGAAATTACAGCTGTCTCTCCTAAGCAGCAATGAGAAGAATAAGGGCATACTTAGATTACACTCTTTGAGCAACTTTCACGATGTCCTGAAACCACAGTGATGCCACATTCCTGCTTTCCACACAGATGGCCCAAATGCACCTCACTTGAAGTTCCTTCTAGGAAGAACCTATGACTGGTTGGCTGCCCGCTGTCACTCGCATAGCGCTGCCAAAAGCAGAGGGGGGAAACGGGACACACTTGACAGAGTGCTATCGCCTTTGTGAGTTAGCGTACTCTGTAGCGTTATAAAATGCCGGTGAGTTTTTCCTCATTCAAAGCAGTTACAGCTGGATCATCCTAGAGTCAGCCTGGAGAAAACTGAGCAGCAAGTATCGCAGTGGACAGTGAATCTGGTTTTCAGCCTAAGCCTGGAATAACTTTTGCATGTATTTGTTGTGTGAGCTTGAATCCTGTACCCCTACCTCAGGATCCATTTGTATGTTTAACAGTCCCACCCACAAAGCAGAGAGCTAAGCAGCAGCACCCCAGAGCACGGGATATTTGGGTAATAAAGCTAAGTGCACACACCGCAGGCTGTCCATTCCAGGCCAACTAGTGACTCTTTGCAAAAGGCAAAGCCAGTTGGTTTTATACAAAGCTGTTCCACACAAGTTAGTTTCAAGAAAGCGGGCTTCTTAGAAGTAAACTTTCCCAGTGCAGACAAGCTCTCAGCTAAGAAATGGCACATGGCTAGAGGTTAGCGCAGTATGTTATTTGACTTCTGGCAGAACCTCAAAGACTTTTCCCCCTCCTGTGGTCTCCAGTAAGAAGGCAGGTGGAAAAAAAAAAAAAAAAATCAAACTAAAAGCACTGGAAGACAGCATCCTACAGCAAAGCTGTGCAATGACATGATTTCACAAATTTTCCAATACCAATACTTTGCCATGCCAAAAGCTACAAATGAAACAAGAGAGATATTTCCGGGACTTCCGTACAACAAATTACCAGCTCCAAAGGCTGCTCTTTTAGCTTTCTGTATTTATGAAGCAGAAGGCATCTAGATTTAGTCTTGTAACTCCTTGGTATACAGTCGAGCTAAAAAATACTTTTTTTTTTTTTTTTAGTTTCATATGAAAGAGCTTTGAACTCTTTCAAAGGCTTAGCTTGATATGTTGATTGTTTTTTTAAAGCTTTCACCAGACTAATTTCCATCATTTTATTCCATCACCTCAGTTCTACAACAAAGCAAATTTTATGTATTTTTTAATTTCTGTTCTCCCTGCATCTTCCATACTTTTAAAAAACGCAATAAAGTAACACTGATTTGGGGTTGGGGGGAAGCAATAACATTGCTAAATCACTTTAGACTAACAAACAAGTGTATTCTAAAACAAAATAAGAACCACCAAACAAAGTATAAACCTGCAAGTGAAAAGTTTCAAACATCACCTTCAGAAGCAGATGGAAGGCAGGTCTCATTCACCAAAACATCAAAAATGGAAATACTACTTTTGAATACTCAAAAAAGTTAGTATTTTAACGATGTCAAAAAAAAAAAAAAGCAAGGAAGTTGGAGGAAAGGGTTTTTTTCTTCTTATATTTTAATATACGCTATAAAGGAGAAAAAGCAACCATGTCCCATTAACACGAGAAGCCCGCCTTCACAACAGACAGAAAAAAACAGTTGAAAAAGTGAATGTTTTATGAAATTCAGTTTGGGGAATGTAAACCATTATTTTATTCTCTAAAGCAAAATCGGGGGGGGGGGGGGGGGGGGGGGGGGGGGAGTGGAGGAGGGAGAAGAGATTAGTATATTACAGGGAATGTGCAACAGTTTATTGAGTTATTCTACACCGGTACCTTCTGATGAAAGGAAATGACATTCTGGCCCTGAAAAGATGAAAAAAAAAAAACAAACCAACCAAACAAAAAACATCACCCAGTTCAGCAAACAGCTGAAGAACAATAATCTTTCCTCCAGATTTATATATGTGACAATTAAGCCTCATTTTTAGAACTACTTATGCAATCCAGAATTTTGTAATTTAAGTTTCTCAGAGTTTGTTCCATAGTACAAAGGAAGTACGTAGTTGAAAGAACACCAGCAAGAACTTTACAGAACTAGCTCAGAAATATGAATGAAGACTGATGTTTGGAAATAATTCCCGATTTCCCAAATTCACCAACCATTTTCCTGTTATTTTAATTTTTTTACTCATTTAAGATTAATAGTGAGTGCCTCTAATACTCTCTTTTCAAACAATCACTGCACTACAGTATTGGTGACATGCCAAGTTATCTCCTTATGAAAAAGGCAGAAGAAACAGATGGAGGTTCATTAATTTTGCTCTGGGGTATTCACTCCCTTTGCCTGAACAGGAACAAGGTAAGAATGACTGTAACGTGGACTGAAGGTCCAGCCAGCCACCACCCAGCAGCAGATGCCTACTGAGAAGTCTAGCAACAGGCAACAAATGAAGGGCTGGTTTCCAGATACGCTCTCCCAACATCCAGAAAACTGCACAGACGGACTTACTGAGTTTCACAACTCAGTTACCAAGCAACCTCCCAAAACTTTAAAACAAGAAAAAGAGAAAACAACAACAAAACCCCCAAAATCCACTGTTCATCACAGAACAGTTGTTCAGCTCCACACAGCCAAATATAAATGGCAAAGCTGCACACTGAACATGGGAGACAAAAACTACCAGAAAATACCATCTACTTCAGCATCTTTGGTTGTTTGGGTTGTTTGTTGGGGTTTGGTTTTGTTTGTTTTGTTTTTAAATCACACCACACTCACACTGAACACATTTATCACAAGCTGAAAGTTAAGAGGCAAGCAAATATTTTCAGCTTTAACATTTATCGTAGTCTTAAGTTTAAAACGGATTTGGAAGTAAATTTGGTTACCAAACATTTCACAGATATTTTACTTGCCTTTTTTTAACTTTAAAAAAAAAAAAAGTAAAGAAAGAGAAAAGAAAGCACACCTTAGCTCACAGTGTGTCTAAGGACGTATGGCTGTATTGGCTCAAAGAGAATGGCAATATATATTAGAAATTTTTAAAAAGGAGTTTCTGTCTGTAAAAAAAACAATGCCTTAACTTAGTGTTGCAAACCTGTATGCTCGTAATACAAAATTTTACTATCTGGGGAGAAAGACATCTAAAATAAAACTATGCATAGTATTAACTGCATAATTGAGAATGCATGAATATGAAAAGAAGGCTACAACAAACTCACAAAATGGAAACGTGCTACTGACAGAGGACTAATATCAGCACATACAGCTGTGGCTTTTTACAGGCAAGTGAAAGAGAAAATACATCTCTTCGGGCAGATACCTATACCATGTACCAGGATTTCTTAGAGACAGCCTGCAAACATTTCTTTTCTGGAGATAATAATAATGGGAAAAAAAAAAAAAAAAAGAAAAGAAGCCAGCACTAATATGACTGATGTATTAAAAAGGCCGGTTCTGAAAAAATACTTTGAAAACATAGCATTTATTTTAAAACTTTAATGAACAGAGCCTGGCCCTTACACATGTGCTGCAGGAAAAAGAGGTTTGAATTATCTAGCACTAGTATCTTTCTACTGATTTTGGTCTCCAGCATTTGGGTTTTTTAATTTATAACAGTATCAATGGACTTTAATTAAGTAAATTACAATTCTCACTGAAAGATTTAAAAATGCTTATGCTGAGTCAAGTCAAAATATCCACCAAATCCACCATGATGTCTCCAACTGGGGCAGAGAGCAGATGCACAGAAGAAAAGCTAAAGAACAGTGACACTTGCCAAAACCCCTCAACCTTCACGGTTGCTGAAGAATTTCTTGAGCCAACTGTGATATCTACATACTTAGTAAACTTAGTGGGCTTTTCTTCCATGCCTCTGTTCAATCATTTGTTAAAAATTCAGTAAGGTTTAAAACCAACACTATCTTGTATCATGGAGTTCCATAGCTAAACTAAAATTACATGAAAACCTTCATTATTTTGTTCCTTTTAAATCTGCCACCTTCCATTGGAAGGGATGCTAATTACCCATCCCCTTTCCATGTGACTCACAGCATTAATTTTTTTTTCCGTGTCATCCTCAGTTGTCCCTTTTCCAAGCTAAAAAAATCCCAGCCTATTTAGTCATTCTCCATCTATAAACTATTCTATACTTGCTGTCAGTCCTTCTACTGTTCCTCATTTCTACTGTATTGTCTTTGGGATTTACATAATATTCAAACATACAACACAGATTAAAACACAAACATAAGTGTGATTTCTGTTTCTTTCTGCATTCTTTTTATGATATTTGCCACCTCCCCTTCTTGGGCTCTACTAAGAATCAAGGTGATTTTTTTTTTTTTTCAAACAAAAAAATCTGCTCAGTCAACTACTCCTTTCCAGACTGCTTTATTCATGTGCATCATTTCACAACTATTTACACCAAGTTTTACCTGCTATATCATCACTCTCACTCTCTCAGGAGACCCTTCTGTAACTCTCAAAATCAATTGTATCTTGATTACCCCTGACTCAGTTAACACTGGCAGAAGACTTCCTCAACCCACTAGTCACACCCCTTCTCCAAATCACTTATGATTTTGCTTTTGCTGATCACAAAGCAACATAGGTTTTATCAAAGATCCACACCAGACTGACCTCCCTCTGCTGTGCAAACTGTACTCTGGAATATTTTACCCAGTTACTTATCTACCTAAGGACTTGTGCTCTCTGTCCGCAACTGATTCCTTTAAAGCTTCTGGTGAGAATTTTCAAAAGCAATTGATAAAATCAAGTAGATTTTAAAAAAAAAAAAAAGAAGAGGAAAAAAAAAGGAAATAAAAGAAGAGGGAAAAAAAAGGAAATAAAAGAAGAGGGAAAAAAAAAGGAAATAAAAGAAGAGGGAAAAAAAAAGGAAATAAAAGAAGAGGAAAAAAAAAGGAAATAAAAGAAGAGGAAAAAGTGTTTCTTGATTGCACTATGTAGGTTATCTGGAGATCTTTTAACAGAAACCTAAGGAAAATGTTTCCAAAACTATCTTGGATTCTTTGTGGGCAGCTAAATACTTTTGATAGTTGCAACAATTGCCATGACATTTTTCTACTACTTTTTTGTAAAGGTCAAAGTCAGAGAAAATAGTAACATAAAAACCTTGTCTATGTGGCATATTTTTCTTAGCCCAGAAGCAACATTCATCCTGAAAAAGGCTGCTTCTGTAGGCATTTTCATTCACAGGGGTTTTGTTTGTTTGTTTGTTTGTTTGTTTGTTTTTTAAATGACTGGAGTATAAATTTTAGCTGAGAATCACCTAAGAGAAAACTGAAAAATAGGTAAAGCATACTTATGCTTTTTCATCCTTGCTTTTTGAAAAAAAACAACCACCAACACCTCAATTAAAAAAATCAGCAAGCCAATAATGCATCCAAATTTTACATGTTTCCAGAGAAATAAATCTGTCCATCTTGTCAAAATAAAAAATAATTTTAAAAGTTCCATCAGCCAAGCCCTCCATATGTTAGTAATGTATGTGCATAAACATAGATATCTTGTGTTTTATCTTACCTTTTAGCCAACCACAGTTTGGTTCGTATACAGGTAATGATGTCACCCAGTCCCTGCTGAAAGTCCGAACTAACGAGTGGTTTTGATTCTAAGTATGACTGCAGCAAGTGAAAAACCTAAATAAAAATAAAAAAAAAAATTGAAACTAGAGTTTGTAGCCACTGCTTTTCTTCCAAATAACTGTGAGTTGAAAACAACCACCTGCAAAATGAACAACCATTACTCAAGGAAAAATGTGTATTCGTTTGGCATAACAACAGGGGGAATCCTTAAATCGCCTGTTCTTTAAAATTTACTCTTCATAGTAACTGAACTACAAAATATAGGAAATGCGAGAAGATGTTAACCTCTGTGAAGTGAGCAGAGGACAGCCTGATGAACACTACTCCTACTGGCCCTTGCCAACTCAAGCATCCCTCAACTTTCAACATTTCTGCGGTGCCATCTGCTCACCAGTGCCAGCACAACTGTCTGTGAAGCACGCCGGCAGCTTGGTCCACTGGATGGAGTGGGGCTGGTTGCATCGTACAAGTACAACCAAGGAGACAGGGGTGGGTCTTTAAAAGTCCACACACTGAGCAAAAAGCTTTTTAAAGGCAGCAGAGTTATCACCTATAACCACTTTGAAGTGCTGACAGAAAAGTATCTTTATTCCTGTTCCTGAGATCCTTCATTCAGGGCTCCGGTCAAACACAGAGGGCAGTTGGGTTTCACAGAGAAGGGAGATGCTCACACCTTTCCCTTCCAAGGACAGAGAAGACCGAGCTCCTGCACTGGGGCTGTGCACTCACTGCACATCTCCTCCAGAGCTTCACATAAAAGCCTAGTAGACACCTCCTAGCTACCATGAAGGAAAGAATTCAAGACACCAAAATAGAAAGCATGACCTGTAGCTTTCTGGTCAGATAGTTAACAAAGCAAATAATTTCTGGCCTTAGAGACCTTCCTCTGCTATTTAAAAACAGGTTTTTCAAATAATATTGAATATATAGACAAGAGTTAAGAAAAAATTGAGTTTAAAAACATGTAGTCATCTAGATCATAAGCACGAAAAGGAAATATTGGATAACATATGAAAGTTGATACCAGCTGCACAGTGGAGAGGGACTCTCCAAGCCCAGCCCCTGTAGCAGCCATCCTCTCTCCATGTGGGAGAGGGTGCATGGCACGCACTCCTGACACAAGTGACGATGCTCTTATCATCCCACTTAGTTTTTACCTTTCCCATTCACGTGCAAGTGAACGGGCAACACCTAGGTGAGTTCATTTCTAAATGGCAAAACATGGATACACAGTGCAGTACTGAAGCCTAACGGGAAAGACCTTGCTTGGGTTACGGAGTTTTGCACGCATGTGCTACGTGGAAGCTGGAACAGGAGGAACAGGGTGCCGACTCTCCCTCTTTCTTTAACTTGCCTTACAGCCTCCAAATTTGAAATTCTATCTGGCTACCCAGGTAAGTTACATTGACAGACACGACAGGGTTTCTATGCAAACTGAAAAAGTACATTCCCTCATTATTTATTGAAACTGGTGATGTGAAGAATTTAGGAAGCTTTAGAAGCATTATCCGACCATTTGTGAAAATACATACACCACCATTTTATATGGAAACACTCCTGTGAGAGTATTAGCACTTCATGCTTGCAAAGTGACAATTTCATGACTAATGGATCAAGCTGGGGCCTTCACTTCACTTTGGGGAAAGAAAAACCTTTATATCCAGATTTTTACATCTCAGGTCTTGGTTTCCTGCATTCCAGCTGTCACTTGCTCCCAGGGTTATATTTTTTTGTTTGTTTGCTTGTTTTGGAAACACAAGCACTGCCGCATAGCATTAACTTGACACAATTTCATCTGGGTTATTTTTTGTGAAATTATTCAAGTGGAAAAACAGCTGCAGTATTTTCAAATAAGCACGGAAAGAGAACAGAAGAGATGTTAAGAGACTATCTAATCCATACAAACACTGAGGCAGGGTTTAAACATTCTCTGACGAAACAAATGCCTGACTGTCCTAATCCTGAAAACAGCCAAGAAAGCAGATTCCAAAATATTTGTATGCAACCTCTTCTAGCGTTTCACCCTCAAAATCCAAGCTCTTGAGGTAAGGTGTTCCTCTCCACTCCCACCCTTGCCCTCACGGTAAACAACTGTTCTCTGGATGCTATTCAGTCAGTCCGGATTTTTTCCTAGTGAGGTACTTACTAAGCACAGAGATCCCACTGGGGCCCCTTTGACAGGAACAATGAAACAAACTCTCACCTCCCTGTGTTAGCAGGTGCTCTGCAGGCAAAAGATAGCTGTCCTCTTGTCTTTCTCTTTTTTTAAGATCTTCTTAAGTCCTCTGTACTGAATATCATTTTATCAATGGCAGATCAGCTTTCTAAGATGGTTCTTCCAAGTTCGTTTTGAATTTTGACCTTTTCCTACAAAGCTCTTTACAAAAGTGCAAGTTTGCAAACATTTAAGAGTGTCACCAGAAATCTCCACCTTGAATCCTCTTCTTTAGCCTGCTCTTGCCTGTGCAACTGTCTGCTTATTAAAACAGCTTATGTAAGTATCAACTCAAAATTAACCTTTTTCATGAAAACCAATGCACAAAGTTGCCACTAGCACTTGTTTATCTATATATTTTTGCCCTTAGTCTCTGTTAAGTAACAAACACTACAGAAGGGATGAAAAATGAAAATAATGTATATGCAGAAGCTCTTCTTATTGCCTTTTATATCCTCTGCTAATTGAAAGTCATTTGGTGCCTTAACCTTTCTGATTTTAGTCTTCTGTGCTTGTGTTCATTTCTGGGAACTAGAAGGGATTTAGCCCTAAGCAATAATATAAAATCTGTTTCACAATTATGAAGGGGCTACCATATTTTTTCCTAGAAGTTTAAATTAAGTTAATCTCTTCAGCTTTGAAAACAACTCCCAAAGTACATCCCTCCTAAATACAAAGGAAACCTAAGTAGTTTGATAGTTCAAGCAAAAGGTCTTGAGAGAGGGAGAAGTATGCATATTAAGTAGGTCAAATTTGTGGATTTAAATTAGTCCAGGTAGGAAAATCAGTACTGAAAAGGCAACCAAAACCCCTCTGCAATTCAGTCTCTATGTGAACCATATCCTTTCGATACCATTCAGAAGGTAAGAAACAGAGGGCATGAGCCATATTTAAGCAGCAGAATTAGAAGGTGAAACTCACGGAAGCATTTGATTCATTCTTGAAAAATGTTGGCATTCATCAAAGACAATGTTCAACTACTACAGTTTACCCTGGTCCGACTTTTGACATATGCAAAATACTGATTTTCTCATTATTTCAATGCAAGCCCTCTATTGTTTATTCAGGTCCCCTCACCAAATTTTAGAGACCTGGGAAGCTTTCCCCACAAAGGACTTATTTTTTTCAGCGTAAGATTTTAGAATGCCTAAACTAAATTTGAAATTGCAATTAATGTCCGCATGTTTTATCCAAAGCCTTATTTTATGTAAGCTAAAACTGGAGGCAACCAAACGAGCAATCTGCAAAAGTTAACCTCGGTAGTTCTTCAATTCCGTCATGTGTGACACGTCATTATTTGCCTTATAGTAATATTGCTACAGCTTCCACGATCTAAGACTACAAGGCAGGCAATGTTTGCATGGGGAGGTAACAAGTTTATGGGACTGTTTGATATAGATAAGAGAGACGGGCTTTCCAGCACGTGGCTCTCCTCAAGTCCAAAATAGTACTTGATTTAAAATCCTCTGCTAAATTCCTTACTTACATATAAATACAATGAGGTCATGGTGTTCCTTTTGTATGCGGGATTGGTTTTTTTATTACACTAAGGCAATATATTAATCATTTTTTCTTTTTTAAAGGTAGTTTTACAAGAGATTTGAACTGTCTGTAGAGGAAGGTTTGGATGACAGCGATTATCTTAAAATTTGACATGAATTAAACACCAAGAAAGCAGCGTGAAAGCATCTCTGAGATGCTGGGAGTCCTTTTAATACGACTGAAGACACAACACCCAAGGTATTTTCCCCAGTTCTGTGGAACCCTGCATTAAAGATGGCATGTTGCTGGATGGTCACAAACTTTTCTTTCCCCAAGCAGGCTGTTCAGGAGTCAGGCCAATACAGCAGCAGGACTGTACAGACTGCCCGTCAACCTGGGCAAGAGTTGTTAAAACCCTGCAATCCATGGGAAGTCCAGAGACTTGGATATATAATGGGGAACAGTGTCCAGCAATTGACCGTTCTGAGACCCTTTGCTCCATGAGGTTCTACTAACTCTGAGCCAGCATGTCCTAACCTGCTGCAGGTAAAACTACCAACAGGGGAGGACTTCTTAGAGCAGAATATTGCAGGGAAAAAAAACAAAACCAAAACCACCAAGCCAGCTCAGCTGTGACACTGGATCCTAATCGGCAAAACCAAAGGACCCAGCATGCCAAGGAATGGAAGCCGTTCCAGCCATTCCCAACTTCTAGTACCTCCCTTCCTTGGCATTGTCGATGCTTCATCCTTGTTCTTCAGCTGTAGAAGCCCCAAGAAAAGGGGAAAAAGCAGAGGAGAGTGAAGAAGGGAAGAGGCAAAAACCAAAACAGCTGGCTTGGTTCCCTGCTGGTCAGTCAGCACACGCATCCGTCTGTCCTGTTCACATCCATCCCCCACCAAACAGCATGCTTTCAGATGCAACACTGAGAGCCCTCTGTGTCTCCCTGTCATGACATGAGAAAGCTGAGTGTTTATTTTGTACCCAAGCAGACCTTAAGACATAATATCTGCTATTTTCCAAGTGTTCATTTTGGATGAGCAAGTGAAAAAAAATGCACATTACTTTTTGAAAAAATAAATACTTAAATGATTAGACATCAGCTAAGTCAAAAATATAAATCATGAGAAGCAAGAAGAGACATTTTTCTCCTCCACATCAACTTTGATATGATATGAGGCTGATCATTATTTTTAGAAGCTCTTATATCAGATCAAAGTGCTGTATTCAAGCTGTGAAATACACTATTAGAATAATGAAGCAATGCAACAGTGGATGAAAACTTGTATAAACCACAAAATCTAGCAAGTGCCTTTAAATTTTTTTTTATGCCAAGAGTTCTCCTGCGTACGTACAGAGATGCCCATGCCATCCCCAAACACCGCAAATAACACAATCTTTTAATAGCCACAAAGTTGTGAAACACTTTCTGCCTAACAAACTAAAATTAACATTTTGTAGCGTTAGCATTAATTTTATAGGAGGAACTAAGGTTCATGAAATAATGATTAGGTGGATATTTGGTGTGCATGCATCCCATGTTCATATTTAAAAGAACACATCCTTCAACATGTTGCTGCACAAAGTGCCTTTTTTAAACAATCAGATTTTCCAAAAACGCGTTGAATGTTATATAATTGCATACTTCTCAGTGAAGTAGCAAAGTTAAACTTTTCTCCCCTTAAGCTGACCCAAAGCAATAAAAACTTCTGCATGCATGCCCTCAGCTATGTTTGGATAAAATTAAGTATACAGTACAAATATTCACATTCCTAAGTGCAAGACTGAAACAATGCTCCCAGTGTTCATTTCAGTGCTTCTTGAAACAAAAAAAGCAGCAAACTCGCATCACCCTAACTGTACATGCTCAGCATATATCATTTAACTTCCTAAAAGAAACAGAAAGAATACAGAGGTTTCGCCAGCCGAAAGAGAACGCTGTGTAACTA
This sequence comes from Vanellus vanellus, assembly GCF_965231255.1. Classification (NCBI taxonomy): domain Eukaryota; kingdom Metazoa; phylum Chordata; class Aves; order Charadriiformes; family Charadriidae; genus Vanellus; species Vanellus vanellus. Next base: position 30,096,425 of record NC_138907.1, read on the forward strand.
CTAAGCTTGGAAAAATATGCCACTCACCAACTACGGAGGTTGAAGCAACAAGGAAAGCCAAAAAAGGGTATATGCAAAATGGCAGCAGTAAGGAGATTACTGCACTAAGCTAAATGTGTTTTTTCAGAACTGTTCCATCAAAAGCTTTTGCCCAAGTATTAACAGGCTAGTGAGAAAACCTCCACCACAGTTTTTTTTTTTTCTCTAATTTAAAGGCAGATAACATTCTATTCTTCTTGTACAAGAGATACAACTGCCAAGTTATCTCTGTATTCTGAATGCGAGGTTCAATTTTTCATTTTTTTTTTTACTATGACCATGTAGATAAAAACTGGCAAGCTGCTGTGACAGGTGAAGGCATTTTTATTAGGATGATAAAAAGTTCAAAGTTACAATAATTATCTCTAGGGAAAAACAAGCCCTAAAAATCCCTTTTTTCTTAAAGATGAAAAGTGCGAGTGCGATAATTAAAACGGGACTAAAACCCTCACTACCTCCCCTCAGTTTTCCAAGACGATATCTATACAAAAATAGATGGCAGAGTTCGTGGAGATATTTGCGGAAAACAATTGTAATATTTTATCACCAGCAAGTACGGTATGAACACAGTCCTTGCAGTTCACGCTACTCTGGCAAACAAAAGCAGCTGTACAAGTTGCGGGGTAATAGTTTAAAGTGAGTACAGAGCCCCAGCACACAAAGGCATTGCGCCAGAGAGCGCTGGTGGCCCCCCTGTGCCCTGCCTTCTCACAGCACAGGGTTCATCCTCTGCCACGCTCAGGTTTAGCAACTGGCTGAACAGACCAACTCTATTACAAACGTTACGGCTTTCCTTCACCTGAGGGATTTAACGAGGAGAAAAACAGATGTTTTTTAAGGTGGCGGGGGGGAAAGGAGGGGGGGGGCGGGGAGAGCAGAGTAAGTATTCTGTATTTATTCCCATATTTATATTACAATATATCGAAGAGGAACTTCAACTATTTACAATTCTCTTGCCATTCCCCAACAAATGTTTTAGAAAAGCCATCATTTATCGCATTGTTCTCATACTCTTGGATCATTTATATATGCCAGATTATTATAGACATCACCCTCTGTTCCTACCACCTCCTTTCTTTGAAGTCGTTATTTTCATGATGGTGATTTCACAACTAACAGATCAGATTATTATTTCTGCCAAATATAAATTATATGATTATTATATATAAATATTCCTTCCTCAAATTTGTTTTTGTATGAATTAATAAAGAGTCTGGAGCTGAAATATTTCCCTTTGCAAATATTTTCCTGATAACTGTATAAAATTTTTTTCTTCCTTTAAAGCAACAGCTGGTTCACAATTCAATTTTTCCATAATTTCAGCTTTGTTTTGCCAGCACATTTCATCATCTAATTACACAATTTTGGTTTGTTATTCATGAGAAAGTAGGGCTTTTAAATCCTTCTTCCAAATATATCCATCAAAATTCATAAAGCCAGGTTTGTAAAAGAATCAAGTCGTTTTAATTAAAATACAGGCAAGCATGCTTTGATGGAACTAAGAAGTTGTAAAATAAGGTATGAAAGCGTCTAAAGTTATGAATAAAAATACAATACTAGTTAACTCCATAAAACTGAGCAAGAATAACACAGCAGTTTAATAATCTGAAAATTATGGATGTGCCATAACCAATGAAAGGTACAAAATGCTGAAAAATAGCAAAGTAGCTGTCTTCTCAGTGACAGATACATACAAAAAAACATTCATTATTAAAAACGTTAAAACTGAAGATAAACTCCTGCTTTTGTCTAAAATAAGCCAACAAAAGTGAAATTTCACAGATTAAAGTTCTTGCAATACATTTGCAATACCATTTTTATTAGGTTTTTCTTCAGGTTTGTCGTCCCATTTTAGCCAGGGTGAAATTGAATTCCAGCATAAAATTTGCATATGCAACTCAAATTCTGCATTAGGAGAAAACAAAACAACGAGAAGTTTGCTGCCAGCTAACATCATATTTGTTAGTGTTATTTACTTGAAAGTCCTAGCTGAATTTTCTCTTAAAAGTATACTGTTTGCCTATTTGCACAGAAACCTGACACCAAGTCTGACTTTATAATTATTAGGACTTTTTTACCGTTAGGATTTAAGATACTTTTTTAAGCTATCGCTCATCTTATAACTGAAGGTGCATGTGCTGGGCAGAGAAGCCCAACCAAAAGTCCCGCGGACAGATCAGCTGATGAGAAATCAGAAAACCCCAATAAGCAGAGGGCGGTAGGAAAAGGCAAAGCTGACCGAGGAGCAAGGGTCTCGCACAAATCCTCCTAACCAGCCAGCTTGACCGGAGATGAAAGAGGCTGCTGCAAAGCTGGTGGCATTTCTACTCTCTGCAAATATACCTATCGCCTTCCCAGCATCATGTAAGCAAAATGTGGAAGTCAAAAGAAACGAACAGACCAGACCAGATATTGCAAGCAATTAAAAATTGTGCTCAGCCTGTAGTTCTGATCAGAACAAACAGTAGGAAGGATACAATGAAGGCTCCTCTTTCAAGTCTATGCCCTGCCTTCATAAAAACGCACCCATCATGGTCTTAATCCAGCTACCTCAAAGGATAGAAAGCTTTCCCCCTCCTTTAAACAGCTTTTTTCCTTTTTAATTTTTTTTTTTGGGGGTGGTGGTAAAACAATTTGAAATTATTCTTTCCCAGAGTACGTCCTCGTAACACAGTTATCCTGCACTGTCCACATGGAGACAAAAAGCAAATAAAAGACTAAAGTACACACCCTTGTTTACTGAGGGATATTTACAGTTAGGAAGAATATTAAAGGATACTGCTACGCCACTGACACTAAGAAGCTGACGTGTAAGAGACACAGTCAGTACGAACACGTTATAAAACGTGCTCAGAAGTACACTGCTACTTGACCCCGTGGCTTTGCTGGTCTCAGCAGCGGTGATCTTCTGTCTCAGGAATGTCTGCATTAACACACAAGCTGACAAAATAATCAGAAGTAAGCTACATCGATTTGATGCTTTTATTTCCTAAATTCACATGATAGCACAAAGTGAAGCAAAACTTGCGGCTGCAGAAAACAATTTTCTTCTCTCACCTAATGATTTTAAAAATACAGACAAGAAAATACATATACAGGTGTCTCAAACAAAAGAAAAACATGCAGTATTTTTGAAGTCTGAGAAATAATTTGCATTAAATGTCCAAGTGCAGGTACCTATACCCATAAAAAAAAGGTGGTGCTTTTCAGGGTCGTATTGCATCTTCCAAAAGCTTTTCCCCATTCATACAGTCAGTATTAACCTGTCGAAGTACATGCTTCTGTGTATGAGGATCAACTTCCCCTTCCATTGCTGTTTATTTACAAGCATATTGTCACTTTTAATGGCTCCATTTACATCTGAGGAACTCAATATTGCCAATTGCACTCTTTTTTCTGAACTCTAAGCCAACATTATAAAGCCTGCTGAACTTTGCTTGTTCTTCCATGGCAGGGATTGCTGCACCTCTCTTCCGAGTGCAAACAGGGAAAATGGCCCTCCTTAAAGAAATTTCTCAAAGTTAGTGGCTGGTAACAATGGGGACATTAGGGGCTACAGCTATACAGATGTATCAGACACCATCTGTGCTGGTGCCTAGACCCTGAACTCAAATGCCATGGCCCTCGTCATAGCCTAACACGGGTAGAACTCACATGAATTTTCCTCTGTCAAAATTATCCCTACAAAAAAGGAATATGCAACTGAAACATACAGAAGTAACATGTCTAAAAAATACAGCTACTGTGTGGGCTTAACTCGTAGATAAGTCAAACTGAATTCCAAGTGTAAACATTAATGATGAGTAGTTCAGCTTTACAAAGGCAGTATATAGGACAACAGCACAAAGGAAGGTGCACGTAATGCAAACTCTTTCTTTTTTAATTACAGTAACACCGACAAAGTAATTAATGTAAGAGGATCCCACTGAGCTGTACCATGAGAGGGAAAAGACAATCCTCAGCCAAACAGCCCTCCTATATTTTCAGTCTCACTGTACTACAAGACAACAAGACAGTAGCATTCAGCATAGGAGGATGTGGATACAGCCACTTTCCAACAAGGAAGATCATCTGAGAGAGGAGAGGACTGGCTTCCCAAAATACACGTCATCCTTTTACTCCTTTTCCATGAATGATGAAGAAATAAAGCTTTTACTTAAGTAATGGCATATTGCTTCTCAATTTTTGTAGTCTCTCCCTTCCCTTCCCCCCCCCCCCAAGAGGATTATTATAGAAGAAAGTCTTGCAGGCAAGGAAACAATGCGATTAAGCGATTTAATTAAGATCTACAGGGGATGCACCCCCAAGACACTTAACTGAGACCCTTTAAGTTCCAGTTCACAGATAGTAAGCATGTGCATGAGAATTTATGTGGAGAGGAAAAAATGACTGAATTATGCTTTAAGTATACTTTTTTGAAAGCACTTTGCTCTCCAGAAGGAACAGTGGGAAGAACACATATGTGCCAGTAAGATGCAGACCGTACAACCAAAACCACACAGAAAATATAGACAGTATTTCCTCAGAGTTCGTCAGCTTTGGACCACTGATATTCCTAAAGTTTTCTACTGGTATCATATACTTTTTAAAACTAGATAGAAACATAGATAGCTTACGATGAAAAAAACTACAGCAAATACATGAATCATGCTACTGCTGAAAGTCAGCAGATTTTTGCCTCACGCATATGGACAGGCTATTTATAAATTTTTACTTCCCATCAGGCTCAGCATGATGTCAGCTTACAATAACAAGTTAATGTTAATGTTTTCCAGTAATTTTCACAGTGCCATTTAACTACAAGTGCCCTAGCCAAGGTAAACTTCAGGGCAAGGAAAAGGCTAACTGCATAATCAGAGAACAACATTAATGAATTTTGCATCTCTGCTTTGAACACTTGGAATTCTACCTGCAATATATTTCTCTTTTGTTCCCAAAGTTTAATCTCACTAGCCAGCCAGCTGATTACATCTCCCCAAAACAGCTCAAATATTCCTTCTGATTTTAGCCACAAAGCTTCATCGCCTTGTGGATTCCCCCCCCCCCCCCCCCCCCCCAGACAAACAAGCATCCTACGCTATCACAGGAAGTGCCAAACTCAAAGCTATCAAGCATTTCCTGAACTCGAGTAAGCTCACGCACTTTGTTGTACAACCGGCAGCATCACGGCAGACAAACGCTGTCTCTGCGAATTCACCAGTAACAGACAAGTTCCAAAGAAAAATGACGGCATTTGCTGGGGCTCTTCTCTTCAGAGGCATTAGAAGCTGATGAGGAAGATCTGTTCTTTATTATTATTTTTCCCCTTCCCTCTTCCACTTGCATGCAATTGGCATGATGTGTTTTTAACAAAAGGGAATGTCAACAGCAACAGTTTTTACAGCAGAAAGGTTTTTTTGAAAAGCAAGTTCTTCCAATGCATTTCCTTACTCAAGACCACCACCTCCAGCATTTGCACACGCTTGCCTTTGATTTTATTATCCCAGAGGACCACAGCAGTCTCACTGTCTCTACAAAGAGTTCCAAGAACAGTTTTTTAAACTTAACCCTCCACTTGCTTCGGATATTGAACTGCATAGAGGTAGCCTTCTGAACACAGCGGTACCAATGGTAGATGTTACCATGGCCCAACAACTTGTTCAACGCTGCATCCTGCTGAAGTTTGAGAACTTCAAACCTCCTTGCCAGGCTTCTTTTAATGAAAGCAAACTCTCCGCTCCCTTCGGTCACATGAGTTAGGTTAGCAGAGGCCTATTATTTAAATTGAGCAAATCTTACTCCTTTTTACTGAAATGGCTCAGGGAGGACCACCAGCTGGTCTGTGGCGGCTGCAATTGCAACAGCACCCACTAAAATCAATAGTTTCTTTAGTTAAGAGATTAAACACTGTTTGTTCACTACCTTTAAACTAAACTAAACTGGAATCCAGGGAGAGCTTGCAGTGTTAAGTCACTTTACAGTCTGAATTTGGTAGAACAGAAACGAGTGGAAGCCTCTGCTCTGGTCCCATTACTTTGTTCATAACTTCTGATAAACCATAAATAAAGCTGCAAAAAGGTGCCACAAAGAATGGCTCCTCATCACATAGATCTTATGTGTATCTCCTTTATCACAGCATTGCAATCTTTTAGAGCCCTAGAGGTGTCTGTGCCACCCTGTCCTAAATCCTGATCACAAGGTATCCGTGATCTTGGTCATCAACAGATTTCACTGGGGATCGATGGTTTATGTTGAAGGATCAGTACATAACATAGTATGTATTTTTTTGGAAGCAGTAACAGTTACTCCAGAAATAAAATTACAGTAAAGCACATATAACCATATGAAGTACGATCGCTTCAAATAAACTCAAACCCTAAAAATATTTCAATTTGGCAAAAAGGACAATAAAATGAATTAGTAAGATGATGATGTCAGAAGTTACTGAATCCATTGAGGTAGCTTAGGAGTTTAGTTAAATTCCAGAAATCAACCACTTGGAAAAACAAGAAAACTTTATTTGAAACCAAGTTCTCTTTTTTCCCCCTCTCCAAACACTGTTAAGACTTTTCTGTGCACTTTATTACTCTTCTTGGCCTTACAATTCATTAAAAATTATCAACCAGCTGCAATAGCGGAGACCACATATTTATTTATTTACTTAATGTTAAGGAGGATGAGTGCTCTCCTAGTAACGTACAGATGACAACAGAGTAAAAGCTTTTTGTTAAACAGGTTAAAAGGTCAAAATAAAATACTTATTGATGACATTATGGTTTTCACTACAACAATCTAAGAAGAGATCCCCTACAGATAGCATTGCGTACAACGCAGTAACGATACGGAGTATGAGTGTTTTGTATTACAAACCTTGAAAGAAAATAAAAATTTCCTCAAATTTACCACCTAGTTCTCCATTTTAGTCACTGTACAAATTGGACAAATATCATATCTGCCACCCAAAATAACCCATATTTTCCTTTTTTCCCCAAGAAAAAAAGATGGAAATCAAGCTTCTCTAGGAATTCAGTTACGAGTATGTGACAATAAACACCTCCTGCTCATGACATGTGACACCAAAATTGAATGGCATTGTCCCTCATCCAGTGACTCCTCCTAAGTGTTTTATGCTGCAATTGTTCTGAGGATTTTCATGGCTAATCATGGTACTGCGATTCTATTCACCAAAGCTGTTTCTATAAAACCCCAGGGATCACCCACGTAGACAAAGCCATTATAAGCCCCATTCATGTACTGACTGAATGAAAAAAATATATATGACTGACTCCCAACTTCTAAGCCCTTCTTCCTGTTGTCCTATGTAATCTTTATCAATATCACCAAAATAAAACTGAATTAAAAGATAACAGTCAAATGGAACATAAATTCCTCCGAAAGGAAAAGGCTGATGGAAAAACATCAGCAAAACTGAATTAGTCAAACATTGATGGAAAAAGTGTCAAAAGCCGCGGTGGTAATAAACACCTCTCTTTGAGAGATATCAAAGATGACCACACTCCGAGAGAGTAAAAAACCCAAGAAATTACTGCAGTAATACTTTGAGAGCTGGAAATGATAAATTTAACATCCACAACTTGACTTACGAAATATTTAGGATGAGATCATTTCTTTGGAACACGCGATCATGGAAGTTCACAAATTAAAGCTGACATGAAATGAACTTCTTGTTCAACTGTTCACAAATTACCACATTATTCAATACTGAGAATAGCTTTAAATGTCATTAAAACTATTGATTCTTATGTCAGATTACATTAAAATGACAATGCTGTATATATTCAATGTATCTGCCTGAAAGGTCTTTAACTTAAACCCAACTTTTTAACTACCCAGGAGCACAATATGGACTTTCAGAAAAATGAAGAAAATGAAACAACTCTCTAATTACATTACTTTGTAGTTTTATTTCCTTCTTTAATACTGTGCATCTACCACTGTTACCAACAGTTTATATTTTTTTTTAGGGAAAAAAGTATTATGCTTTTATTGCTAAAGACAATATGAGGTTACAAAGACAGCTTTTTTTTTCCCCTCCCCAGTGACCACCAAATGCCAAGAAGCTGTATTTTATGTATTTTTAACTAGTTAAACATAAAATGCTCATTTTGGCTTTTATAACCTCTTTATTTCACTTCTGACAACAGAAGATGCCTGATGCTCTAATATAATTTTTAACTGTCTCTCAGAATACAATAATCCAAAAGAAATAAGTACAGTCATAAGAGTATTACCTTATCAGTTCCTAATATCTCCAGAATCTACTTTAGTTTAATTTTGAAATAATTTCTTACCATATGATAATTCACAAGTATAAATGATTGACTCAAAACAGCAAACAAAAAAAAAAAAAGGACATTTCTACTGCTGGAAGCAACTGATGCACTTCATTTTTTATAGTCACTTTTAATGCAACGGTAACTAGTACCACCACAGAGGTTTGAAATCCTGCCTGCACAACCAGTCTATGAGAGAGTAGTACCCAAAAGTAAATACACCAAGACTTGTGTTTTGAAATGCTTCAGGACTATCTATGGGCTGCAGATTTATGCTGCAACACAGAATACACACATACAGCATACGCCTTTTGTCAGATGTTACATCAGGAAATCACACAAAATCACAGAATGGCAGGGGTTGGAAGGGACCTCTGGAGATCATCTAGTCCAACCCCCCCCGCCAGAGCCGGGTCACCTACAGCAGGTTGCATAGGACGGCATCCAGGTGGGTTTTGAATGTCTCCAGAGTGGGAGACTCCACAGCCCCTCTGGGCAGCCTGTGCCAGTGCTCTGCCACCCTCACAGTAAAGAAGTTCCTCCTCATGTTAAGATGGAACTTCCTATGTTCAAGTTTGTGCCCGTTACCTCTTGTCCTATCACTGGGCACCACTGAAAAAGGGCTGTTCCCATTCCCCTGGCACCCTCCCTTTAAGTATTTGAAAACTTTTTACTTAACAACTAAGTATATAACAACTATTAATGACAACAACTATTTGGCAACAAGGTGTATATGTGAAGTCTTTTAGAGTGTTACTATGTCCACCTCTACGCCTTCCTTAGGCTTTTTTGGAAGTGGGTAGTACTCACTAGATGGGACAACAGCAGCGTCACCACGTATTCCATGACAGTATCAATTACTTTTCTATTAACATAATAACCTAAAAAGTATGAAGTATGTAGTGTGTTTCATGTAATATACTGACAATACAATTTAAAATTTCTTACTTGTCTTGACTCCGTTCCAAAGAGCAAAAGCTCGAGCTGGTGTTTCTTAAGGCATAAAATGACTTAATAGGTAAAAAAATTAGAATGAAAAGAACCAAGTCAAACACACACTCAAGAATAGCTCCATTTATATTTCCGTTGGAAAAAAGTGATTATTAGTGTCTCTACAGTTTCCTGTTCTAATTGCCAGTGGTGTCTGTTTCACCACAAGACAGCCAGAAAAACAGAGAAGAATAAATGAAAGATTTGTTGCAATTTACAAATGTGAGATGAGTACATAATAGGCATTTTGTTTGCTATAAAAGTGTTTTGTGGGGAACAAGAGAAGTTTTACGGTGGCTTTTGCTAACTTACACTATTTTTTCCCTGAGGAATAGCAACTTAATATTATAAAGCTAAACAAATGTATGCATTTGGACTGTGGAAAGGAAGAAAAGGTGTTAACAAACTTCAACTATACTGAAGTCAAACTCAGTATGAACTATAAGTGCTCAGTATCTTTCATCTAGGTCATAAATATTTAAGTGCTGGATTCCTAAGTGATTTCTTGTTGTAAAACAGAAGTTTTGATCTTATGGTTGGTGCATTTGCACCGAAAAAGGACAAACCTGATTTCCAAGGCTTAAAGCCTTCCCAACGCCCACTTCTGACACAAAGACCTTTCTGCATCTATGGAAATAACTGTGTGTGTTTCAGAAAAAAATTAATAACCTATGTTTATCTTCCACAATAAAAACAGTCCAGAATGAACTACTACAACCTGGAGAGGTCTCTGCCAAACCAAGACTAAGGCATTCATTGTAGATGTGAAGATGTACTGAATCTAAAGTATACACTTTTGAATAAGAGTCAACATATGGATACATTTGACATGCACCTCGGACAGTACGGTAATAACCCTACTGAGTAAGCAACAACATACCAGGTCAGCAGCTACTCTTTAAAAGAGGATGTGGTCCAGAACAGAGATATGGAGGAGTAAGCCCCTGAAGCAAGAGCAGGCAAGAGGGAGTTGATACTGAGGGTGCCAGGGGAAACAGGGAGAGAGAACAGAGGTGCAAGTCTGAGAAGGAATGAGGAAGGAATAGAAGCACCTGCTGGTTATCATGCCTTCAGAAGCCTCATTCATTCTTTGCTTGCTTGAAGCTGTGTGGGAGGTTTCCACACTCCCAAACATCAAGGAAACTCTGATGATCCAGAGACCGCTGGCACTTTTTATGAAGGAAGGAACAGAGAAAAGGAGGGACCTTGACTGGTGATAAATTTAGAAGCATCCCTATCACCCTCTCACCAACCCCCTTGCCCTCTTCTGCAGTTAGACGAGACGGAGGCTGTTTTCAGGACCCGACGAAGGCTCTTCAGGGTACTTCAAGTCTAAGAGCTGCCTGCAGCTCCACTGGAGGATGCATTTTTGATATTCCAGATATTTTGATACTCAGAACCCACATTATTCACTGAAGGTTCTAGCAGCAATGCCCCAGAACTGGGAGTATGTTGTACTAGACAGTGGAGAATAAGTTTTCTTTCAATAGAGCATTGCTCCCCACATAGTCCCTGACCTAAAAGCAAAACATACAGATAGACCCTCACGGTAAAACACCACCCCTGCCTCTCCAAAAAACCCCTCCATCACACGTTACAAGTATAAGACAGCTTCTTCTTGTTAGTTCTGCCCCCACATAAAACTTTCTGTCCTGGGTAGTTTCTTTATGTCAGTCAAATTTCTGTACAATCCTTCCTCAGCCTGGATATCCATTTCCCATTCTCTTCTGGCCCGTGATTAAACAGCATCAGAGGAACAAAATCAGAGGAACACATTTCCAGAGTATGCCATCAGTTCAGATTAAGAGTCACTTAGAGCCTGAGTGAGAAAAAACACTAAGTCAAGCAGCCACATGAAAACTGTTCTTAGAAAATTTTAGCACCATAACAATAACTACTTCAGAAATGCAAATACTCTAAAATAACTAAATTAATAAAACCAAGAAAAAAAACAGTGGTAAAACACTACTGCAAGAAATCCCTGTGACATATAAACAGAAAAAAAAGTAAAGCAAGTAACACGCTTTCAACTTGGTTGAAGAAGGGAAAAGTACACTACATTCATTCAAATAATTTTAATTTGACTCATGAACACTTTGAAATTGATTTTCACACCTTGGAAGTGTCTTATTCTTGTTCTCCATTTACTTTGTTTGATTTTCTTAGATTTCCAGGTTTTTCCTCCTCTCCTCCTTTCAACTTTTTGTTCCACTATTTGAGATTCTTTCATCCTGGCCTTCAGTATAGGTAAGACTTACTGAGTAGTTATCCACTTAAAACCACTCATCCCTCTCCATTCACTTCTCCCATCCAGCATTCTTTTAAATGCCAATTTTTCCAGCTTCCTCCTCCTTTCATGGAGGGTATTCTTCTCCTTTGTAAACAAGCAGAGAAAGCTTCCAAAAACCAAAGAAGGCACCTTTTCACGTTTCTCACTATAGCCTGAACTTCTGAAAACACAGAGCATAGTAAAAAGCCCTCACTGTTCATAAATATTTTTTATACATCGTCAAGCAGTCAGAACTTATCGTGGATGGGTATTTTTAAAAGTATATCCAGGAATTGTATCCAGGATTATCTTTTTTTTGGCCATGAAAGTTTTAAAGATACGGTTTCTAGATCAAAAGGAAAAAAAAAAAAACCCAACAACAAGCACCTGTGCGTGTGGGATTGAAAACATGTTTTTGGAGATGAAAAATGAACTCTGCAGAGTACTAAATTAATCCACTGCACCACCTAGGAGAATATTATATCTTCGGTACACTTTACAAGTTTCAACTTTTCGCTTCCCAACTGTAAAAACATCCTCTGCCTGTGACAGAGTGATAGGATTGCTTTCCTGACTAATCATGAGGGATACTTAAAGATTCATAATACAAAACAGATGCAAGAAATATGCATAGAATTGAACACTTAAAAAATTTAGACTTCAGAAGAGTTCAGTTGCTGTACTGGGAGGTCTAAATCAAGTTAACCGGCCAGTGCCTAAAACAGTTCAACTCTCTTCAAGAAGATTTAAGTAGCAAAACGTAGAACGCTGTGCCAACAGTATTTGATTCTAACATCTCCATCATCTAAAAAGAAAATAATCTATGCATTGTGAAAACTCTACCTATAGGAGGATTTCTCTTTGCTTAGTTTAATCCTAACACCTACTAAAAGTTGTTCTGTATAACCACGTTTGTATATAGCATTTTCAATCATTGCACATCTATCCAAGACACAACTAGAGAAGCTAGCTGAACGCTAGTGATGCTTTGTAGCTGTAACTGAACACCAGGCAGGCTACCTCAAATGGCCACACACACAGCCACCCAGCAATCTCTGCTAGCAACATGGGTTGCAGGAGCTTTTATGCATTCGGGTGCACTGGATCAAGGAGCCCAAAACATCTGCATAGCAACTGCTTGGCACACCCAGAGTAATAAGCATTAAAATCTAGGGCAGGGGAGAGAGGGAGGCAGTGCAACCCTCAAGTCATCCATTCCACTTTACAGAGAGGGCAATTGTCACACTATCCCCGGCACAACCCAGAGTAGTCCTTAGTATAGTTACTTCTCAATTAAAAACAGCAGCAGCCTTGTTTTCTCTAATTGATGAATATTGCTTATTCTGTACTAAAACCACACTTTTTTTTAAACTTCAAAGATGCGAACACAAAGTTTACAACAATAGCATCTCTGCCTATCCTTAGTTGCTATAGGAAGGAACTCTATAACAATGCAGAATCTGAATGAAAATACCTAATAGAGTTGTAATAGCTGCCTAAATCTATGCCCTTTTCACAACTAGTGACATGTCTTAGGAAGTCAGAGACACAATATTTGGGAGCATTGCTAGTTACAGTTAAAGCAACTTCAAAGCAATGTCCAACTAGCAGATCTGCCCACCCAATTAGCACTACCACATGAGTTTTTTTACAAAAAAAAAAAAAAAATAGTTAGATGAAAACCTCTGGCAAAATCTCATCAATGATTTTCTTTCAGAGACTGCCTCCTCCCATTCTTGGAACGTAGTTGCATTCACAAATATAAATCTTGTTCTCAAATGCTTACTGCCTCCTTATATCAGTGTACTCCTATGTAACAGTTAATAATAATTTACAACATGAAAAAATGAGACAACTGTTCTGTTATTGCCAGCTACATATAAGTGAATATGTTTTCAACCTGACATAAATATTTCTTTACTCTTTGTACTAATCTTAAAAGTAAGGCTTATCTTGAACACTAAAAACTGAGCTTAGAAAAGAAACAGCTGGAAGGAAGTTTCACTGGAAAACATTTAATTATAGCAGGTTTTTTTCTTTGATCTGTAGATAATGTAACATTTGTTTACTATATTAAGTTTTTATAAGCCTACGTTGAACTGCTACACTTCAAACTTCACTGCCAAGCCAAATAAAATGTAATTCACCATAGTCAATGTTTCTGTGCTACTGAATAAAGCCAAATAAACAATATGCTACTTCCCCATTCATTCCCTCAGACCCTTGAGATCCTCTGTCTTCAAAACAAAACAGGAAAAAAAATGGTCACTGACACCCCTGCTGGTAATTCACATTAAGGATTTTTATGTCAAGCTAACAAGGAATATACCTCTCTCTCTCACTCAGCCACGAGGGCCAACATCCAAGAATGACCTTCAAAATCTATTTGCCTAATTTGTCTCCTGTTGTCATATTCTCACCATAGCCACTGGAGTCTGTGGGATTTTATTACCTATTCAGGCCTGTAATAAAAAGGGTCCTGTGATTGCTTGCTAGCTCTTCTTCATGCATCATTCTTCTCTGCTTTATTTTCGAATGCTCATATTTAAATAAATTGTCTTTATTCCTCTGAGTAAGTGTCCAAGTATTAAACTCATAAAACATGAGAGTGATCGTAATCTCAAATACCTGAAGCTTGACCTTCCTTTGTAGCAACTTAAGCTAAAATCCTCCTCCTCCTCTCAAAGGAAGGAAAAAGGCATCCACATTCATTAGGCAGGCTCTGCTTTCATCAACAACAATCTGTCTTCATACATCTCTTCCAGATAATTAAACTTCCTAACATATTGATATTCTCATCATCAACTGCTTCTTTTCATCAGTACAACTATGTACTTAATTTTTATCTTCAACAAAGTCACGTCCATACATCTCTGGCTCAAGCGTACTCTAAGACAGCACACACAGATGTTTCTCCAGCTGCTTGGTCCGAATTACTCTTTTTCCTGGGCTTGTGCTATCGGTCCTCGCTGAAAGCAGCACACTGACTCAGACAAATCTTTGCATGAGCCAGTATGGCTGTTCTCAGGTTATGTTCTTGTCTTGGTTTCTTGCTGCTTTAATGAAGTCTCCAACCACCCTTTAAATCAATTCTTCCATCTTTCAATCACCTCTTCCAGCTCTCCATTAATATGTAAAACATCAGCATATTCAAAGAGTTGACAGTTTGAAGTTCGACCATTGCACAAATCTTGCTGTATTCAGTAAACTCCATAAAGAAAAAACAGAAACAGTAAGTCACTTTCATAAGAGCCCAGTACAGATGGTAGAAAAAAATCTGCCATGCAGCTATGCAGGTTTTTTAATCGTATTATTATTTTTTAATACAAGGATTCTAGATTCTTTCATTGTAAAGTATTTTCAGAAAGATGAGTCTCATTCTATAGGATGCTGCTATTCCCTGAAAAACAGTAACTGCTAATTTCTTGTCCCACTGAAATCAGTGGGAAATTCAATCTTTTAGATGAATGTTAAATAATGTAAAGAGTTATGAAGCCCTCTGTCTCCTATTAAGTCTAATTTTTGTCACATGCAACTGACTAAGTTGATGTGATTCAGTCTGTTCTTTAGATTTGAGACAACAGTGCTTCTGGTTTCAAAAGCAAAACAAAAAAAAGTTCAAGAACTCAGACCAACATTCCTTGCACAAGACTTTGCATTAATATGCCAAACAAAACTGTTAGAATTAGTGAACATAAAAAACCCTCAAACAAAACCACTTCTTTGTGTTAGCCTACTGATATAATACCAATTTAGCTAATTGAAACTACAGAATTTTGTGGGAAAATTCAAAGTGTAGAGAAAATTTGGATATTAAGAGTAACAATTTGTGAAGAGTAACTGACTGCTGATTGATGACACTCTAAACAACATTAAGTAAGTGAATTTCCATTTTTATCTTCATGAAGTTTTAACCCTGCATAAAAGCGTAACAGTTTCTCTGTTTCATCTGTCTCTTGCCAGTTATGTTTTGTATTTCTTTAAGAACAGGTCATGTGCACCCCCTGGACAGAAGGAGATACTGTTCTTCTCTTGCAATGCAAAACACTGGCATATGCTTAGGGAACAAATTTTAGGATAAATCAGTAGGAGTGACAAAGTAATAGCAATAAGTGGGAAGACTGCAGTGAGGGAAAAAGAAGCTACCAGACATCAGATGAGAAGATGGAGAAATGGAGAGAAATCTTCCAAGGGACCACAGCAGACCAGGCAGAATTTCTGTGACTAAGTTATAGCAGTGACCAAAACCAGTCACAACAGGAAGGATCCACCTGCAAGGACATATATCTGCCAGCCAGAAATTGTTCCTCAAAGATATGTGCAGCTGGGAACTGCTATGAAAGGCTTTATCTTGGATGGTACGATCCATCTCCTGATGGAGGCAGCAAATGGAGGCAGCAAATGGAGGCAGCATGCACATTTAAACAAAGTCATATAGTTCCCCCTCTTCATATACATGCAGAAAACGATGAGGGAGAAGTCACCGAATCCTCCTTTCTCCTAATCTGTGCCCAGAAGATGCCAAAGGGAATGCAAAATGCTCTCCAAAAAGATGGGACTGCATAGTGAATGGGACAGATAAGGGAAGCAAAATTTTTTGTACTGTTCTGTATTCCATTCTCAAGCTAGACACTGTCAGCGTTTAGTTATAAATCCACACAAGATGTCTAGGAAGTAGGTTAGCACCTTCAACATTTCAGATGTGTCCAAAACAAGGCACAGAGAAGTTGAAGGAAAACACAATGCCTCTTTTAATAACTTTGATTTACCTGATCTCATATGTTCTAAAAATACAAAATTGTAGTCTTACCAAAATGAATGTGAGGAAGATCAAACTGATAACATAGAAGATAACTCAATTGATGTGCAGTTTCCTTTGAAAAAGAAATAAACCTTAACAGTAATTACACCTGTTCTATGATTAATTGCAGCTGTCCAATGAATTATCCTCAATATGAACAGCATGTAATGGTATGTACACTCTCATTAGAATACAGATTTTTCCAGTGCACAAATGTGAAAGAGATTTCTGGAAGCTAATGAGTGCAGAACTGTGACTGAAAGCTCCAGTCATACTGCTGCTATTCTACTGCACTAATAGCAACTAGATTCTAGGTCTATGCACATCACACAGCCTTTGAAATCCAGCCTCAATCATGTTAACCAGTTTTCACAAGATAAAAACAAAAGCTGAAGTCTAACATCTGCTTTCCTTGGCAAACCAGCCTGAAAGTTCATGCATTTGGGAGTTTTTTTAAATCATCATAAATAATCTACAATCTGTTGAATTAAAGGTGCTGCCTTGTTTTCTGGGCAAATCTTGCTTAACTTCTCTTTACTTGAAAGCATCCAAAGGAAGAGTTTAAAGAATTAGAGGAATTAAGAGGTCTGTGTGCAGATGCAGGGCTGTGATCTTGCTGGGATCACAGAGACAAGATAGGATAGCTGACACATTTGGAGTGCTGCAATGAAGGGATACGGGCTCTTCAGGAAGGACAGGTGGGGAAGATGAGAAAATAGAGTTGTCCTTTATGTGAGAGAACAGCTGGCACACATAGAGCTCTGCCTGGTGATGGATGATGAGCCAGCTGGAAGCTTATGGGTAACGACTAAAGAGCAGACCAATATGGGTGACACCGTAGGGGGTGCCTGCTATAGGCCGCCAAACAAGGAAGAACAAGCGGATGAGGCCTTCTACAGACATCTAGAAGTAGCCTTGCATTTTCAGCCCTGGGTCCTCATGGGGGGACTTCAACCACCCTGGTATCTGCTGGAGGACCAACACAGCACAGCATAAGCAATCCAGGGGGTTCCTGGGGAGCATTGATGACAACTTCCTGACAAAAGCAATGGGGAGATAACAAGAGGTGCTCTGCTCGACCTCATACTCATGAGCAAGGAATGAATCACTGAGGCTGTGAAGGTCAAAGGCAGACTTGGCTGCAGTGACCATGAGATGGTGGAGTTCAGGATCCTAAGGAGGGAGCAGGACAAAAAGCAAGATCACAACCCTGGACTTCAAAAAAGCAGATTTTGGCCACTTCCTGTATCTGCTTGGCAGAGTCCTGTAGGATAAGGTCCTGGAGGGAGTGGGGTCCAAGAAAGTTGGTTGATATTCAAGGACCACTTCCGTCCAAGCTCAGGAACAGTCCATCTCAACAAGCTAGAAGTCAGGCAAACATGCCAGGAGGGCTGCATGAATGAACAAGGAGCTCGTGGCAAAACTCAAACATAGAAAGGGAGTATACATAAGCTGGAAGCAGGGACAGGTAACCTGGGATGAAAACGGAGACACTGTGCAAGCATACAGAGATGCAGTCAGGGAAGCCAAAGCCCACCTGGATACAAATCAGGCTGAGGTAAGGCTGAGGTACTGAATGTCACCTTCACCTCAGTCTTTAGTAGCAAGACCCATGTTAGGAATAACACAGGCCCAAGCCTTCCCTCCCTAGTATGTCCATCAGCTCACCTTCTTGGACTCTGTTCAGTATAAAGTGTAAGTGTACAGAACATGTTATCTAAATTGTATATAAAAACTGTTCAAAGTTTCAATCAGTTATTTCCAATCCAAGTAAAATTCATGTTTATAATATTTAACCCTTTATTTGCAATAACATTCTTAAACACTAATTTGAGTAATTTATGTCAAAATTTTGATGGTTTACACAAGACAATAATACACAATAATAAAAAACTATGAATGTTATACCCACAAATCTATGCAAACAAGAATTAATCAGGCGCAGACTGATGGAAATAAAAATTCTGCATAGCTTCATGAAGATGCCCCAATCACTGGCAGGATCAAAGAACCATTAAAAATAAAAGGGGAGACTGGTAGGAATCTCAAGTGATCATCTGTCCATCTCCCAGGCCCAGGCAAAATCTTATATACATGATGGCAGACCCATCATTTATAAGTTCTGAACATTAACGCATCCTTAGTGTTAGAAAGTAGTCTCAAATATTTAAGCTCATATTTGACTGTGTTAATGAACTAATGGAGAAAAGTATACCTTTCAGACATCAGCTACCAATAGCCTCCATTTTCCAAGACTAAGTAATTCCGTAGAAATCTCTTCAAGGCTACGGCCAATTTTTGCCCTGTCCTTTCTGTTTTCCTCTCTGCATGCTCTTGCTTCAATATGTTTCCTCTTGGTTTGCATTCAATAAAGAACTGCTAATTTGTCCAAGCTGGTGCATTATTACACTTTCTGTGCACTCTGTGTTAGATTGATTCCTACTTCTGGAGTTACCGTTTCTTTGAAGAACTACCAGGTCTCCATAATTCCTTTTGCTACTTAGGGCTTATTTCAACGTGACCCCTCTCTGAATTCTAAATTTAAGTGAGCCCTGAGCTTTACTAATGTTTGGAGGTCTTCGAATAACTCTTGACTCTAACAAGTGTTTTGCTCAAGACATTCAGGCTTATTGCAATGGCACAGAATTAGACAAACTGAAGACCGGAAGCTTTCCTAAGCATCAGGACTCAAAACACGCTCTTTTATGTAGGTGTCTTCTTTACTGTAGTTTTAAGAGACCCAGTTAAGAGTGTTGTCTATGAGACTAGACATTTCTACAAAAATACAGGCACAAAAAGAGA
Source organism: Vanellus vanellus (assembly GCF_965231255.1). Taxonomy (NCBI): domain Eukaryota; kingdom Metazoa; phylum Chordata; class Aves; order Charadriiformes; family Charadriidae; genus Vanellus; species Vanellus vanellus. The sequence continues at coordinate 30,115,599 of NC_138907.1, forward strand.
AAGCAGACCATGTCCCTACCTGCATGGCTTACAAATACCACTATGAGTCATACAAGTACATTGAAATTACTAATTGCTAGTGCAGGTTATTTAATAAAACATTTCTGAATTAATTACAGCTTAATTCTGAATTTCTCAATTATTCTGAATGGATGGAATACATACTGCAGGAATTCCAACCCTAAAGAGGCAGAAGGTCAAAAAAGCATTTTATCCCCTGATAAGGATACCTCACAATCCCAAAATACTTTAACTTCCTTGGCAACTGCCAAAAGTAAAAAAGCTTCACAAACATAGAGGCTTCCCTAGTTATAAATTCTGATACACTTCCAGGAGTCTCTACATAAAGCTGTAGATGAGCTCTTCCTTTCACTGATCAGCTAAAACCCCTAGATCTTAAAACCAAAGAAGCCAGAGATATTTCATCATTCAAGAAGGCCAGTAGAAGACTGCTGTATTTCCTTGTGGATTACCAACTTGACTCTCTCCCCCTCAGCAGTTTGGATTATGGAGCAAAGTAGAAACTACACTCATAAAGGAAACACTAGGCACAGAAAATATTTTTCTTTGTCTTAGTCAAGTCAATGCATTTATTTACGATGCAGAACTACTCCTTGAAGAATATAATCAATTCCATAACAGTTACAGAATAGCAGTATTTCTCCTCGATAATTCTTGAAAAGAATTCTTCTCTAAAACCGGTAAAGGATAAGATCATTTTATCGTCATGCACATTCATACTCCTATGTAAACTGAGCCATAGTTAGCTATCACTATGGGGAGGAAAAGCCATGTTTTCACATAATGCAATAGTCTGAAGTTAAACACAACACATTTGCAACCACTGTCAAAAAGCACTCCTTGTCAATCTCAGCATTTTGAAAACCAGGCCATGTTTGGACAAGCGCTCCATGCTGAACTCTTTTTGAATGATCTTTCTACAAATTAACATTTGGTTTGCAACAGATGAAGCAATTACATAACTCTGAAACATAACTGATATTTATCTTCAAGATTCATTACATTTGGCACTGCCACATAAGCTTTAAGTCTGAATAATTCCAACTTTCCTGTTCAAGATTTGACAGCATATGAACATGGAAATAAAAAAACAGGCGATGAACTTAGCTTCTAAAGTGACCAAACAAATGAAATGAAATTACTGAATTACATTTTCATATTATATTGGCTTTGTATTGCAAAAAAAAAAAAAAAAAAAAAATCTAAATTTTACTGAGTTTTGTACAGACGCGCTCTTTTTAGTAGGGATTTTTGATTTGGTTTTATATCAAAAAGGAAGATAAATTCTCTACCGTGTCATGGAAATGCGGTGCAAACAGTTTCAAACACTGCCAGATCACTGTCTCTTCAAGTAAGCCTTCAGAGAAACAGTGCTTTAGTGAACAGTCACATAACAATTTTCTACAGTTCACTGAGCCTTAGCAGCACCTTTGCAAGTTCCGTCTTACATAGATGAAAAGGAAACTGAAACCATGCATCCAACATGCCCTGAAAGTCACAGTACTTTTTGTACTATTTACTGGAGGTGCATGCTAACTACGTGTTCAACTACCTGGTGTTAGTGTTTTAGAGGTAGAACATCAAACACCACTGCCTCCCTTTTTGCACATCTTTATCACCCTACAGTATTTCCTCTGAATGTTTTGTTATTTTTAACTGGCAACAGATATCAGCATTTCAGTCAGACACTAAATTTGGTTAAGTATTAAATGAAGACATTGCACAACCTTGATTCACAAGTCGTAAAAGCAAAGCCCAAGACAAATGCGAGAGACTAAACATCACAGAACTGTTATGGTACAACTGACACTTTTTTGGAGAATGTGATACTCTGACAGCACTGGTATCTCCCTGGTGCAGTACCAATTTTAGTAGTAGTTCCTGGTAGCTGCTCAGAACTAACAAAAAAGCAGGTTAAAACCCTGAGAATATCTCCTCCCTCACAGGTATGGAAAACTCCCTACACCTATGCATAAGGTCGTGTTAGCAACGCTGGATCATCCTTTGGGCTCTTTCAGAACCAACCCTCCATAATTGTTTGTTTTTCCAGGTCACTAAAAAGAAGCCAGTGGCTTTATATGCTACGGCCAGTCCATAACCCACGACCAGAGTTATAAACATTTTGGACTGAGAAAGCACTTAATTCTCTGTGTTGGAATAACCCTCTCTTCCTAATGCTTCAGGAGGTTCAGCAATTTTGTGACACACCGGGGCTGCACTGGTAATTTGGTGACGGCAAGCTCCTCCTTCCCACGCAGATGCAGCAGCTCACAGGTCTAAGCACTTGCATGCATGCAGGTGAATGGACTGTTTTTCAGAGCAGGACATGATGTCACCCTGTGACAAGCTTCACTGTAACCAATCATCATCCAAATCCAGATTCAACTGGCTGAAACCATTTACAGGTAAAGTTGACAGTAACATCTTCAACAACTTAACTCATTTCCCTGTCCTAGGCTTCCCGTAAGGTCATGATTTTAAAAGGCAATAATATGCAGGAAAAGATACACTAAAAAACCAAACCCACAATCACACACACCCCACCACACAGTTTACAGAGGGAATGTTTACCCAGATAGCTTGCCAGCTAAGGCAGACTAACAGAGCTGATCATGTACAATACGGCTTTGTTGGAGGGTTGCTCGTGAAAAACAGGCAATAAAAATAGGTAACTTATTACCACGATAGCTTAAAAATCACAGTGAACCGACTGCCATAAAACAAAGGAACAATATATGGGGAATGAAGAAATTTCTGATTCCAAACCAATAGTGAGCTGTTCTCCAGAATGTTTTCAGAAGAATACAGTATAAAGCTTATCACAACTTGTACATCAAACTCACAGGAAGCTGCTGGTGTAGCAGGAAAAGCAAGTGAAGTGATAAATAAACATGTCAGTAAGTAGCAAGTCTCAATATCTACAATACTACTGGTGCATGGAGTTCAGTTTTGCTCCAGATTTACTCCGTGAGTTTGGGCAAGTCACATACATCTCTCTGTAGATATGTGTAGATACAGATATTTGCTCTCAAAGCACTTTAATCTCCAGAGATGAAACATTATATGAAATGTAAATGTTGATATTTACAGCTTACAGCCTTCTAATGAGGGTTGAAATGTGCATTCCACATTTATCATCTGATAGAATTGACTCAAACCCAATCTTCATACATGTTGTGACAATGTGCGAATGTTCAGCTCAACTTGTTGCGTGTTATAGGCTGTGAAGTATGACCAAAAAAAATCCAACAAAACCGCCACAGTAAACAACAAATCAAAACAAAAAAAGCAACCCCCAAAAACTTACTTGCAGAAGCGTTCCATGAATATTATTCTGCCGTATGCAAGGACTGGTAGAGTCTGGAAGCCCCTCCAGCAATGACAGCACTGTAGGTGGTACTTCATTTACCATAACAAATGGAACAAGGGCCCGACCTGACATCTCACGTGAACGGTACACAGGAGAGTGTCCACACCTAGAAAAAGAAGAAATGACTGTTTTTTGTCATCCAGCTGCAATCCATTGCTGTGGCTGAAACAAAACAAAACGAAGGATAATGCAATGAAAACTAAAACACATTTCTCATAAATCAAATGTACAGTCTTTCTTCTCAGTAGTGAGAAAGTATTTGCCCCGAAACATTGTCATACTAGAGCCATGTTGGAGACTTTTTCTTTACATAAAGTAGAAAAAAAAAAAAAAAAAAAAGAAGAAAAATGCAATTATGCCATGAAGCAGTGTAAGTATATGGTTCTGTTCCATCTTTCTTGACGTTTATGTTACTTACTATACAGCAATCATATTCCAATGTATTATGAGTTTGACTTAAAACTATTAAACTCCATGTTCTAATTTAGATGTTTCTGTAAGAACACAACATGGTGTCTACTGGAATTTTAGGCTGTATCTCACACTGGTTTTTAGACCGTATTTAGAACATATTTAAAGGCAGGAAGTAAGACACATGGAAATAATTTTATATTACTTACAATTAGTATCTCAAAAATAAATACTTTTTATTTATTAAAAAATTAACTGATAAGACTCAAGACTGCATATAAAACACAGGCCAAAAAAAGCGTCGCCTCTTTTAATGTTATTAACTGGCTGCACATTTATGAATATACATAGAATTAACTATTCAGCTATATTAACACATTAACCAGCTGTGTACTACTTCAGTAGCATGTATGCTGAGTTGAAGTGAATAAAAATCTTCTATCAACTAGAAGTGGGTTAGGCTAAGTCTTACAAAGCCAGTAATTCTTGCGTGTGTCAATTTTTATAACACAGGTACAATTCAGCCACCTGCAGTCTCAGACAACTGAGAAAGTTACCACAGAGTTTAGAAATGAATGGCCAAATGATTCAGGTGATATAAAATGCAGGATGGCAGAAGTTAGGCTCTGATACCTCCCAGCTGATTGTGATGACTCGGAGAGATGACCTTCCCTCCTCCTACCCTCTCATCCTTTCCCTGAATCGCTATTTACATATTTTTAGCTTACAAAATCACATGTAGTTGAGATTATCCCTGGCCAAAATGGGCAACCCCCTTTTGAACTCTCCCAAACAAGCTCTGCGGGGTCATGCCAATATATTTTAAAAATGAAATGAAATTAAAAGGTATTCTAAGGTATCAAATATCTCTAGCAAATTTCAATCAATACTCCAAGTAGTTGTTTACTCTAGTTGACATCAAAGAAATACAGAAAACCGTTTCCACCTTGAACTAGGAACTGAATTATTAATAGGGTTTAAACACAAGACAGTAAAAAGACTTAATTGAAATAGTTCTGACATTTTAGTCATGTTATGCCATGGTACACCTGAAAAACACAGACATTATTTAAAGGAAGTAGAGAGCTATGGCTAGCCTTGAACAACAGGCTTTTGTGGGAATTTTCATCCTCGCAGTATGGCAGCATATTCTGTCCTCCACATCTCTATGTCTTCCCTTGTAGGGAATGATTTTTAGGAAGATCATGTTTGCATTTCTTTTTCAAAGACTGGCTGTACTTCACAACAGGATACAAAAGCAAAACAGTCACAACTGGGGGCTCTTCCATATGGAAAAGCTTTAATTGTGTATTGACAAGGTGCAAGAAGAAAGTCAGCTTAGCTCCTAATAAAAAACTTCAATTTCTTTTAAACAAAAGCATTTTAATTCTACTGCAAGGTAAACTTAAGTCTGAGAATTGATTTGTCTGCAACCATTCCTTTATTTCTGCTAAACTGTTTTTTCTTAACCAAGAGATTCTCACATGTAGACGTTCTTTCCAAACACAAGCAATATCGATACTGCAATGACTGTCTAGTTTTTAATTAGCTATAACTGTATACTCAAGAATGTTCTTTATTTTGTTCATGACCTTTTACAAATCCCAAGGAAACTGACATGTCTTCAGGAAGGAAGAGTGGAAAATGGGTAAAATGCCAGGGTTTCCTCTAACTTGTGTAAGGGTACTTTCCAACACTACATGCTTCAGAGGGGGTTTTCTCCTCGAACACAATGCAATGAATTAGAATGGAATTCTGTGGGGTTTTTCCTAGCCATAAAAGAATGGAGTTGAGAACAATTTTTAGATAACCTGACTTTAACTTTGTTGTCTTGTAAAAACTGACATTAAAGACTTATAACACATGCATATATGGAGATACAGTATTTTACATATGAAATTTTGTTCCATGCTGTTATTTTATCAAATTTATTAAGGAAATAGAAGAGAATGCTCTATATTTGAAAGAAGAAAATCTTTTCATATTACAGGCAAAATTGTCTCAGCTGCCTAAAGTCTGGGTTGACAACAGAGACACAGGGGACCCGGCTCTGCAACTTTCTGTGCCTAAGGGAAACGCAAACCCACAGACACTACTCATCTGAAGGGCAACCCAACAAGCAACCTGCCACCATACCACACACCAACTGTACACTAATGCAAACACCTCACACTACAGATTGTTCTACAGGGTGCAGTATAGCCACAGGAACTGACAACTCACTGGAAAGACTCAAAGAGCACTCCTATGAAGTCATTACTAAGGAACAAAAGCATCACAAAGTTTAAGAACAATAACAAAGTATCTGCTTTACAGGAACACAAGGAAGGCATTTCACATTGGCAAACAGCTTCCCAAATCTGAGAGGGATTAACATTCCTACTGTTTCTTCTCCTTTTTTCTTTTTTTTTTTTTTAATTTTATTTCTTTTTTAAAATCTCCTAATACTCAAAGAAAATCGGTTCCCATCCCCCGCCCCACAAGAAACAGTACTAATAATGTTTCAAAACCACTCCTCCTTTCACATACACATGCAAGATATCATGCCAAGTCACCACTAGTGACCTATCCCTGAACTTCTGCATACCCTGAAGGCACTTTTGTGTACGTCTCTCATGTTCTGAAGGCACTTGGCTTCATTCCCAAATCATGCAAGAAGTTTGCCAGAAGAATGTCAAAATATAAACTACTTTTTCCATAACCTGTAACAGCACCCTAGATTAAGAACGGGCAGTTTGGATTTTTACTGGATCCCACTTCGATATAAATCTCTTACATGTATGTAAAACTAAACAGGATCAATTCTCGAACAGCGAGAGGAAGAGTGAATGCAAATAAAACAACTGAGTAACACAAAACAACAATCTAACCAAATGTAGCAGTTTTTTGTTTATTGTTATACCACCCTCCAAGACCAAATATACACCTTAACACTGAGTCCACCAGCTGTGTTCTTAAATATTTATTTTACCTAGGAAAAAGTAGGGGAAGCAATCTCACAAGCTGTATCAATAAAAAACATTATACAATTATAGCAATCACTGTAACTCAGTTTGTACCTGCAGCAAAACCTAGCAGCTAAAGGAAAGAAATATTTTAAGGCTATTAAACTATTCTGGTTACTCCTGCAGCAGTTTAACACACTGCCATCCCTGAGATTAATTTCACTTATGCAGCAGCAGTTGCCCTGCCAGGACATTGGCAGAAAGGAACAGGACCTCCAACCTCAGCCACTTCATCATCCAGACTCTGAGCTTCACCTGTCAGCAAAATGACTAAAATCTGTCACAGGCTGCCTCTTCTCATCTTCTCTGCAAGCAAGTACATGCAATGGTGTCTTGCATCCATTAGGGCAGCATGTATGTGTGTGCAAACCTGTATTCTAAACGGTTCCATTTTCTTTGATTTAAAAAATACTTGGGGGGGGAGGTGAAGTGGTTTTGGTATTTCACACTTTCTTTGTATGCAGATCATGTATAAATGGACTTTAAGAAATATCTAAAATGTTGTCATACGTAAAAAACATAATAAAACTAGGTTGGCATACTGTATATCTCAAAGTAGCAACAAGCAAACTTGCAAAATCCTCATGTGACACACTTCTATTAAATCCTGAGGGCTATTAACAACTGTTGAAGTAGTATTCCACATTGAACTCAGTACTGTTTAACTAGGTGCACGAGGTACTGGATGTAAACATGTTTACTTCAAACAGTCCGTGATCAAGAACAAAAAGTCAATAAATCTGAAAAGGTTTCACTTTGTGTAACTGTGGATTCAATGTATTTCCACTGCTCCATTCCACCTTTAACACTGAGATCCTGAACAACCCTCCTAACTGACATAATTTACGACCAACTCTCATAAGGCACAAAGATTCCATACTCCTCTGCACACATCAAAGTATCTAATTTATTACTCTGGCTGCAAATAACAGAACACTAGTTGTAAATAAAAATATCTTAAACTTCTTTTGGAAAAAAAAGAACTGCAGGTGTTTCCTCTGTGCTTATTTTCCTCCCTTTCTTATTACTCCGCTTCAACAGACCTTGTATTATCCAAATTAACAAACCAAATAAGGATTACCTTTTATATGAAAGTCACAGAAACAAACAAGTAGAATTAATTTGAAAAATCACACCTGTAGCCGAAAATATGTCCACTATATTAAGCAATACCTATAGTTGTTAGAAGAAGGATTAACAAGGAGAAGAATACCTATTTCCAGGTTTACTGGATGTTGTCACAGCAATCTCTGCATTACTATGTCACTGCTTATTAACAATACAGCACCTGCAGTCCTATAGACACTATCGCAGCATCACAATTTTGTTTTCAACTGAAATACATTCACATCCATTGCCTTCACAAAATGTTGGAAGAGGGAATCGGGAACAGCAGCCATGAAAACAGAACAGAAACAATGGGAGAACAGGCTGAACAATGAGGAAGGGAACACTCCGCAGAAGGGGCCTCTAAGTCACACCAAGTATCCTACCACCATCACAAAGAGAGTTTGGGACAAGAGGGCAGCATGAGGCAGGAAAGGCACACTTGCAATTCAAACAAACCAACTCTGCCTGGTAATTGAAGTATTTTCACAGCCTCTAGGGTTTTTAAAAAAATGTGTTATCACATATTAAAAATAAATGAATATATGAAAATCAAATAGATGGTATCCTTTAAACCCTGGAGCTAGTTATGCCACAAGGTCCTAGCAAATACACTGGAAATTAAAAATTGCAGTAAGGCTTCTGTCTGATTCTATACAGACGTGGTAAGCTGTATGAGAAAGAGGTTTACCCTTTCCTCAACCATGCCGCTATATAGTTCAAGTCATGTTATCAGTTCTACAGCAAGAATTAAAAACATGAAATTACAGCAGGGGAAAACATGGATGGGGATCACAGAGAAAAGTATTTAGCAACAGATTCAGTTCCTATTAGAAAGAATTTGGTTATTAAGATTCAAGAGCATTGTGCTGTCTGTATTAAGTAACTCAAAAAAAAAAAAAAGAGATGTTTTAAGAAAAATAATAATCATAATTACGTACTAGTTCAGTTTTTTCCCTTCAAGTTCTCTCCTGAAAGATTATATTTAGCAACTCTCAAATGCTGTATTACAGGTTTCCAAGCAAAGACAGGTCCAAAATTAGCATAAAAAAAATATACTCATGCTTCCACACAATTAACATAACTTGGACTTCTACACTGGAATCAGCAGGACAGTACCTATTTATTAACGTGAGAGTAAGATTTCCTGGAATATGAACAATAGTTTGTTATGCATCTACCTAAAGTTTCTTGTGTTCATTTATTGATTTGCTTGTTTTCTGGTTTTCTTCCATTTTGTTAGATTTCTGTGTTCCTTAGCAATTAAAGTACCCAAAGCGTTTAATTATTAAAAAATTATTTCACTATGGAAACCTGTATTGTACCTAGCCTGAAGACAATTTTTGTTCTTTAATCTGAAATTAAGAACCAAACAAACCCCAGAATAATCTGAGTTTTGAAATAGCATCTCAATATTTACCTGACAAGTAGAAAAACACAACAAAAGTATCAACAGTTTGCTGGAGGCTTTAGGCCTACAATCAACACATGAACATAGTCCAGAAAATGTCTGAACATGAACATGGACAGAGACAGATCAAGTTTCATTTCAGGTTATTTATGCAGTACTAAACCTCTACATTCTTATTTATTTCCTTTAAAGTGAAGTTAAGGGTTGCCCAAACTTCTAGTCTTTTTATACATTGTGTTAAGTATTTTATTCTTCCAACTCGAGCAATTAAGATAAAACCTTATGCTTTTGTACAGCGTTTTCCACACAAGCACTTAATGAATCAAACTACCTGTAAATACTGCAGGAACTATGTAGGCAAAGTACACAGACTTTTATTTGTGAAAACTGTCCACAAGCTTTTTGCCAGGAGTTGTTCCTCCATATGTTTCCAAGGCCTTTCTAGGAAGAAATTATAGACATTTCTCTCTCCTTGTCACCAAGACCCAGGTTATTGTAATAAGCAGCCAACTGATACCAAGCTGAATCAACAACAGAAACTTGAATTGTTGTGGTTCAACCAGCCAATAAACTAAGATTTCTAACATGTAAGCCTATGCAAACTGTTACTGATACTGTGTGTAAACTTTAGACCAACAGAAATATGTTCTCTTCAAATGGAGATTTAATATGGAACATGCTGACACAATTTAAATGGCATCTTTTTTCTCGGATTCCCACCAAGAAATCTCAAATAATATCTCCAGGTAGCTAACCTCTGGGCTTATTTAACTATTTGTTGAAGTCATGTGAGGTTAGAGCCTCCTTTCATCAGTTTTTGGTTCACAGCATTCAAGAGAAAAAACAACTGCTTTTAACCCAAGGTCATGTAAAAGAAAAATTGTCATTCACAACCATATTTCAACCTCATTAATTTGTGAAAAGTTACTATACTATGATGTTTCACAACTGAAGGATAATGGAAAAAACCCACACTTACTACCAAAACAGTTAGGAAAACACACAAAGAATGTAGACAAACTACTTTCTGTCTTAGCAACTGTATCATTATTTTGAACTTGATGAAAAGGATGCTGAATGCATGAATCAAGTCTCAGCACTCTTTTGCAGGACAAGCTAAATGTTACTATTTGGCTACTTATCTTGACCAGCCAAGTACTTACTGACTGGCTAATTTTAAGTATGTAAATGAATAATATAATTACTTCACCAATCATGTGTTGACAGTTGAGCACCCCATGATATTTTTTACTGGATTGTGTTTCGAATAAGAAGTAGCATACATCAAATTTTAACCTAGGATCCCAGCCACTGGCCATTTTGAGGAGTCTGCAATACTGGAGAAAGATATTGTTACTCTCGGTGTTCATGAACACCTCTCTGCTAGACATCACCTTTCATTTCCCATGAATCTGACACCTCCCTACAGTTTGTGAATATTTCCTAAATTGCTTCAGATGATGATCTGCCAATGAGCAGCAAACAGATTGATGAACACAATAAAAACTGGAATAAGGAACCAATAATGAATACCTAGAGGTTGTAGTATTTCCCGTCAGCACCACTTGAACATGAAAAGAACATTTGTCCACAGTTTACAAGAAAAGGCTGAGGAATACAGCAAAGATATACAATGATTTTGCACTGATCAGGTCTTGAACAGCCTATCAAGCTGCAAGAATCAAGCACATTGCAGCCTTCTCTAGCACTACAGTCTGAACTTAATCAAACTGTTTATCATTTCTTATTTAAAAAATGATTTTAAAAAGTCTGAAAACCTTCTTTATTAATAATTATGGTGAACCATAAATATTTTTACAGACCAGTACCAATCGCTCTTCAATCAGGACTGCACAGAGCATAGACTGTAAGTAGAAATGGAAAAATTCTAAGCCAGTCCCAACTCACAAGGGAGGAGTTATGCTCAGAGGGGAAACGCATCCCTCTCCCTCCCTCCTTCTCCCCCAGCCATGCAAAACTTCCATCTTAGATGTCAAGAAAGATTTCACACTACAAAATACAGTAAGAATCTGAAAACGATGTATGTTTTAGGGGGGGTACATTGCTCCTTTTTCCAAATGCGTATGCCAGCTTATGTATTTTGGGAACCTTGCCTGTAATCAAAAAGACACCCGTCTTTGTATTGCAATGAAAGGTCAGGCCCATAAGCTTCCCCAGCGAGGACAGGGCATTCCAACGGGTCAGAGCCTGCTCCTGGTATCACAGGGATTCCAAATAATAAATGATTGCAGACAGTTATAATACTAAGCACTTATACTGATCAGACATTAGATTAACGAGGAAAAAAAAAAAAAGCAGCACAAAGGACAAAAGCAGAGACCAAAGACTAAGAAGATGTGCATGTGATATGGAAACCCAGGGAGATGCTTTTATAAACAACTGTAATCAAATGCAGCTATTTTAATACAACAATGCTGCAACAAACACATGTAGTTCTTTTCATCTAATATGAAAAAGCATTCCCACAAAAGTTCTTTGCCTATCAGACCCCTGATAAGATTCCCAGTCTTACAGAAATGACAGCTGAATATGGGCAAGTTTTAACATTAATTCTCCTACTGGAAAGGAAAAAGCGGAGAAAGGCAGAGGAAGCATACTTAGCACAACCGTTCAGCTATCTTGTTTGGCCACTTACCAAAGGATACCGGTGTTCAGCCTACAGAAAGTCAGATGGCTGCTTTCAAGTCAGATACAGGATGATGTACTAAGCCCACAAATGCAATTGTACATGTATGAAACAAAACAAAAATCAGGGAAACTGAATCTAAACAACTTATATAAGCAGCAATTTTAACCAGGTACAGGTAAATTACTTCAATCGAGCTCTTCCCAAGTAAACTGAAGATATCTTGTTATCAGAACTCCTTAATATACTTCCTTAAGAAGCAAGCTCTCACAGATTTGTAAAATAGTAAGACACAACTGGGACTCCTAGAGAGCCCCAGAATTCATAGTCAGGTGCTCCACTTCCCAAGAAGCTAAAATAAACCTGGATGAATCTCACTTATTTAATAAACTTTTTTTCAAACTGCCTAAAACATAGAATTCAACAATTTGCAACATTAGATCACACAGGTTACAACAGTATCATAATTTTACATATGTATCTTTAACTGGATTTGTTGTTCAAAAGCAAAAGATGTGAACTCTGGCAATAATATTTCCTCCTTATCAGTACTGAAGTAAACTGAGCAATGAAGACTCAAAGGAATATGTAAGGAATTTGTGAACATAAGTGGAAAGAGAATGGGGAGAGAATAAAGCAGGCAAAGTTGCATCAGAATGACATTTTGCATCTTAGTAGGAAAGTATCAAAAAAACAGAGATACATCAGTGTGTTGGTTTTGACTGGGATAGAGTTAATAATTTCCATAGTAGCTTGTATAGGGCTATGTTTTGGATTTGTGCTGAAAACAGTGTTGATAATACAGGGATGTTTTCATTACTGCTGGTTAGTGCTTACGCAGAGTCGAGGCCATTTCTGCTTCTCACACCACCCTGCCAGTGGGGAGGCTGGGGGCACACAAGAAGTTGGGAGGGGACACAGCTGGGAGAGCTGACCCCATATGACCAAAGGGATAAGAAGGAAGGAGGGGACGTTCACAATTACGGCATTTTGTCTTCCCAAGTAACCATTACACATGATGGAGCCCTGCTTTCCTGGACGTGGCTGAACACCTGCCTGCCCATGGGATGCAGTGAATGAATTCTTTCTTCTGTTTTGCTTGTGTGTGAGGCTTTTGCTTTACTTAAACTGTCTTCATCTCAACCCACAATTTTTCTCACTTTTACTATTCCAATTCTCTCCCTTACCCCACCGGGGTGGAGTGAGCGAGTGGCTGTGTGGTGATAAATTGCTGGCTGGGGTGAAACCACCACAATCAGTCAATGACAAGACAGCACAATAACGTAAATATAGTAAGTATATCTGGCAATTGAAAACCATATTTGGGGGATACAGTATTATGCAACATCATAAGGTTGCTTCATTACATGGGAAAGATCTTAACCATTTTACTAATCAGAAAAATATTGAAAACAATTAGTTCTTTGTACTAGGTTCAAGCAGAGTGCAACCAAAGGTCTATTTTTGTATTTCCAGCAAATATATTTAAAGATAGACTCCGATTCACTTTGGCCAATAAAAATTGCAAAACAAAATTAATTGTAAGAGATTAAAATTCAAGCTCCCATTTCTATTAGAAATTTGTATTTTGAGTAATAGTATTTTTAAAATAGCTTTGTAAGCTTGTTAATATCTGACAATACTTAATCTCTGAACATCATTTTGTACAGAACAATTTATGGAATCTATATGTTATACACTGAACCCCTTGGACTTCACTGAAGGAATCTGATCTTTTACAACAGAAACCCCTATTTTGCTTTTAAATTTTAAGAAATATCTTCTGTAGCCTGCATATTAGTCTGGATTGGCATCTGTTCAGATTTTTAAAAGATTTAACTGTAAGTCAACAAAACTTAGTATATTTACCCACTGAATAAAACCAAGAGTATCACATTACTTGTGTGGACTAAAGACTCATGTGAAATCACGGCCCCTAGGATATTTTTTGCTTTTTCCCCAAGTTTGAAAGAAATTGGGGCCAACTGTCTCCATCACTTCTTGCAGAGGGCCAGACGCACAAATGTTTCTCTGCTAAGAAATTTAAGAAGGTGAGTCACGTAACACATCCAAAGTAATCCACCAAATCCCTAGGGTAACAGATCTTTAGAGTCAGATTATGGTCTAACCCCTTCAAAAAGCCCAAGAGAACAAAGTTTAGCAAAGGAACGTCATCCTGACCCCACAGGCAAATGGCACGACAGGCCAGCATGCCCCACAGCACTGCACAAGGGACGCGATTCACAGGAACCTGCTGGGACACCGCACTAGAGCTTGCAGAGGGCTCCCGCACAGCAGGCAGGCATCACCTGCGACGCAGGACTGCTGTGGAAAAGGCATCACAGGGGGCACTCCTGACATCTCGCACTGCTTTAGCTGAGTGGTTTTTAAGAAATTTACTGAGCTGACTTTGCCAGCAGCCTAGTAGGAGGTTTCACAGAGCCCGTTCTGACAAGCAAGCTGTGAAAGTAATAACTTTCAAGATAAAGCGTACCAATAAAAAAAGTCATACCATCTTCCATTGTTTCCACTGCCTTTCCAAGTCAGGGGATAACTAGATCATTGTGAATCCACATACCCTCTAGCAGATGCACCCAGCCCACTTAAGTAACAGATTTATTTGAGCTTTCCTATCACAGCTACTATGATGGCACTTGAGCTGCCAGTTTGCTCACAGCTGATGCCGACTTCCCTTCTCGTTCTCCTTCTCTAAGCGCTCATTTAGGAATGCCTTACTGCCCTGCAGTTGTCAAGGCAGCTGACAATGCTCCATCCTACAGAAAATTTTTCCTCACCACACACAATTTTGTTTTCCTTGCATCTTAGCGTCTGTCATTAACTAACAGTCAAAGTAATTATCTTTGTATACTAATGACAAGCTCACTCGAGTGCAAAACCAAAATAGCACCGTATCAGTTTGGGGTGGTGGATGGAAGGGAGCAGGAGGGGGAAGAGACAGCTGTAAAGGACTACTGCTTCCCACTGCCACTTACCCTGGTCCCCGACCAAAGACAGCATCAGGGGATTTTGGAATTTAGCTCCTCCATTTTACAGAAAGATGCAAGTTACCAAGTTCTGCACAAGAAAATAGCATCTATTTCAAAATTGTGTTAATTTCATGGAAAGATGTTCACATTTATATTTAAATTGTCCTCAGACGGTGAGTTTCTTCAATGACTTGCAACATAAGATACCTAGAAGCAGTACCACTTTGAAATCTGTCATTTGATGAAGTTAAAGGGGAAATTTCACTAAGAATTAAAAACAGTTTTGTCAAGTGGAAGACAAGGCGTATACACCCAAAGAGTTTTAAAAAACCTTATGGTTTTTGACATTTTAAAGCTATTTTTTTTAAATTCCTTAAAAGATTAAAAAGTCACAGTCCTAAATAGGGCTAGACTTCAATTAGTGAAAAGTATCCAAGTCAATACAGCAATATCCATTTTACTCCTTCAGAGCATTCAGCCCAGAACATTTAACACTAAACAAACACTCTGTCAATGCCATGGTATGAGAGGACATAAGGTAACTCAAATTTAGATAATTCTGAAGAGATTACAGTTCTTTGAAAGGGGGAGGGGGAGGCGAAAGGGAGGTTATGTTTTTGTTTCATACTTAAAACATTACCTCCCAATTACCTCCCTTGCTAATCAAAAACATTCTGTACATTCCTTCATCTTAGAAAGTAACCATTAAAGCAGACTATCTAGCTCTTAAAGAAAAAAAGAAAGTGAGGTAATAAGTTGTGAATCAAAGTGTTCCCTTCCAAATAAAACATCTGCAAAAGGAAAGGAGGAAAAAATAACTTTTAATAGAACTGCAGATAGGTAATCAAATGCCCTAGTTCAACAGGGAGTAACAAGTACACGCACAGAGATTGAGACTTGTCCTTGTAGCATTTAATCCTACTCATATTGTGCAATTCATCTCAGCACGGTCAGAGCAACCACAGCTCTACTCCCACTAGATGGAAAATTCCACTCGGGCTTAAGTGAAACTCTTCAAAAGCCCAATTTGAATTCTTCCTGCTAAACCCAGGTTTGTTCAGAGAACTGCTCATTCGCTTGCAAACACGGTAAGTATTCTGTTCATTCGCTCAGAGCAACAAATGAATACCACTTCATTACAGACTGAGCCCTGGAAAGAGTCTGAAGATCAGTTATGGGTTACATTCACCCTTCCTCTCTTCCTACCACATAAGCAGTACTTTTCCTTGACAGTGGTACAGCAATAAAACTAAAAATCTCACAGTAAAAGTATAGCAATCAAATATTATAATTGCATTGGCCTACCATGTAATTATATGTATATGTAGATGTTATGTAATACAATACTACATTGAAGCAACAATTAAGATATACAATTTAATGTCTTGATGCATAGGGCCTTTGTCATCAGGCCTTCTCTTTGATCCTAATAGGTGACTTCACAACAATCTTCATTACCACCTGCTAAAGAACAACCAAATGAACAGGAAAGAATTTTTAGTTCATAGGCTCCTGCAGGATGGAAAATAGGAAGGGAAATAGAAAGGGAAAATAGCAACATATTTATTGTACCCAGTTAAATCACCCCTATGTATTCCAACTAATGCAGTCAGAGTGAACTGAAAACAATCATGGTATTCACAGAACAAAGGCATAAGAGCTGTACACAGAAATAGAGCCAGCAACAGCACAGTGATCTGTATCATAAATACATACATTTCCCACTGCAGAACCCTTGGTATTGTGCCCTGGCAACCATAAAAAAATGCCAGAAAATTCATGTCTGTACACCCACATGCAATTTTCTGTCTGAAATACATAAGAATTTTATTCTAGTCTTATAGTTGTAACCACAGCACAGGAAATGCATAAAATATCATCTTTATCTGCCACACCACTCCTCTTTAGGAGCACAGTTAAAGGAAGGTAGGTCCAATGACAGAGGTCTCTTAAATGTTTCAGGTTCTTCTTTTAAAGATTTTATTGGCTTTTTCTCCCCACATCTTCTGAATGGGTTTAAGTAATCTCAAGAAAATAAGCTAATTAAGGGTGAAGAATTCTTTTGCTGGTGTACGTACCTTGCCTAAAGTAGTGGCCATAATATAAAGACAAAATTCAAAAGCTGTAACCAAAAGCTTTTCAAAAGTTAATCTATTACTGATGTTAGAAACTATGCTGAAACTCTGTATTAAAAAAATAAAAATAATAAATAAATAAGCATTCTCCTGTGTATTAACAAGGGCTAAAAGCAGAGGTAATCAATGATGTAACCAACAAATACAGTTTTAAATGTTTCTCAAAAAAGCATTTAAGATTCAGGGGGCCTACAGGAAAGCTGGGGAGGGACTTTTTACAAGGGCATGTAGTGATAGGAGGAGGGGGAACAGTTTCAAACTGGAAGAGGGTAGACTTAGATTAGACATTAGGAAGAAGTTTTTCACTCTGAGGGCGATGAGGCACTGGAACAGGTTGCCCAGGGAAGTTGTGGATGTCCCATCCCTGGAAGTGTTCAAGGCCTGGCTGGATTGGGCTTTGAGCAACCTGGTCTAGCGGGAGGTGTCCCTGCCTATGGCAGGGGGGTTGGAACTAGGTGATCTTCAAGGTTCCTTCCACCCTAAACCATTCTGTGATTCTACAATTCAAATACAACAGAAAACCAAACATTTTTAATTGTTAAATTCAGTGTGTTTAACAACTCTTACTAGAGGTTTATTCCTTTAAGAAAAAATGGTAGATTATTATTTATTCTTGAAAATTCCCCAAAACATAGTAAGAAGCAAGAGGTATATCACATCTGCTGCAAAGAATAAGCAGACAGAGCTATTATTTTCTAACATAAACAGTAGTTTAAAATAAAAATTAGAAGATCTTAGGATAACAGTAACTTTATCTTGTTTCACTACTAAAGGAACAAGATTAAATACAGAACTTTCTCACCCTATTGCTCTGAAGCTTTCACACAGATAGCAAGACTTCCTCTCAAATACTGTTTATGCTCATTTCTCCGCACCCACCACAGACCTGTCCCCTTATCAGGCTCCCCCATCCCACACCAGTGGCATATAGAATAGCAAAGGTATCTGCTGAGTATCTTGCTAACCACCATATAAATAAAAGTTACACTATATAAAAAACTTAAAAACTAATTTAAAAAATATATTAGATACAGGTTATATTTGTATCTTCCTATATTCATATCTTCATATATTTATATATGGATGGAGATGGAGGTATATACATACCCAGATCTACAAATCTATGTAGTAGTCATGACATTTGTGTGTTATGAACAATCACTCTGTGGGACTGAAAAACCCACCAGAAGTTTGTACAGCAAATCTTGCATTGCTAAAGTCAAGCTCATCAGTTTTCATCTACCCTCTCTGTGACACCAATCATGCTGTACAGCATTTGCAGATGAAGATTTACAAATAAGTCATACAATGGCTTGCATAACCTGAAATGCTTTCTATTCCCTGAAAACAAGCATTAACAGTATAGGGAAGTCCAACCAATGAGTATCAGTTTTTCCTCTAAGAGTTAAAGCTGAAGAAAAGCTTAAAAAGGCATTTTATAAAAAAAAAATCCAAAGACTCCAGAAAGAACTCCCATCACATGAAAAATCACAAGAGCACCTTACCTTATAATAAATGGGACAAAGGGTGCCATGCTGAGTGCTGAGTAAGTGCCATCCATCGGAGATGGATACAGCCTTCCCAGGATTAAAAGCAAAAGGAACAGGCTCGGATGGATTTTCAACTCTTCAGCTTCACTAAATAAAAAAGTGATAAGAAGCATTTGGTGAAAAAAGCATCCTCCTTCATGCTAGTCTTGAGACTCTTCTACAAACAATACCCTTCTACATTTCTGGTTCGAGAAGGTATGCTAGGCTGATCATTGCAAGAAAGTGCAAACCCTGCTGGGATCAAACATGGCATACAGTTCTCCTATGGCACCACTGGGGACCCCTCTATGAAGGCACTTAACACTGTGCTGTCTTCACTTGCCTATATTATCCCAAGCCTCCTTTACTCCTAATAATAGTAAGCTGCCTTCACTTTAAATACTATTAAAAAACAGCACAGATAATTTTTCTCTAGAACTGAGAAACTGAGAAAGCCGAGTTACAAAAAGATGGTTAAAAAAAGTCTCTTTTTTTCAGTTTGGAAGGAAATGCATATTTAGTAAATAGCAGGCTTTATTAAGGAACAGTTCTTGTCATTGACACTAAGTGGCTACTATTCATACTGTAAATACAAACAGAAATCAAGTCAAAATCAACACTTCTTGATTTAGGTAATGACTAATAGTAAGATACAAGCCTTAATCTGCATTGAAAAAAAGCATTCAAGGCCAACATTTCAGGCAGCAGCTTTCAATCTTTTTCATTTTAAAGACTTCCCACAATTTTCCAGTGACAACACCGTCACCTTTCAAAATGTCAGGTAAAGCAGACTGTGTGGAATATACACACTCTTTTCTTAGAGCAGAGACTGCAAAACATGCAATGACTGGTGAAACTCCTGCTCCCCAGCATCCACCTCAAGGCCACTAAACAGACAGCTGAACCTCACCCATAAATCAGCTGCTGAACTTCCGCAGTTTATACCATAGCATTTTAAGGAAAAACAAAGTCAGCACTGGTTTACTTTAAAAGTTCATGAACCTGGGGGTAACGGCATCAGCGTCATTCCAAACGATATCACTTGCATTGATCAAATAGGAACTCTCAGCCACCATTTGTGGAGTCCTTAAAAAGAGATCAAGAACCTTCCCCAGAGTCAGTGTATCACAGGCAAGCGTTCATTTAGGGTTACATGAGGCCTACGACGCTGTATCCTTTAAACATGTTAGGCAGTCTCATCGTTAAACATGAGACAGACAAACACCCAGCTTCTGCCTTTCCCTGAAAAATATACGTTCTTTAACATCTGATCCTAGGAATGCAGCAACTACTGATTACTCAACAGTAGTTCATACTCCACAGACTTACTGCAACGTGCAAAAGTTATAGGAAAAAAGCCTTAGCAAAAGAGACTAGAAGTATGTTGTTTCAAGAAGCATTGATGAAAAGAACAGCATTAGGGTATATGTGACACGACTCAGTTTAACCTTTTCATTGCACTTTATATTTCAAAGTTTCTCAGACACAGTCTTACCTGTTCAAAGTATTGGTTACAACTTCCAACTGCTTGAGAAGGAAAGGATAAAGACTTGGAAACCGAGAGAAAAACTCCCTTCCTGTCATTCTGCAGAAGGGAATGAAGAAGAGTTACAATTAGCATTCCGCAGTAATTAGTTGCAGTCAAAATACCAGTTTACTTGTTGGACTTCCAATGCTACAGTGAAGCCAGAGAGCCAAAAGAACCACGCACACATGATGAACGCCTTTCAAACAAGGCAGAATGTTTTCATTAAAAAGGATGATACAGCGTAGTTTACACAAGTTAAGTAACTGTCTGTATGCGTGCATACTAACACTTTGTCAGCTGAACTGGTCGGGCCTTTTTGGGAAAAAAAAAAAAGGATCTTAGCCCCTTAATCACATAAAAAGAAGAATAAAAACAGCAGGTCAAATCCTGGCACCATTTTAACAACAGTCTAGTTGAACAACAGAAGACTGCACTTGCTTTAGTATGGCTCGTACAAAATAGCTAATAAAATATATTTAATATATGTGTACTAACAGATGCTCATACTGTACTGACACTGAAAAGCATCTCAAGTAAGTAACTCAAAGAGCTGTAAAGCACGATGACAGAAGCGTCTGACTTTCCATTAGCCTTCTTTACACAGTGCTGCTTCCAGCATATGATAGCAGTGGCATTTCCAGGCCACGTTTTCAATGGTGTAGAGGTAGCAACCACATTCAAAGCAGAACAATGTACTAATACTTACTGAACTCATCCCTAGCCAGAATTAATAAGGCAGCATAGTTCAAGACACGAGAGAAAATCAATCCAAGCTAAAAAGAGACAAGTAGAAATCTTCTGTATTTGTTTATTTTATAACCCTTTGAACAGATAAAGGATGGCTTCATGGTTTATAGGAAACCATTTAGCACCTTAGCAAGAACCACTTAAATGTTGGAGTGGGAAGGTTCTAATTAGACATGTATGCTATGCAGATAAAACAGACTCCCTTTAAAAATAAATAAATAAAAGGCCATCCATTTAGAAGAAGAAAGACAACTGCCGAGTTTGCTTGCCACATGATCAACCAAGATAAATAAGTACATGTTAGCATGACTCCAATACAAAGCCTCCAACTAGCAGAGAGATCCAGGTCTAGAAAAATAACACGATGAGATGGCAAGATTGAACGTGCGTAAAAATAAGCATACCGAAAAAAAAAAAAATTCACGCAAGAGTAAATCAGCACATGGCAAACATCAGCACAGCTTCTTCCAGCGCTGAGCTAACATAACATGCCTTAGCCACAGGCCACAGAATAAACACAGCAAAACCAGATCACTAGGTGAAAACAAATGTTCAATCAAAGAGTACAGGAAGCTTTCTCTAGGCATTTAAGAACAGTACAGCGAATTGCTGTAACTAAAACCATGACCAAGGGATTCGGCAATATCTGCTACAACTGCAAAAATGGATTTCAGTTAGAAAATTTAGGTGGAAGCATTCAAGCTGTGACTGAATATAAACGGAAGCACCAATGATGGTTGAAAAACATCAACACTGATAATCGCTGGCTATTTAAGCAGAAAATATACATGTAATTTCTTATCACACAATCTCAAAGTGCCTGCCTGACACCAAATGCTCCAAATGTCTCATACTCAGATCCCCAAAATTCAATTTTCCAGTTCATCTAAAAGCTTCCTCAAAACAACTTTAATTTTCCATACATAATGTAGAAGCTGAAGATGTAAAAGTCTGAGACAGCACAAACCATAAGATCTTGATATATAAGTCAATGTCAGAGAGCCCATCTCACCAAGTTTTCATATGTAAAAAATTAAAAACTCCATTTTATTATTTTTAGAAATAAAAAAATGCTGTGAAACCTCCACTTCTTGTGCTACTGAATGCATCAAGTAAAAGGAGAATTGGGGTTACGTTTCCTATGGCTACTGCTTAAAGGCTTAAGAGTCTGTGCAAGTCACATCTCACACAACATGCAATTTTGAACAGGCCCGTTTTTAATGTATTTAAAATTCAGTAACCAAGTTAGAATCAATATTAAATAATGGGATTGAATATTCTTACCAAGCCTTAAAATTCTTTGTAATTAGTGTGGTTTCATGAATCTATTTTGACAGTGAAAGAAAACTACTGAAGTGGGTAACTTACATAACCTCCCTCTTGGTTTACAGCTCCACAGGTTACACGAGGGGAGAAGGCTGTCTAATCAAAACCATTAATCAGCAGTATCTGCAGGAAAGATGCCCAAAGACACTTTCAGGAAAAAAAAAAAAAAAAAAAAAAGACACAATTGTCTGAGCAGACTGGCTGTTGAGGGATAATTTTAAAGGGCCTCCAGTTCTGAGAGTAAACAAGACAGACTACACGTTAGAAGTGCTGCAAAGTGAGAAGGCGCTCTCAAAAATACAGAGTGCTGATTTAAGGGTGAATCCAGCACCTGGAGATGTCAAGGCAGGGAGATGCGCAAATGGAGAATGAGCAGAAAGCAAAACAGGTAGAGTAAAACACAGAGGTATCTAGGTGTTTCATTTCTGATTACTGACCATGCGTGTTGCTCCTGGAAACACGTACCTGTTATTAGGCACACACAATTATTTGGGTACAGTAACTGAGACTGGAACAAAAAAATGTAACGGTTCCACTTTTCAAAGATGTTCCTGACACTAAGCCACATATTTTCTATGAATTTCATCAAAAGCTACACTGCTTTAAAAAAAATGAATACCAACACTAAGATTTGGCTTGTGTATGTTAGCAATACAGACTCATGCATGTGCATACACACACAAATGTGAGTTAGGCTTCATAATTAAGAAGCTATCCATATCTTTAAAAGAACGTAAGTCCTTGACATACCTATAAGGAATATATCATTTAAATGTTGGCTAAAACAATCCAAAAGTCACTGCTAGCAGTTTTCATGGAATAAACTTTTTCCTCCTTTTCTAAAATATATCTGACAAGGAATGATAGATTAAAATTAAAAATACAGATAACTATCTTTCCATTAGTCACTGACACAGTTCAAACACAGATTTTTGGCAATGTAGCTACCATAATTAAATCCTTAAACCCAACATTTTGCAGATGACAGGATTTTACATTTCGTCGTCCTAAAACATGTTTATAAGAGAAGTAACTGGGAAGAGCCTTAAGACACTAGTATTTTTTCCTTATGTCCAGCTGAAATTATTTTTATATTGATTCAGAGCTCATCTTTGACAGTATGTTCAAACAGAGGTTCTTTAACAGTATTTTCTTTTTTCTTGCTAGTAACCCAAAGTAGCACAATTTCACAATCCAGAATTTCAAATGGGATTACTGAGACCTAAACAATGGACTAGTGGAAGGTTATTTACTGTAATAGGAAGTACTGTAATGAAACAGAAAAGTTATCAGCGGCTTGATGATGCTTACAGTAAAATCCCTCTCCCTAATGTAAAATGTCATTTAGGTATATAGCTAAAATGATGCTTAGTGTCAAAAGGTTGAGAGATAAACTAACGGAAGCACTCGTATCCTCCTAAAATTATTTTTAAAAATAATTTGTAAAACCATATACAAGCAGAATACTGTGGTATATAAATAGGAAGATGCAATATTTACAGCTCAGATACTCTACAGTTTCACAGTTAATGCTTTGTCATATGCAACCAATTCTGCAGAAAAGCCAGATGACTAAGAGCACAACCCATTCACATATGTCTCATTTTGATGGCTAGAGACAGCAGTCATGCTTAGCATTTTTCAGAAGACAGACTGACAAATAGTGTTTATGTAGAAAGGGAGACGTACATGAGTTTCTTTCCCATTTTCACTCAGGTTTCCCACCTGAAGAGATGGTCCATTAACAAAAAGCAGTCATACAGAGGTATCTTCTGTATCATACCATACAGAACCAAGCTCCTCCTCTACTCTGCACTGGTGAGGCCACAACTGGAATACTGTGTCCAGTTTTGGGCTCCCCAGTTCAAGAGGGACAGGGAACTGCTGGAGCGAGTCCAGCGAAGGGCAACTAAGATGATTAAGGGTTTGGAGCATCTCCCTTATGAGGAAAGGCTGAGAGAGCTGGGACTCTTTAGCCTGGAGAAGAGAAGGCTGAGGGGAGACCTTATTATGGCGTACAAGTATCTAAAGGGTGGGTTCAAGGAGGATGGAGCCAGGCTCTTTTCAATGGTTCCCAGTGACAGGACAAGGGGTAATGGGCACAAGTTAGAACACAGGAAGTTCCGTTCAAATACACGGAAAAACTTCTTTACGGTGAGGGTGACAGAGCACTGGCACAGGCTGCCCAGGGAGGTTGTGGAGTCCCCTTCTCTGGAGATTTTCAAGACCCGCCTGGATGCAGTCCTGAGTAATGTGCTCTGGGCAATCCTGCTTTAGCAGGGGAGTTGGACTGGATGATCTCTAGAGGTCCCTTCCAACTCTGAAAACTCCGTGATTCCGTGAACCACTCCTAACTATTCTCTGCGTGCCCTTGAGTCAAATAAACTCTTTCCCACCTTTGTCTTCTCCAGAGTCTATTTAAGAGGAAAAGAAGGTTGCCATGACAGCAAGAAAGCATTTCACAGAATATAGAGTTCATATAAATCAGAAAGAAGTTATTCTGAAAGCTTGTGATGCTACAAAGAACAGAATCTGTTTTCTAGCAGTAAGCATGTGGAAGACAACAATGAATCAAAGCTAAATTACCAAATATCACCATCTAGTAGTAGTAAAATTTGAAACAAAAGACATAACTGAAATCAGACTGTAGATCTATAAAATGTGAAGGAAAAGCCTACTTTAAGCATGAACAAGAACATAGTTTACAGTGTTGATAAACAGTTCTTTATGAAAAACATAAAAATCAGTTTTACTTTTCTCTGAAATAATCTATGCCAGAAGCCCTTATTATACTCGTGATTGTCAGTAGTTCTTCCATTTAGCACAGGTTCTTTGGCTTTATCACTTTTCAGAGTAGAACCTGGGGTGCTTTAAGGTAAGCTAAAGATCATATACTTAGAAGATTTCATTTCATCTGCTTTGCTTGTAAAGACATTCAGCATCATTGAACTTCTAGAACCAAATTCATAAGCCCTGCTGAAAACTGTGACATCTCCGGTCACTATACATAATGTTTGTCTGAGTAGTGACTTGATGCTGCATAATGCAAGGGTTAGTATCTAGGTTTATGTAACTAGTGTCTTTCTTAATAAATATGCCATCTTTGTGCATAATGACTGTGTGAATTATTTAACTGCATTTAAAAAAACCCAAACATTTAAGAACAAAACCATGGATGTTGCAGTGTTCTTTTTTAAGCTGTGCTGTACACTTAAGAGAATACCCCAGGAGATTAAAATTCTGCTGTGACACTGGGGCATATGTATCATTTTACTGCAACATGTGTCAAAGATTACCTGCTTCTGTTCTTTCATTTATTTTTCAGAAGAACTGAACACTTTATAACCTTGTATGCTGCTTTTAGTAACTGACATGTTAAAGAACATTTGTAGTAAATATGTTCATATTTGAGTTTGGCATAGGTGAGATTTAGAGACAATGAATCTTCTGAGGGCAGCAAGGGTCTCTGGTACTCTTTTTGAACATAAATACTGCTAACATCTCAGGTCAACTGACAAATACATGGCCAGATCTGCAACAGGGAAAAAAATAAGAATATTTTTAAAAAGGAAAAATAAAACTGGAATGTGATAAAAACAATATAGACAGATGCTTTTAGAGAGATCAAGACCAAGAATGTAGTTTTCATGAAATCATGTAAATCCTCTTTTAATTGTCTCCTGTAAAATCTACTACAGAAATTATCCTAATTGTCTCCTGTAAAATCTACTCTTGCTATACCAATCCTTACACTGGAATCATTAACCCTAACATGTCAAATGATCCTTTATGTTAAAAAGCAGTAATGCAGAAACAGAATCCAATTTAATCCTTGCACTGCAAAGACAATTGCTGCTGAAATAATTTAAAAACCGGGACTGAATTTGACAAAACTGTCATTCAAATGTCATTTATAAAACACATTTTACATATTTGCTTCTTTTGCCTTCATTAAACTATGAAGAAAAACCACACAGTGCAGCTGAACTAGACTTAACTAGACTAGTTTTCAATTTCCCATTTTGACATTCATGTTCTCTCTGACCCTTATTACTTGTTAAGTAGTTAGATCCTGTCTCAAAATATATTTTTATTTCCCTATTAACAAAGATATACTTCAGAAGCATAAACTTAAAATACATGGAAAATGTTTTTTTTCAACTGCACAAAGAAGATCATGAACCGAAAAAAAAAAAAGTACGATGTTGTTTTATACTGGGGTTATGGTAAAGACCAAAGCTAATTCAGTTATGCTTTAAGAATGAAATGAATTTTTTGCTCCTTAAATAGCACTAAAGAATATGACAGTCAGCTGCATTTCATGACAGGACAACTAGCAGTAAAAAAGGTACAGAAAACAGAAATTATCCTAACTGAAGGGGAAGAAAAACTCAAAGAATTTACCACATTCATCTCAAAGGATAATTCCTTATCTTGGATTTTAGAACATAGCAAGACAGCATAATATTATACAACTAGGAAAGCAAATTGGCAACATTTTAAATTATTTTAAAGTGCTGGTAGGGAGAACGATTCAGAAAACTACAGACCTTTATTCTGGCCTCAAGAATATACAGAAATTTACAGAAAAAATAAACTTGAAAAAGAGAACAGTTACAGATAATGGAATAAGATAAAGTGGAATGAAGTGCAATGTGCAAAACCGTATAGAAACTAGATTGTGCCAACCTAACCCATACCTTATCCAAGAACAGTAAAACTATTTCTAGACAAAGGAAACAAATAAGTTCTAGTCACACAAGTCTCCTGAATGTTATCTCAACAAACGAAACGTTTGAAAGCTGCAAATTTTCTACTCAAAATTTGTTTCTAAGTAAAATGCAGGGCAGCTCCACCTCAGAGCAGAGATCCAGTTCTCATATGCTTCCTTCACAGCTAAAAAACCCATGGGCTTTCTGTGAGACACAGAAAACAGCAGGAAGCAATATCCTGCAATGTAGTCTGAGGAAATATCTACATGAGGTCCATGGTGAAACTACAGTTTTAGTTTAACAGATTAAACACTAGTGTAATCTCTATGAGTGACAGTAAAATATGTGACACGCTGCAATTTACATAGGCTATTAGATAAAATGGGTAATTTAGAGAAGGAACAGGACTTAAAAAATACCCCAAAAGAACATGTTTCAAGTCAGTTATTCAAGTCAGATGATTAGGGGACTGGAACATCTTTCTTGTGAGGAAAGGCTGAGGGACTTGGGTCTCTTTAGTCTAGAGAAAAGATGACTGAGGGGGGATCTTATTAATGCTTACAAATACTTAAAGGGAGGGTGCCGGGGGGATGGGAGCAGTCTTTTTTCAGTGGTGCCCAGTGATAGGACAAGAGGTAACGGGCACAAACTTGAACATAGGAAGTTCCATCTTAACATGAGGAGGAACTTCTTTACTGTGAGGGTGGCAGAGCACTGGCACAGGCTGCCCAGAGGGGCTGTGGAGTCTCCCACTCTGGAGACATTCAAAACCCACCTGGACGCCGTCCTGTGCAACCTGCTGTAGGTGACCCGGCTCTGTCAGGGGGGTTGGACTAGATGATCTCCAGAGGTCCCTTCCAACCCCTACCATTCTGTGATTCTGGGATTGGTAGACCTAATCTGTTGTCGGGACCAATATTATTATTAGTTTAATTGAAGACCATAGTAAAAGAGTACACCAATGAAAATCCATCAATGAAACAAAAGTTAGGAGGCATTGTCTGTAGAAAGGGAAAGTGAAAACACTGAAACAAAACTCAGTTATCTTGAGGACCCAAATACTAGAAGGACATGAAATTAATAGCAGATTAAAAGACTGCATATACGAGGACTAATTAAAAAATGTGTTACAACTTAGGAGCTCATCAGCTGGAAATAGCAAAAGGATTCAAGCATATTAGTCGGTACCTTGGATCCCTCACCAAGAGGACAAAGACAAAGGGCAAATATGATTCCGTAACACATCAATCTTGATACAGTCAGTATGGACAAGGAAGTACTAATGCCACTCACCAGCAATCGGGTAGGACATAAACGGGAATAAATCACAACTAATTAACTTCCAGCTAAGAGAGGTGCTTAAAAAAGGCCGCTCACATGACCAAGGGAATAGAAAGCAAATTTGCTGAGAGGAGATTTAAAGACCTCAGCCTGTTTTGTCTGGCAAAATTAACACAGACAGGATACATGACTGGCATCCAGAAATACCTCAAGGGAAGCATCAGGAGGGAAAATAATTATATTTTAAATAAAGGACAATGCTGGCATAAGAACAAATGAATATTAAATGGCCATGAATAAATATACATTGCAAGTTAAGTTTCTAATGACCAAAGCAGCAAGATTCTTGAGAAATTTTACTTGGGAAGGTGGCATTCGGGGAGTCTTCCTGCAGAAACAGTGGGAAGAAGCAAACTTTTTAAGATGTGACTTGATCAGTTTATAAAAGGAACAGCATAGCAAGCTTGTTTATGAAAAGAATTGAGTGAATGTACCAGCAGGACCCTTACTACCATATGCTCCTGTGATTTTGTGACATGCTGATCTGTATGGAAATTCCAACCCTTTCTTAAAGTTGCACACACGCAGTTCAACTGGTGCTGAACTGTTACTGATAAGAATTACATAATGATTAGTAACTGGTAATTTGCAAATCTCACCCTAGATGTCACCAATCAGACTAAGACTATATGCAAGCAGGTTCCAAAATTCATACTGAATGAGTATGGAAAAATTTCAGAAGTTCCAGGCACTCATCGATCACTCCTAAAAACTTCCTTGTGTTTCACTCCTCTTTAAACAAAGTTGAAGTCTGCAGTGTTTCTGAAAGGGTGAACAGGTGGCTCACACCTTCTTAAAAAAAAAAAAAAAAAATCTCAAAAAGAACAGCAGGTTTCACTTGACTTAAGAAAGGAGAAGCAGAATCTTAAATATATCCTAAGACGACCCCATTATGGTCAGCTCATGGAGGTAACCTGCAAATTCCAGGGCAAGCACCATTAGCTGGAGTTTGGGAAGAGAGCATACACACTACTGAAAGGCTCCAAACTTGCCATGTTTCAGAGTTTCACGTTCATAAAGTAGTAACTGACAGAGAAACCAACCTAAAGAAAATGGTCCATAAATGCACAGAGAATCCAAGAGTCTGGTGAGCATTCAAATAGATGAAACTCAAACAGATTTGCAACAACTGATAAAACAATTCTTGTAATTTTAAAATCATTCTTGGAAACTGTTCTTTCTTATTTCTTAGGGAAAGCAGTTAAGCACCGTTTTTATTAAGGCAGAAAACTTTAAAATGGACTAGAAAATGCTGTACTCAAACAGATTCAGCTTCACTCAGCTTTCTCATTTGGAAGCTGAGAGAGTACAGCTTGGATGAACAAGGCATTTGGGCTGGACCACCAGGACCAAAAGGTATCAATGGTTCAGTCTTTGGTTGTTGGCTGCTAACCAGTGGAATACTCTGTGGGTCAACTCTTGGGCCCCTATATCCCTCAACATTTTTATCAAAAACTTGGTTGATGAGATAGAAAGCACCCTCTGCACATCTGTGGACAGCACTGAATTAGTGGGAGTGGATGAAACACCAAACAGTAGAAGTTCAGTTTAGACAGACCTTGAGAAACTTGAGGCTTGGGCCAACAGAAACCTTAGGCCGTTCAACAAGAAGAACACAAAATTTTGCACCTGGGCTGAATAACCCTGAGCATCACCACAGGCTGAAAAACAACTGGCCCAGTAACAGCCCCACGGGAAAGAACCTGGGGGTTACAGTGGATGCCAAGCTTGGTATGAGCCAATGACATGTCCTCACCGCAAACAAAGCAAACCACACACTAGACTATGTTCATTAGGATGAATGCAGCAGCAGATCAAGGGAAGTTATCACCCTCCTCTACTTGGCACAGCAAGGCTGTACATGGAATCCATCCAGTTTTGGGTTGCCAGGTTCAGAAGAAACAGGAGAGGGTCCAGCAAACAGTGTCTCAGATGGACAAGGCCTAGAGTACATGCCCTGTGAGAAAAAGCTGGAGGAGTCAGGTTTGTTCTGTTTGACAAAGAGGAGGCCCAGGGAAGATCCAACAGCAGCCTACACCCACTTGAAGGAATCAAAGATTAGAGAGCCAAACTTCTTGCAGTAGTTGCAGACGGCACAGAAAGGACCAATGATCACAAAACATAGCTTGGAAGTTTTAAATTGGGCATCAGGAAAAAAATTTTGCACTTAGAAAGGGAGTGAAGCATTAGAACACGTTACTCAGTGGTTGTGAAATCTCTGTCCTTGGAGGTTTTTAACTCATCCAAAGCCACTGCTGACCTGATCTAGAGCTGCTAACAGTCATATTTTGAATGGGAATCAAGGAAACAAGATCAAGAGATCCCTTTACAGTTTCTATGATTCCACTTAGCTACTTCCCACTCCAGCACCATGGTTTTAACCTTGTCTTCTTAACAGATCACTGTTTTTCTTGCCTTCATGTATTTGCTGACCATCACTAGCTCCTGCAATTACAGTAAACAATAGCTCCTGCTAACAACAACAAAATTCTTCATTTACCTGTTTTTTAGTAAGTTAGTAACTTAGTCTTCAGTTCAGCACAGAGTATTATTTTTGCCACAATGTACACTAGTATTTAAATTAGCTTGATGTGAAATAAACATAACCACTTAAAATTTTGTTTAATTCAGAAATAGTACATATTTATGAAAGCTCTTCATCAGCAGTCCCTCTGCATGACAACCAGAGAATCATCACTATTATTACTAAGAGACAGAGACAATAGCAACAGACAAGTTCCTTTGCTTCAGATAATTTTGTTTCAAAGAACATACCTAAAAGTTAAATTCCTGAAATCGCATCGTGCCTCAGGACACATGGCAAGCTGCTTTCAGATGAACATTTCACATGTATAAGAGAATTTTAGCATTCCCACAGAAGACAAAATGGCCGTGTAATTTTGGGGGGAGGCTTGAAAAGCCACAAGGAAGCTTGGAAAAAAAACACCTGTAAAAAAAACACTGGTGCAATATACCAGCTAATAAGCCCAAGAGCAAGGGTAGAAAAGTTTACTTGTTTTTCTAGACCTACCTAACATGATACAAGACACCTCTTCAGTGACAAGAAGGGACAACTCTTCTATAACCACATCAAGTTAGTTACAGAAAACAATTCAGATTTCATTTTTACCCCACATGAAATGAAAAACGCTATGAAAGGGAAAGAGGAATCATTATAAAGATGTGGGGTTCGCACCTTCAATCAAGATGCGGTGACTTTGCACCTTCAATAAATCTAACATTTGTTTTGTTAGGAATTAGAAAATACTTAAATCCCAGAACAGTAAGCAAAATAGTTTAAGTTCACTGACTTGAAAAAACATTCTTTTATGCTACAGAGCCTTAAAATAAATACTTACAAGGAACTCAGAATATGCCACTGTATCATGGTTTTCATTTTCCTTCAGATAGAAGTGCTAGAATAAACATTCTTACTAGTTTACGTTGCTGTGTTTTTATGAGGTTAATAACTGAACTGTCAATCAAGGCCTGTATAAATACAGTAGTTAAATACCTTCTGCTTGAGAAGCACTTTTATTTATAGGAGAGCTAGCCAAGATTTCCAAAGGACTGCATGGTCTGGTTTGCTTTGATCTCTTTTAAGTACAAGTTTCTGTATACCTCTTGTTTTGCTATTTATTATACCCTTTGTGTAATCAGGTACGGAAAGAGCACCTGTGTAGAACAAAATACTTCAGGAAAAGTGTGACTGAGAGGAATAATTATGCAACACACAGTTTACTAAAATAATTTGTGAAGTCCTTTTCCGAGAGCACTTTTGTTGCCATACTAGCAAGAGAAGTAAGCGTACAATGGGCTCAGAATAAAAATAGGGGAACATCACTTAAACCAAACATCACAGATACAACCTGGTACTTATATCAACACATTAATCAACACTCAACTTTGATATGCATGCATATAAAACATAGTTTAAAATAAATTATATATTTTACAGATAATATATAAAATGCCTATTTTAAACCAACTTTCTTAAAGTTGAGCTGTGTATATGCATAAGTGTGCACATGTGTATATGTACATACATATGCACGTATACACACATAAATAAAATTAAGAGATATTGTGTACATATCTTTAGAAAGTCTCCAAGAACTCTGTTCAACCACTGCCTATATAACTATTATCTTTAATCTCTTACCACAAATTTAGCATTGTGAATTTTACCTCCAAACAACCCACACACTTTCTCTCTGCCTGGCAGTATTATGTGAAAAGTAACTGCTTTTCAGTCAGCATGGTGAAGTTAATGAATAAGGGATGTGTACATTATGCATGGAACAAAATAGAATAATTATATCAATTCATATTAATGAAAACTTTTATCGCTACAGCAGAAACTAAATTATCTACTCGTGTGGTTAGGTTTACAGTAATTTTTGTTTCATCGAATGCACTTTACTCACTCAGTAGAAACAAATCTTAACATTATGCCCCTAATTTATTTAAAACAAATTAAGGGACTGAAGTTACCTCAGGGCAACACATACATTTTTCAGGATGTTTCACTTTGGGTAAACTTTCATTCACGTCACTTTAATATGTTCATCTTCCTATTTTCCAGCTCTGACTTAAACCAGCATGTTATGAAGATCCTCCCTGTTCAGGAGAGCACAGATACATATTTGCACACCAGTGCTTTAAACATGTGTTTAAGTCCCAAAGATTTCACTGGGACTTGTGGGTTAACATTTTTCTGACTCTGTATATAAACAAATAAAACCTTGAAGTAAAAACGGTTCTGTAGATTTTAGGCAAATATAAGTAGATACACACACTGTGTTCCTAAAATCAGCAGAAATCATATAGACACAGAGCATCCTCAACCTCAAGAAGAGTCCATATTTTCTGCTATAGACGATTTTAGATAGTTTTAGATTAGACTTGTAAAGCTAGTAGAATAATTGAAGCAATAACACAGAAGGAAACAGATTTCTTTAGGAGCTTGTTTTCAAGTTGTGTCTGTTTCTGCACAAAGCTTTCATAAATTTTACCTTCAATTTACAAGTTAATAGCACCTTATGATCATTATTCCTATTATTAAGGCACTTAGAAATAGGAAGCCTGTTCAAAATTATGTTTAAACAAGCATATTGTTATTGAACTATTAATCAGTAAAAGCCGTAACGGTTATCTGAGTCAGCCTGAACTTTTGCATGTTTTCTTGAGACAGTTCTGAGATTAAGTCTTCTAAATCTGTCAATGTCAGTAAAAAAAAGAACCAGAGCATTAAAAACAAAAAAGTTGAGCAAAATAAATGTGGCCTATTTTTGGCAGACAGAAGGGAGAGGGATTTCTTTTTAACAAAAACAACCCCCTCACAAAACAATGTACTGCACCAAATCCTTAATAACTACTTCGCAATCATTCACTGGAACAACTAAGGTTGCACAGAGGGAACAGGCTGCAAAACATGGCACAGAAGTAGCTAGAGGAAAAGGATCAGGGGCATTTAAACGGCTCCGTCATCTCATGAAACCTCACTGCCACTGACCCAGTATTTCAACTGAAAAGCTGCAACAGACCAAGATTGCCAGAGAAAATCCACTAGGGAATCACTAACAAGATCCAAGATAAAGCAATCCCAACCCTTCCTTCCGCAGCATGCAGTCCAAGAGGTACAGAGCTCAGAGGCCAGTTTTGTGAATCCGGCCGTACTTGCATCTCCCTGCTGGAGCCAGGACGAGAGGCTCAGCACTCTGATGCCTCGCTGCTGCCCTTCCTGCAGACCATCGCTGTGGTCAGCATCCTCTCACGCGTAGCTGTACCTCAGCTGGCACACAGCACTTATGACAGTGGTGTGTCTCCAAGTCGGCACCGAGCATTTACGGGGCTAGAGTCACCTGAGTATCACCTCTAGTGAAATCCCGCTAAGGGCTATCTGATTTTGACACTGATGTGCCATTACAACTTGACCACATTAGCGCCACCAAAGTTTCTTTAGGCTTATCCCAAAATAGTACTGGCCACTTCTCTGTGAGCACCACAGACCCATCTCAGAAGGCCTATCTGAGCCCAGTATGATGCACTGCAAATGTCTAATAAAGTTGCTGTTAAGACTGACAAAACATCATTGACCTAAGGCAGATTTTTCAGCTGTTGTTAGACATAGTGGAAGCGTTAGCCTGCCAGAAATGCAACACTCAACAGGAATCATGTACTTACGGTGTATGTTATATACTTTAACCTACAACTTGGAGTGGCTTAGTGAAAAGGAAGATAATACCAGATTCATTTAATTTAGCGATAATATGAAAAGAGAGGTTTGCATTAGAACATTCAATTTGCAGTGTTTTCCTCTAACCCTTCACAGTGTAAAATGCAATCATTTTTGGTCTTAAAAACCACAATATTCACACAAAACCTTAATGTTAAAGCACATGTCCATTTAGGAGAAAAAAAAAAGTCAACTTAGTGTTTTTCAAACTTAATTTGGTTTTACTCAGTGACCTTCAAGTGTGCAAGCAACCACTTACTGAGAAGTTTGGAACACTCAACTTGCAATAAAAACAAAGCAAGCAGAGGGCAGTAGTGCATGTTGACTGCCTCACAGCCAATTGTGCATCTTCAAAACCTCTTCATATCTACATAGTTTTCATCATATTGTAATTAGAAAGATTAACTTCAAGCACTTGGAAAGGAGAAAGTTTTGATAGTCATCAACATTTACTGAGAGCTATCCATGAAAATAAAGACTTAAAGAAGTACTATGTAGATGGCACTTAAAGTTGTTCCTTTCTTTTCAACTATACCTAAACCAACAATGAGAGCATGGCAGCATTCATACTCAATTTCCTCACAGCATGAATATTTACTCCACAGAAAATGTGTGTTAAGTTGACAGCTAAGTATTTTTCTGCATATGCATTTTCCCTTCACTAGAGTCTAAATACACAGGAGCCTCCCCTCTCCCAAAATGCAAATATATACACCAGTGACTTCATGTAAAAATCACCAGGTTGCACTGTACCATTTCAGCCTTGGTTAAAAAAATGCTTTTTAATCACAGAGTCAAAGTTTTTCCTTCCTGAAACCTCCCCCACCAAAGTGAGAAGCTAAGGGAATTCTTACCACCCCACATACTTTCTTTTAACCCCAGCCTCTGGTTATTCTTTCTGAGGACTTTGCAACATTTATATTCTAACTCAAAAAAAATCCGTTTTCAGATAAGCCGGGATGATCCTTTTTTATTACTCTGAAGACTAAAGCTTGTCCTAAGTCAAATGGCAAATTGCCTCAAAGGCAATTTCTGATCATGCTCATCCTTCAAAAAAAAAAAAGAAAAAAGTAAAAAAGTCAGAAATACCAGGTATTTGATGAGAAGAGTCTTGTCTAGTAACAAGCAATAGCAGCTTTAGTTTGCACTAGACTAGAGACCAAAAAGGTGTTCGATATATATGTGTGTGCGTATAGCACTGGACTACAGACCACTGGTCTATACTCCAGTATTACATATCTGCCTATATATAGTGCATATATAGACAATATATAGGACACAAATATATGTGTGT
This sequence comes from Vanellus vanellus, assembly GCF_965231255.1. Classification (NCBI taxonomy): domain Eukaryota; kingdom Metazoa; phylum Chordata; class Aves; order Charadriiformes; family Charadriidae; genus Vanellus; species Vanellus vanellus. The sequence goes on from NC_138907.1 coordinate 30,151,408, forward strand.
GTAAGAGTTTATGTGAAAGTATCACTATTACTACTGTGACTCATTTGGGCAGAATAGAACTCCTCTATGATGAGAAATTAGAAATTTAATTACATTTCAAAATTAATTTCAGTTAACTTTATATGTAAGTTATTTTGACTTTCATGTACAGATCTGCATTAACTATCCCAATATATATGCCATTTTATTTTTAGAATCTCTTCATCTGAAGACATCCTCATTTTTCACGTGATGAATACTGGAGCCTACAATCAACTAGAGCAAACATTTGCTTTACATGATTTGCAATCTGTAGCAACACTAACAGGAAAGAAAAATACCCGTGAACAAACCAGAATGATTAACCATACACTACACCCCAGCTTCTTGAAAAGCGCACAGAATCAGCAAACCTACATTGTAAATTGACTGCACAAGAAAACTGGAAGGCAGGCCACGGCAGTCCCTCTCCAGAGCCACTGCTCTGGCGGAGGGCAGGCACCTGCAGCACCGGAGCCAGCGCTCAGTGGCAGTGGGGCCTGGGGACAGGTTGGAGCTGACAGCACGGTAGCTAGGCAACTTAGGATATAGACCTAGCATCCTTCAAGTATGAAGTGACAGGCTAAACTAACATAAATAGTTGTGCCGTGAAGGGCTTGGTGAAGGGGTGGCTATTTCCTCTAAAGGACGCTGTGATCTATCTATGCAGAGCACACTTTCTTTAACCAAATATAAATGGGCTAATTGCAAAGATTACTTTCCAGCCCTTCCTCACTACAGTACTTTGTATTTATGTGGTTAGAATTCCACTCCAAGTCCTGTAGATTTGAAATTATCATAACATTTAAGAAAATTATGTTCCCAAATCAAGAATACAAAAGCTAAACTAAATCCCTCTATAAATAAGTGTTAACGGGACCATTTTTAATATGTCAATTACCTGGAATTCAAAGTATCATTTAGCCAAATATACACATACACACAAACACTGCTTACAGAAGCATTAGAAGTTTTGATACAGTCTTTCTCAGAACGAGAGAACCCAGAGAAAACTTTGTTTCTAATTTTCTTTTCACTAGAAAGAGAAAGTTCAACCTGTATAGTTGCATGGACCAGTATAAACAGTCTTCACACAACTTCTATCCCTTCTTCTTGCAAGAGCTGCATACAGTTGTTATTTTTAAAGTATTAACTTTCCAATTCATTATTTCCTTGCCCATGCTAAAATTAAAAAGATGCATCAACATTTAATGAAAACAGGATAGGATTGCATCTCCTGTAGAGCATGACATAAGAGTAGTCCCTTCAAGTTTCCAGTGAACCCGTAAGAGTGAAGTTTGGCATCAGCCCAGAGTTCTGCTCAAGAAACCCCTCTCCTTCACTGCTCCAGTTCTCCACTCCCCAGCTGTGCCAATACAGCTGTTGCAAACATGTTGCAGATGACCCACAGCACAGCCCCACTGACAACTGAACCAGCACAACCGAGCAGCATGAGCCATGATGTGTAGTTGGTGATTTCTTCAAAAATACAGACCAAGTTTTCAGGGAACAGACCTTCTCTAGCATAATCTAGTATTGCCTTGCCCTCAGATTTAGAGAGGCAGTTCTGGCTGACATTCCTAATGCCCGTTCAACGATCACAAAGCCCAACTCAACATGCTTTCTTGCCTCTGTCCTCCAGTAGAGATGGCCACTGCAGATGTAATTTAAAATTTCTGTCAGTAGACTCAAGCATCCCCTCACTCTCTTTGTCATAGAGCAAGGAGGCCCTTTCACACATTTGTTTACTGCAAACACCCAAAATGACACAGGGATGTTGGGGGAGGGAGGGGGGACAAACAAAAAACCAAAACCCAGAAATGAAAACAAAACCCCAAACCCATCACTCTTTTACATATGCCTGGAAAAAAACATTAAATCAGGTTACTTTTCAGACATAGGTTATAGTTTATTAAGTCATTCAATCCAGTGCTTCACAACTGATCAAGATCATCAAATAATGGACCATCACTGTGCTGGCACTACATAAACACCCCAGCTGCAAGGCAATTATAATGTACAAAATTAACATAAATAGGGAATGGAACATAACATCAGCAGACTAAAAGCAGCAAAAGACACAACAGGCCTATAATTTTTGTTTAAAGGACACTATATGTGAATTTTTAAAGGAGATAAGAGGAAAAAAAGGGAAACATAACACAAAGTATGTTAAAGGAACGTAGCAGTAGTGTTAAGTTGCAAGTACTGTTCCAACAAAGCTTTTTTCTGGAAGTCTACACAAACTCTCCACCACCCCAATTATATCAGTTTCATAGGAACTCTTCCTGAGAAAACAACCAGAAAGTCCATCCTCTTTTAGACAGATGCCCAGAATAGTCCAACAACAAGGTAACTTCCTGCTGGCACAGAAAAGACAGATTTAAACCCCTAATCTAAAACCCGGCAAACTGGAAACCTATACAAGGCCCTAATGGCAGCATCAGAGAGTTGGTCTCTGTCCACAGACCGCCCCTTAATGCCATCAGAACATCCTGCAGGTAACACAAGCAGCAGCTCAAACCCAGATCACTTTCACACAAGCTCCTACAGATGCAAGCTGCTAAAACGCTAGTGCTTTTGAAGTAAACTGCTACGTTTAAAAGTGGGGGGGGGAAATTACTCTGCTTTAATACACAAATTCTGTGCCGGCAAAACACTACACAAAACAAGTTTAGAGCTCCCGAAGAGAAGTGCCCAAGCAAAGCTGTACCCCAGTGATGTGGCTGCAGGGAGCTGTGCAGCAACGGTGACACCTCGTGGTGCCAAACCACTGAAACACAGATGTCTTCCCCAAACACAACCTACCTTTAATCCACCGCCGGTGTTCAGAGGAAGAAGCTTTACAAACAAAACATCATTCTCTTCCTAAACCAGTATCTCCCGTAGAGATAGGAGTCAGAAACTTGAAATCAAATCTCTGCCTCTGTTTTCATACCCCCTGTCTCTCACTGGCCTGCCTTTAGAAGTGTTTTCCCATTCCCTGTTTCGTGGTATGGACAACTGCATCCGAGGAAACAGTAAAACTGACTATGTACAAAGTTTAATAAAAAGCTGCAAAACGAATAGCAGAAAAAAAAGAAGCCAGCCCAGCTTTAACATCTTTTGGCCAAAATGACTACAAAGGAATTACTGTAAACAAAAAGCTTCAGAGAAGCAAGTTGATAGTGCCAGTTACATAAAAATTAACATTGTTTTTAATGAATTCAATTCAAATGTATAAAAGTTTACTTTCTGGTATCTCCCATCCCCAACAGCTGCTGAAATGCATTACTTTCTGCAACTTCACAAACAGAAACCTCACATTACATATCTCATCACACTGCATGTATTTGAGGAGTCAGTTTGCCTCCCCACTGCAGAGGTTAGCGTGAAGGTTTTCCCTAGGATACAAGCTTATAAAAGCTGAAGTACATCTTTCTTTGACTAAATGCTCGATATCGAAATTTAAAAAAAAACAACTTTAAGTGTTGTTACAAAAACAAAGTGAGAAGGCAAGAAATGAGAAACACCTTTTCTGCTTGGGTTTCAGGGGTTATGGGAGTGAACTCAAGGTTTGGGTGAGAAGTGATTTGGGTTTACAACAAAGCAGGGGTAATTTCACTCAATAGGGGAGATAATACTTCTTCCCTAAAAACAATTTGAAATGTCATCTAGGGGAAATCTCCCCCCAATCTCCCACCTGTATTTATTCCTCACATTTATACGTGCATAGTATGTAATTTTCAAGTGACACCTGAAGCAAAGTATTTTAAACAGCTAAAATGGCATCTATCTATTATCTAAAAGATGAAAGACTAGTATTATCCCAGCACATTTAGTTTCTCATAACGTGCATGAAAATTATATTAGCTACATAGATCAACACTAAGGAACCACTGTATAATGAGTAAAACAGATGAGTAGAAGTTTTGAAGGTAAATTGTAACAATTGTTTTCTTTCAGAAATTGCGTACCTTGTCTGTGATTTGAAAACCCATTAGGAATTACTGAAACAGTTACCATAATATCCATAGTGTGATCCACAGATGGCCCTGCAGACTCACCCAGAAATATTTTTTTATGAGTTTATTCTGCACCAGAGTTATTTTTGCGTATTTTCACATCCCTATTAGATCAAGAACCTCAGCTACAGAGCACAGGGCACGGGCATGCTTCATTTGCTGCAGAAGCTAAAGGAAGGGGCTGAAGGCCAAAGAAAACATGGGGGTGCTTGTGCACTAACTGGAGGGCACAGAGAAACAGGAATCCTCAGGACTGGGGAGTTTTAACATAAGAAAGTGGAATACTAGAGGATCTGGAGCAGGACCATGGAGTTCAAGGGCAGGAACCCTTGGAAGAGAAGCAGCTTCACAAGCTGCAATTTTTGAAGCTAAGGAGAAAGAGACATGAAAGAGGGAGAGGCTGTTCTGGAGTAAGAGGACTAAAGGGAAAAAAAATACCTCGAATTAGTAGAGGTGAGATTACCTCCAGGCCTGCTCTAGAGGAAAGGGAACACACACGTGACCTTTGCCCCTCTTCTCCTTCACCTCGCTCTCTTTGTTACCAAGACCAACAGGGCTAGTTTGCACCACAAGAGAGACTGGGCATTTGGAAGCGTCACTGGTACCAAAACCTCTCAGCAACTTTCCCCTTCTGTGAAATTGCACGAGTACAAATTAACTCTCAGCACTTAACCGCAGATATTTTTGCACTTACCACTTATTTCTTGGCAGGGCAGCTTAAGCAAAGCTAGATGTTTTTGTAACATCATGATTCAAATATATCCATAAAGCAAGCAAAATTTTCAAATTGTTGTTGGCTAAGGTCATGTTTTGCAAACTTACAATTGGTACCAAGTGAAGCTCACCTGTTTTTTTTGGAATTTTCATCTTTCCCTCTTTTAACCCCAAAAATTCTTGTAATCAGAGCACTAAAAAGAAGTGTAGATGAATTTCTTACCTAAAGGAAAAAGAAAAGAACATGAACTATGTTTTAAAAAATCCCTTTGAAATGTACTAATTTTTTTTAAAAACAGCCACTAATGAAAACCAAAAAAGTAAAACAGCTGAGCGAAGAACAGAGCATGCCTACTAGTAGTTCAGAGGTCAGCACATGGAAACAATTAATTCATCTTTTCTCTTAATCAAGATGGCACTAAGAAAATTCAGATTTTTTGGACATGTTTATCTTTAATACAAGGGATACATCCAGATTTCTAGTGGTTCGAAGTATTCACATTTACCCATGGCAGATCATAAAATTTTCTATGTTAATATGCCACATGACATACTTTGTTTTTCAATAAAAGATAGTAACAGTGAGAATGAAAGTAAACGCACTCCTTACTAGCTAGGTGCACTGATTCAAAATTTATCAGACAGATACATTTTTATCTATAAGGTTATATTTGTCCCTACTTTTTGTTCCTGATGTTTTGTCAATATCAGCGCTTCACATTAAAGAAAAATGAAACAAAACCAATAAACATGACCAAAATTATGAGTTCTCTGCAGGTCTACATTATTCTTTACTGTACCTTAAAATATTACACCAGGTAACATTCCAGAAGCCGCAGTACTGCCATTTATAAACACGACCAAAGCTTCACTGAATAGCTACACTCTATATCCTGTTACATTAGAGAAGCAAAATTAAGAATTAACTTACTGCCCAGACAGGTGACATAAAACCTAGAATTGCGGCTTGTATTCCATCTGCAACATAAGGCATGATGTTTTCACCTAAACGTGTATCCCTAAACAGTGCTCGAAGAATATTTAAAGCATGAACCTGTGGGCATAGAAGTATAAGAAAAATATATATTAATTGGAAAAGTATCTTAAATATGTGTTAATTGCAGCAATGAACATGCAAAACAAATAAACCATATGCACATTTACACCACTTTATTTCCATATTCAATACAAGAATAGTGCTATTAACAAATATATTAAAGTGGTGAAGCAGTAAACACTGTTAAAAACAATTACAGTTTAAATATATTCCTCTAACGAGTACAGTCCAGAATTGCAAGCGAAGGCCAGCATTCTTTTTTCCTTAGCTTATCATGGCCGTAAAAATAACTTTCAAAGTTTAGAATCATCTTTTCCAACATTCTTGACATGCTGTAGATACTGTGAGAAAAAATAAACTACAACTCACAGGAGGACAATATTAAGCTAAAACTGACAGCCAGGCTTGCTTCACCATATGGCGCATTTTCTGATACTTCTCTGCTCTCTGTAGGGGAAGGTGGTAGTAATCTGTATAGCTTCACAGACTTTGACAAGGCTACTTAAATTTATGCCAGCAGAAGATCTGGCAGAGAGATTAGAACATACTTCTATGTATCGTCAACAAATTATAGCTTGCACTTACAAACAGAAAGATTAAGTATTTGACAGCAACATTTTGAAGATAAAGATCTTGACTTTAAAATAAAATTTTTATGCATTCCAAATGTATATATTTAAGTTTTAGAAGTTACTAAGTAAGCCTAAAATCACTTTTCATGTAGTACTTTACAGTATGCAATATGATTTATGCAACGCATTTATTTACTCTAAATGTAAACAAATACTTGCTTGTTAATTTCCTTGTAAAAAGGAAAGTACTCATCTATTCGTTTAGAAATAGATTACAAGGAGTAAACTGATCATATCAATTAAAAATGAATATGACTATTTGCTGTGCTAGAAAAAACCTATTAAATTATGCCAAATACATTTTTTAGTATCTTATGCACTTGCAAACTCCAGTGACTTCACAACCTCTGCACATGCAAACATATTTTAAAATCTAGCTATAGGTAATGAAAACAAAATATCTTTATTAAAAACACAAGTTTCCTTAACTGTTTGAGGTAACACAAACACTTTTTTGACATTCTGACGAGAGGCTGTATCTTACCTGTGGAATTATACTTGATGATTCATTCAAAGGTGCAGCTAAAGATATCAATTCTTTCATTGTCATTTTCAGCAAATCTGTTTTGCCCTTCTTTGGTTCTGAAGCTAACAAAGCCTACAGAAAGTTAAAAGAAAAAAAAAAATAATCAGGTGTTTCTAGCCATTTTTCTTTACTACCAGTTCTGCTCCACATTTGTATATTTACCGTATCACAGCCTAGCTTCTGACCATACACAAGGTCTAAAGAAAAATTTGCAAAAACTAAGTTTCAGTTTTAACTTAGTTTTGTCCAAAGCTTCTTAGCATCCAGTGTTCCAGTAAGAAAACTTTGCTCATGCACTATCCATTTGCCTAAGAAAATTTGCTTGTATCTAACAGATAATAATTTATCACACACCAAAAAAATGGTATTATTTATTACAGCTAAAGTATTTGCCATATTATAGATATTTACATTCCCTAGTACAGACATTTTTCTAATTTAATGACATACATATTTAAGATGACACGGGCTGGCCAAAGAATAAAACCTGGTTTGCAAAACAGGATAAAACAAGCAGCACATTTAAAGGACAGAAGAGATGCATCCATCTCCATATAGTAGTTGACTGGGTAGCACATCCAGCTGAGATTCAAATACTCTAATTTAGTACTCCAAAATTCCAAACTGGAGTTAAAATAGTCTTTCTCTGTCTATCTAGTAGCTCTTCTTGAATTTGTCCAACTTAGTATAACTGGATAACCATAAATCACTTATTTCTCATAAAAAAATTATTATCCATTTGTGTTTTGGGGCCCAGAGTCTGTTCAGCATCATTTCAAACAAGATATTTAATACTACTTTACATCACATAAGAACAACCAAATGGATCAACTGCAAGCCAAATGCAGTATAGAGGTTAGGCAGAAACCCAGAAGTATTCGCTGTCAGTTTATCAGTACCTTTAACAATGGCAGGAACACAGAAGGAAGGTAAAAAAAAGTATTCATGAAGTATAAAATAGAGGTGAACGAACTGAAGACTAAAATGTCATACCCTAAAAGTGTTAAAGCTGTAACTAGTATTTTCCCACATTTTCCTCACCCACTAATTGGAGTTGCACCTTTGACCTACTAGGTAATAATATTTCTATTTTAAATAGGTCATTTAAAATGCTCATAACCTTTAAAATTACATATTATCATTAAAACAGATGTGTTTTAGTAAAACAAGAATACATGTCACAGGAAGCAGATGGCAAGGAGACCACACCACATCTTGATTTTATGCATTAATAAAATAACCTTATTATAGTACTTTTAGAATATGCATTACAACTTGTCTTTTTATTATCTAAATGCAACGTGCTGTTTAAGGCTTAATTCATTTTACTGAGTGCTACAGACACATTCAGAACTACTGCCAAAGAACACTATCGCCTCTCTTAACAGTAAAATTAGAATTTAAAAAATAGATTATTTCAGACTAATCCCAATGTTGATTTCAAACCTTCTCATTAATTGACTAGACTAACTTTGTACTCTTTCAGAGCTGTCAAAATAGAAGCATCCGACCTGTTTATCCAAACAGCTATGGTGCAGCACAAGCTTTGCCACATGGACTCACTAATGTAGGCCAACTGCAGTCTGCACATGTCTTCTGCAACGGGATACCATTGGGTCCACCTAGTCCTTACATGAGACAGTGTAGCTTTGTACATTAAAAATCGATTCACACATGTTTGCTTTTTCACATTCTCAGGATAAATGCTAGCTAAATGTCCACTGGTTTCAAACTCTGTGCTGTGAATGGGGAAATCGGAAGACACAAAATCACCAAATTCATTTCATAGGCAAATTGCAGATATAAAAGGGAAAGATCTTTAACTGCTGAAATTGAAAAGGAAGAAGGTCTCTAAAACCAATGCCCTACTTCTGAGCTCTGCTGCCTAGCACACACACATCTAGTGAAGCCAGGAGCAGGCTGTGACTGACATAAGAGAGGTCAGACAGAAGCAGGCTGCCTCAACTTTCTCAGGGCAAATTTGGAGTGGAAAACAAGCAAGATGAATTATTCTGGCAGGGAAAGCATGCTCCCAGCAGTCCCTCAGATTCTTGGAACGTGCTGGAGACTATACTTCAGCAAGTGGAGAAAGTTACAAATTGTGTAGTTAATCTTGGACTCCTGTCTTAAGAGAAGTGGTTGAAAATTAAAATTATGGAGGTTAATTTAGGGGAAAGCAATCATGGCCACTTTAAGGAACGAAGGAATGGAAACAGGTGAAGTGTAACCTGCAGGACCAACTCTGCAGTGACTGACACCAATAGGATGCAGGTGAGCTGCTGCATACTATTGCAAGGCACTCGGTAGGAGGTCGTACTTTGAGCAGAGACAAAATACTGCCAGCCAGTACAGCCGTCAGTTCTGAACTTGGCAGAAGCTGGAGGCTGGGATGTGTGGAGCTGCTGGTAACATGGGGAGAGGGAAGACCGCAGGAGTGTAGCCCCACGCTCATGGATGTAAGTCTTCCATAACCTACTCATTCATTGCACTCAAGGCTGTGAGTCAACATGAGTTAGTGGGACTCTATTACTTGATCCTGCTTTATTACTGTTAAGTGGACTTCCCAAGTTCTTTGTATTATTTTCTAAGCCACCATTTTACAACTCTATGATGGTCTGTTCCTATTTTACCACCCTCCCACTTTTCATGGAAGAAGCACAGAGTTACATGGTTAACAGAGCCTTATTTAATCTGTGAATTTATTTATGAATTTGCCATGATTATTACAGCGGCCACACAGAGCCCAAGATCAGTCTTTTGAAATTCTCAAGAGTCAACAGAACAGCAGTGCCAAACATGGTGCAATTACATGTGGCTTCTTGGTTGCACAAAGGCAATCAAAGTCTGTATAAAAAAGAGTAACTGTTTGAATAAATTAAGAAAAATAAATATATAACTATTTACCAGAAAGGGCATAAAAAAAAAAGTCAGAGGTAACAACATTAATTGATACCTGTATGTAAAAAGGAATTCCCGCACTACGTCTGGTTGCACACAGTGTAGATGAAGGATTGCAAGACTTGATTTCTTCTAACACACAGCTTAGCCACTGCTCTGGCATCTTGCGCAGACTCTCACTGTTACATCTACACAAAACAAATACGTAAGAAACTAGCACAGAGTCAAAGAAAGCATTTAGTGATCGTAAGAAATATTTCTTACTATATATGACCATCTCCAAGCATATGCATAGATTTATTTTAAGAAATAAGACATATTAAAAAGGTACTGTACATTTTTCTAATGTTGGTACACATGATATTAATCCTATTAAGTGCCACTACGAAAAGATATTTCACTGAACAGGACTCTGCTTCAGCACTGCAACCATTATCTTGTACCAAGAACTATTATCCTGTTCTGGAGAAGAAAACAGACATATGCACATCAGTCACTGTGTAGGAAGTGACACACCACAAATTCGTATCTTTGTTGCCACACAGTAGCTCATGTGTGACCCTTACATTAGCTAACATATACAATTATGTTTACAAACATACAAAACAAAAATGAAGCCCCTCACAGTAAGTACATATTATGTAAATACGCCTGCAAACCTCGAAGCAGTAGAAGGAATGCAGAACAAGACATACTCCTCTTTTTAAAATACTATGTCAGTCAAACTTTTGGTAAAGCACCTAAATTGCTCTCCTATCATCAGATACTCCTCCTCTGCAGTTATAAAACTCAACACCGCCTGAAAGCAAAAGACTTCCAAGGACAAAGAGAACTCAAGTCTACTTCAATTGCTGGTGCTGATCTGTTCAATGAAATGTACCACATTCAGTGTGCAAGACCAGCTCATTAATCTTATGTCAATGTTCCAAAAGGATCATTCATTGTTACGAAAATTTCTATTAATGGGACATTGTTATTAAAACCTGTCACACTGGTTTGACAGGTGATTCAGAGTAGAAGAAAGAATTAATCACTGGGGGCAATGCAATTGCAATTATCTCAACCACACAGGACTTGCCTTACCTAAAAATATAAACTGTAATTACATTCATGATTAAGTAGGGAGACCTTACAGTAAGAATACAATCACGTTTTCTACCTAAGTAACTGAAATAATGAATTTAAAAGAAAAGCTAAATAGCAGCAGGTACTGATGTGAAAACCAAAATCTAACCGAAGGTCTACATCTACTCTCTCCTTCTTTACGCCCCCCCCTTATTAAAGCAAGAATTTATGTAGACTAAAAACCTGATACTGAACAGCAAGTGAGGCTTTAATCTGTAGTGAAACCCTCCTTTCCTTCTTTTACAAAATAAACAGAAAATTAGTAATGCAGAAAACAGAGGTCAAAGTGCCAGAGAGGTCAGCAGAAGACACAGCAGACTTCTTACTTTTCAGTAATTCCCTTGGGATTTCCACCACAGAGTTTCCTACACTGCTGCCAGGCCTTCTCCCCAGGCCTTCTCCCCATATTCTAAAGGCAGCATCTCTTCAAAACAGCAGCCAGCATGCAAACCATCAGTCCAGAACACAAGAGAAACATGGCTTCACAAGGGGTAAGTCAGTCACTTCATACCACAGCATGAAAGAAAGGCACTTCCTGCCTGGAGCCTGTGACGGAAGCAATCAAATTAATCTGGAAACTAACTGAGTTCTCTTTTCTTTGACTTTTCTCTTTCTGTTGCTGATAATTAGCTTTCCCTGCTTACTTTCAGGCCGTGTTCCTTTGCTTGCTTTTGGATACACAAGGAGGATGCAATGCCAGGTTTCAGACCACACAAAATTTCTCCTCTGTGGGTCTCTGCAGCTAGACTCTACTTCACAGTTCTCTTCATCCACATCAACATGTACTGCAAAAGCTACTACTTCTGATCATGTCTGCAGCTGGTCTTACCTCCATAGCTAAGCAGAATTTAAATGTCTTGGTTTAGTCATGCAAAGAACAGTGCTCATCTCTCTTCTGTATGTTATCTTAGTATTAAAACAAACATCCCACATGACATATTCACATCTGCTGTGGTGCAGAAGAACACAAAGTAAAGCATTAAGGAAATATTTAAAAGTTGCTACGTAGCACACTGAATATTTTATCCTTAAGTAAACTGAAGGGTTTTTCCCTTTTCAGTAGTAGTAGAAAGAGGAGACATATACTGAAATCCAATAAACTTCAGACTCCCTTAAAACACTATTGCTTTGATCTTGCCACAAGTAATTCCACCTTGTTCAGTCACCCACCAAGGCACTACTTTTTAAAAAAAGGTGAAAGAGTTAGTGCTTTAAAGTTGGAAACATTAGAGACTATTGACTTTGCAATGGAGATGACTACTCCCTTAAATTTGGCAGCTCCGTGTCTTTATGGTCTGGCAAGAAGAATATTGTCTTAAGAAGCAGGTGGCCCTACATTTTAAGAATAATGAGGCTTTACAATGTAAAAATGGTGGTCTCGAGCTCAAATGTCATTTTCCAGAATGAAATAGTAATTATTTTTACCAGCTCAAACAAATAGCTTTGATAATTAAAATATAACATAGTAACTTGATACACAAACAACTTCAGATGCAGTACAGTAAGTGTTTTCCCACAAATTTCTCTCTGTCCATCTGCCGGTTATAACAGTTTCATACGTGCCCAAAACCCTTTCTGTGGTCGGTATCAATGAGTACAAAAAGCCTGGCTAAAGCTAAACTCTTCTCCCTAACTCATACGGCAGTATTTTCTCCTATCCAAAAATAAAGGGTCGATCTTGGATTTGGCCTTCCTGGACATCAGTGGTGTGTGGCACAAATTTTACATGACCAGAAGCATTTTCTACATGGGTATATCCAGAATTCAATGTTCCAAATCACTGTAATCAGTCCCTATCTAGGGAAAAAGGAGTTTTCTTTCACTGTTTTTCTCCTCTCAATAGACATGTAGTAGTGTTCTTTTTCACATAAGTACTGTGATTCCTATTCTTTACAAAGCTAGTCCTTGGCACTTCTCAGACAAATAAGGAGACAAGAATCTAGCCTCAGAAACACATTATTATTCAAGGTATAAGTCATCCTTAAAAACGTCCACTTTTAAGAACAACTCCTTTGAAACTAGGAAGTCCTTCCACTTGCATCCTCCTTTTCCTAGCACCTGCTCTAAATGAAGCAAAATTTTCCAAATTATATAGGTGCATTGACAAAGGCGCTGGTTTAAGGTTTCTCTAGCAGTAAAGCAGAGCAGAGAGAACCTTGGAAGGCCTCAAAAATTTCAGAGACAAAGTACCATTACCCCTATCTCTCTCCTTCACCAAGCAGGAAGAGAAATGGGGGGGAAATATGAAGAGAGTTAAAAATAAACATAGCTTTGGACTGAGCAGTACCTTAACATTGTATCTTGTACTTCATTACATAGAGTACTTCCCAACCCTACAAGCATCACAATACAGTAGAACATTTTTCCCCCCCAGTTTCTTTCTCTCCATTTCAGACTCTCTCCTTCACATCAGTGATTACACTTTTGCGGAAAAGTTACTGACAATTCTAGCACATTTCACCAGAAAGTCCATCAATGATTTTTAAATTATACAAGAAGTCTACCAAGCAGACTGTATGGGCCTGGGAAGGCAGAGAGTTACACTCACTTCAGAGCAACGAAATGAGTCAGAAGCAGAGTTTACTGCAAAGGATTAGAAGGGTCTACTCCCAGTTCCCCAACAGAAATATTACAGTAGATCAGACACTAACTAGGTACAGGTGAATAATTTCCACTGATATGGGATTAAACATTTGTAAAATCAAAGCAGGGTTTTTCTTTATCATTACAGTTTTCCAGAAAACTATATGATATAGTCCTAAATTGTTGCATATACACCAAATTGTGTTCACCAAGTTTAATCTAAGCTCCAATTTGAACATTGAAAAGTGTTCAAAATGCATTATTCATAAGTAAATACATTGTGCTGTATGACATAACTCTTCCCAAACCTTCCCCTTACATTCTGCAACTGTAGCGAAGCAAAGCACTACAGCCATAGCTATGCAACACCAGGACTTCGAGATTTCCAAAAGTACTTATGTTCTACTCAATCTCTCAGAAAGGCTTCACTAAATACAATAAAAGCAAGACAGGCAAAACCCCATTTGGAACACAGAAATTGTTTGGGTATTTATATGGATTACAGGAGATTCAAGTTTAAAACAGACGCCCAGAAGCTTCAGGAACTTTCCCTAAACACCACATTATCAGGCCAAATAAGCATTTGTAATTTCTCAGGGCCTATGATTGGAAAATATTTTTTAAAAATAACATTGCTTATTTCATTGATAAGAACGTTGCTTGTTTTGTAACTGTATGGTTGTCTGAAGGTGCAGCCGCAGACAATATTAAGCGGGCACCCCCAGAAGGAACACGAACAGGGAAAAGGCAGAATGGCAACTTGCATACTTAGAGCAGACTCAGCAATTTACATCCAAATGTCAAGACAGAGATCAAATTTCATCAAGTTCATAAGAAATCTCTGTGAAGGAAAGATTTTTTTTTTCACCACTAAATCAGACAGGTCTGAATACCATTTCTCTGTCTACAAAGAAGTCTACTTTGAGTTCTTATAAAGACTGCTATTTAAGGATTGTATAGCTAAAAGCGAGCTCAGATGGTAAATATTCCAGCATATAGTTTTAAGAAAATGTTTGGCTTTAAAAGCGAAGGACCATGTTCAACTACAGTCTTTCATAAAAGCATGGGAAAGGGATCTGGCACAGTCTTAATGACAGATTTTCCAGTGGGTCTTAGGGAAAGAATGAATTAAAGTGTTAAGGATGCTCCTGTAGGCCTTGAGTTCAATTCTGTTCAACAAAGTATCATGTTTAAGCTGTACAATACTATAAGCTGCCCCAGAAAAAGGTATTTGTGGATGCAACAGTAAATTAATATAGATTCTGGTTCACGTGCTTCAAGACTGTGAGCTTGGTAGCTACAGAGAGGTAAGCCAGTTTGGATTTACTTGCAGAGCAGAGCCCCTCAGCTGCAACAGGGTAAATGGAAAAACTCTGCAACACTCAACAGACCTGCAGGGCGACTGCATGCACTGAGAGACTTAACTTGCCCATTTCAGAGAAGAGTCCCAAAGTACTCCTCATATCGCAGGAGTACCAAACCAAAGAGTCACTGGCTATTCTGGTATCAGTCTTCTTTCTCCTTCATTTTAAATACAATCAGCCTGCTATAATCACTAGATATCACAAACAAACATTACCAACACTTGAAATGGGCAAGTAAGCATGTAATGGAAATTCCAACACACTTGCCCAGACCTCGGGACAATTCTGCTCATTTAGTTCTTCTAGGAAATTATAAAAGTTACAAGGGAAGGAAAAAAAAATTTTTTAAATTGCATATCACATCTTGTGATGCTCTGCCAGGTAGCCTTCCAAATGTCAGAATACACAACTCTGTGACAAGTAATAAAAGTTTCCAGGAAAACATCCTGGCTGAAACAAAAAGTCTGGCATTCATTTTCATAAAGGGCCGGAAAAGGAGGGGAAGAATTCTACACTCCTACTTCTCCCAAGAGCTTCTGAAAGCTGTTCAGGAAACTAACATGCC
Organism: Vanellus vanellus; assembly: GCF_965231255.1. Lineage (NCBI taxonomy): Eukaryota > Metazoa > Chordata > Aves > Charadriiformes > Charadriidae > Vanellus > Vanellus vanellus. The sequence continues at coordinate 30,166,894 of NC_138907.1, forward strand.
AGAAATGGAGAAAAATGCAGCAAGCATTCAATGTCTGTATCGTCTTTCAATGCTTAAGAACCATCTCTAACCAGAAGCATCGCAGTCCAAGTCACAGACGTCATGTAAATAATGTCATAATCATGCCTACAATAAACCTGAATAAAATCCACATGAAATCAAGGATCTGCTTGCACAGCCAGTTTCAGGATCGATGCCACAGTTTGGTAAAACTATTCTATTAAAAACATAGTAAGTTGTGCATCTTCTACCTGGAAAGCATTTCCGTAAGTTGCACAAAGCCAGCATATGCCAATTCAAATGCACCCCTGTGCCTCGATTGCAGCAGATGATGTTTGAAGTAATCTCCAATATTTTTAACCTAAAAAAGAAAACAAGAAAAAAGCCACTTGAAATGATATATAAACAATTCATTTATATACACAAGATACATCTGCAATTGAAAGCAGCAATCCTTCCCCTACTTGGAAAGGCCACTGGCAAAAGCAAAAAGCAACTAGGAGTCCTATCATAAAAAAAAAAACACTTTAAGGATAAGAAATATTACAGTCTATTCTTCAGGTTAAAGGGATAGTGCTATGTCCTTAAAAAAGCCCCCCAAAATAAGGGACATAAAATTAGCTATTTGTCCAACAGGAACACACTCAGACAGTAAGAAAAGAAAGGGACAACTCTGATTTTCAGAGCAAAAAAACTTAGAATCCCTCTTGTTTGCCTTCACTCTTACCTAAAATCCCAAAGAAAATCTCCACTAAATCGTAACAGCAGAAAAACATCTTTCTCAGATATTTTTGTAGGTAAGAAATTCAAACTTTAAAAATTGTGCCAAAGGGAAACAAACCTATCTTAGCTATTTTTAAGGCTCTGGGATTGTGCATAATTACCTTTGACTACTAGAAACAACTTTAAAATAAAAAGATGTTGTATGTATACAGTAATGAGAGCTACAATTAGAAGTCTCAAAAAGCTACATGCTATAACTAAACTTTCACCGATAGTTACTTTTTAGAGCTCTACCAGGAGACCAAGTTTTTAAAGCTGTTTGGAAGCTTACAATTTCACACAATCTCATTCTACAGAAAGATATGCTTTTTATTTTTTCTCTAATTCTCATCAACTTTCAAGGTCTGAATCAAACTTCCAGTATAATTTGTTTAAAATATATAGCACATACTTAATTCTATTATGCAAAATTTTATTCCGGAATATTTCTTAAGAGTTCTTCAGCAAAAGGTTCTTCAAAGCTTTTATATAACACCAAGCATAAAAGCATGTCAAGTTTCTTATAAAATTCTGCTTATTCTGTTATTTACAAAATAACATAATTTAATAGTCTGACAAGTAATCAAGGTGTCAGAGAAGTTAATGGCATATCTAGCTATACAGTTTTCCACCCTACTGTTGTGTAATTCATATTACCCAAGCAATGAGATTGCAATAATTAAAGAAAAATTGGAGATCACGTCTACTAATTATTTCCTGCAGCTAAACCCCACCTAACATAAAATAAACAATAATTGGAGATATTTGAAGTAAAACAGTTATTTCTCTGAGTGGATTTTAGCCTAGTTTATATACCTACGGTATTTCAGCTTTCTAGCCCAAAAGCAGAAGTGCATGCCCTTTTTTCAGAAGGAACTGACTCACAAACAGACCAACTCTCCCAGTGTGTAAACAAAACCAAACCAAGAAAACCATACACATGCAAATCAAATTATTGTCCTGTTCCACTACCCCCCCCGATGTTTTTAGAATAATTCATATGGATTTTTTTTTTTGGGGGGGGGGGGGGGGGGGGGGGGGGATGTAGGGGGTGTCACGTAACTTTCAACTTTACTATTTATATTTTTGAGCTTTTTGCAAAAAAGCCACTTTGACTAGAAGCTTACTTCAAATCTAACTCTGATATATTAATTTCCACCCACAGGTTAGAGACTGAACTCATAGGTTAGAGTCTGAAGAAAAAGCACTGCCATAACACAGTCCTTGCAAATGACCGAGGACTTTTCCTGAAGCAAGTGCATAAGCCCGGATTCTTATCTAAAAGCACCATACTATCCATGAGCATCCAGCTTCCCTGTGTCATAAGACCAGTACTTCATATGTCAGGATGGAGAACAAATCAAGGAATTCACATTTTCTACAACATCACGAAGATCCACAGCAACTGTAAGAAGAGGTGACCCTACCAACTGTGCTTGCACAGGAAATACTACGCCAGTTCAAGTTAAAATATTCAAATATGGAATAGAGACCAAATATCTTAAATAAATTTGATCATCTTGGTCAAAAACCTAGAGTACAACAAGTTAGTCCTATTAATGCAACAGTTAAGAACTTACAGGGTCATGCTTGCTGCTAAAACCAAGAAACTCAGTATTCGAGATACAAATTCTGTACAAGACGTCCTGGAAGTGTTCTGAGAAACAGTTGGTACATTTGTGCCTCCATATCTTATTTTCCTGGCAATAAGATGCCACTAAAGTAGGGTTCCTACATTCTAGAAGTTTCTTTTTCGTTTGGTTGTGGTTTGGGTTTTTTTACAAATCATTATGAGAGGATGGCTTCAAACCCATAAAGGACCACATAAGCATCTCACAGTTAGAAACAACTAGTAGTCAGTGAACTATTGGCAACCATACTGAACTCCAGAGGAGACAGACTGTTTACATTACTAACTGGGGAGAAGTTGTTTTTTGGTGACTTGGGGGGTTTTGTTTGTTTGTTTTAAATTCTTCCTTGAACAGAACAAACTCCAAAGCAGCAATGGGAGCCACACTTGCCCTGGCGGTACAAATAAGTAACAAGTACTGAGGGTGGGCAGTACTTAAAAGTCTTCTGTGTACTTCAGCGTTCCACCACAAGGGCTCAGATCAGCTCTGCCTGTTGGGTTATCACAAGCAGAACCCCTGGCATTGGGACAGTACTAAGTCTACTTCTGCTGCCTGTTTCTTTTCACTTTGGTACACAGTTCCAGCAACCTTATCTCCCAAAACCATCTTAAAATTTCAAAGGTGAGATAAGCAGGAGTTTGAGGAAGTGCTCAAAGTTCCTCCAGGCTTGGAGTTTTGACTCACAATTTGCAAGTCATATGACAAAATCAACACACGGTCTTCATTAGGTATCATTTTGTTGATTATGTGGTAGTTACTAGGACATGACACTGTTTGTATTGACTGTCTTAACAGGCAAAGCTTTGAGCTTGCCATGTCTGGACTTTAAGGGTCAGATAGAGGATGAAAGGTAGAATGAATATGTATTTGAATAGAGAGATTCCTCCAGCTGTTTAGGCACTTCCTATGTCTATTTTTAAACGTAAAGCAGCCATCGCAAAATGGCTTCGGCTTTGAAGACTACCAGTTCAAATACAGTATTTTCAGACTCCTCTACACATAAATCTCCACACCAATGAGCTGAAGATGTTACAGTCAGTGCACACTGTGGCATTCAAATACCATGCAAACCCAACCTTGTACTCAAAAGACAAGGAAAGTGCAAATTTTATATTGTCCTGACTTCCCAGTAACAAACACACAAAAAAGGTATCAAACAAGAGCTGCCTTTCTGCCAACTTCTCCTGCATAGGTACATACTAGAACAGACAGCATTAACAGCTACAAAGAGGAATCAAGAATTAGTGCCACGAGTAGCCAGTTAATACCATTGCCTACCAAGAAGCACAGTTCTGTTGTGCCATGTCTTAATGTGGACCAAAACCAAAAGATACCGCCTTCTCATTCGCATGCTCAAATAAAAAAGTAGGCAAAAATAATCAAAATACTATAAACAAATTCAACACTGTGATATTTTGTGTGAATAAATTGTGACCATAACAGTGATCCCATAAGGTACAATTTAATAGAGTTACTGACCTAGACATGAAGCAAGGGACAAGATGAGGAAGGCTTTGCAACAGGAAGACACAGAATGGCCAAGTGGTGCTACCAGACATTTCTCAACAGTTACTTAGTCCTGACTGAAAGCAATAGGATCAAAGTTTCCCTCAAGTTCCTCCTCCCCACCCCCACCCCCACCCCCCCCAGTATTCTTAAATCTCTTTGAATACCTACAGAATAAAGAAAAAGAATGGGCAACTTTAAGGGAAAGCTCTACATGCATATGATAAATTCCAATTCTCTTATTTCTCAACACTTGAAAGTGTTTAATAAAAGTCTGAAGCCACAGCAGTTCTGGTATTGACATTTCTAGTCATTTACGATGAAATCCCCTCTTTTTCTTTTTGTACAATAGGGTAATGCCAGTTACAAAAAGTAGAGAGAACATGCCCACGTTTTTTCCCATAATATTTGTTATACTTTCAGCCAAATTGTATTTTCTTGTGTATTTCCTTGCAAGCCTGAGGAAAATCAGTGTTTCAAACTGACTTCTCATCAATTGGTATTCTTCAAATTAGAACACAGACATTCCGTTTTACATGAAGACATCAGAAGTATAAAGAATCTATAGGAAAAGATAGTGTTGCTTAAAGTATTTCTGAAAGACCAACTACTAATGTCTGCTTTCTCAGTGAAGAGAGAGATGCTACAGTTGGAGCTGACTCATTCTAAAATACCCATTCCTTTTTGACTTGCAGCAGATTAAGGAACATAATCATGGAAACGCCTATCTGTTCTCTCATCTACCCTCCAGATCTCTGCAACAATACAAGCACAGTTGTTAACCAGATGAAAACATGAAGGCTAGAGATAATGCAAGATTAAGAATAGTAACATTACTTCCATGGCATCACAACATTAGATAGCATAAGAAATAAGATCTGCAGTACATTACACTATTATTCATTTTAAGACAGAAAGTTCTAACACATAAGAGAAAACTAAGTAAGTATTTCTGTTGGAAAGAAGAGGTTAAAAAGTAGTATGTCTTGCATATTCCAGTCTTCCAAGTAGAGACTGGTTTTGTTGAAACCATATGGAAATGAAAAGGTCATCAATTAAAAACAGAAATTTAATAAACGCAAAATATTTCCCAAATAAATGCCTGTGGTAATCTAATTTCTTGTAAACACTGCACTCAATATTCTACAAGAGACCCAGATGGCATATTAACATTTCTGATCTCTTAAATCAAAAAAATTGGAGGAAACAGAGAGTCACGTTACATACAAAATTATTCATAATTCAGTCTCCTATGGAAGACAACACTACAGCTAGTCAGCAGGTTTGACTTTCAGAATTACTGATTATGAAGTTCAACTAATGAAGAGCTTTAAGTAAAATCCCAACATCCCATTCAAAATGAAACAAAAGATACTTTGAATATGAAGTCAGTTTAGAAGACTTTTAGCAACTCCATTAATGCCTAATACATACCGAGAGAGGGAGGGAGGCAAGCAGGCATTGGTATCCCTAAACACAGCATATAGCTTGTAAGTAACCCAATACAATCAGAATGAATATTCCTCGAGTTTGTTAGTTACTTATAATTTCTTCGCTTATCTGCTACTACTATAGTTATGCCTTCTGAATACCACTTTATCAAAAAATAGACTGTTAACCAAATATAATAAAACAAGAAAACCACGAGAACATGGCAATAAAAAAACCTAACCACAGACAAAACCCAAAAGACTTTTCCCATATACAATGTAGATTTAAGAAGAAAGTCTTCTGAAAACTGCCTTCCCCACCCCACCCCCCTAAAGAAAAGTGAAGGTTTTATAATAAAAATTACTTCCCTACCTGTTCTACAGTAATCAACCCATCCAAAGGTTCAGATGTAGCCTGTGAAGGCAAAAGTTTACACAGTGTCCCTAAGAGCAGAGACACTTCCTTCATACTTCTCCAGCAACATACAAGAACCATTTGTGCTGTGACATCACACGTTTGCCTTTCTTTACCTTAAAAATAAAAATCAACAAATGTAATAGTGTAATTCAAGGTTCTCAGATGTAGACTTGCAATTTAAACTTCATTTAGCCCGATCTTCTTACAAAACACAATTAACTACGCAAAAAATTTCTAAGCTTGCTAACCCAAAACATAATCCAGTTTTGCTGACTCTAATTGCTTCCACCCCTGAATGCTCACTCACTGTACTTCACGCCCCTTGGAAGAGGCAGCAGTACACCATATTACCAGGAAATTGCTATTTTAAAGAGTAGAGGTCTTTTGGTCACAATTGGTATTCACTTGCACACTGAACTATACAAACACTTACAACTTTGGAGCCAGGCTCCAACAAACTCCACGTCAACCATCAATCCATCCATCCCTCACCGCATGTTACTTGGTTTTTAACCCAGGTGCCCCCATAGGAAGAGGCCTGGCAAAGGCATCATGTTTCTAACACAACATCCCCATCTGGTGGCCACTGTGCCACTTTAACATATTTACAGAATTCTTTTCATGAAACAAAACATATGGCCCACCCAAAACTATTTTAAACATAGGAAAAAACATGTGAGGAAAGAAAGTTCAAATATTTAAGACTTAAAAAGCTTGCATAAACTATTAAATTTAAAAATGTACAGATATTCCATAAATTTATTCTGGTATACACTAGACACATCAAAGTTTACAATTTCTTTATCGCCGTAAGGCTCAATTTCATAACTGCTATTCATTAAAGTAGACAAATACTATTTAACATTTTACCACTGGAATCTTTCAAACAGAAGCTTCTGCTTATGCAATTTCATGCAACAAGTTTTAACGCATGAACATATTCCCCACTAGTCTTCTGTACACTGGAGAGGTAAATTACACTGTGTAACACCTTTCAACAAGAAACACATTAAAAGCGTTGCTTGACAGAAAATGTGTTAGAGATTACCTGGCCAGTGCAGTTAAGGCAATAGAGTCTAGGCCAATATCAAAACAACTCATTTTCACTTGTGCTCTAAGAGAGATTAACCACAATCTTCCAGAAACACAGTGAATTAGTCTTTAAAACCATGGCCATGAATAACTAGCTTCTGACAGATTTATTGAAGAACCGAAACATTATACAGAGCAAGTAACTTCCAATTCTGATCACCCACGTAAAATGCTTGCTCTATAACGAGTATCTTGATTTAATTACTAATACAGCATTGGATTTACCTCTCATTTCTGTGCAAATATTTTCCATCGGCCTGTGGTCAGCCAGCTTTTCAGACTCTACTTTGCAGTGTTCTTTCAAAATTTTTGCTTGCATAAAGTAATCATTTGTGTCTTGTGGTTGTATCTCATGCAGAATCATCTGCAGACGACCTGCGCTTTCTACAAATTGAACAAGAGGAATATTTAAGATAGTTTTGTTTTTTACTTCCAGTTCTTTTACAAATTTAATTCATTTTGGGTATGTAAGTACAAAAGAAAGCTATTAGCACCAAAAAAAGCCAAATAAAAACTATGGTGATTACAAGGATTAAGGAAGAAAGAAAACTGGACTTTAGAGTCATCTGTTTTCAAACAGATGCAACAACACAATCTGCAAACAGTGCAGAAGTCAAGACAACTTTTATCAGAAGTTTAAAAAGGGGATAAAATGAGAAATTGAAAGAGGGGGGGTACTAGCTCTAGTTCTGAATCACTGTAAGACACACAGAACTTCAGAAGCTTCAGATTTTAACAGAACTCTTTGGGGGTTTTGTTTGTTTGTTTACCTGAATCACTATCCATTGGAATAAGACCCTCTGGTGATGAGCTCTGCACTACTGGCGATACTACAGCAGAGAGTTTGTATGACATCAGAATGAGCCTGGCCACCACTTCCTTCCATTCAGCTATCAACGTCAAGTTACTTAAAAAAAAAAAAAAAAAAAAAAACAAAAACACAAAACAAACCACAAAACAAAACAAAATCACAAACAAAAAAACAACACAACATGGATTAAAAATAATTTTATATTTAAAGGACAGAACTGAAATTACAAACACTTCTGCAACAGTATTTATGGAAACTATAAATAGGGTAGAGTTTGAAAAGTCCTAAGCGTGAATTAACACATACAAAGGAAGTATCCAACAGCTAGCTAAACAGTGCAACAGCCAGTAAGAGCTCTAAAAGCCACAGGTACTGGTTTTCATTACAAACAACACAGTATGCTTTTAGGTTCTCCTGCACAGCTCTTCCACTGTGCTTAAACACAGAGTTACAACTTATTATTTAGCAGTATATTTTACTTACTTAAAAGGTAATTGCTGCAAAGCCCCAGTTATGCAATGCACTCTCCCATACATTGGGAACGATGCTGCTGCTTGAAGCAGAGACTTCTTAGCTTGAAGTATTTCTTCTTCAACATTCACCAACAAAAGCTTGATAACTAAAATTTTTAGAAGTACAGATTTGTATTACACATACACACACATATTGTATTTTCTAAGAAACAAATGTGCTTTAAAGAAATAGGAACAAAGGCTGTTAGCACAACAATTCAATGGAAAATGCACAGCAATTTCCTTGTTTACACTTTTCACTCTTTTTTCATTTAAATAAAAGTTACTGTTGATTTTCAGTTACCTAAACTCCAGCAATATTTGTTATAGTCAATTTTAGTCAGTCTATCCAAATCAAACAGCAGCTGTGAAAGCACAGCCCGGATCCTATACTCAGGGACAATCCCAAAGCTCCCAAAGTTAGTATAAGGTACCTACCACATACTGAAAGTCAGACTTCACCCTTAGAGCCAGGTTAATACAACAAACAGTTCAGCAGAATATTAAATATTTGAATCTTACATTAGCCATTAAAGAACCTGCCCGATTTTCTATGATACATGTGCCTATTTTATTTATATTTATACCATGGGGCATCTCAGTGTCAGAATCAGAACGAATTACAGACCCAGATAACGAACTACGGATGACTAACAACAGGAGGTACCCTATAACAACGTGACATGAGGTTACCCATGTATTTGCTACGTTTATGGCAACCACAGCCAAGTCTCAAAATCATGATTTCACTGCATATGAAGAAAGTATTAATAGGCATCTACAGAGAAGCCAATAATGCCACAAAAAAGTATACAATAATGAGTTTACTACAAATTACATCTAATGCTTTATTACAAACAATGAATTTAAGGATTTTAGTTTTATTGCAAATTACAAAAGGTGGAGGAAACCTGTTTAATGAATTGGCCAAATCTGCCAGATCTAGAGCCTCTCAGCTTTCATCCAGAGGCACTAAATCAAAGAAAAATATCCCACATGTGAACAAAACTTAATTACTGCAGAAATGTATGTGCAGGACTGCAAATTACTCAGAAAAACTGTTCCAAGTGAACAGAGCTCCAGGGGCAGCACTGCAAATATTGAGCACTGGAACATGACAGAGACCAACCTCGACTGCCTTTGCTGAGCGTGAGCAAGCTCTTAGAGGAAGCAGAGGTTCCTTTCCTGCACTTTATGTGCACAGGTTCGTCAGGCTAGCTACCAGGGCCTCAGTGTCACTTTACCTCTGATCAAAATAACAACAAAAGCCATCTTCTAAGAACACTTGATAGTCTTAACAGGAACAGGACAAGATTAAGATCTTACTAAGGCACCTGGCTTCTTAACAGCAAAACAAAATATGCTTAAAATCCAACTGGAAATAAGCAACTTTTACTCATTAAGCCTCCGACCAAACCCCTTAAGGAAAAGCAGTAAGGTTTTAAATAAATATAAAAAACATGGAGATTCATTTCCCCAAAAGCTTACCTGCTAAAGTGTTCTTCTCCACTGTATTTACTGATGTGTTTTCATCCATCTGGGGGTTATGCTCAACCCATTTTCCTAAACAAATATGCTGTAGTCCTTTATGATGTACTAAAAAGTTCAACAAATATGAAGCAGTGACACAATCATATGGCTTGGTACTTGTGCTAAGGTCCACTGCTGCTTGGAATAGAAGATCTAGATTTTCAGAATCCTGAAAAAAAAAAAACCCAAACAATATTGTTCATTTTATTCAACTTCCATATTGATTTAATAAAGCTACTTAGCAACCTGGAACCTAAGAACCTGCTTTTCAATAAGTTTGCTGGTACGTATTTCTTAAGAAACACTTCTTTTGTACACTGATCACCTTACAGTCAAAACATGCATGCGTATGTATTTAGCAATGATACAATTACATACATACTGAGGATGGGGACAATCATTTACAAAGCAGTATTGAAACACACTGCACTTGACAGGAGGACTTTGTTTTGGTTTGGTTTTTAAAATACTATTGTTTTACCTGCTAACGGACATTACAGAGAAGCATAGTTTATCAGGAAGCAGTATTTGTTCACCAGTACTTATGAATTTAAAAGTAAATTTTTATGAAGTAGTAAACAGAAAAATCAGTATCGAGTCAAAGAGCAAAATTTGGGACAAATCAAAAAACAGAATCAGATTATGAAACCTGAGACCAAGCAGAAAAGAAAAGAGAGAGTTTCATTTCTTAAAACACAGAGTAACCACGTCAAAATGCCTCAATCATTTACAAAGGGAAGCAACAGCTAAGCCAGGAGCTGGAATATGAACTATCAGAGAAATAGTTAAGTCATACCCAATGAACTACCCAAACTTCTTCATCCATTAGTGAAACCAGCCTCTTTAGCTAAGTGCAGAAGCTCTGTAAAAATGTTTTTAAATGTATTTTAGATTTAAATGTAATTTAAATGTAAAAACTATTTTTAATTACATACCTGTAAATTAAATACAACATCACGCAGTTTCATCAAAAGCCCAAATGCCAGAATTTTTATTTCCTCAAAAGTACTGGCAAAGCACTGGATCAAAGTTTGGACACGAGTAGAATCGATCTCCTGATCCAACTGAAAAACTTGTGCCTGGCCTGTTTGATGAAATCAATGCCTTAGATAGTTTTGCTATAAATCTTTCCAAAATAAGCACTATATTCACATTTCTCTTAGCTGTACTAAAAGAAGCATTAAAATAAAATTTTAGCTAAAGCATTATTTTTAATATTGCTTACTTCTCTTTAGAGGTCTTAAAGTGCCATGTTTACTGTTGGGAAAAAAAAAAAGGTTACCATAGCCAAAAAATGACTCTCAGTAATACAGAAAGGAACTGATTGTGAAAATCAGAATCCCATTTATTCACATTAAATTCAACACTGAAAATAATCTTTATTTCAGCTTCACTTAAAAATTCTTTTCCTGGAATTATGTAATAGTAGAAAAGAATTCCTCTCAAAAGAGGTTTAAAACTTTAGCATGTTTTGGGGTTTGGTTCTTGGGGTTCTTTCTGTCATAGGAATAATCCCCTAAAATGGAAGCCATTACAATGATTTGCTTTTAATTTAGATTTAAAGGAGTCATGACTTCTGGTGACTGACCTAATGCTGTAAAGAAGCCAGAAATTTTAAGATGTAAACAAGCGCACCATATTCCACAATGTCACAGCAGCTAAACCTCCTTTCTAGAAATAATGTGAGACTTCTGAAATCCTAAAGCTGCTATTACAAGCAACTCTCAATACAACTTTCTACTAAAAAAAAAAATTTTAAAAAGCAGCAACAACATACCACAAACTCATAATAATAAAACTAACGTGTTCATGATTTTTTTTGAGAAAAGATCTACCAAGAAGACATCTTTCTTCCCTCTCAAAAATAATTTTTTATCTTCCATGTCCCATTTCTTTTAAAAAAAAAAAGAAAAAAAAGGCCATAATATTTTGCATTTACTTCAATATTCTGTTTTCCAGTAAAGCTTACTATCCTTCCTTCAGGTAAAATGAAAGCAACACAGGAAATGCCATAGAAATTAAGGACTAAGAATACCGTTTTACCTTGACAGAAATTGACTAGCTGGCATAAAAGACTCTTCAAAACCTCCCATGCCTACAGCCTATAAATTAGGCTTCTCACCTTTTGGAACAGAAAATATTTCTGCTATTGATCCTAAAATACTCAGTGCAGAAAATCTGGTTGGGTGTGATGAACCAGGAAACAGTACCTCAAAAAGTCTGTCACATACAGATGACATGAAATCCTGAAAATCACAAGAAAAATTTTATGACAGTTTACTTGCTGCCCTACCAACAAAAGTCTAAGTAACTGAATTCAGGACATTCTGCTTTACACGTTACCCCAAAAATTATGACCTTACAGTTAATTTTGGAAGAATGGGAGACCTACCTCCATGCTACTGACAAATTTCTTGTTTCCTAGAATACAGTGAAGGCTGGACCATCATTTGTTGTTTTTGTCTTTTTGTTTTTATTTTTTTAAAAAAAACAGTTTCCCTTCCCCACTCCGACAAAATGATTGTCATTGTATCTAAACCTTGAAAATTAGTTGAACAAGAAAAGCAGAACTCAAGACAATAAATAGTTTAACACAAAGAAACTCATTATGTCAGCCTTCAAATAGGAAAAAAGGACAAATCCATATGAGGACTTCTTTTGTAAGTCTTCATGCTAAAGCACTGCCATTCATTCTCTCATTGATCATTCTGGAGAGCTAGAAAGACTGAAGTTCAACAGATCTCCATTTCAAGCCCAAGTAATGCACTTAATTTAAAACTGGCTACTAAAAACTGCCAGCAGCTGACAGGACACTTACCTGGAAATTTTAGTTTGGGTTGGGGATACATCTCCAGTCATTCTCCACTTACTGCTGTTTCAGTTCGCATCATGGAGCAATCCCTCAGAAAATAACCTAACTGTTCTGCTTTACAGGTTTCTTCCTTCTGCACTACACTACTTCCTAACACAGACACAGCCTAACTTACCGAGCAGTGTTCTCAAGAACAATGAACTATCCTTCAGAAATGCTATCCCACCTCTTATATCTGTATCTCTAGCAGTCTAACTTACTTTATATTGCCGCAAAATCCCCAAAGGATGTCTTTTAGTTGAGTTTTCAAGTAACTCTTGCTTGGCTTTATTTTGCTCCAATTTATAAAGCACCTGGGAACTTTCTTGTATCCTACAAAATAACTTTTAAAACAAAAACAAAACATAGGTAAGGCAAGAATCACTGACAGTTAAATAAGAGAAAGGGGGATTTTCAGCTTATTTTACAGATCATATTGCTTGTAATTTTTAAAGTTAGAACATGGTAGAACACAGAACAGATCCGTCTCTCTCCATTCCGAAACCACGTCTTTTGCTCCCCATCTCTCTTGGGACTAACCTTTTCCCCCTCCCTCTGCACCTCCAACACCTTCTTCCATCCATCTTCCTCCTTAAACTCATGCCTAGTCTTCTCCTCCCACCTCCCCATTTTCTGTGGAACATATGTTCCTCTATAAAAAAAGCTCAATTAACACATGTGTCTCTTACAGAGTTTGACTCACCTCAGGAGTGCTTCCCCCAGCTCTTTTATTACCCACCAGTATTATTTCCTTTCTTGTTATACTCCCTCTAACACAATTTTTCCATCTCACATTCCTCAGTCTCAGAATTCTATTCCTCAGGAATAGAAAGAGAGGGACATCTCTTTTGTTTCTGCCAAACTTATTCCCTCATTCTTCCCTTATCTCAAATTAATTATTTTCTCCTTCCACACTGCTTTCTTTTGCCATTAAAATCTTCCAAAACATTCTTTATACATACATGGTTTCCTGATTTTATCCATATCTTTCTACCATGATCTACATGTGATCTTGGCAACTTCCACAATGTTGACACGCTTAGTCCCTGCAGACTGTAACAGCACAGCCACATATCATGCTATTACCCTAATATTCCTCTTCCAAATCAGGTTGCTGAGGCTGACCAAGTGACTGTGAATTTGCCTGAGGTCTGGTAAGCCTACGTAAGCACACTGTTAGTCCACAACACTGGCAACACAAGATTCATTGCTTACTCTACGGCACATTGCTTTGCTATTAGTAAAGTATGCATATGCTGACAGGTTAACTAACACTCGCTACCATTCATGATTAAGTTACTGTGCCTATCAATTTTTTGTTTAAGCCATCCTTGCCTGCTATGACTCTACCACCGTTCAGTTGGGTAACACATACAACGTAGTCCTGGTCTTAGAGTTTCTACTCTTTCAGATGAGCAATTCCATAACGCAATCTGTAGAATTTTTTTTACATGCTATATAACTAACACAATAGGCACATTAGACATTGTTAATAGTTTGAAATTACCTTTCTCAGTAAAGAACCTATCTGTTGCCTTACTGAAGGAGACTGGCTGTTCAAGTTGTACATCAGAAAAAATTGAATTAGTTGCATTTCTTCCATAGACACAATTTCCGTGCTACGAGGGGTTTCACAAAGTAAACCTAAAGCATCAATGCAAACCTGAAAGATATTTAGATGTTAACCACAAAAGAGTTACAAGCACCTATGACGATACCTTTGTTTTAAAACAATGCTAACACAGTATTTAGGATCAAAGCAATGCTTCAAAGGTAAAGACACAAAATAAATGCTGTCCCTTTACCTGATTATGCTGATGAACTAGACCCTGTTTTATACGTTCAGTAGATACAAGACCATTGCTCACGATGGTTGAAAGTTCCAGGTGTCCATGAGCCCTGGCTGTTCTTAGGCATGCCATTAATGCTCCAAGAGCTCCTCTAGTACTCCGAGAGCCTAAAGAAAATGAAAACCAGTAACAACTATAGTTTGATTAACACAAACAATGTACTAATTGCAACACTTGTCAGAAAGTCCCAATACTTCCAACACATGACTGCTACCCGCCTTTTATTTTTTACCCCATAATCCCCAAAAGACTGTGTCTGTCATAGATTAAACTTGTTCTAAACTGCCTGGGTCCCAAAAAGCTTCATCTTGAACATGTCGTATGAAAAACGGACCTTGTGAGGTCTCAGAAGCCCTTATTTTAGAATTACAGTAAATTAAGTCAAAAACTACAAGAGAATCATCAATCTCATATCCACATATTTGCAACAAAAAACAATCTGTAAAGTCCTGTTACTGGACACGTCTGTGTAAGAAGTAACAGCAGAACAGAAAAAAAAGTAGAAAAAAATACTGATACATAAACAAAGCTTAGCATGTAAAGAGAACAGTAAGGCACCTACAGTTAGAACACTAATTATTTTGCTCATGGCATGAAGACACACTTATGATTATTATGATTTCCACCTTGAAATACTAACAGCAATAATAAGCATCTGGAATTTTTCTCCCAAATTAACTCTAATAATAATAATAGATCAGAACTCATATTTCTGAGACTTCTTTTTTAAAAAACAATCATAATTACAAATACAATATTTTTATTCTTACCTAGATTAGCATCTGCAGAAGCCTGAAGAATTCTAATCATGTAGCTCAGACTGTCAGGGCTACACTTGAGCAATTTTGGTAAATAGTAATCTATTATATAAGTAGTTTGGTCATGGTTCCCTTCACACAATATTACTAGAAGGGGAGAAACCCAGATGTCATGCCACTGGTCAATCCAGGTGCTTTCTTGAAAACTCGAAGTAAAATGGGCTTTATGATTAGTAAACATGGTTTCCAAAAGATCACTAGCATAAGGTGCAAGAGACTGATCATTCATGACATCCAAGATTTGTACTGGAATTGTTCTGTCCAACTGTAGTATATTTTCAGTGCCCACACACTCCACAAGACAGCCAAGACAAGTGTATTTCCCTTTTACATGCCATTCCAAGCTTAGTAAACGCTTTATCAGCCTTAAAAAGAACGGGTCTGATTTTTCATTGGATCCAGTTACGGTGGTTCGGTGTATCTGAAGAAGATTCTTGAACATCAGTTTGGTTTGGTGTCTAACAGCATCCAGAGGGTGTTCCCAGTGTGTATAAATGTATTCCAGCAGCTGCCCAATTACGTCCGAGTTCCCATTAAGTTTGATTTTTAGATTTGGGGAGCCTGAAATGAGGGCAGCCAGTGCTGAATTAGTCCAAATAGCAAGGATTCTAGACAAAGATGTTGCCATACTGGATTCTTTTAACCTTTTAAAAAGAACAAACAAAAAAAGTTCATTATTTGCATTTGTCAATTTTTTCAAAAAGTATTTTTTTATTTCAAAATAGTTATTCATCACATCAGTTTACCTCACACTGAAACAGGTAAGGAGACACCAACCGTTCATTGAAGAAAAGGTACTAACACAAAACCAAGGTGATGAATTGGATTTTGCGAAGTGTATGCTAAGTTACCTGACATGCTGTTATCTAGTCACAGCTAAAACCCCTAAATATAGTGAAAAGAAACCTGGCAAGCCACTATGCTTGCTGTTTTACAAAATAACAGCAACAAACAAATACTATACGTATGCTAATATTTGAGCAGCATTATGTTATTGCATGCTTCTTGAAAATATAAGGAAAACTTGTCATTGCCATATAAAACCATAAAAACTGAGTACCACATGTACAAAAACAAAAATCACAAAACTGACCTCCAAGGCAGGAACAAAGATTGAGCTGAATACATGTTTTAAACTCCAGTCTAATAGTGCTGGTAGTCCATTAGATGCAAGCAGGCAACACTTGCAACCAGAAAAAAAATTAAAGCTCAGCTTACTTCAATTATTCCTCTCACTGGCACATTTTGTTTTCTCCTGTACTTTTAAAAGCATAGGAGGTGATGTCCTGAAACTAAAGTTTATCTGTCTACATAACAATTGATTCTGCCACACCTTACTGTCAGGGAGTTTGTAAACTAATCCCACTTAGGTTGGAAAAAATCATTTCAGCATGCAAGAGAAAACCGTCACTTAGAACTATCTATGCAACATCAAGACATATTTTTCAAACTTAGAGAGTTATTCTGAATATATTAAAAAGATGACACGATCTGTGGCAGAAACTAGTATCATTACACTGAAAACATCAAAGAGATACTCCACCAGCACCATATAAGCCATGCAAAAATACAAGTAAAAAGATCAACCCCCTCCTCCCAAACAGGAGACAATACAAATCAAAACACAGGCTTACTCTGAACTCAAAGACAACAAGACTGATGCGATATCTAATAATAGTTTCTCTCCATTTTCACCCATGCTGCCATTCTTCCATTCCAGCATAGCCAGTGCTCCATGGCAAAGAAAGAGAAGTACCGAGTCAGGGAGGTCTTCCGTACACAGAGTCCTACAGTTACTCACAAACCACGCTGGCACGCCTGCGTGTTTCATTGACCCAAGAAGCAAGTCACTGACCTGTAATTGCGAAATAACACCCATTACTGTATCTCAGCACAACAGAAAAGCTATTTTGTGGATAACTCAGAACCTTAGAAGATCTGAAGAGATTTCTTATATATTGTTTTTCTCAAATTCAAAACCCTAGTCTTATTATTTCACACGGCAAGGGGACAAAAAAGTATTCACACTCCAGCAAAAGACTGATACAGAGGTTGGCTCTTCGTACCAGCAAAGTGTCTGAACACCACCAGTAGCACTAATCAACGACACTATGACATTTCACAGTCTTTAGCAAAGAAATACACTTACCAAGGAAGGTAATGCTTCAACTGGCTCATACATAGCTTTAGTAAACAGAATAACGGCCAGTCCTGAGGTAGTCTGAACAGTTTGCAGGAGAGTTGCTACATGGCAGAAAAAGATATTTTACATTACAGTGCAGCAAACAATGTGTGCTAGAACTACGTATCAAGATTATAAAGATGGTATTGAATTTTCCTAGAATACTTGTAGTTGTATAATCACAAATCTGTAGTGTCTGCCTGGATGGCAAGTATTAATGAATTTCTACTCTAGTGTAATAGGAAACTATTAATACCTTTTAACAGACAGAAAATATAGGACTGCCCAGTAAGACAACGATGACTGTGGCAGAGCCTATTGACATTTATATTAAATTCTACTGTACAAAAATATCTGTATAAGAAGTAAACTCACTATTAGTGCACCAACAAATAGTTCTGACAGCTTGATTCATACAGATATATAAAATTTTGATAGGCACAGACGTTCTGTGAGTCTCAACAGTATTTCTGCTAGTTTCTAAGTTATTAATAATAGCATTTACCCTTGGTTTTTGTAGTAGTAGAAGTTAAACTGTATGCTCCAAAATTATGGCCTAAAGACCTACTACTGCTCCCACTCCTATTAACCTCAGCAGTTCAATTTCCATTCAAACTAAACTTAGATTTTATACCTACAGTGGCATTTACTACAAAGACAACAAGACCGACTTAATAAAAATATTTGCGTTTGTATGTTACTAAACTTACCATCCATTAGAAAGTTTGTGGAGCTTTTCAGTAGACTACACATACTTTGCCAAACAAAAGACTCATGGTGTTTCCAAACACTTCCCTGGATATTTTCTTGTAATTTCTGTACAAGCATCATTGAAACTTTAATGGCTATCAGTAAATCATGCATCAACTGAGTCTGAACGATACTATTTCCGTGATTCTTTCTGTGGAAAAAAAACCAAATGACAACAGGCACACAAAAAGAAAATGAAAACCATTCTTCACCACCCCCAGAAAACTATATTCTGCCAACTTCAGACAGAATTACTGGTAAAAATTAATTTGTTTCTTGAGTTGACCAGATATGTAACTATAGGAAAACAAGAAGCAGACTCAATGGCAGTATTTTAAAATTAAGTCAACAAACATAATGACAAATTCTACTACTATTTCTGCAGGTTCCTGTGACAAACTTTCAGGCATTTGATTCTGCCTGAGCACAGCTGAACTTTTCCAGAAGTTTTCCAAAAAGACCAACAGAAGACAGTGCTGCTCCTTTCCCATTTTTCAAGTAGTTCCTCCGTGCACAAAGCATATTTCTATGACTCAACTTTCTTCTAACATGAAGACAGACAACATGTAAACTTTTAATGCACAAAATGCTCCATTAAGCACATCTCCTCTGGGTACGTGATGAGAGACCACAGCGAAGAGGCTTCACTTTACGCAATGCTGGAAAACGTCAAGATATTAAATGATGACTGCTGTGACAGACTAAACAGAATATCAATACTGAATTAAACACTCACGGAATATGGAAGAGTGTTACTCTACCCGAATTTTAATACATGTATCTATTAATTACAGTGTTCAGTCAAAATTCAGATAGCAAAACCAGAACTCAAAGGCCTCCCTTAAAAGTAGTAACTCTAACACAGTATCAGTGCCTTAAATGTTACTGCCTTTAATCTTCCTCCTTTCCTCCCTTATTTTATATCATCATATTGCCACAAAAGAAAAAAAAGCTGCTGATGAGTTTCTTATTTAAAATATGTATCATTGTAAAATGATATACCCATCCTTCGTCAATGTATGGCTTACAAAAGTGATGTTACAAACCATACCAGATTATCTTGCAAGAGTGAAATAAACACAGATAAAATACAGCTTATATTGAATTCACTTGCCTGTTTTCTTCCTGTATGTCAAGTAGTGACTTCTGCAGAAACTGAAGGACTAGTGAAAATAATTATGGTATGAATTAATTTAAAACAGAAAAATTCCAGCAAAGCAATCACACATACACATCATACCCAGACACAAGGAACAGTTACCCGTATAACAGCATTTCTTCCACTCCATAAACAAATTAAAATGACATTTCAGTGCAGACGCAAAGAAGCAATGTTAAAGCAAAATCTCAAGCTGTTTTGCAACAACCTGGTACAAAACAAGAGTTTCCAACCCACTTGGCCTAGTCCTCTGAGGTACTGAAAGTACTCGTCCCTCAATGAAAAGCTTGAATTACCAAGAGCTAAAGACAGACCAGCAATAAAAGGCCCACAGGAAGCTGTGCATATCACCTGCATGCTGAGGGCACACTGTGTCAAATCATGCCGTATAACCAGCAGATCAGACTTCGGCCAAATTATTGCCAAAGAAAATTCTTGCCAGAGCAGGCCTAGGCTTGCTATAGTCAAGACTGGCCGTTAACAGCTCAGTGTTACCATATCCAACTTCATCACGAGGCAAAGGACAGAAAATACTTCACGTAAAGTAGCATCACCTCCCCCAGCCCTTTAAGAATCACTCACTGGTATCTTTTCATATTTATATCTAGGGCTGCTCAATAGAGCAAGACTGACCCCTGGAAATCAAAGGTACAAATCAAGGAAAAGTCTTTGACAGAAAAGTACCACGTGAGGGTAACAGTTATTAAAAATTAACCAGGATATCAGATTCGACTGATCTTTATGCCTACCTCATGTTACTTCTTCAAACACAACCCTCCCTCCAATAATCTACATAATATAATAATAAATAATAAATAAATATAACCTTACCTTCTTCAAACAGGTTCTTAATAGTTGCTCTACCTACAGGAAAGAAAATACATTTAACTACTGGATACTAGCCAATACTATCTATTTTACATAGATAAAATGTAAACATTGCTATTAGGTGCCACACCAAGATGCAAACCAATGCTGAGCAAGTTAAAACAGAAGACGATACATTCAATGTCATCATACCTAAGCTGAAGTCCTCCATACAGGAAGCAAGGTTGTCCAGTACTTTTCTGTACAAATATATGTCTGTGGTTTTCAGTTCTTCCCTAAGGCAGCATACAAAGCTTTGTACAGCCAACGTCATAATCTGTTCAGGAAGACCATTTAGTGAACTGCAACAGTAAGAAACAACATGATCAGTTAGCTCATACTGAGGTGTTAAATATCCACTTGACTAAAGTCAATGTCAGCCAAAAATCCAGTAATAGATAGATATTATTTTAAAGCAGAGTATGTTTTCATGCAGGAAGCAAACAGGCATGTTCTAATTTTGCAGCTAGAAAACCTGTCAAAGGGGTGTAAAGCTCTGGCATGCAACTAAATACATGGTGGAAGCCCTGCATCTCTCAGTGGGACAACAAGTGTTTTCAGACATAGAAACAAAGACAGCTAAGCATTGGATCTTAAAACTGTTAAGGCTCTAATAAATGCACTAAAGAAAAAAAAAACAGTAACTTTGCATCAGAAAAATTTAATTGCAATAAAAATTGGTATAAGAAACCACTGTTTAGTTACAATCCCTCTGAACAGCCTTCTCTTGACATTGTCAAAGTTGAGATTTTATTTTTAACACAAGTATTTTAAGTATCTATTCTAATATTGGATTTTAAAATTCAAAGTGCTAACTACACACTAAGTTGTCTTTGCAGTAATGAAACAGATCAAAATAATACTTCACTTTGAAGTTATTTATCCAATGATATATCATATTATTTATAATTAAGATTTTTAACCAAGAAAGAAAAACAGTACATGTTCACAAATTAGTACCACAAATTTTCTGTACTTAAACTACAGCAAGTTGTAGTGCACAACAAAGGACAGCATTTAAGAAAAAAAAAAAAAAAACCAAAAAACAAACAAGGGCTTACTATTCAATTTTTTTACCTTGCCAATACTTTTTTCAAGGGATTCTTCACACCCAGTGAAAAATACGTCTCTCCCAAAATATCCAAACAAGCTTTAACCATGGGATCACATGCAGAGTTTTGATCTATCTTCTTCATCAATGGTATAATCTATAATCAACAGAACACATAATTTGCAATAACTCTGGATATACCCTGATCATTAACAAAGGCAGAATTCCCTCTCATCCAAGTACATGGTACAAAACTGTCCTCTCTTTACCATATACTGTTGAGTTTCAGGTGTTCAATAATGTTCTAAGAACACCTCTAATACCAGAAAAACATACATACAAAATTGGAAACTTGGTATCACTTGCCTCTGTCATTTTCAGTAACTGTAGCCCTTGCTAAATTAAGTACCAGAACTACATTTCTACCTAATGCATAGCAGCAGTAACAACTGCTTTTTATCTGTTTCCAGGAATGTTTAAATCAGTATAAAGTTTATTTTAGAATTATATTTCCCATTAATGCACATGACACACTGTCAGTTACCAAAACCCATGCTAAAACAGTGAAGTCTTACTTCTTTAATACACTGGATCTGCTGGATGCCATCACTCAGCTGTGCGCAGTGTAGAAGCAGAGATGCCAGGTTTTGTTCTTCAGCTTTAGAAAACACTACATTTGGAAGAAGAGTCTCTTTTTAGAAAGGAATTACAATACGCAGTATAAACAATACATAACTTATATTTAGAAATCACTGCTTAATTATGAAGGTTTTTTTCCTGACCATTAAACCTACTGGATCCACAATCCCTTAAGTCACCTTACAATACCTTAACACAAATGAAAAAAAAAACGCATGTTTCACTGTAACATAATATTAGGCCTCACCTTCAGGTGAGGGCAACTAAGATGATTAAGGGACTGGAGCATCTCCCTTATGAGGAAAGGCTGAGAGAGCTGGGACTCTTTAGCCTGGAGAAGAGAAGGCTGAGGGGGGACCTTATTATGGCGTACAAGTATCTAAAGGGTGGGCTGAAGGAGGATGGAGCCAGGCTCTTTTCAATGGTTCCCAGTGACAGGACAAGGGGTAATGGGCACAAGTTAGAACACAGGAAGTTCCGTTCAAATACACGGAAAAACTTCTTTACGGTGACAGAGCACTGGAACAGGCTGCCCAGGGAGGTTGTGGAGTCCCCTTCTCTGGAGATTTTCAAGACCTGCCTGGATGCAGTCCTGAGTAAGTGCTCTGGGCAATCCTGCTTTAGCAGGGGAGTTGGACTAGATGATCTCTAGAGGTCCCTTCCAACTCTGAAAACTCCGTGATTCCATATAAAGACCAGTTTCACAAAATCACAGCATGGTTGAAGTTGGAGGGACCTCTGGAAGTCATCTGTTCCAACCCCACTGCTCAAGTAGGGTCACCTGGAGCTGGCTGCCCAGGTCCATGGCCAGATGGCTTCTGAATACCTCCAAGGACAGAGACTTTCCAACTTCCCTGGGCAACCTGTGTCAGTGCTCAGTAACCCTCACATTAAGAAAGCGTTTCCTCATGTTCAGAGGGAACCTCTTGTGTTTCAGTTTGTGCCGATGCCTCCTGTCCCAGCACTGTTCAACAAAGAAGAAAGTCTGGCACTGTCATCTTTACGCCCTCCCTTCAGATATTTTTTATACATTGGTAAGATCCCCCTGAGCCTTCTCATCACCAGGCTGAAGAGTCCCAGCTCTCTCAGCCTTTCCTTACAGGAAGGATGCTCTAGGCCCCTAATAGTCTTAGTGGCCCTTTGCTGGACTCTCTCCAGTATGTTACTGGGGAGACCAGAACCAGATGTAGCACTCCAGGTGTGGCCTCACCAGTGCTGACCAGAAGGCAAGGAGCACCTCATAGTAACTTTAGTATACAAATCTTTTATTACTCATTTTTGGGTTTGGTTTTTTTTTTTTTTTTAAAGTAAAGATCACTGGAAGCTTATCTCATCAAACAAACAAAACAACCCCAACCTACAAAATAAAAGAGCATTTTAACAGTATCTTTAAATAAAGTTAAGTACAGAAAATACAAAGACTGGGAAAATACACTCAAGATGACCTCCAGAGATCCCTTCCAACATCAACCATTCTGTGATCCTTTGAAATTCAGCATTATCCCACATATTAAGGCTTCACATAGCACTGAATTACAGGCCTGCAAGTGGGATTACAAGTAAGACTTGCTACCATCTTCACATCAATGATGAAACAAAACAAAGAGCTTTCAAACCAAAGACACGGTGCTCTAAAGGATTCTTTTAAACTCTGCCAAGGTAAGAAGTCATTGTCATTACAAAATAAAAACAAACCACAGAAGAGCAAACACACATAAAACCCACAAAACAAAACCACCAGAAATAAAACATAACACCAAAAAAAAAGAAAAAACAAATCAATTTCAGTAGCTACTCAAACGCATTCTACTAACAGAAAAAGAAATTACAGAACATTACTTCAGAAAAAAAACGTCCCACTTACTCTGAAGTTTCTCAAGCTGCTGCTGATCAAGAAAGAATGCATCTACCTGAATTTCTTTCTTCTTCTTTAAAACCATTTTAGCTGATTATGAGATACCTGCTCAAAAAAAACCCCAACAAAACACAACACCACACCACCTTGTCACATTGTTTTAAAAGCATAATTGCAAACACTTCCTACGATAATGGTCTTTTTACTGTTCTAAAAATGTTTATTGCATTATCTGTGCATTTTTTTTTCCCCAAGATAATACCTCTGTCTAGTTTTATGAACTTCAACTATTTCAAGCATTTTGTCCAAAATTCACCCAGACTTCACAGCACACACAATGGTAGTCACGGAAAACAGGATTTACTGAGTGAATGAGAAACTGTCCCACTGGAGTTTTTACCGCACTTGTTACACAGTCTGTAGCATGCCCCTGGACCACAGTTTGAAAATATCATGCAGAAGACTTCTGTTGCTCTGTTTTACTGTTCAAAACTCATTCAACTTGTACTAATGTAAAGTTAGAACTGAGTAGCAAAGCAGTTTTGTTTCTTTAAAACACATCAAGCAGTTCTGCATTTGCTATAATGGATGTCACAAATAGCAAGCTATTTTTCTTCTTTAAGGTAATGGCAATTTAACTTGCACTACAGTTTCACTGACTTATGAGCTCGTTACTGCAGAAGGGCTGAGGTTGGAAGGCACCTTTGGAGGTCACCTGGTCCAACCCCCTGCTCAAGCAGGACCACCTGGAGCCAGTTACCCAGGACCACTTCCAGGTGGCTTTCGAATGCTCTCAAGGATGGAGACTCCACAGCCTCTCTGGACAACCCGTGTCAGGTCTGGGGCACCCTCACACCACACCTGGAGCTTCCTGATGTCCAAAGGAATCCTCCTGTGTTTCAGTCTGTGCCCATCACCTCCTGCCCTGGCACTGGGCACCACTGGAAAGAGCCTGGCTCCATCTTCTTTGCACCCTCCCTCCACCTATTAACATGCACTGACGAGATCCCCTCAACCGACGTTTAGATCTAAAACCAGGCTGCCTCAGCCTTCTACCCCAGGGCAGCGGCCACCGCACGACGGCGTTCAACCAGCGGCGGGGCCGGTGCCCAGGCGGGGTAACCGACACGACAGCCCGGGCGGCCCCGGGGAGGCAAAGGCCCGACTTAACAGCGCCTCAGAGGAAGATGCCGCCGGCCGAGCGCTTCTCGCTCTCCCCGACCGACCCCCACGGCGCAAATAACCCGGCGCCCCACAGCAGCTGCCGGGACCGCTGGGACATGCGGGCCGGACCAGGCCGCACCCAACGCCGGCTCAGGCGCAGCCCCCGGGGACTCCTCCCCCGCGCCCCGGCGGCGGGCGGCCGCGCGGGCCTGGGCAGCGCGGGGGGCGGCGGCACCGGCAGCTGCCAGGGGAAGCCGCGGGGCCGCCGCCATGGAGGCCGCAGCGGCGGCGGAGGGCGATAGCAGAGGGTGAAAGGAAACACCCGGAGGACCCTTCCCGCCGCCGGCCCTTACCCGAGCGGAGCACTCACCCGCGGGCGCCGCTCCCCTTCCCGGTCTCCGCCGCCCCGCCCGCACCACGTGCCGCCCGCAGAGAGCCGCCGCCAACCAGAGCGCGGGGCCGCCCCCGCTGCGCTCCCCGCCGCCGGCCCGGCCCGGCCCCGCCAGCGGAGACCGCCGCCGCCTCACGCCGGGCACCGACCGCCCGCGTGCTGCTGCCGGGGGCGCCCAGCAGGTGCCTCCCGGCGGCCGCCGAAAGCTCCCGCAGCACAGGGGCAGGCGGCGCGGTTGGCCGTCGGGCTGGGCCGCGGCGGGACAGCCGGGTTTCTTCGGAAAATACTTGTCAGCTAAAAGATAAACCGAGGTGCGAGTCGCGGGCCGCGGTAAGGCAGGACTGGCTCGCCTCATTTGAAAACTTTGGCAGAAGCGGGTGGTGACTTCGATGCATCTCGCGGTGGCAAATAGCCCGTGTTTCTCGCCGAGGAATCGCACTCCCTCCTCAGTTCCCGAGGTTCCCCCGGTTTTAAATGGATGCTGTGCCTTTCGGAGCCTAATTTGCCGCGTGCCCTCGCGGTACGCAGCGGCCGGCAGGCATCCCTCCGACACCAGCTTCATTTCGGAGCCAGAGGAAGCAAACACCAGTAAGGCATCCAACGCCAATGAAGCTCCTCTAGTCACGAATCCTTCCCTCCTCCTTTCCCTTTTTTCCCCAAGGAGCTGAAAGAAGCTTGAAAAAGGGCTTCGCAAAAATCCAACAGACTTCATTTGAAAAGCGCCCTCCATTTGTTTGTTTCCTCTTAACCGTATCTCTTGATCCTTTACAAGTCCTTAATTTGTCAGCACTTCCACGTTTTCCTAAACTGTAAAATTATGATCAAAACCCAATTATTTTTTTATATGTATAAGCATTTCATTCTTAGTCAGAGTATTTTTTTTTTTTAAGTTTTCAACATCTATGTCATGTGCCTTTCACAATCATTCCAGGTCCCATATGAATATAATGTAAGTAACAAGTATGTAATTTGCAAGCAATAGACTATCAAATGGGGATGGTCTTTCCCAAGTCCATGAGTTGTATTTAGTAAAAGGGAAATCTTGCAACCATTGTGAAAATGTTTACTGCAAGGTGGTTATTGTAACACGCCAGCTCAACATAACAGTTGTGCTTCCATGAAGACTTAAGAATAACAGTATCTTGGTAAGGAGAAGGGTGAAAATATCACAAAACCCATTCCTTGCCACTTGACTTTCACCCAACAGTGAGTTTCTTAGCAGTCTAAAGCAGCCTGAGTCCATGAGACTCTGTTCAGGACTTTCAACAAACTTCTGGATCCCCCTTTAACACTGAAGTTTCTTAGTACCTACTGACTTCTGACATGGTAATAGCCAAAGGAACTTAGAGAGGGTATACCTCTCTATATACCGTATACACATAGAAAATAATTTGAGTTTTTTCTGTTAGTTGGTTGATTTCCCTTCTGTTTTGTGTTCAGCCATTTCTAGGAAACTGACACCTTTACGCGTAGCAGTGACCTACTTAAAATGCTGTACTATCTCCAGCTCAAAGAGACTGAATGCTCATATGTGATTTAACCTTCCAGCCAAATCAGACAATGCATCCTCGTTTAGTGTAAGCACAGTCTCCAACAAGTTAAGTCTCCACTTCCTTGAGCTCAATTCAATATCTGCACGTTTTACATTCAGTGTCATCCTCTTCCCACAGGTTCCCCAATTTCAGGGGAACCCTTTTCAGGGTTCCACCTCTATGTATTCCAGCTCATTTTCTGTAACACTAGGGATAATTTTAAACCAATTTCCTGCTATCCAAAAGAGCTTTACTCTCCCCAGGTTTTTCCAGTTAGAGGAAGCATCAATGCCAGGCAGCTATCAGATAACAACTGAAGCATCCACGCTTCATAGTGCAATGTAAAGCAAAGAAGCATCTCAAGAAATTAAACAAGAGCATGCAAGGCCCACACACTTTGATTGCTCTGTTCTCCAAGAGTACCAAGTTTCCACAATTCAAAATAACTTATTTAGAACTAGCTCACACACCACCTCTGAGCACCTCACCATGTATGGGTTATTAGGCTTAAGAAAAGGTAAGTCACTCTTGTCCTAGTTTGAGGTAAAACAGGACCAATTTTGTTCTGTAACTTTGCTTCTGAGCTGGGCCTCTTCTAACTACTAAAATTGGCAGCATATTGTGCAGACACTGTTTGCTCTCAGAGTGGTAAGACCTATGTTTATAGCTGATGCCCAGGCGTGGTATGCAGAGAGGCTCCTGCTTACACTTATTGCTATAACCCCCAAGGCCAACCAACTTTGTTATTTGCCACATTGGAGGGTCGGAAGCGGAAAAGCATAGTGGGGTCCCACCTGGAGGGAGGAGCAGACAGGACAGGTGACCCAAAACTGACCAACAGGGTATTCCATCCTCATGCTCAGTATAAAAGCTGAGGGATCAACGGGTCAGCCCTCTTTCTTCAATGGCCGGTGTCCGAGGAGGACTCTGTCTGCCTTTGACCCTGATCCTGAATCCAGACCCAGAATCCAGTTCCCATCCATCACCGAGTCCAGTCTGGGACTTCTCCAGTGCCAGATGGTGTCATGATAATTGTCATCCTGGGAGCTTGATACGGGTTTGTATATATTTCATTATTTTCTTTTTATTATTAATATTTAATTAAAGTAGTTTCTTCTAAACTCATAAGTCTCTTTTTCCCTCCTCTGCCTCTCGCTTTGAAGAGGGGTAGGGGGGAGCATGAGTTGCTCACCTAGTGGCCAGTTTGGCCTCAACCTAGACTCTGTTTTCATATTTTCTGTTCTGCTGGTAAGGAGCAACAGTCCCTTGAATTACTGGTGTCGTGGCTCTTCTGGGCTCTGCTGTGTGCCAGAGATCTTGCAGAGATCAAAAAAGCAATCGCAGTGTTAGAAATTGCTAGGGAGAGAATAAAAAACAAACTAGAAAGCATCACTATGTTGGTCTATAAATACACCCACGCGTTCAACACTGTGCAGTGTTCATTCCTACACAAAAAAAAAAAACATAGCGGGACTGCCAGAGGTGTGAGGTAGGCTAAGAAGGATGGCCAAAGGTAGAGAGGGGCTTCTCTGTGGAACCATTAAAGAGAGCAGTAGCTTCAGTCTCAAAGAGAAACTACTGAAATGGAATATGACAGAAATTTAAAAAACCATTTTTCCCTTTCTTTACAAAAATTAAGGGGCATCAAATGAAACAAGCAGATGGCACATCCAAAACTGAGTTATTTAAACCACGGAGCTGATCATCCTAGGACATTTTGGATCTTGAAAATTACACTTGTTCAAAAGCAGCTGGACTAACTCATGGAATAAAAAAAAAAAAACAACCAACAAATGAATAAACAGCAAAAGTTTCAAAACACAAAACTTCTGGCTCATAAAGTCCCTGAACCACAAAGCAACCAGAAACTGGGACAGTATTCTGAGGTAATGACACTTAACTTCCCTGGGCATTGGCTGAGGACAACAGTCAAGCAACCGGATACCAGGCTAGATGGCCCCCTGCTCTAACCAGGTACAGCCGTTTTTACTGTGATGTCTCAGCATGTTTCTGCAATTCATCAAAAGTTTTATTTTTAAGCACTGGATTTATATTCATGGACTTTACAGTTTTGACAAATCAACATCCACCAGTAAAAACCCCTCTCAAAGGAAATGCTCTAACCCACGCTGTTAGAAACTTCAATGTTTAAGCTGTAAATGCTAGTCTTCTTGAGCTATGCCCATACCCAGCAAGTAGAATATTTTATATTTTCTTTCAGAGGGAGATGATGAGCTTATCATTTGAAAACTCTAAGAAATTGAGCAATATAGAGCAATATAGAATTTTACCACTCCGTGGCGCCAAACAATTAAAAAGAGGTGGTGCATTTAAAGGGAAGTCATAGACCTTCTCATTAGCAGTACTTTTCTTATGTAGAAAAATCCTTTATTAGTAAATGAAGTAACCATAGATTCTTCCATTCAAAGGTACCAAAGCAGAAATACTAAAGGCTATTTACATAAGATGCCATTTTTTCCATCACTGAAAGACAAGCCATAGCCTTGAAAGAGCAGTATTTTAAGACATGTCACAGTAATAACATGAATTGAACAGGAACGATCTTTCTCCCTTCCCCTCCTCTACTTCAATAAAACCTTTAAAGCTGTTTTTTTGTCAAGAAAGATCAAGATACTTTTTAATGAATTTGAACAGCGCCTGAAGATGATCTATTTATTTATATCACAATTTTTTAATTGCAGCTAGTATAAACAATATCATGGGGACTTTTTCTCTATTGCAAGTCTCAAATATATCATCCTTTCAAAGAATCCACATAGAATGAACTTACAGAAGACACTGTATAATCTAAGATTTTGAAATCACAAGATGTTTTCTGCAATACATTTTCCAACTGTAGGCACACATACCAGTCTGAAACACCTAAACTTAAATGGTTGCAATGTTTATCTATGTGAGAGAGCACCAGAAAAAGCTCCGTTTGTCATGACGGTGGTAAGGTTCTGATCCAGCATGTCAGAATCACAGTCTACACACTCAGGAAATTTTCATAAACCCAAAATTTTACATTCTAGTTGCAGGTTCAATAACCAGTCGATCATCTCTGAAATGGAGCTAGTGGCATTTTTTGGATAAGCTTCAATGCTCTAGAGTAGGTGTTTTGTAATACAGTGTTCATAATACTTCAAAACAAATTAGGTTATCATTTAATAAGGCAACCAGAAACTTAGAACTTACTTTCTTGCATTAAAGTCAATTACAGACAGTAAAAACCACACAATACGTCCATCTTCAGCCCACATCTAGAGGCTAATATTGGGAGTCCACATTAGAGGGGCAAATACTCCAGAGTGTTTTGACTTTGGTTTACTTCTGTAGTGAGACAGCTAACAGGTGATCATTCCAAGGTGCAAGTACCTGGTCTTGCAGTTTCCTTCTATAATGTACTGTGTACCCGTTTTTTGCATTTTTCTGCACATATGTGCAAGACTCCACCTCAGATTTATTATTGCTTGCATGTAGCTTCCATCACTGACAACAGAAAAGGAGCTTATGTGTATAATAGTTTTCTGTGTCTTTGCCTAGAAGATTTATGGCTTTCCCCCTTGCATTCTAATTACAAAACAAAGTTGTATTTTGTTCTATGCGTCACAGTTGTTCTAGTGGTAATTTTATTCCCTTCAGTAACAAAACACATATTCTAGCCACCTCTACATGGTTTACGGATAAGGTCAGTTGAGAGAAAATCCTTAATATCCCTACTCCTTCTTACAGAAATTTTTTTCATGCCTCTTTAATTATCCAGAGCTGCATGACTGCAGAGCATTTTTATTATCTGAGGCCAAACAAAATGTCAATCCACAAAACAAACTGAAAGAAACACTCATTTAGTGAACTGGCTCTGCTCTCCCTCTTGCGGTGTAAGCATGTCGTTCACATGGTCTTTGCTTTTCCTTAGCTCAGTGCACTCCGAATTCAAACACTCTCTGCACTCTTGGGTGTATCTAGACAGAACGTGTCACTATTCAAGGAAATGACATGGCCAAAGTTTTCATTAAACACCAATGCTACATCATTTTGTATAGTGTTTGTTAAGAACCTAATGATGATTTTTATTCTTTTGGCTAAATTTTTTAATCTAAAAAAATTTTTCTTCAGTTTGTTTTTTTTTTAATGTAGCTTGAATGCTCTAGACAGGAGGTATCAGACAGAAAACAATTCACTGCTTGCTATACCAGCAACCATGTTTTTAGTATGTTTTTCAGTGACGAGTGTTTAAAAAATACATGAGGCACTTAGGAAAGTACCAGCAAATTAAGCAGTTTCAGTGAACTTGTTTGGATACTTTAAGGTCACTGCAAGTAACTGAGTGGAAAATTGGAGGCTGTACTGAACTGAACTGAATAGGAAAAAATGAAATTGTGTGTATTACCAGATGGAGAATATTTGAGCTTTTAAGACCTTTTTTTTTCCAAACAAAAAAATATTTTGTACTTTCACTGACACAGATGATTGTGAAAGACCGCTTTACACAAGCTGACTCTGCGTACCTACATTAGAAATGTAGGAGAACGGTGAAGTGTGGTTTGTTTATCCACCAGAAGAATCTGTAAAACATTTTGCCTCCCTAGATCATATTCCAAACAAAATACAATCCCTAAATCTCAGTCCAAGTCAACGTGTCTATGATCCCTATCCGTGCCAGACAAGCAACATACCAATTACTTTTGCCAAATCCTTTTTAATCCTTCAGGCAGCCTTTCAGAAGAAACCGAGATGACCGGTTACCTGAGACATACCCACAGCTCTTTCCAGCCGGAGGGGATGAAGAGCCTGCTGCCAACACGACTCACTGGCACGTGCACCTGCTGCTTCACCCCATCTAGTACTAAAAAGCGAAGTATGTCATTACCTGTGGGACACGGCAGCTCTGTGAGACCCATTCAGCCCGTAATATCCCCACCATTGCCCCGGTGACATGCACGGTTCCAACCCACCGGTTTATACTCGACAAATGACCTTCCACGAAAGGTGGAATTTAAATTGCAGGAAGGTCCAACGTTGGAGCTGACGAACTGCGGGACAAGCAGATGCTTCTTCCTAACACAGCCTCCCCTTCAGAAGCTCAGGCCAGGTCAGAGGGAACAATTCTCGATTCCCAAAGGAAATGAAAAAAACTGGGAAGGGGAAGGGACACATCCAGGCAGCCCGTCCCTTCCGACCAGGGTCGCGGAGGGAGGCCAAGGCTGGTGCGCGGCCCGTGCCCTGCGGCACCCACCTGGATCCCCCACGCCTGGGAGAGCCGCCGGGCCCCCTCCACGCTTCTCCCCGCACAGAGCAGCCCGAGCCGCGGTTCGGCAGGACGGCCCGGCGGCTCCCGCCTCCATCCACCCGCCCTCCCACCGGCCGCCCCCCGCCCGCCACCCCGTCGGGGCCGGGGCACGCGGGGGAGGCGGCGGCCCGCAACCACCGGCCGCCTGAGAGACAGGCCCCCGGAGCCCACCCCGCTGGTGGGACACCCCGGCCCGCCCCGCCCGCCTCCCGGCAAGGGCCCCCCAGCGCCGAACGGCTCCTTCCCTTCGCCGGCTCCCGCCGCCGCCGAGCCGCGCAGGCCCCGCCCGGGCGCCCCGCCGGGGGCGGCCCCCCGCTCCTCAGTGGCCGTCGCGGCCGTCGCTCAGGCGCCCGCGCCGCTCGCCGCGGGGATGGATGGTGGGGCGGGCGCCGAGGGGCGCGGGCAGCCGCGGCCCCTCAGCGCCCAGAGCCCGGACGGCGCCCGGCGCGGCGGCGCAGCGAGCCACGGCCGGCCAGGTTTGACCTCCCTTTCGTTACCCCCTTTCAACCTCCCTTTGCGAGCGGGGCCGCGCGGGGCGGGCGGCAGCGCCCGGGCCGGCCCCCGGCTTGCCCCCGGCGGGGGTGTCGCTCCCCGGCGGCGGGGAGCGGCGGAACAGCCGGCGCGGCGCGCCCCGCTGTGCCCCCTGCGAGCGGCTCCGTCGGGCGTCGGGTGGCGTCACGCGGCGCCGTCACGGTGGCGGGCGACGTCGTGTTAGGTCACCGCGGTGTTCGCTGACAGCTGTACCCCGGGGGTGCATCAAGCGGTGGTCCCCACGGCTGGAGACTGACGAGCTCGAGGTCGCTTTGGGTGCCTTAAGGTCCAGGCTCCTCTCATCTGGTTGGCAGTGCCGTATCCCCGCTATCCCCCTCTCCCCCCTCCACCCCCCCCCCAAAAAAAAAAAAGGAGAACGCGAAGAACACAACTTCCAAACATACAAAATTAAGATATTTTTAAAATATCTACGCCGTCAGCTTTCAGAGTGTCACGTAAAAATTAAACATTCGTCCTAGCGTGATGTCACACTGCGCCCTTTAAAATTGTCGTCATGGGGAAAAGGACGTAAAATGATTTTTTGTGCGTTAATGCTCTTTGCAACACACATTTTTGATGGTGCCATGGGTCATCCCATCTCCCCGGGAAGCTGAGCTGACAGCGGGGCAGCGACAAGGTGGGAGGGGGCAGCCTGGCCCCCAAAATGAGGAGGGCTGCCGGGGGGTCTGCGCCCGGTGCTGGAGTGGGGGAACCTGGGCTGACGTGGTGCTTCATGGGAACAACCTCATCAATACCTAGGAAGCAGCAGAAAACCCGTTTGTAAATCGGATTTTGAAGGAAGTTTTAAATAGCTTAGGCTATGGTTTGTCTGAGCAGAGAATTATGCAAAATGAGTCAACTGGAAAATAAAGTGACCAGTGTTTGGACAGGAGCAAGGGCCCTGGCCGGCAACAAACCTGAGAATGTCTTCCTTGATTCCCAAACAGGTCCACTTTGTGCCTCATCATTTCCTTTCTCCAGTCCAACCTTTATGGCTCCAAAAATATTTGAAGGTACCTAGTTTGGGTGAAAAGGGTGGAAGGAAGGGGCCTGACATTCAAGAGGTATGGCCCAACTGCATTTGGGCTGGTGAACATTTTCGGATGGTGTCGAGAACCCACCATGTACTGCGTGAACCCACTCCTGTTGAAACAGAAGAACTTAGCAAGCTTCCTCCAGCAGAGGAAGGACACGCAGAACATATGGATAGAATACGAAGTGTTTAGTTAAACACAGCATTTTGTTAAAAACAGAGGAAAACACTGACAGTGCGATAAGGAATATGTAAATTTTTAATGTGCTTCAAAAAGCTAGAACATTGTTCCCTCCTTCCCCCTGAAATGTATTTTGATAATTTCCAAGCAGACGGCAAAGAAAAGGAAATTATATCAATCCCTTTGGGGAGAATGTGACATTCTGACTTCTTGAAGCCTATGAAGAGGTTTATAAACTTAAAAAATGAAAAAGACGAAGTTAATCTTTCCAGACTTGTCAAACTTGTCTCAATTAATTTTTGACGACATAATTAGAACTTACCGCTTTAATGTGCGCTTTTTTAGTTTACTTTTCAAAAGATTTTATTTTTAAAGGCTTGGGGAAAACGGAGGGCTTTGCGGTGGGAACTGGAGCAGGAAGAAGGGGAGGACTCGGCGTAGGTTCGACTGCTGATTCAGAGTACTCTGTTAAGCCAAGAGAGATGAACTCATTTTTTTCCTCCCTTGGGGAATCAAACAAGAAACAGGAAGTCATTGATTCAAAGTAAGATCATTCACTCCGCAGTTGTAAACAGTGCATTATGTGCCTGTAAATATTTCCAGAACCCATTGGCTTGTTGGAAAATATGAAGTAAATTATTATAATCTCTAACAAACATCCCACAATAAAAGGAGTTATTTTCAAACTTTTTATCTGTAATGTTTATACAGTGGAATATTAATTAGCTCGGACATTGAGAAACTACTTGGCTGAACGCATTGCTCGCTGCCAGAAATCCATCTTCTCAAATGTTTTGTCTGTTGAAAGACCAACATTTTTAACTCCACCCTGTAATATTGCGCCCTACAAAAAAGCAAAAATTCTTTCACTACTTGATCCATTTGTGTTTTCACTACCACAAACACTGAAATATCCCACTCTTAGCCAGATGTTGGCTGAGTTCATCTCTCTCTTGTGTAGCTGTAATTAGTCAAAAAGGAAAAACATTATAAAAAATCCTAAATAGGCAGTCTAACGGGAAATCGTCATTCCTCATTACTTAGGAGAGCAGAATCCAGGCTGTCTGTCCAAATCAATCTGCAGCTGAAACTTCTGCTTCCTCTGTAAAGTAGGAGAAGCTGCTGCTTGGAAGTGCCACCTTCCCCCCTTGAACGTGGGGACTCTGCGCAAGGAGAGAGGAGCGAGGAATAGGGGCAGGACAACGGTGAGCAACCCGGTTCCCCGACAGTCCCAGGAGTTTTCTGCCAAGCTCAAAAGAAAAGGGGAAATGGTAAAAGACACCGGTGACCCACGAGGCTTGCAGCTGAAATGATTGCGTGCTTTAAGTTCAGAAGTTGGGTGTTGTAGGATCGGCTCAGGAAACTTTTAATAACCCGCTTAAATCCCAGCGATTCCATGGGGATTCCTGAGTGGAGGATTCCTGAATAGGGATGGTTGTAACCTCGGGCTTAACAGCTTGAATCATAGGCTGCAGGAGCGAAAGGAAGAGAGAGTCAAGAATGGAGCAGTTACCTTCAGACAAGTGATTGTGGTGAACCTCTTCTTTCTATTAACTTAAGATACGGAATGAAAGGAGCAAAAAATTAGGGTATGCGAAAGGAAAAAAGTTTTGAGACAGTGAGAGTTTTTCACCTGCTTAGCTGTGGTGAACTTGAGAGTAATTAGACACGGAAAATTTAGAAGAGAACTAGAAAATATCAATGTATCGAAGGAAAGTTAAGGACTTTTTGGAATCCTACTCATGACTGATCTCTCTTGCAATGCTTTGCCTTTTCCTTTTTTCTTCCTGTTGTCAGGAACAGTGGAAAAGATAAATCCATAGGTCCTTCCCCTCTAGCTGATGAGAGCTTGGGGAAGGAGGAGAACTGGGGCTGCCCCCTCTGACGGTGAGAGGATGGGGAGTGCCGGAACCTAGGCTTCAGAAGGACTGGAGTAGTCATGGGGAGGAGGGGTGTCTCAAAGACATCGCTTATTAATCTATGCTAACTGGGTCAGGAGTTGCAGTATAGAGATTTATATTATGCATGATTTTCCTGTGCCAGCCTCTTTCATCACTCTGAAAATGGTCGCTCCTTGCCTTTTCTTGTTGGTGTCTCGTTGTCTGTGACAAAGGTGACAAACACGCAGCATAACCTTATGACTGGTGATTTTTTTGTTGTGATCTTCCAGCTGTCTTCCACTGAATGGTGTTTTTATGGCTGTTTGTTATTTCAGAGATAAATTGAATACTTAGGGGGAATTCAAGCTTTATTTTCAAAGCCAAACCTATGTGTTCGGAGTCCTGCAAAGGCCAGGGCCTTTGCTTGCAAGGGAACTTCTTGGACTGAATGGTTACATTCAGCCATCCACTTACGTCTATTAAGCTGTCTACAAATAGTTGGAATACAACAGAGCCCAGTCCTTCTGCTTACACACAGATGATTTTCTTGGCTTCTCAGACTCAAACCATGATGAGCCAGCTCTCATCCTGAATAATTTTTCCAGCAGTGCTTGTCCAAAAGGGCACTGAGCTTAATTTCCAGAAGGCATGAGCAGTTAAATGTAGATAAAAGCAGAGATTTGAACTCAAAACATGCATGAATCAGGGTGTCCTGAGAGCTGCAACAGCTACTGTAAAAGGATTGTTTTTCACTTGGGGGACCCATTAGGGATGGTTTGCTCACCTGCCTTTACTACTCCCCCTTCCATCTCATTAAGGATATTCAATTTTAAAGGCAATTTGATTAAGCATAAGAATTTTAAAACACTTTTTAAAGAGTCATCTGCCAAACATTAAACTTGCATAAAACCAAATGTGCGATAACTCACAGGTAGTTACACTTGTATAAGATATTTTCTTAGCAAAAGCTCAATTCTTTACAAGCCTGTTCTATGTAAGAAAGGATATATACAGTAACTGAAGATTAAAATGCGTGATGTGTCTCTGCTTATCAAGGAAAACATATTGCAGTCCCAAAATAATTGAAGAAATTAAATTAAGATAAACCTAAATATTATCAACACAGATTTCAGAAATCTCCGAGTTATGACAAGGGCATTTGTAGACTAATGTACTTTCACTAAGTTTTATGAAGCTGTAGGTGTACAAAATTTGGGGGCGTTCTTCAGATTTATATAAAATAAGCTAGTATGTATATTAAAAAAAAAAGTCAGACATTAAATAAAGACTCAGTTTGACGTGGGTTTTTTTCCCCTTTCTTTTTCCAGCATAAATATGGCTGAACTTTCAGAGCCAGAAGGTACTGTAAACTGGAAGGAAAGATGTTTAACTCTGGAGTCACAGTTAATGAAGTTTCGTCTCCAGGCAAGCAAGATCAGAGAATTGTTAGCAGAAAAGGTAGGTCTCATGGTATGAATTTTAATGCTGTATACATAATTTTATTTGATGATGGGGGCTTATCACATGTAATGGTTTGAGATAACAACTACTGGGATTTTTTCAGGAGAAAAAAAA
Organism: Vanellus vanellus; assembly: GCF_965231255.1. Taxonomy (NCBI): domain Eukaryota; kingdom Metazoa; phylum Chordata; class Aves; order Charadriiformes; family Charadriidae; genus Vanellus; species Vanellus vanellus. The sequence continues at coordinate 30,204,188 of NC_138907.1, forward strand.
AAGTGTTTTAAAACAAAATATATGGAAAACAGGTATGTTTTAATGCTGTGAAAGAATTTCACACATGAGATTTGCCAGCAAGAACTATTCATTTTCAAGTAAGAGCACACTGGCAACTCTTCTGCAGAGAAAAACATGTATCCAGTAATCACTTCTACAACACCGAAGTTAATATTTAACACATTTTTCTAAGTATTTAATATCTGATTTAAGAGAAGTCATTGGGGAGATAATGCAGAAGTATTATTTCCCACAGTATTCCTTACCAAATCATATAATTTACCAGACTTGTTTTTCCTATAATAAGACGTTTCCAACTATGGCTCATCATATTTGAAATATAAAAACCCCACCATTGTATTTACGTGGGAAATTTAATGAATAAGGCAATTAAAAGAGTGCAAGGGACAAAACATTCTAGAGAATCTTCGGGACTCTGTTATCATTAATACTGACTTCAGTGAATTTCTAGTTAAAAAGTTATTTCGTCAAAACTGCCCTATTCTTCCTAGAGCTAAATTTTCCATCAATTTTTCCTCCCCAAAATAAAAAGTCAGAACCTTTTATAGTATGTTAGAGTGACAATAGTTTTATTTTATACATTTATGTTAGTGCTTCTCTTTTATGAACTTACCCAGTCTCCCTTTGAAGCCATAAATACATTTAGCATCCATATGTAGCTGTCTGATTCATTCCTATTTTACTATATTTTGGTGGGGCCAAGAACTAAATAGTACTCAAGGGGGAAAAACATGTATTTTTGTATTTATGAAGAACTGTGGATGATGTGCACGGTTAGGTGCTCCGTTTAGCATTTTGTTTTCTTTGACAGCTAAATTAACCATCAAGTATGTTTTCATGGAGATATCTATCTTAATTCCAGGATCTTACTCGAAGTCCTTTAGATTTCTATGTTATGCATCATTTTTTACTTTATTGACTGGTCACTAAATTTTGTAAGGACCTTCTCGGAAGTCTTCCTAGTCAGAAAGCTTCTATTACGCTGAATAACACAATACCATCAAAATACTTGGTCGCTTCACTGCCAGACACCCGTTACCAAATGTCTATGATTACGCTCGACAGCATACGCCTTGAACAAATCTCTGCACATCTGCACTTATAGCCACTGGTCACTGTGGGAAGTAACCAGTCACCTACTGTTTTTATTGTTGAACCATTTTTTTTAATTCATGGAGGGACACACCCTCTTACCCTGTGGCTGTTTGTTTCCTTTAAACACTTTCCAAAATGCAAATAACTATATAAACCAGATCTCCCCTATATGCAGCCTTGGTGATCCTCTCAAAGAACTTCAATTGTTTGTGAGCTACCTCTCCTCTTTATAAGGGCCACTTTGACTCTCCCCTCATCTACTATACTTATCCACATGCCCCATAATTCTGCTCGTATAGTTCCCACTAATTTGCCTACTACAGACATCAGACTTACAGACCAACAGTCGGTTCAAATATATCATCCAGTTTTTGACTGAATATCATTTGGCAATTTGTTACTATTCATGTTATCTATTCATGCCTTTATCTCTTCTATGGAGGTACAAAACCTCAATTTGAGATGATAAAAATGCAATAAAGAAATATTTTCTGGATTAGACTTTTTTCATTAAGTAGGTCTTTTTTATCAAAGTGAAGATGAAAATTTACGGCAATGGAAAATCATTGTATAATAATACTAAGTTCCACTGGAATTGTATTTTTACAGTTAGTAATCTAAATATCTCTGCTTTGGCATGACTAAAAATATTGCTGTTAGAAAACAGTGTAGTTGAAAACTCTTATTTTTTTACCCAATCCTGCAATTTTTCTGTATGGCAAACTCTAATTGAACGGGTATTGCAGAATATTGTGTCTCGAAAGCATGACCAGCTGTACAAACTCCATCCTTTGACATTTCATTTAAAAATGAAAAAAAAAGGAAAATTACTTGTGTCCTTCATTCCAGTTAGTAAGGCCCACAGATGAGTTAATAAATCATTCTCATCAGTCTTGGAGGAGAACAGTCATCTGAGAGTACAATACTGGCTGCTGTAACACTCAGCAGATGATTGGATGCTTACACAGTCGGGGCTGTTAGATGTCAAGTATCTCTTCTGTCTTGTTACCCCTGTTGGATCACTACTGGTTGGGAGGAAAGTCAAGTGGCCGAACACTGGACATGACTTTTCTAGGGACTTTCCAGCAGTGATAACTACCATGTTTTATGCAGCTGCTGCTGATTATAGTCTTGGCAAGCAAAAAGTTCAGATTCATGAACAGCACTTCACAAAACTATCTGAGTTTAAAAAAAAAAAAGATTTTAGAAGTTTGAATGTTTTCTATTTGACTTTTCACTTTATTCCTTTACAGTTTGTATTTACAGGCTCTTAACTGCGAGAAATGTCCTCTTAAATTAATAGAAATGTATGCATGATCATATAATTTCAGAAGTCAGCATATAAAAAAATTCAGAATAAGAGGGATAAAATCACAAGTCTTCAGCCCTGTGCCTGAAATAAAGCATTCAAAGGAAAATTGCTTATGCTCTCTCATCTGTGAGAAACATGACTCCAAAATAGACCAAAAAAAAACTTGTAATGTTACTGCATCTTGGTTTAGTTTGCCGTAGCTTTCTCGGAAACTAAAAAAAGCAAAGTGTCTACAGGAGGTAAAAAAGGGAGAAATATTTTCTGTTGAATACCACAGGTCCAACAAGTATTCAGTTGGGATAATTTGATGTATTAATCTTCAGAGCAAAGCATTAGCAGACTTCCTGAAAAATGATCCTTCTCCTCACTTTGTCACTTTGACTTTTTTATATGAATCTTTCATTCACCAACTGGAATTCAGTTGGGATATGCATCAAAGACTGGTCAGAATGCAACAAGATTAGATCATACTCATCTCCGGCTTTATCACTCTTGCACAATTCAAAACCAATAATTTTCAAACTAGGCGCTAAAGTCTTAGCTGTATTTATTTGTATGTTGGTTTCATTTGTAACAATCCAGTAGTTATTTTTCGCATATTTTTATTTTTAAAATTCCAAATTAAACAAACAATTCTCAGTATTTGTAAAGGGAAAGATACACTTCCGCTAGTTTGAGATTAAACTGCATGGAATTGTTACTCAAAAATACATTTGAGAAAGAGCAAAGTGAATAATGAAGACCTGCTAGGCCAATACTTGATGGGCATCCTGATACTAATGACAAGAGGAGAGTGCAGCTGATGTCAGTCTTTGTAGGTACTTTCTAGATTTGTTACTTGTTACAGAAAGAAACAAATTTGCAAAGCACACAAATACTTCTCGCTCTTGCTTTGATTAGCACAGGCCTTTATTTGTGGTTTTGTTTACAATCATCGCTATGCTATGAAATGTATAGTAAAACATTGAACAATAGCACCAGACAGCATTCTACTTCAAAATAGCAACAGAAATCACAATACTATGACGTGACAGACGTAAAACCCCCGTGGGTATTAAACTATGTAATTGTTGTAGAAAATGGAGAGAGAGTGATATTGTGACAAAACAGGTGGTTTCTACAGGAAGGCGAGAGAAGCGAATTGGTGGTAATTCTCCAGTCTTTCTCCTCTGCATGCATTTGAGAGGTATCTCTTCAAGGCAGTGAATCAGGAAAAGGAGTTTACATCCTATTACACTGTGTGTATGACTTATCAGAAACTGCAATTGGGTTTTTCCCCTTATATTTGTTCTACTGCAGTCTAAAACCAGATTTTGGTAAGGGTTTGCTTGAATCTGTCCTTTATTAATACTTGTGTCTGTGACCTGTGTGCTTCTGTAAATATATTCATGCAGCGGATTAATTGAGATACTTTTCTTATACACTGGCAATCAAATACCTTTGCAAAGTTGTTTTATTTAATAGTGTCCCTGCAAATAAATGAACGATCAACATGGGAAGTCTTCAGTATATTCTTCTAATAGATGTGTTCTAATTTAAAAAAGCAAGCTATTTACTGTTTTTTTTAAGTCCAGCAAATACTTATCCTTGAACCTCAGTGGTCAAGGAGTTGGAGAAATTCGCATTATACATGCATTTCATCAGTATGGCTACCAGAACTTTAATTTTGTAGTGAACTTGGGGAGAAGAAGAGAGAGGAGCAGAGGAATATACAATGTTTTCAGAAAAATAATCCATTCACCGTTGTTTATTTGTTTGGGTTGTTTATTTGTTTTCATTTTGCCAAGAGTCTATATGTATAAAACTAACATGCAAAGAAAGAGACCTTGTTGGAGTTTCAAGCAGAAGCTGCTGCTGTAAGTGGGTGAGGTCTTCACAGGAATTTAAGGAATGATGTAGAAAGTATCCCTAATACGCCAAATTTAGGATGGCTGTGGAACTGAGTTTTAAGTAGAAGTATTTTTTATAATGCAGCTTGAGTCTTATACGCATATGAAGAGTTTACTAAAAAATCCTTTATTGAATAAAAGATTACAGTATTCTACTGCAAGTTTAGCTCCTAGGTAGCATTTCATGTCACAGGAAAAGTTGGTGACCCTCATTCTTTCCATAAGTACATTTTTCACCTAAAATATGCATGCAACATCAGGTATAAAGGTAATGTTTTTCCTGTCACTAAAAAATCATTTCAGTAGAAGAACTACATAGCTGCGTTAAATTTCCTCTTGGGCTGCCTCCACTGAATTTCTTTTTCATCAGACCCCATAAGGATTGAATATGGCTTTATCCCAAATGTTGCATTATGGGCTGTCCAGTAATACTCAACATTCACATGTATGTCTCTGGGTTTGTCTCCTTCAGTGCTGAGGGTCATTATTTTATACTTTAAATGATTTTCAACAAATATAAATGATTAAGAGAGAGGATTCTTTTCATATATGCATTGATTTGTTTGCTTTTAACCTTTCATTTGGATATTCTCTGTATATTCATGCTCAGCTGGCAACCAAGTGTGTACATGACAAATGCAATAATATTTATACTTTTTGGACAGATTACGAAAATTGAAATAATTGATTTTTAGGCCAAATGCTATTTCCAATATATTCCAAAGCATAGCACATTCCTGATTTTGTCTTATAAACCAACCACTAAATCCGTGTCACACTGTATTTTTATTCATTTCGCAGGCATATTTATGGTATGTCATTTGAAATTTCAGAATGAAGCAGATTCAGTGCGTTTTGTTATCTGTGGCATGACAATTTTGAGATTAATGTTTTCAGAGGAAAAGTCCGTAACGCATTTGACTTCTGTAGTGATTGCCAATATGAAAACTGTAAAAAAGCACAATGAGTATTTCCATTTGCATTCAAAGGTTTATGAAGGTTAAAGTAAAAAGCAGCAAAATACCATAGTACCAAACTTACTAAAACGAAGGTTATTTTTCAGTATTTCAGTTGCTCTTAAAAAACTTCTTGTCATGGACAATAATTCAGATGCAATTAGGAAGATACAAATAGGAGAAAGTGAGGAGAGTTAAAGAGAATAAAAGTTAAAAATCTATATGGTTAGAGTCTTTGGTTTGTTTATGCCTTTGTAATACCTATACTCTTTCCCCTCTAACTCTATTTCTATCCCTTGTCTAAAAGTTTGTGCCATGCCTTTTTATAACAGTGAGCTGGGGGTTTTTGGGCGTTTTACTGGTTTTGTACGTCTTGAACCTACATTCTTTCTAGCGAGGGTGAAGATGGGGGAAAAAAAAAAAAAGAGAACTCAGGAAGCAATAAATTAGCTGTTCTTGTAGAGGCCAGGCTGGGTAATGGCATGAAAGAGCACAGCCCTTGCTGTGAGGCCAGAGGATGAATATTTTCCCTCTGGTGGTACGGAGATGAGAGCATCCGTATTATTCCAGCCCACCTAAGATGGGTAAGTTGCTGGAAGTTGTGGAAGCTGTGATAGCGGGCAGCTGTTTGTTTACCATTTCACTTGTAGGATCTACGAGATGTTTCTTCTCCATTTTTCATGGAGAGAACTCTTTTTGCACTTAGAAATTATGTATTTAATTTTCATTCCCTCAGAGAGTATTTTCAGGCTTTAAGTATCTGTTGTCATGTCTTCAAACTACATTATGCTGCCTTATGTATATTTCTGGAATCTCTTGCTCCTTTGCCATCTGTGTTTCCTAGGTGTCCTATACACTTTAATTTCATGAATAAATTCGGTTTCAGACAAGTTTTCAATTTTTTAAACTTTGGCAGTCGGTGGTACCTTTGATTCTTAAGCCATCACCTCTCAGGCAGCGGCATAGAAAAAAGGCCTCCGATTTCAGATGTTCATGTTGTGGCTCTTATCAGAACTCACAATTGAGCGAGACAGAAGTAGCAGAATTTCCGCAATCATGGTACAGTGATCAAAACAAAACAAAGCAGGCAGCTGCTTTTTAATACAGATGAACAACCAGTTGTTGATATATTTCTCTTTTCATTGTAAGCACTATGTGACACTTCTTCTTCCTTGCCTGCCAAAGTGCTTTGGTACATTCTTCCATCTTGCTAAACAGGATCTTCACTTCTTTCAAGATTTTGAATATTCTAATAATGTATGTTTGTGCCAGAGTGGTGGTCTGCATAATTTGTACTTGATTGTGTCTCTGCAATTTAACTGCAACTCACAAGATGTGAGCTGGAAAAGAAGAAAGCCAGAAAGAGTGAACGTTCACAGTATTTTACCAGGCTTAGGAAAGTCCTATGACTGACGTTGGGAAAAGCACTATTATTCAGCCAACATTACATGCTGCTCATTTGACCTTCACTACGCTGCCTCCCCAAATCCCACTGCTGAATTAAACTTTTTAAGTCTGTATATTTACTGGCAGCTGTCCTAGACTACTAATTCTGGGAGAGTTGCCTCCCTGGGCTTTTCTGTTCCATATTTTTCTTTTATATAGTTTCCAGAAGAAATCATTAATTTTACTACAATGGACTCAGCTGAAACGTGAAAGATTGCTTTTTCATATGTACTTTTCACACATTTAACAAGCACTAGGAAAACCTTTTGAGCTAAATAATTGTTCTTAAAATCCTGTTTAACTATTGAAAAGAACATGAAAGAAGTAAAATGTAACTCAGTGGTAAAACCAGTCTCATGTCATGGAGACTGATAAAAATTTTAAGCCTGATCATCTTGGAAACTGAGCGGATGAGACTGATAATTTTTGTAGGTTTCATTTTGTTCCAAGGAAAGGCTTTTGTGCTAAACATAGTTCATGCAAATGAGCTGAAGAGCTGAAAAGGAGAGTTAAGAGAGACTTGCAATTAAGAAGTGCTTTTTGCCTAACTAGGAGAGCAGTGCCAGAAGTTGCTGTAGTTAGAAACGGACAGGATTGTTATTCTGCACATCAAGACTGCAGAACTACTAGCCATCTTCAGAAGAAGCAGGAGGAGTGTATATATGTGTATGTATGTGTGTGTGTGTATACATACATACACATATATATAAAGTTGGCGTCAAAGACCGAAATTGCTTTTATGCTCCATATTTCTGACCACGATTGAGGCAGAGAAAAGAGATAATCCCTGTGGTGAACAGTCTGAACAGAGAAAGACATAAAATGAAGAGGAGGGGTTGGTTAGATGGCAAATTTGCAGAGGAATATTTGACACTGCTTTGTTCACAAGACGAATTGTAGCCTTTCACCTTTTAATTGGTATTAAAAATGGAGAAGACAGGAGAAGGTAAAAATGGGAGTGAACTGAAAAGTGGCAGCTTGCGAGCTGCCAGGTTGTGAGCACTAAGCTGAGGTGGGATTTGAAGGAAACATAGAGCTATGGCTTCTGGGATTTAACCCACATAACTAATTCTTTCATCTAAAAAATTTTTTTTTTTTCATGTAGGATATAATAACAAACAGTAAAATTCCATACACTATGAACCAGTAACATAGTGAAGAAGATTTGCTGTGCTTGATCTGTGAATAGCCGAAGGAACATTTGAGCCCCATTAAGACTTAGCCTGTAGCATTAGCACTTTTGGGGAGATCTATGACAAAAAGCAGATTGGGTTCAGAAAGCAGTTCTTCATTTTGATGACTAAATCCACACCATTCAGAAATATTTTTATAGATTTCATCTTGTTCTAGGGAAAAAACTTTGGTGCCAAAGTATTCAATTCCATTTTTTACTGAAGGCATATTTAATTTTATAAATACAGGTAGGTCTGAAGTATTACTTCCTAGATTTATGAGACAAGATGGGTTTCTATTAATTAGTTAAAATGCAAAGCTGGTCTATAAAAGATAAGTATTTTTAATTAATGTGTTGCCTTTGGGATAAAAAAATCATCCAGTAAAGAGCAAAGTATATCTTACCCAAGGCATGTGCTAATTCCTTCTTTACAAATTATCTTCGTGTTTCTTTTTCCTGGGAAATATTAATATCTTGATTTTACATCTCTATTCTTTAGGTGTTTTGTCTATATGGCTTAATTGGTCAGGTCATATTTTAAAGTTTGTTGTAGTTTATAATTTAGCACTGTCCTTATGGAAGATACATAACACGTAGAAGAGAAATCAGTGTCAAGATGGAAGGAATAATGTTTGAAAATATGGATGGAACATACTCAGTCAGCTTTTTAATAAATGAGTTACAGAAATAGGAGGAATATTACTGTGTTTTCCTAAGCTAAACCACCAGATGAGAGACCTTTTTGTGAAGAGTAAGTCGTGCTTCTCAAACAGTTTTACCATTGCTTTTGACTAACAAATGTATGCAAGGCTTCATACATGTATAGATTGGGCATAGCATATTTTAAAACAAGAAAACTGGTAGTCGTCAAAGGAAACTTTGACTTGCTTTTAAGCAGTACTGGCTCTTTTCTTAAGGAAATGCAGAGATTTGCTGAAATATTTGGGTTTAAACATAGGAATATAGAACCAAAAGGGGAAATCTTGGTCACATGCAGTGCTGTGGAATAGCTGGCAGGCATATTCTTCAAACCATTTATAAACTTATCACGCACCACATAAAAAGTCAGATCTTTTGCCTTCATAGCTTCTATTAGAAGGCAGTTCCGAAATCTTTTTTAGTCAATGCGGAAAATTAGGATCTTCTAATTTCCAGCCTATGTTTATTTATCACCTGTTTATATCTGCTTGCAGCTTTGAAGGACAGTTTTAGGTATGTTTATCCCTCATTTGCTTCTCCTGTTTGTTTATTTATAGAAGCAACCATATACCCATGCTTCTTCGGTTTTGGTTAAGTCCTGTGTGGTGTGAGGACTGATAGTTCACTAAATCTAAAAATGGACAGATTTACTGCTTTTCTTTTTATGTGGAACATTAGTTTTCAACCACAGGTGGTTTGGACCTTTTTTCAGATGAGGAGGAATTGAAAAATTGCAATGCCAGGAAAAACGCAGACTCTAAAGATACCATTCTCAAGTCACTGAAAGTTCTGCACTTAATCATTACACAAACTGTATTTCTGCTTCAGAAACATTAGGTTTTAACTCATTTTTTGTTCTTGAAAACTCTGACCTATTCTCAGCATGCTTTGAAAGGCTTGCAGAGAAGCGATGCTTTTATTGTTGTTCATTAATGGTCGTATTTTTTCCTGTATTTATTTCAAAAATACTTCCAAAAAGTCTATGGGATACAACTGTGTTGTTTATAATATTAAAAATGAGGAGACAGTGTATATGCACTGATTGTAATGTAAATTTTAAACGTGAATGGGACAAGTTATGTTGAAAATTGTCTTGGATAAAAAATCAGGGGTTTGTTCCTACAAAGAACATACATTTTCAGATCTCAAAAAAGAAAGAATTCCAGCAAATTTTATTTTTAAAATAAAAGATTTCCTTTTAAATTAATAAATAACTATTTCAAGTAACAGGGAAATTATCAATTTAGTGCTGTAATTTCTCTCTAACACACAGGAACAATGATCTGTATATATATATGTACATAAATGAAAGTATATGTACACATAGATGTATACAAAGGAGTATTTTTGAAATTCATGAGTGGTGACTTTTGAGTTTATACCCTTTGGTGATTTCATGCAATACATGTTTTAGTAAAACGAAAATTTCTTTATTTGAACAAAAATATATGTTGAACATTTCTGAATACAGTCAAGAAACTTTCAGGTGACTTTTGAAATAGAATCGCTGTATGATTTGCTTTTGTACTGTAAAAAATTCGCAGTGACTGTGTGTTGTGCTTTAATGTCCAGACCTCCAAGGCAGTACACCTTTTTGGTTTTATTGCTGCCATGTTTCTTCAAAGCATTCAGTATTTGTTCACATGTGGCATTTCTCTGTTCATTGTTTGAACAAAAATAGCTCAATTTAATGAGTGTCAGATGTATAGTGGTTATTTCCTTACTAAGTTTAAAAACAAATCTTTTTCTAACAATAGGTACTGTTTTCCATAATTCAGACAATTGATGCAGTGTGCACTAACACATTTTCTGAAAATTGTAAGAGTATTTTTACACTTAAAAAGAGAAGGAGAAAGTGCAGGTTAAAGTAGCAGTCTGTTCTTCTGTACCTGTGTTGATACTGTTCTTCCATCAGTATGTGTGTATTTTTTGTTCGTGGTCCTAAAACTTTTATTTTTTATATTTAAGATTGTAAAACCAAAACCAGTATAGATTATGACAGGACACCTTTGAGTCCTTAATGAATTTTGGAAAGAGCCTGCACCAATCATACATGTGCGTGACAAGAATATTCCTTACAAGAGGTTTGTTGAACTGGGATGTTATTTTAAGTTATCTCATTCAGGACATGGTAGAAAATTAAGCTTAAATATACTTCACATGCCAAATATTATCAATGACATGTTGGCCCTCCATGTTTCTCCTCGGAAGCCAACTTAATGTCTGTTGATACTTTACAGACTGTAGTTCATTCAAGAAATGTCTAGCCTAACGGCTGATACATACCATTTAATTCTGGTGATACTGGTGATTTGTGTAGATGTATATAGAAAGAAGCTAGTGGGACAGAAGTCCAATTCAACAGACTTTTCTGTTTTTCAAATCCCTTTCTGTTTAAATTCAGAGTTGGTCATCACTATTCAAGTTGCAGCCATAGGTAAGAGTTCTTTCTTCTGCGCCTGTAAAGCACACTGACCTTTGCCTCCAAATGTGGATATGGCTACAGTTATTCCATCATGAGGTTAAGTTTAGGTGGTATTTACCTTTTATTTACCTTCAGGGTTTTTTTGAGGGGGGGGTGTTTGGTTTTTGTTTTTTTTTTTATTTGAGGATCTTCAGCTATCTATCCGTGGTCTGAAATTGTCTTCATAGTCACTGGCTAAAGAGAATTTACCACTGCATTTTATTCTTGCCAAGTTCAAAGCATGACTTTTGATTTAAACAATTAGCTATTAGTCCAATCACATACTTTCACCTTCTCTCTCTCTCTCAGTAATGCTGTGATCTTTGTTATGAAACTTGTTACTAACTTAAGAAGAAGGTTTAAGATTAGGTTTTCTTTGTGAAGAGAAATCCTTCCCTTGGGACTAGTTCCAATCTTTTGCCCAACAGGTTGGATAACCTTCAGAGTATCCTAAAGCAATCATTTTTTCTTTTCACAGGCCTATAGAGGAGCAAAGCAGAGTATAGCTGTAAATCTCATTTTTCAGGCAAAACCATATTGTGGATTGCTTAGAGATTATTCATGCAAATGGGAAAAAAAATATTTTTAAAGTTTCATTATAGTTACAATAGACACTGCAGAACAAACCTATATAAACTAAATAAAGGGAAAATCAGGACTTACTTAGTAATTGTTATGTGGCATCAAATTATTGAAATGCTGGCCAGTTTAACTGTAATAGAAGTGCTCGTGTTTGGTACCTATGGTATTCCATTCTTGCTGAATAATATAGATTGGGTTTTTTTGACAGGAACTTCCTAAAATAAACTGAAGACCCTTTAGAAATTTTCCAAATAAAATCTCACATTTAGTTGTTGCCAGGAAGCTGATTGACGTACCCATATTGTGAGATCACGCAAAGCTTCTTAGCATACCTTCTTGAAATTGTTAACTCTTAAAGAAGCAAAAATAAACCTTGTTCTTCCATTTTTAATCTCTGAATGCTATTTTTCTTGGTAATTATTCTCTGAGCTCCTTTGGCTCCTAGCTTTACATTTGTCTTACCAACAGCTTTATTCAAATCATATACTTTGTCCCAGTAGTCTACATGAACATATTATTACGTTCCTGGTCCTGTGCAACAGTATATATTCCTAGCAAGAGGTGCATTGTGCAGTGTCAGTGCAGAAACATGGAAGGAACTTAGATCTTTAATGCACTGCATTATCCAGAACTCAAATTGTTGCGTAGAAACGCACCGCTACTGCTTAATACTTGTACAGTGGTTTAGTGATTATTAGATACTGCTAGAGAGATTAGTTGTTTTCAGGTTTAAGCCGAGTCGGAGCTAGTTGAACTGCAGTGGCACCTGAGTAGACCTGGAAAGCAACATTTGCAGGTTTTATTTCCATTTATTAAATCTGCCAGGTTTCTGATACGACCTTATAGCGGAAATGAATTTTACTCAGGGGATGTAAATAAATTGCCAGTTACTGCCACAGCAATTCCATGCGTTTGCAAATCATTTGACTGTGAAAACTGATGAACAACTTGCTACCCATCAACAATGAATTTCACATTATAAATATCTGAAGGAGTTTTCTGTCATAATATTATAGAGTATGAACAATGTTCATTATTGATATAATAGTTGCACTTCTACTTGGTTTAGCATAGTGCTTTTACTACCGTGGAATGTTAGCTGACTGTATATTCAGAAATAACCTTGATTTCTGAATCCTCAACTCACTAAAAAAAAATGTCTTAAAAACAGTATTAAAGTGAGCCTTATAAACCAAACTTCTGTTTGAACATAAAACCAAAAAGACAGATGGAAAGTAACCTTAGCATTCAAAATGCTAATAATTAAACTCAAAATCTCAACATGGAGTCATATAAATATGAAATTAAATACGTGTGATCAGAGAGGAACAAAGACAAAACAACTCACTGGGGACCCGTCCATAACCATGTGTACTGTGAAATGTTTGTTGCTCTTGTATCCATGGTGTGTTGTGGTATTATGATGTAGACTTCAGGTTTTTGTATTGTATGAGAAAGTACTAGGTGGTCAGTCACAGCTGGTATTTATGTTAGTGAAAACTCATTTTATCCATTTTCTGTTTTTCATTGATAGGAAATGATGACCCTGTGTCCTTGTCTGGATGAGGTGCTAAAAGTACACAGAACTGTTTCATGTGATTGACAACATAATAGGGAAGAGAAAAAAAGAATCAGAGAGTGAAAAAGAAACTGAAAGATGCCAGAAATCAAGTAAAACCAGGACAGAATGAAACTGATTATTTTAAAACCAAGCAGTAAACTGGAGAAGAAATGAATGGTTTTCATTTCATAGAATCATAGAATGGTTTCGGTTGGAAGGGACCTCGAAGGTCATCTAGTTCCAACCCCCAGGAATCCACAGGGGTTTTCCAAGGCCCAGGGCAAAGGTTGAGCCTATTAGACACCATTATAAAGTAATGGATCACAGTCTCTCACCACTCAAAAGTGACCTGCACTCCTCCATGTTATGCTGGTCTCTGTCTTCATCCATTCCTACTGTGGCTTTTCACATATTTTTTCTGTGGAGCATGAGTCCACCATGTCTTTTCTGCTGCGTACCTGCTTTCACACAGAGGGTGGGGGAGTCTGGGACAGGCCTCGTAGCACAGTTCCTCCCAAAACCTAAATTTGTTGACTTTAGAAGAATTAGCAGCCACATTTTATAATGTGCCAAGTACCCTTTACTCTTGCCAGTTTTGGAAGGACACAAAGGAGCTTAGCACTTTCTAAGAGGATGAGCCTGCATGAGGGAAGTTTCAGGGCTATTGTCAATGGAATTTCTACTCTTGGTAGCAGTCACAAAATTACACTATGAAGAAAAATTCTATTATTTTTTTTTTTTCTGTAGAAGAATCTTAACAATGTTTTAATACGGTCATAATGATGAATTATATTCCCAGTCTGACACACTGTTTGTTCTTCTATTTTTATGCTCCTGCCCATAACCTGTCTTTTCCTTTTTCAAAAACAGACCATGAAAATATATTTCACTGTGGTATTTCTGGCGACGAGCAGAGGGCATGGCCATTTTACCATATGTTTTTATGTGTCTACAGATGCAGCAGCTTGAGAAACAAGTTATAGATGCTGATCGTCAAGCAGAGAGAGCATTTCAGCAGGTATATGTATAAACTGAAAAATATCTCCACTAGCTATGTGCATGTTACTGTAATGAAGGGAAATTCAGAAAATTGCTATTATTCTGAAGTATTGCTCAAAAGAGAGAAGACAGTTTATTTTTACATCTATTGATTTGTCTTACAGAGATGTTCTAATAACTCTCTGCTCACTATCCAGTTCAGTTCAATAAAGTCAAAGCTAACAGCATGAATCAAAAATAGATACATGTAATGAGCTGCTTCATTGATGCATCATGAGTCTTTGATACGTGATGCACATGGAAACAAAAGGGAGAGGAAACTGACCTATTTTAGAAAATCTGTAAGAAAATAAAACGAGGCTATCCAATACAGTCACTAAATAGGATTATTCTATGTTGTTCTTTTTGTACAAGTTACATCATCTAAAGAATGAGATTGTGGGTAAATGTTTAACCAAAGTTGCCTTTTGATTCCAAATGGCAGATACAGCTACTGCAGACATTTTATGAATATATCTCTGTTATTCCCTAAAAATCCTATGTATCTTATTGTGAGACAGACGGAATCTGAAACTGTAAGAATAAAAATGTTCATGTACTAATTTGGAGTTAGAAAATGTTCCTGACTACAAGCGAAGTACTTTTCAGCCATTTTTTAGAATGCTTCTGATAATTTGTTGGTTTTTTTGACATTGTGCAATTGTTTATTTATTAAAACGTTGTTTATTAAGCCTAACAACAGCTCCCAATACTTAAACTGCATTATTCTGATATTGGTGTTTCTAACAGCTTGTGTGTTACAAACCTAGAAGCCTGTCACTGATACTAACAAAATCCGTTTAAGGTCTGTTGGTGTTTTGCCAGTCCTATTGGTATTAGATGCATTGGGAGACATAACAAACTGTGGAATTTCCTCTCAAATAGGCTTCAGAACTTTGCAGGGTTATCTTGAATCTTAAGTGTAGAGGCAATTTTCATAGTCCATTTTGTGATTAAATTACTACCTTTAACTTGGAGTATTATGTTTCTTAAAGTCTTATGTTTGACCTTCCAAATAGGTGCAGATCATGGAAGAGAAACTGAAAGCAGCTAATGTTCAAACAAGTGAATCAGAAACTCGGTTGTATAAGAGATGTCAAGATCTGGAGATCCTGATACAAGATAAAAATGACATAATACAAAAATTGGAGCAACAACTTGAAGAACAGGTTAGAAGTAATGGTGTTAGAAAAGATGAGCATCAATTCCATTCTTAATTATACTAAAGGAAGATAAAAATTAAGATCAATAGAAAACAGAAAAAGTGTAGCATTATTTGTGTTGTTTGATTAAAGAGGTTCCCATTAGAAATATATCATTTGAATAAGGTTTATTCACTTGCAAATTATGCTCTGGCTTCCTTTGAAAGAACATCTAACTTTTAAGAGGGGAAGGATGTTCTTCCTTTTCACTGTCTCCTCTGAAGAGCTTTCATTTTTCCTAGAGGAAACAGAAGCCTCTGTGAAGTGCCTATTCATCATTTTTTTTAAAACCACCATGCATTGCCCAGGAGACTGAATTACTTCGCGCATTCGTAGGATTTGTGTCTTCAGGCAGACTATAATACTCAGTGAAAAATATGCTTATGTCAATTTTTTTTCCAGAAGCAAATAAGACTGCAAGAAGCAAAAATCATAGAAGAAAAAGCAGCTAAAATAAAAGAATGGGTGACAGTCAAGCTCCATGAGGTATAACTCTTGCTACAATACTTACACAGAAAATAGAATGGTGTGACTGGATATCCCTTAGGCTTTTTGGCTGTTAAAGGGCTTTGTGCCATAGTAAAAAAACGCTTCCCAATTTCATTGATCTATATAGTTAATTGCTTGAAAGGAAAAATGAAAACAACAGCACAGAGAGCAGAGGATCCATGTCACTTAAATTCCAATGTCTAATTTGGTCAGCTACTATATCTGTGTCCTCTTTATGGAGAAAGGGCCCGGAACTGCTCTCTGGAAGGTCTACTTATCTCCACTAATCGAGAGAGATTAGCTGGCAAACTGAGCTTGCTCAAGCAGATGCCTAAAGTGTGAATAATCCCCAGAAAGCCGACCAAGTCTGCTGGGGCTTGGCAGAAAAAAGGACTTGATCATTTTTTATTTTCCGATGCCCACAGCACTCTTAGTCATGAATAGTTTCAGGGGCACCAGCTCTATTCTGTAAAGAGACCAGTTGTCTCCCTTGTTTCTCTGCTGTGGTGAGATAACCATGTCTTTGCCCTGCCTAGGGCTGCCAGTTTTGGTGTGCAGCTATGCTTCCTCCTCCTTGTGTGTACAGAATTTAAAGTTGCCCATAAAAGTTAAAATCCTACTCTGTTGTGGTTAACTGGCAATCATAGTCACTCCAATTGAAAAACCATTAAATTATTAAATTATTATTTTTAAAGTAGGAAGCTAGAAGTATCATTTACTACTAGTCTGCGAGGGGAGTTTTTGAAGTAATTTAATAGAAATGCAATTAAGTTTAGCTAAAATTATCTTGAAAAAAATTGGACAAAATCAAATATGACTCAAACTATTTACTTAGTTTAAAACATGGAGAATCTTAGGCTAGTTTCACAGAGGTGGCTGGGTGTCACCCAATGGGAAGTGGAATTGCTGGCTCCCCTCTATGTGATATGGGATACACAGATTCAGATCTTCTCTTTGCCTAATTAGTACCAGGAGTTTGAACCAACATCTTTTACCTCCTGGTAATGGGCTACAGCAATGGGTTGTTGAGTTTTTTCTTCCTGTAGAAGGTCTTCTGCTCTGTATGAAGTTTTTCGGTACCTATTTTTTTAATCTTTGCTGTGGGATGGTAGGAAGCATTAGCACCATCATTCCCTCTAATTCTTATGCTTGCTCTTGGGTTTGCCAAGCGGCACAAAAGTTTGTAATCTGAGCCCTCTGCTTTAATTAAAAATGCCAATGCAGATTTCTTTTTTCTTAATTATTAAGGCTTTTTAAAGCAGTCTTGGGTTTGCTTGGTTGGGGGCATGATTTTAACAGAAGTTGAGGAAACAATCATTGCAGGGAATTACATTGTTCAGAATAAACAAATGCCTAGACTGGCATTAAGAGAAGTAGCAGAGAGGAGCTTACCATTTGAACTTGCTTTATCCTTAGATAGGCAGAAATTAAAGAGAAAGTCTAAATGATGTAATGACTTAAAAAATTGTTTCACCGATGGATAAGATTACATTTATGTGCTTTTAGTTAGAGGTGGAAAATCAGAACCTTCGCTTGATCAACCAAAAGCAAACCAAAGAGATGCAAACAGTACAATCTAAACTGCAAGGTAAATGTACAAATCTTTTTAAAGCTTTTCTATATATAGCATACTTCTTTCTATTCCATATTAATCTGTGCATCCACGTAATTGAAATATTCTGTGAAATCGCAAAGATTTCAGTTAGTGTGAATTGACATCACAGTGACTGTACAGGAAGGTGTTAGGCAAGCAATAATTAATTTTTATTAAAAAGACACACAGACAAACCACAACTGGTTTTTGTTGAGTGAACAGGTATCTCTGTTATTTAAGAGGTTCTGCAAGTAGTAAGATTTGACTGGACTTATGTCAGATCTTTGCTTTTGCTTCTTTATAGCATAAGTGGTCCTAGCACTGTTAAGGAATAGATGAATGTCAGTCTGCATCTGCTTTTTCCAGCAAATGCTAAGCTGGGAGTCAAAATTCTGATCAGTTTTTTTTAATTACTACATTGACTAGAGTGATCCAAAACCTTAATTCAGCCACAGCATCACTAGATTCCTCTCCAAGTGAATATAGTTACTTTAAAAATCGTAAAATGGGAGAGAGGAATATCCCCTCCAAAGAGCATTATTTCACATTAATCAAAGTTGAATTGTATTTTCCGCTGTATTGCCTGTTCACCTACTTTCTTAAATCTCTCTGAAGGTTCCCACAGTCCTCTCCATATTTGGTTGACCTGACAACTTACTATCACCTGAAAATCTTGTTAGTTTGCTACCTAGCCCTCATTTCTTGATAATGTATCTCATGTATGTATGTACATACACAGACATTTAGAAATGTATGTATATGTGTATACGTATGTGTATATACATGGGTATTATGCATAATATATGAAAATATAAATATTTACAAAATACATACGTACACAATATGAAGCTTTTAAACTAAGATGCACCTCTGTTAATGAGGAAACTGGATTGTTTTTTTTTCTTTGCTATTTTTTGATCAGTAGCAATTCTATATACTTCAGCATTTAACAGCTTTAGTCATCCTCTTCTGAGAGATCTATTCAAAGGCTTTTTGAGACACTAAGAATTTGTCAGCTGGTTTTCAACACACATTTACTGATACACTCAAAAATATTAAGAAATGTATTACCATTTGCAGTGTCCATGCTAGTAACAGGCTATAAATTATGATTGTGTGGTACTGTTTTAAACAGTTTACAGCTATGGATAACGGCCTTTTGTTCCTGGATGTGCCAGGACAATCTGTCCCTAAGAACAAATTTCATACTCTCAAGGGAGTTAATCATTTTATGTTTTCACCTTCTCTTAAGTCCTCCATATATATCTTCTAAGGCTGGTAACTTACTTCTTTGCTGTTGCACCTATTAAAGATTCTCTTAATATTTTTATCTGAAGGGAAGGCCATCACATATTTTAATACCATTGTTCTACAGTCTTTCTCATATTATATATCCTAGCCCAATCCATAGGTTTAATTTCAGTCACAGGAGAATAAGATCAGGTATTTCCACTAGTTTTTCGTTCTATATTAAGTGCACGTTTTGTATCTCATCTCTGTGAAATTGTTAAAAGAGATTGTTTTTTTTCTTTCTATATCAAAAAATCAGTCTTTAAGAACTAGAAATGTAGCTCTGGGTTTCTTCTGATATGGGAGGTATTGGGTAGATTTTTATTCCTATAATAAATTTTTATTATCTTTTTGATAACTTTTAGTTATCTTAAAAAAACCCCAACTTTACACTGCAAAGTAAAGAGACCAATAGCATAGCTTTCTGTATCCCATTAATGCCAGATTTCTGAATTACTGTTCTTCAGAAGCTACAGGCAAGAAATCTGTTACTTCAACACAAAAACCTGGAGACTGTCAACGCCTAAGCAGTTTGACTTTTGGATGCTTTTCAAATAGAGCAAGAAGTCCTCAACAATCTCCTAAGTTTGAAGAAATGAGCAAGTCTTCACCTAAAGAGTCAGACTACACTGAAGGCAAAAGCATGCTAGGTATTTAGTCACCAATACTGCCATTTTATTCTGACACAGGTGGAAAAGTAAAATCGACAACTACGTCAGTGTATCCAAACTAGCTCTTTTCAAAGTACAGTACATAGTAGTACTCTCTCCCTCTTTAATGCTAGTCTCTATTATTAGGAAGAAATCCTGTTGAGAACTAGAGTCTCCATAATACCACTAATACATTGTTTGGCAGCGTGCGGTGGCTGATGGGTGCTTCAGCTGCAAAGGAAAGAATTTGTTGTGGCCCAGGTTTGCTCCACAGTAGCGTAAGGAGTTTAAGGCTGCCAGTCCCCCAGGGAGGACTGTTAGGTCTTTATGCCTGTGTAGAGTCTCACGTAAGTCCAGTTTCTGTGGATTTTATCTATGCTATCACTGGTGTCCCAGTGTTAGTTTTATGCCCTAATTCAACAAGAGCAACTCTGTAATCTTTCCTTAGTATGATCAAGGTCAGAAAAAAGAGAAGGGAGTCTCAGGCATCTTTTCGCACCTTTGTTTCCTGTACGAAGAAGGAGAAAGCTCCCTCATCAGTTCATACAGTTTCCCCAAAAGGCCCTGAAGTCTGCTAATGCCAGCAAATTGGTGTGCTGTTACGCTGTTATAAGCGTAAGCAAGTCCATTGCAGTTTGCTACTTCCCTGAAGCAATGAAAAGCTCACGAAGGAGACGGTTGCTCTGGTCCTTCATTTGAGTCCCACAGTACTATTTATGGCCTCAACATTTTCTCCACAGTTAATCGTGGTACCCAAAATTACAAGTTGAGGTCTGTAGAAAATCAGAAATTGAAATAGATCCTATTAATATTTTGTATATTTATATTGTAGCAAGTTCATTATAAAGGTGCGTTTGTATTATTATTTCCATTTTTATAGATGAGGGAATAGAAGTAAGAATCTTTTTTTCAAGGGAAGGGATAAGAAACAGAACCTTAGGCTTGCCTAGATGGAAACAGATGAACTTTTGTGACTTCATTACTTTAATGTGGACTAAATTAAAATCTTTGGCTTATCCAATCCACTTTGACTTCATACAGCTATTTAACATTAACTTTCCCAAGTGTCTGTGTCCCTAGTTCTTGCATCTGTTTTAACTCAGGGGGAGCGCATAGGCCTCACTGGCACTCTGCAAGCTGTAGCTCTCTCTTGCAAAACCAGGTAAAAATGAACATCAGAAGCAAAGCTATTTTTAATACAGCATCTTTCCCTAGGCATTTTTCACGAGCCTGTCTTGTATATCTTAAGCATTGACCACTGGGAATACAATAATAGCTTGCAGAAGAAATTTCTGTGTATAAACACCGTAGAAACGCTCAGAATACTTGATTTGTTAATGTAAATCTTTTCTGACAAGCTTTTATTAAGCTTTAATTTTCCTTCGATTTAATAAAGCAGCTAAATTTATATGCCTTCTTAAGTCTTTGGGTTTGGTTTTTTTTTTTTTTTGTTTTCATACATATGTGATTTAGTTTAAAATATGGCTCCATTCTGCTTATCTTTACATTTATTGCCATTTTTAGTTTGGCTAGAACTTTGAGTAATGTCTGTTACAGTTTTTTTGAAATATCATTACAACTTCAGTTGCATTCAAAAATTTAACAATATTTGTCTTAAGCTTTATTATTTACAATATTAAAAAACTTAAATGCGCTTACGCATTTGAAATTACCTACTTACTGTTTGCAGACATGATGACAAAATCCTTTAGCAATCAAGTTTGCTAAAGTAATTTTCTCATGTTCATTATATTTTTCCTCTAGAGAAGGATATCCTGGAAACTACCTTTGCTGGTCCTGCACACGAGACCAATAAAGGTCAGAAGTCATTGCAACAAAGTTCCTCTGGATCAGAGCAGAACAAAAATGTGAGAACAAGCTGTTCATCCAAAGATATAGACAGTGACATGTCAAAGAACTCCTGCACTACTGGGAGTGACTGGAGCTCAGACGAGGATGGAGGAGACAATAAAGGATTGAAATCCAGGTGTGCATCAACTCTTTCAAGCCACACATCTGAAGAGAATGCAAGGTACAGTAGAGTGGGAAGCGAAATGTATTTGACAGCATCTGATGACAGTAGTTCTCTATTTGAAGATGAGAGTTTTGGTGTTCAGAGGACTCAGCACAAGAAGTTGTACTCCTGGCAGCAAGGGTCCCAAAGAAAAGGCCAAAACAATCCAAGTGGAAAGTGCAACTCTGACTTCACAAGTAAAAAGAAAGACCAAGATAGTTCTTCAGATGAACTGAATAAGAAATTTCAATCTCAGAGGCTAGATTATTCATCCTCATCCAGTGAGGCAAATACCCCAAGTCCAATTTTAACCCCTGCTCTGACACCCAAACACCCAATTCTAGCAACTTCTGGAGGTTCTCAATGCACAATGCCATCAGATTCCCCCTCAAATTTGCCACCTCCAAAGTTACGGACTCCTAACGTGTTTAATATAAATTCAGCATTAGCAAAGAAACATCTAAGCCAGCCCCAGCTGAGTTCTGACAGAATGTTTGGTAGAAATAGAAATGCCATAAGCATGATACGTCCGTGGAGACCTCAGGAAACAGACATTGACCTGGTGGATGGAGAAGATACTGATATTTTAGAGAAAATGGAGATGGGCTGTGATGAAGGAGTGTTTACCTATGACTGCACTGAAGCACAAAATGCTGAACCCCAGGAACCTTGTGATATGACAAAAAAGGGTGCTAGCAACAAACCTCCAACCCCTCCATTACATCGATTTCCTTCCTGGGTAAGTGTAATTATAGATATTTTTCCTGCTGGTGAAACTAACTCATTTTCATGCCTCTCTGCTATGATTTTTCTTGCCTCTGCCTTTCTTATTCTCTGTTTGATGACAAGACAGGGCATTACCTCAATTGGAACTAAGACAAACTCAGAAGCAAATTTGATTTGAAGCACAGTATTTCTGCTGTTGAAAAACATGGTCACTATTTCTGTAGATAAAGCAAATTTTTTTCATGTCGCATTTAAGTTACATATGTCCTTTTGAGTGTATCAAAGGAGGTAATGCTTGTGACTGCATTTATTTATTTATCTTAATACCAACAGAGCCTAAGAGTGCTGGTGTCAATGCCTTTGCTATAACCATTGTACCATTCACAGTCTAGACAAGTTGACAGAAGACAACTACAGATTACAGAAGTTATTGATCAAATTTCCAAGTAAAATTTTAAAGGCATCAATCAGGGAATTAAAATAGATATTAATATGTCTGACAAGAAATCCAAAATTAACTCTGTCAAGAGTCACCGATTCTGCAGTTCCACAGTCAGAGATTTATTAATGATTCAGAGAGGAATAATGCATTAATGTAACAGCTTCTCTATGTATATATTTTAGTGCATATTTTTTCATTATACATTTTCTTATGGTGGCCTTTTAACACAAAATGGTTGGAAAGTTGCCTCCTAATGGCATTTCTCTGTTCTTAACAATCTTCCATTAAAAAATATTCTCGCTATAGTTTGTTTGGTCCCTGATAATAGTATTTTTAAAAATAAGTTACCTACAGGGCAAGCATCGTGTGAAAAAAAAGGTGAAACAGACTATGGATGTGATGGGTATGGCATATAAAACAAGGATGCATTTTTCAGTTGCTACTGATGACACCATTTTATCAACCATTTTATCACATTGCACTAATACAAAGACTAGGAGGCTATGGGGAGGTTAAACAGAAGAAAAGTAATTGTTATGTTTTAATTATTTACAATCAAATCTATTCTGCTGGTATAGGAAAGCAGAATTTATGCTGTAGCCAAATCTGGTTTAAGGATGTCTGAAGCTTTCACCATGGAATCTCTTAACAAAAGTAAGTGGTTTGGCTCTTCATTATCTCATCAACAAAAATTCTCTTCTTCTAGTGATTTGTAAGCAAGGACCAAATGTCCCATGTTCCTCTAAGATATTTTTACAAAGATTCAGTTATCTGCTATTTAATACCTAGAAGATCATTGGTTATATTTCCATTGTCTTCTCTTACCTTGCCTCTTGACTTTGTGCTGAATTTGTACTTTGTTGGCTCCAGTTTTCTTTGCAATTCATTTTTAAGATTCTATACCAGGTACCAAGGTAAAAGATTATACTTCCAGTTTAAAAAGGGGTTAGTGGTCATCACTACCATTTATTTGTACTCCTTAAAACCATTGTAAATTTCAAAAAAGCTATAAATCTCATATCTAAAACAGTTCAGGAGTTAGTTTGCTTTTTATAGCAGTTATACAATGCAAAACCTCACATTTGAATGTGGTTAATTGAGGGGTAAATTTATAAAATATGTTGCTCTTTTAGGTGCTGTTTCACTAACTTCATACTCCATATCTGGATTATATACATCTCTGATATATAAGAACATGACCACTCCTGTCTACACCACTTTGAAAGGGGTAACTGTATTACTGTTTAAAGGAAATTTTTAAATACCATTAGGCTTCACATCCAGGAACTTGCTGTTTCACATTTGATGCTACCATGCCAAATATGTCATAAGATGATGTTTAGAGATCACAGAACCTCCAAAGTAATGGAAATGTCAAATAGCTGAAAAAAAAAATTACTGCTGCTTATAAAATGTTACTAGCCCAGGTCAGTTCTTCTTAGATTCTTTGCTGATTTTTTCCAAAGGCTTGTTAATTATTGAACAGAGCCACGTGGTGTTCAATGCCATAATTAAAAGTGTGTGTATGCGTAGAAATGTCCTTGTGTCAGTGCCAAAGCTGTTTATAGTCAGCCAGCCAGCAGTAACTAATCACAGCATTGTTTATTTTCTGGCAGCCTTTTGTGATTTGGAAAGACCCATGTCTTGAGCTGCCTCAGGTTTCTGTTTCAAAGTGTGGGGGTGGTTAAGTATACAGAGGGCAGAGGGAATTCAGTTTTATGTTATATTTGTGTGCCAAAACTCACAACCCAAGTAAGAACAGCTTTGAATGTTACAAAGTCAGCAGAGCTCTGCCACAGTATGAAGGAAATGACTGATACCCTTTGTGCAAGGTAGCAAGGAATGTTGTGTTAATTTCTGCAGAAAGCAACTCAAATAAGCAACAGCCCATTTATCGATGAGTCGTCAGGATCTGAGGAAGAAGACAGCTCTCGGTCCAGCTCAAGGACTTCTGGGTCTGATTCTCGAAGCAGAAGTGGTCCGGGTAGTCCTCGGGCTATGAAACGAGGTAGGCAAAAACTGTAAGAATGAGTAACTTCTGGGAAGTTTGGAAAACTAGGCAGTTTACATGATCTTCTTAGAAATTGACTTCTTCTTAAACAGCACAGACATCTTAAATCTAGGTTTTTGTCTCAGCTACCAAAGCCTAGATCTATTATTCAAGCAGGAGAAAGGACTATTACACATGGCTTTCTTTTTATTGCTGTTATTATAGATACCTTTTTAAGGCATTAATCTAGGAGCTGGCTGTTGTCAGGAGGGCAAAGTGCCTTGTACATTTAAAGCAAGAAGCTCCATTCTATCTGTACTCTGTCATGCCAATGACTTCCTATGACCTTTACGTGTAGGTAGGTAAAAATGACATAGAGAAAAAAGTAATTGCCATCAGAAAAAAAAATGCATATATTCAAGTTTATAAAACAAAGTAACAGTTTCATGTGGTTAGAAAGCAGGTAGAAAAGTTCCCTCAACAGAGTATTTCATTCTGTCATCTCATGCAATAAAGGACTTCTTTCATTTGTACAGTGACTGTCTCAAAGTCCTGTGCACAGATTTAGTTAAAACACTTGAATCCAGTAATGTTCTGTCTTTTGTGGAAGACAGTTCTCATGGCTCTAGGTAACTGTGTGTTTTCCATCTGCAGAATGAAAATAATGTGCTTCATAACATTGAAAGATATAACGCTTCCTCATGGGGTGACAGTATCAGTGTTATATCCCTGTGAATATTTCTTCACTGGGTAAACCAAGGGAGACTAAGATCCCTGTGAGGCCAAGTGTTAAGATCCTTCATTGTACATTGCTTTAGAAATGCAAAATAACATTATTCAGTACTCTGTGTTATACCTATTAAAATCCCAGTTAGCAGATGCTCCACTTGGTCACGCTTGAGCAGGTAGACAGAGTCACTGGTCCACAAGGAGTTTTCCAGTGCCAGCCACACGTGGCGTCGAGTCCCGTTTCCAGTGGTGTAGCTACAGTTTTGCTACGTCAGTGTGAAAAGGACGCAGAGTTCCTGCTTCCCAGCAGCTCCATCTTGCTGAGTGAAAACCAGTGTCGTGGCTGCAGACTTGTTACATGCTTGCACAACAGGAAAAGTGAATTAGCTAATTTAATAGCTGGTTTCACCTACAATTTATATCCTTGGCTGTAAAATGGAACCATTCCTTTTGTTCATGCTTTCTTCTCATAAAATAGTCCTTGCATTGTTTCATGCATGGAAACCTTTCTTAACCACAAAGGATATATGTACATACGTTTGTTGAGATCGCTTTGTTTAAAAATCTAGGCAGTCACAAATTTAGGCACATAATTAGCTTGCTGCATATTTCTTATTAAAGATCCTGCTTGAGGAGAGAAGAGACCACTGAAAGCCCAGGTGGTTTACCAAAGCAATAAATGAGAAAAGATTTTTTTCAAAAATAAAATTGGCAAATGAGTATGGAAATTAATGAAACAAAGGAAACAAGGCATCTTCATTTCTATCTTGGAGAGTAACCTTTCAGAGTAGGACAAAAGGACATGTTCACATGTTTGAAAATAATTATTTCTATGATGAATAGGGGAGGAGTGTGAATTTTTATTGATGATTCACTATAATTGAAAACCAGGTGCATTTTTTTTTTCAGGATTAAAGCTAATAAACTAAAAAAAAAAATATCCTGAAATCTGGAATTCAGATTTTTAGAAATCCTCACTATAAAAATTCATAATAATTGCAAAATAAACAGTCACCTACAGCTTCAATACATAGCAGATCTTGAGCATAGCTTCTTAGTACACAAGCAGTTGCATGAGAAATCCAGATACTAGAGTGAATGATAGAAAGGGGAAGGGGAAAGTTGCTTAGTTTAATTAAAGATCCTGTATTCATTTTCTAGAGAATGAGTCTGATGCATGGCACTAACTCCCTCTTTAAAAAAGCTGCAGTAATATAACAGAATGTGATTATATAGAGAAGACATGTATTTGTTGTTTCATTCACAAGTGACTTAAACTCTGTTTAATTATGAAGAAAATGGGATTCAGATATTAGCACTGTGCTAATAGTTCAATATGCTGATATTTTAAAAAATGCTTGGTTCCAGTGGATTTATGTTGGTACTTGTGTTTGCCTGCAGATCCTACTTAGATATTCTTTCTGCATGGATATTCTGATCTCATTTGTTTCTAACGTAATAAAAAAAAAAAACCTTCATTCTTTTAATGCAGGTGTGTCTCTGTCTTCTGTGACCTCAGAAAGTGACTATGCTATTCCTCCAGATGCGTATTCAGTAGATACAGACTATTCAGAGCCAGAGCAAAAACTTCCTAAGACCTCTTCCTCATCTAGTGATAATGGAAAAAATGTGAGTACTGAAGTTCTGTGAAAACATGTACCTGTGGTGCTGTGTGTATATTTATGTTGAGAGACTGGTGCCAAATCTCTATATTCAGTCTTGCTGACTCACAGACTGCCTTATGAGTACAAATAGCAAAATATCCCAACAGTGGTAGCCATATAAGACTATAATGATTGAAGAAAAGCGGAGGATAATTCTGAGCTTCTATATAATGAATGGAAATAGATAGACAACTCAAAGCACTTGAGATTTTCCTTTCTTGGAACCAGATCTGGTATCAGATTGCATATGAAATACTAAAATCAGCTTGGCATTCCACTGAAGGAGTTGGAGACATCAGTAGAAATCTGTGGGCAGTGATACGTTTCTATAGTTTCCTCATACAGGGAAAACTTTACGCATCAGAGAAACTGCAAGTACAGCAACATGAGAGGACAGATCAAAGAAACCAAACCATTATGAGGTATTGGTCTGTCTCCGGGAGTTTTTTAATGGCCTGTGTTGGTAGTTAGAGTCTTAACATACAAGTGGATTGACTGCCTGGTGATGAAGATAATTTATTTTAAGCTTTCTTCACAGAGCAAATCTGTGAACTCTGTCTATAGGTGTACATACTAAAAAGTATGTCTGTGCGGAGCTCTGGATTATGGTGCTCTATATCTGGTCTGTATGTTAGGCCCTGTAGTTGGGAAAAGATACATATTTACATTGTATTCATTGTGTTCCTTGTTTAATACAAATAAGTAGAAAGTAAAATCAGGAATCATCATATTCTTCATTCTTTTGTATAGTTCTGGGCAAATCACTTACTCTCCTTCATGTACTATAACAGTAAGTAGGGGTATTAATTAGCTATCCAACATGCATGGCATTTGTCTTAATTGATGCTTGTAAAAACTTTGTCATTGGACTGTCTTATCAAATAGTGTAATTATTATTTAGCATGCTTTTAAGTTATTAAAATATCTGTGCGTGCGTGTGTGTATTTATACATATCTCTAAGGGGTATAGGTATGTATGTGTACCTAACTGCTTTTTATCTAATTTCTGAATAATCAGGAACCTTTGGAAAAATCTGGATATCTGTTAAAAATGAGTGGTAAAGTAAAGACCTGGAAACGACGCTGGTTTGTGCTAAAAGGAGGCGAATTACTGTACTACAAATCTCCAGTAAGTACATGTAACTTATCTGCTATTTAATATTACGTTGTTTTTACTGAGAATCTAGGGCTGCTAGAAGGAAAGGAAATGCATTCCTGGTGTCTGAGCTGTTAGAGAGTGATTCAGCATTCAGTTCCTCAAGAGGTGTACAAGATACTCAATGTCTAACTAGGAAGTAGTTATCAAGATTAATGTTTAAATGAGTTCTATAATTATTTATTGCAATTTGTCTGTAGATTTAAAATATTCTTTTTCCATTCTTTCCATACAGAGTGATGTCATTAGAAAACCCCAAGGTCAAATTGAGCTAAATGCATCTAGCCACATTGAAAGGGGTGATGGAAAACAAACAATTCAGGTGCCTGCTTTTCTCATCTGTGTTTCAGTGGGTATTTATTCCCTCCATCCCCAAAACTGACCCCTTGTTCCAGTCCCTATTGCACTGGAAGTCCAAATGTGGACTTGGAATTAATCAGTGCCCTTCATTTGAAAGCAAAGTATCATTTCAGTTACAGAAACTATAAAAAGGCCTACATGTGTAGTCTTGTTTGTATTGCTACAAAGGTCAGATCATCACATAATAGATATAAATAAAGAGAGTAGTCTTGGGGCCAGCCATTAGGGTTGAGAGAAGTTGTTTCTCTGAAAGGAGATTGAGTTTTCTCAACTCTGCTGTCCTGGAACTTTTCAGATAAAGCCTTAGAAAGGGTCTGTCTGCTTTGTCTGGCCACAGAATGTTTCATTAATGAAAAGTACATTGGGGAAAAAAAATCCCCCAAAGTTGTGAAACTACATTGGGAAGTATATGTTATAATCTTCACACTGTGGGGTCAAACATGTAGTGTTCCTAAAGCTCAAAACTCTTTTGTTACTACACAGCTGACCACAGAAAAACGAACATACTACCTGACTGCAGATTCTCCCAACATCTTAGAAGAATGGATCAAAGTACTACAAAATGTTCTTAAAATACAGGCTGCAAGCCCACTTTTCATACAGCCCGAAATCAAGCCAACCATGAAAGGATTACTTACAAAGGTAGGAACACTTTCCTTCCCCCCAATCTGCCTTATTCCATATTTCTTAAGAATAATATCTAGATGAAAATGGCCCTACAATAAAATAAATACAAGCAAAACAGACGCGTATTTGGTTTCCCAGTGCTTTACAATGTGAACAATCCAGAAGGACTATCATCTCACCTACTTTGGGCAATGTGTTTTTCCTCTGGATGTTTGATTTGATTTGGTTTTTCTTTTTGTCTTTTTAATTCATGAGTTCCTGTGTTGAGTTCCTCATTTGCACTTCAGTGATATCCTAGTTCAGCACATGTTTCAGTAGCTACTTGACCTACCTTATTTCAGAGGAGTGCTCTTTTTCTATAGTACTCACCGGAACAGATTATTTCAAGATAATAACGATACTGTATAAAAGGAATTGTTCTCTTTTAATTTTTTCCATTTCCTTAGCTTCCACTAATTTAGGCCTGATCCAAAGCCAAATGAAAAACCCACACTGGCCTTACTGGGCTTTAGATGAGCATCTAATGCTTTAATTCTTATGCCCTTAATACAGTTACTCAGTTTTAATTATTTGTCTATGTGGAAAGGAATTTGAACTAAGGCATTTACTCCCAACATCACCAAAATTCAGAGATGGTGAAATGCAGTCTGTATTTCTCTGGCTGTGCTTGTTCCTAATGTTCTGTAATTTCAGGTGAAACACGGATATTCCAAAAGAGTTTGGTGTACCCTAGTTGGAAAAGTTCTGTATTATTTCCGTAATCAAGAAGACAAGGTTGGTCCCTTACTTGTTTCCTCAGTGAATGGAAGATAACATACTGAAGTAGACTTTAAACAGTAAGGTACAGCGTTATTAAGGTACAATTAGCCTGGGTAGTATATGCCCATTTTATCATGATTACCAGATATTTAGACTTCACAGATTGTCAACTTGGAAAGTTCCTATCTAATAGACAGTACTCCAGGGCACACCCATGGGTCGTCTTCTCCTACAGGACATGATATATATTCTGCATCTTCTTATCTCTAGCCAAAGGGGCACACCAATTTGCTGACAGTTCAGGCCTCCCTTTCTGACAGGCATGAGACTCATCAGAAAAGACCTGGCTGCCACTTACTTCTGGAAGCTGATCCTTTCTAATGTATGTTTGCAGTGGGCAGTGACTGCGAGTTCCAATAAATTAAATTTTTATCCATTAATTGACTTCCAAATCCTGTTCTTTGGTATGCCACCGTACCTCCACAGTGCTGCAAAGAAGGCAAAAAACCCCAAACCCTAGCAGGGTGCGGAGTTTGCTGTTTTGCAGATGTGTGTCTGTGGAGGGGATTTGTTCCCACTCCTCATCAGGATTATGGAAAAGGAGCTCACTGTCTACAAGTGATGAAGTGGACAGAAACAGAGATGGAGGACAGCAAAAGAAAGGGATGAGAAAATTATTTCTAAAACCTAGGAAAAATACTGTTTGAGGAAGAAAAGGAAGAAATAGGATCCAATCCGCGTTAAGTTAGCCTCCCAACATCCCATATCCTGTAGGACACAAGGAGCTGAGGAAGAGCAAGACCTGGCTCTTCCACATTGAGCCTGAGCTTTAGTTCTCTACCCACACTTCTGAACATTGTTGGTCCTAATATTTCCAGTCATATTTACCTACAGAGACAGGACAAAGGGACAATTCCTAAACATACTTTTCGCCTGTCCTTTGCTACCAAGGCATTGTGTTTTGTCATCAAGAAACATCTTTTTAATGCACATGGGAAAGGAACAAGATTTGGGAAACTACTACGAGAATTCCTGTTAATACTGCTGAGGTTATGAATATTTGATTCATACCCTTATTACCTAGCTGTACCAAAAAGACTGCTGACACTTGACAAAATGGTAACAGTCCACTGAGCCATTATAACCAACACTTCAAAAAAAATGCAGAAACCCTCATTTGTTACTTGTAATCTAACCTAATAATCACATTGGACCCAGTAATTCATAGTCTTTGTATAAAGCTAGTTATTCCCTTTGTTATCCTATCTTTTTTAAGCAATTTTTAAACGTTAAAACTAAACCTTATTTCTAGAACTATATGAATAAGCAGTAACCATCCATAAAAACATTTTAATTACACTTTAAAAAAGTGTAATACAGGGCTGCTGAATCAAATGACTAGATTATTAATCTCTAGCTCATTTTACAGAGACATTAAAATTAACTTGCATTTCCTCCTAGAAGAAACATCTATGTTTAAAGTATCTAAATTTACACATTTTTATCAGTTAAGATTTTGGGGTTTTAGCATGCCCTTTAGAAACATTTAAGAATTTTGCTGGAGTCTGGTGAATATTTCCCTCACATTTGGAACAAGTTTTGCTGCCCTTTTAAAGCAAAACCAAAACTAATTTGCTAGCTTGTAACAGAGTAAGAATTTAGCTTTCGTAAGCAGAATATGTATGAAAAGTTTTCCAAAGCTAGTTCATTTCTAATGTTCAATAATTTGCTAATTAAAAACATGTTTCCTGTAGCTGAATGTGTCTGTGTGGAAACAAATTACACAATATCTGCAGTGGTTAATATAGTAACAGAGTCCATTTAAGTGGCCTCCTTTCAAAATGGAATTCGAATTAAAAAATCAGCCAACTGTGTCTTAGTTAAACTTCGTGAATAACTCAGTCTTGACTATTTCCATGTGACATGACATCTCTTGATTCTCAGAATCTTTTCTTGTTCAAAAAGTTGAATGCTTCAGAAGCACCACAGAAAATACAAATAACCACATGCATCTTTAGTTCTTACTAGTGAAAGCGCTGGAATAAAGAGCCACCACTATGTCATGTTTTCTTCAAAATGATATTATTAACAGCTCACTTTATCAAATCACTATTCAAGAAGCCCACCCTAGATTGAGTCAAACTTGCCAGCTACACTCCAGTATGGTATTTTCAATTTTTAAACAGTATTACTGAGAGGCCTTATCTGCTTTTCACTGGTGTTGATATTTCAAGACAACTTACTTCAGGCTTACACTTGCACGTGGCATAAATAAGATGCTAGTTACTGTAGTGCCCAACCAGCCTTTTAGCAAAGGGAAACAAATATCCCTCTCTTTCTGCTGAATCACTAGGCATTAGTAGACATCACAACACAGAAACACAGTAGCCAAGGCTTCTTCATCATACCATTAAATAACACTCTTTCGAACATCCTGATGTCTGAAGGGCTAGAGAAAGAGCAGTGGTGCTGTGGGAAGGGAGGGAGCTTTGTTTACAATAGCCAGTAAGGACTGCCACCCTCTGTCAGTCCTGTCACCCAGTTGTGAAGATTGCATGCTGTATTTGTGTTCGTCCTGGCTTCCTGTTGATAATGACTATGAAATAATTACTTCTGTGAAAATCTCCTTTTGAATGACTTTTCATCTAAAATACTTACTGATAAATGATGATAACTACATATACAAATCAAGACTCAAGTACTGTGATCTATCAGACTGGAGAATGAAACCAACTGAGAAGGTCTACCACACAAAAAAATTACCTTTTGAATTTATAGCATGAACAAAATAGATGCATCGACAGTACACTGCTGTCCTCTGAAATAACAAGATTATAATTAAAGTACTAGGCTTGACCCAGTGATTTTTGCTTGGAACCAGGTCTGGAAACTCTGAAGAATTACTTCTCTCACCTAACAGACATTTATTGCATTAACTAGATACAGAAGCAAACCTGGAAAAGATTTTTTTAAAAATCTCACTTTCAGACTTTGGCACATACCATTCTCCTTCTGCTGTCAGCAACAGCTGGCTTATCTGGCATTCCTTGGCAGGACTTAAAATGAATAAATACAAATGGGTATTGATGGTAGTTCATGTTTTTCTTTTTGTTTGTAGAATAATAAATATAAAATCAGTGTGCACTAAAACAAGTGTTTGCTCTCTCACCACTTCTGATATTTACTTTCAGTTTCCTCTTGGTCAAATCAAGCTTTTTGAGGCGAAGGTTGAAGAAGTTGATAGGTCATGTGATTCTGATGAAGATTATGAGGCTAGTGGTCGCAGTTTATTATCAACACATTACACTGTTGTTATCCACCCCAAGGATCAAGGACCCACTTATCTCCTTATAGGATCCAAACACGAGAAGGTAATAAAAGGACTTTTTTATTGAGTTCCAGTAACATGTCTGTGATTATGGTGCTGTGATACAAACATTTCTTAAAGAGAAGGAGGACCTACAAGTCATCTGGCTTGTAGTTTAATATAATAAGCAAGGAGAAGGTCCTTCATTAACGTAAGCAGGCTTGCCTACATAAGGAGGTGGTGCAGAATATCAAATATGCTGTAATTGGAGAATTTCAAATATGCTGTAATTGGAGAACTTTGCTCACATTACACTAACTTGTAGATAGACTTCTAGCAGACCTTCCTTAAAATAACTGTTAGTTATTTTCACTGATAAGACTAACACTAGGGAAGACTGCCCTACTGAAGTGAAGGAGAAATAAGAGGGATGGTTAAAACCATTTTTATTGTTATTCCTTCATTGTTCTCAAGTAATCTTGTAGATCTCATTTTGCTTTCTGGCCTTATCCCCAGGTTAGCAGGATCTGGCACTGATAAAAAGGCACTACTGTTAGCTTTCTGAAGAGGAAAGGAAGAGTGCCCTGATAATTACCCACGATTTCTGAGGGTAAAAGACTTCTGAAGAGAGCCCTGTCCAATCTTCCTTGCTTAATATTTGTAAAGTAGACACCATGAATACAGGTGTATTCAAACAAAGGCAAATTCCTTTGGTAGTGTTTCAAGTTGAGAGCAAAATCCTGATGAAGCAGCTCCTTCCAACATGGAATGAGTGAGCTGCTGTGTTTTTCTACTTTAGGACACATGGCTTTATCATCTGACAGTTGCAGCTGGAAGTACCAGTGTAAATGTTGGATCTGACTTTGAACAACTTATTTGCAAATTATTAAATGTGGAAGGCGATACCAGTAAGTTTGGTTTTGTTTCAACATACTAATCTGCTAATACTTATTTACTGAATGTACTATGAACTGAATTAATTGCAAAAGCTATATATTTTATCTGTTTAGCTTCTCAGATTTGGAGACATCCTACCCTTTGCCACAGCAAAGAAGGAATTACTTCCCCTCTTACAACTCTGCCATCAGAAGCCTTGCAAACTGAAGCAATTAAATTATTTAAGGTAAAACCACAGCAGATGCCTTTTTTATTAACTGACTTACAATTTAACTCTTAGCTAAAGAATGGCTATTAATTGGCTTACTAGAGATGTTCAACAGATAAGAATGGAGAAGTTGGCTCATCTTTAATGGAGGTAACTAATGGACAGTAGCAGAACGTACCCATATTATCTCACCAAAGACTATCACTTCCAATGTAAAGAGACCACTTTTACTTGTGACAGAGCAGTTTAGGCTTCAACTTTTGGCCTTTCTACTGAGGTTATTGATAATCTGCAAGTTAGTAGAAAAATCCACAGCCATCCTGGATGATAATTTTATCACAGCATTGATGGATCTGTCTGTTCAGAGAACTGTATCTCAAATACTATTTTTTCAATTAGATTTCAGGAAGAACAAGTGGTAGGTGAAAGTTTTGTTGCAGATATATTTAAATCAGCTAGAAGACATTTTCAGAACTGGAAGAAAAACAAACCAAAGTTTAAGTTTAAGCAAGTCATAGATACCTGAAATTGAGGTAGAAGTTAGAGATTCTACTGCTCTTTTTCATAAAAAGAAAATCTTCATATGAAGTAGTTATTCTTAAAAGACTGATTAGGTATTCTAGTAATATAAATAGAGAAAATATTACAGAGTAAAATTATTGAAAGTATTTCACAACAGTTTTTTGAATTCACTTTTAAAGATATCCATACACCTTTAAAAACACACAAATGTATCTCCCAGTAGTAGTGAAAAGGCTTTATGATTAAGAGACACCTAATGGTTCATAACTGCTGTGCTGCAGCTAGTTTCTTGAGAATTTTTGTATGCCAGTAATATCTTTCCCAGTTAAAGGCCAGATAGGTGGTTGATATCTTTGAGAGGGAGTATGCTGCAAAGCCAGTAATCTTCTTACTCCTCTCTCCTGCCCTCACCCAGGTAAAATGACTCTTGAACGTTAACTAATAGCCACGCTATAAAGTCTATTTCAGAGACAAAATAAAATCTTGCTCTTCCTTTTTCTGTACGTTGTGAAATGAATTAGAAGTTGGAAGGCATGGAGTTTGGATGAATGAACTTTCTCCACAGAACTTATACCAGTCTAAAGACAAAATACCCTGAAGCATCAACTATTTGGAGAATTTTGATGTAATGGTTCAGATCTAGAAAGTAATTCAAGGCAAGCACCGTATGATCAGTCACAGCCACTTGTAGGCAAACTTTCCAGCTTCTTCCTCTGAAATGTTTCGAGCACTTTAAAGAAGTACATCCATGTTATGTTCTGCAATCTTGCAGCATGAAAATTTAAAAGGAAATGTACTTCTCTGATACAAATAAATTTATATCTATTTGGAAATCACTCTCTGAAATATATTTCAGACCTAATTCAAATCACAGACACTTGCCTAAAATAAATAAATAAGAGATGACTTGTATGACCTTTATTGAAACTTTGTATAAATCAGTTTAAAAGTCAGGTAGGGAACTGATGTAGAAACAGATAGTCATGTTTCACTTATTCCATTGCTGATAAAAATTAGTAGTGTGCATCCACATATTTTCATATAGACTAGAAATGCTTCCATCCATTTCTTATATTTTGCTTATATACCTTGAAAATTCATCAGCCATTATACAGAGTAAATGCAATGAGTGATACATAAGCTTTCTTCTAATACAGCACAACAAATGCTTAACACCTTGTTTTCCTAACAGTACTGAGGATATGAAAGGTTATACTTACCCACAGTAAAAATACCAGTGAATGCCAAGACGTAAAACAAATGGCTTTGAGTTATGGTTTTCTTATCTGTGTATATTCTGCTCTGTTGTGCTCACTACTTGGACAAACATTTTACACTGGCTGCCATTGAGAGCTGTACTCTTTGCATTTTAAAGTTCGGTAGAGGGGTAAGCTATGTTCAGCATGTCCTTAAGCTTGCCTACTACCACAACTGTTGCAGCTCCAGCTAGAGCTCACTCCTTTAGATACCAAGTGAAAAGCATGTTTTTTAAGAAGTGTTTTTGTCTTAAGTCTCTCTGTATAGCTTTTCATCCATTCTGGCCCCTTTTCACCCCTTTTTGCAGGGCCAGCAGGGTTTCCTTAATCTACTGGTAAACTGACTAATTGTGACTTCAAGTATAGCACACCTTGTTATACAGAACATCTAAAAGATTTGTTTGATCTTTTTGTATGTAAACTCACTTGCTTATTATTTTATATCTAGACCTGCCAGTTGTTCATAAATGCTGCAGTTGACTCTCCTGCCATTGATTACCATGTATCTTTGGCCCAAAGTGCTTTGCAGATCTGCCTCACGCATCCTGAACTTCAAAATGAGATCTGTTGTCAGCTTATTAAACAGACTAGACGTCGACATCCACAAAACCAGGCAGGACCAATACAGGTAACCCAGCATTTATTTTAATGGTATCTATTTCAACAGCAGTGAAGGAACTACCCAGACTGTTTAGAATGGTAAAGGGGCTCAACTCTTCTGTAGCATCTGCTTACTTAAAATCAGATAAAAACCTGAGCTAACATCTTATTACTGCTGTGTCTTCCTGAAATTAAGCTGATGCTATCCTCCATCAAAGTACGTGTATCTGCTGATAAAAGTGTATCTGTGCCTGTGCTGGTTTTAAAGGCTGGGCTATCTTCAAGTGTTGAGTAAGACATCATGTATGGAACCTAATTCTCTTTTACCGCATCTTTTGAAAGAGAGGTGCTGCATCAGGAAGCTTGGTGGGCTAAAACACGTCAGATGCCTCTATAGCATGAGTGTGAAGAAAAGCTGTAGTGCCATGTTGTGGAATCTCAGATATGCTCAGGGTTTCTGACAGATGTCACCTTTCATATGTCGTGCTGTTCTGCATCCACCCTGCACGCTACATTATAAATACATACTTAAAATTCTTCACTTTTTCTACTGCCAGCTATTCCCTGGTATCCAAATATGTAACAATCAAATGAACTGAAATGGAAAGGAAAGCTAGTAGTTTGTGCAGAATTAACAGAACTGGAACAATAGTGCTTATGATGGAGCAATACCTACAGAACTAGAAGATGGATCAGAAAATGAGACAGGAAATTACCATATTAAGGCTTTTGTAATAGTCACATTTTTCTCTTGCCACAGAACACAGAACATCACCAGGAGACATACCTATTATCTAGAAGCAGCCCGTATTTGGGATATGGCCAGTATGTGTGCATCACTAAAACATCCACAAAGCTTTTATAACAGATATAGCACGTTCATGTCCATTAGCACACACTGAAGTTACATATGGCTGATGGAATTTAATCGTAATCCTTCTTTGATACTTTTCGTACCACTGCCAAGGCCTTCCCTCTGATACAGATCAATAAATTGTTGCTATCATAATCCACTGGCATGATTTTTAAGAGTTAACACACTCAGTAAAATGTTTGCAGCCTCACATTAATTTTTTAAGGCCTAAATTCATGCTGTAGTCTCCCACACTTGCCTCTACTGCAGTGTTTTCCTGAAACAGAGCCGATGCTATCCTCCATCAAAGTACAGGTATTTGATGAAAGGGAGTATCTGTGGCTGTGCTGTCAAATTTCTATTCAATACCAGACAAGTCAGATAAATCAAGATAGAGAAACCCCATGTTCTAAATTTCAGTGTGATGCATTGATACAGTTCTGAGAAAAGTAGTTGCAGTGATGGTAAGCGTATATCCAGAGTACATGAGAGCTGTCTGTATTAAGTCAGCCTATGGATACATATTGAGAAATGAAAATATACCTAAATATCGAATAATTGTTTTTTCAATAGTTACTACCTACT
This sequence comes from Vanellus vanellus, assembly GCF_965231255.1. Lineage (NCBI taxonomy): Eukaryota > Metazoa > Chordata > Aves > Charadriiformes > Charadriidae > Vanellus > Vanellus vanellus. The sequence continues at coordinate 30,242,345 of NC_138907.1, forward strand.
TAATAGGAGGAAAATGTCTCATGGGTTGCTTCATTATATATGTAACTGAAGCTGAGTTAAAATTACACAGGCATTTCTTAGTGCTTGGCCTTGCAGCCTTAGTATATTTTTCCTGTGTATTAACTGCTTTTTATACAAACGATCTGCTTTCCCGTTTCCAGCCCTGAAAGAAATTTGCTGTACACAAGTAAATAGAAAGAGAGCACTTTGGCCTTCCAATGAGGTGACATGCTTATTTACTCAGCTTTTTCTCCGTGTTTTGATTTTTTATTCCTATTTACAGCTGTCTGTTACTTGACTTGGCACAGTAAGCTGCACTGCTGGCCAGGAGCCCCAGCAGGAAGTTTTACTTTGTAAGATGTTTAAAACAGTGAATGTCTTCCTTTTGTCCAGGGCTTGCAGCTCTTGGCTCTCTGCGTTGGACTCTTTCTGCCTCAGCACCCATTCCTTTGGCTTCTTAAACTTCATCTAAAGAAGAATGCAGATTCCAGGTGTGCCTGAATATTACTACCCAGCTAGTCAACTAGTCTTTCTGAAGTACCTTATTTTCAATCTTTCATTTAATATTTCAGATCTTTTGTCATGTATTTTAAAATAAATTTGAGTAGAAACGTGCTCCAGTGCTACTGAAATGTATTACATGTTACTTCTATGCATCGCTTGGGAAATTTATCCTTTGTTTTGAAAAATACTCTGCAGCAGAGCTCTGACTGTATGTTGCAAAACCATGAAAACCAAAATATGGCAGTTTCACAAAACACTCTGAGCCATGTTCATCTTTGGCACAATTCTGTTGGTCTCAGTGGACTAATTCTCTATAATCCACACAGAAAAATGTGTTGGAAATCTCACAGAATGCAATCTGAGTGCTCCTCCCATCTGGCATCCCCAGAGAGATATACTCACAGTTTACTATCCTTTCAGTCAGTCCCCAGGAACTGCCTTATTTCTCTTTTTGTCACAGGACTGAATTTGGGAAATACGCAATATATTGTCAGCGATGTGTAGAGCGTACCCAGCAGAACGGAGACCGAGAAGCCAGACCTTCCAGAATGGAAATCCTTTCCACACTTCTAAGAAACCCCTACCACCATTCACTGCCCTTTAGTATTCCAGTTCATTTCATGAACGGCATCTATCAGGTAATGTCAGGTAGACCACGAAATCTGAGCTCTTCTAACCCCTTCCTAATAGCATATACATAAATCAGTCTATTGGAAACAGAATTATAAGTGTTAAGGTAAACATGGTTCATTTCATCCTGTGCCAGCGCTAGCAATGGCATACACAAAGTACTTGTGATCTGATTTGATAAACAAAGAGTAAAGGTTTTCGAAAAAATCTTTAAAAGAAAGAAAAAAATTAAAATGTCTTAAGAGTGAGAAATACTAAAGTTCTGTTTCTTATTTAACCTGACTACCAGATGAATGAATTAGACTGAAGAAAAGGGAAAGGTATTAAATTCCACTTCCTTTCATCAGACATCATGAAAGTTAAATATCTTGGTGAAGGCCTGGAGGCACAGCTGTAACTCCCATTATCAGTCATGAAGGATAACCATATTTGTTACAGAACAAACACAGCTTCATTCTTAACTCTTTTGGGACTTCATCAGTCAAAGCCTGTAGGAAAGTAGGAAAGTTTCCGTGGGCTTCCATGCATACTGCTTCACATCCTGGTTCGTATTTCTAACTGTGAGAGCTGGCTGAAAAGAGTTTTTTAATAATTCACAGTATTCCTAGATAGAAAGCAAGTTTTTATATGAAATCAAAGCAATATCGAATAAACCTTTCATTTCAGGTCACAGAAGAATTCTGAGTTTTTTTCCCCTCTAAGTTTCTTAATTGCTCGCTGCTTCACCAGTGAAACAGAAAAAACAACATGTATTTAAATCATCCTAAAAGGTTTCAAAATTGAAGTTTGACGAAGAAAAGGAATAACTGCTCATTAGTTATTTATTGCTCAAAAATGTATACTTCTGAGGGCTACGAAAATTATAATTAAATACATAAATTACTTCAGCGGGATCAGCAAATAAGCAATTATAGTGGTATTTAAAAATCTTGTATTCATCTCTGAAGCTAGATTCAGCAGATTTTTTTTTTAATGCCAACCACTGAGAAGCCCCAAACAGAAGTCCAAGGTCCATTTTCAAGAAATTTGTCTACTAAAAGACTAAAATACCTTCCATATGTCAAGTACAGGAAAACACCCTCAAAACAGATTTAAGTAAACATCAGCAACTAGTATCTGTATAAAAGCCATTTGTCATCTCTTGCTAAAATGCTTTAGTACTACTAACAACAGATAAAAATTCGGGTTTGGGAAAATAAAACTCAGAAGGCCCTGTATATTATTGACCTACGTAGTACTGACAGAGCAACATTTCTAAAATATTTTGGATCTGCCAGTGTAGATCTTCCATCTAATATCTCTCTGAAGTTGCACTTGATGAAAAATGATTAATTGATCTTACTTGTTTCACCACTGTATTGAAAAGTATAAGAAATTATAGTTTTCTTCATTTTTCAGTGGTATTTTTCACAAAAAAAATCAGATACTAGATTGCTTTCTGTTATATAAATTCTGTAGCTGAAATTCAAGTTTAGCAAGTGCAAAGAAAACAGTATAAACAAAGAAAATAAAACCAAAAGTATTACATTTGGAAGCATTTTGATAGTGACGTTGATTTAATAAACAAAATGCAGTAAGTTACAATCTGCTGGGAAATTCATTTTTTGCATGAAGAAAACTCCACTAAAGTGACTTCCCATGTGGAAATCTTGAATCTTTTACAGATATTTTTATAGAAATTTTTAATTTCCAATGACAGTAAGTTATTCACAGAGGACGGAATGGGTCTTATATTCCCACTGTTATTCTAGATGTATTATCTTTCAAAATCTCAGATTTAAGGGGGGGGGTGGTGGTGTATAAGTTTGATAGCAAAATACGTTCTGGCTGGTTTTTTAGGTTGTTGGGTTTGATGCCTCTACCACTGTGGAGGAATTTCTGAACACCCTGAATCAGGATACAGGGATGAGGAAACCAGCTCAGTCAGGATTTGCACTGTTTTCTGATGATCCTTCTGGCAAAGATATAGAGCACTGTCTTCAAGGAAACATCAAGGTAAACAAAAGCCTTTAATGAGCTCTGCATATAAAACAACAAAATATCTTTATTTTACAGACCTCTCCAGACAATGTAAAGAAAAACCTTTTTGAGGCTGAAAACTGTCTTTAGGTTTTTTTCTTCGTAATGTAAAAGGAAAGATTTTTTAAAAAACATCACTTTTTCAATTGCTGAAATTCGTTCAGTGAACTATATTTAAAAGCTTTGTCTAGGAGACTGATATTATTCAGAGAAGTAACAGCTGGGTTAAAAAAGAAAAAGTACACTGTTACTAATCACAGTTCTTCGAAAAGCAACTGGAGTCCAACATGCTTTTAGAGATTTCAGTTAGCATTTTTGGTATAGCACCAAAAGATTACCATTTTGAGGTCCAAAAGTCATTGATACTGGTGTGGAGATCCTGGGGAAGAAAACAAAGAAAGTGTTCCTCATCTACATACAGAAAAATTAGGATTCAGTTTAGGAAATTTCCAATGTTTGGTTTATCTTTGTTCTGAATTTTGAATTTTAGTTCTATTGCTTGAATTAAATTCTTTGCAGTAAAGAGTGGCAAAATGCAGTACAATCTGAGCTTTCATAAAATATTAGATATTTTCCAAGCCTTTAAGCAACTAAGGAATAATGAGTTTTTTGTGTTTCCACCAAGTAGTCTTTTGCACCCTTTGGCCAATGTTCACAGCTGCACTTTGAGCTACAAGGTGCAGTACAACCAGGCCCCAGTGACAAAGAAGCAGGGTCATCACGATCAGCCCTCTCCCTCTACCAGAAAAATTACCATATGGAGAGCAAAATGTATAAAAAATGTACTTATTGGTAAATGTAACTTTAGAAGCTGTTCACACTAATGTTATGGCCCATTTCCAGAGGTAGTATGTGTGTTGCAGGATAAACAAACAATAAAAATGTTAATTATTAAATTCTCCAACTAAGAAATGCAAGTAAAGTTATCTTTCAGTAAGTTTAAAAATTCAAGCTGTGTATGTTTCTGATATGTAATAGGTAAAAGATATTAAAATAAGTTGACAATTTCTGTTCAAAGGTATTTTGAAAGAAGAATACATGGCAAAGTCAGTTTTGTATTGCTTTCCTTCTAGATCTGTGACATTATTTCAAAATGGGAGCAAGCCTCCAAAGAACAGCACCCTGGGAAATGTGAAGGCACAAGGACTGTCCGCCTTACTTACAAAAATAGGTTTGTTTAGCAAGTATAACATCTCTGCCTTGTCCCAAGATTTGTTTTTAATTTCTGCAGAGCTCCTTCATCTGAAAAATATTGGCTGACTCAAAGCTTGCAACAAAAATAGTAAATCGGTGTAACAAGATTTTTTTAAAAAAAATATAGTTAATTTTTGCTAGTTCTTAAGAGGTGAGCAGGGCTGCCAAAAAAAACCCAAAAAAGGCAACGCTGAACTCAGAAGACTGAAATTAAATATTTGCCCACTGGTTCAAGTGCAAGTGTTGCTCTGCTAATGTGTTTTGACGCTAACGTAAACATGTCACATTCAGAGCAGATACTGCTAATCCTCAGGGCTAATGCATTTCCCTATCTTCTTTATTTAATAACATTCTGTCTTTTCTGTAGGCTGTATTTTTCAGTTCAAGTCCATGGGGAGACAGACAGAGAGAAGCTGCTGCTAGTATATCAGACAAATGATCAAATAGTCAATGGACTTTTCCCCGTAAACAAAGAACTAGCGATGGAATTGACAGCTCTTTTAGCTCAGGTAATCCTTGTGCATTAATGACTCACACAGCAGTTTTACAGATGAAAAACTTGAATAAAGAAAGGGGTCCAGGATTGCTTGACAGTCCAGTGACCTCCACTTTCTACATGTGACAGTGCAGGAAATAGACTGGGCTGGAATCTTTGTGTAAGGCTAACTCAGTACTTCAGTGGAAATGCTTTACAGCCTATGCTGCTGGTGGCACCAGTACGGATAAAACATGCTTTACCTCCTACACAGTCAGGCCCTCTTTGATTAAGTATCATGTAATCATGTACTATTTCTTCATTCACTATTCCTTACATGATTTCTGCAAGTTAATACACCAAAGTAACAGCTGTTTAATGAAAAGCTAAGACTCTGTTACCAGACATCGTCTTGAAAAGATGTTATATTTTTAAAAAAATTAAAGTCTCAGGGGAAGGTTATTGAGAAATTTTTTTGATGGTGTTACTCAATAAATCTAAACTGTTTTTTGTCAGCTGGAGATGTAGCAATCTCAGAGCAGAATTAGTAAGTATGATATTTATACAATTGATACTTGATATTTATCCTTTTTCCATGGGAAATATAAAATAAGAAAAATAAAATTACTTGCATGACTTTTATATCAGTGAAAAATATACATTAATTAACAAACTGTTTTTCATTTTATACTTGGTAGGACAGAGGAGAAGACAGCTCATAATACCCAGCTAGAAAATTACTCTGGAGTAACAAAAAAATTTTCCTTCGTGGTCTTTCCCTTAGGTAGAGATTGGAGATTTTGAACGGCCCTTCTCAACTCCAGCAGGGCAAGTCACTTCCCAGTCTAAGTCCAATCAAACATTAAAACAAGTTTTGGAGAGATTCTACCCTAAGAGGTACAGGCATGGTTGTTCAGAGGAACAATTAAGGTGAGATGTATTTTGTGATTCATATCCTCTACAAATCTAGGAGTGAAATAAGGAAGTTTTAAATTGTCATTAGGTACAACTTACTGTTATGTCATATTTGCCTAAACCTGTGTTTGAAACTCGTTTTCTTACTAAATTGCATAACCTATTTCCTCTGTATATTTCTAATCTAAACAGAGGACCATCATTAAGCACACATTCCAGCAAAAGCTGTACAAGTTACTACATAGTGTTACAAAACCCAGCGATTTTGAAATTCATATTTTTCTTATGCAGCAAATCTAAATTAAGTCTGTGCACAGACTAAAGAACTACTGAAAGTAAAGGACATGAGGATATGACCTGAGTGTTTGCTACTCAAACATGCAATCTCTGGCAGCCAGTCAAATTTGCGATACGTTAATTTAGTGGACTTGCTAGTAAGGTAGCACTTAATTTAAAATTAGTATCATTTCAATCAACATCTACTAATACGAAGACGAGCAGAACAGTGTAATAAATTATCCAAAGTCAATGATAGGGGGGTTGGAACTCTATGATCTTCAAGGTCCTTTCCAACTCTAAACCATTCTATGATTCTATGATTCTATGATACAGCAATTTTGAAGTCCAATAAACATCATAGAAATGTTTCCCTCATTCTTCACTACAGGGTTGAGAAAGTTTAAAGTTATTATCATATGCACAAAGTAACATTATTACATACTCAGAAGATAATAAGGACACTCAAAAGTATATGCGCAACAAATAGAAAGTTGTGCAATTAATTTTAAAGAACAAAGTGTAAGAGGTCCTAGATCAGACTAAATCACAGAAGGTAAGTCAAACATCTGTTAAACTGTTCAAGTAGTCCCTAAACTACCCATTGCCAGGGCTGGAAGTCCGTGGCAGGGAAAGAATCGCTCTATACCTGCCCTGTTGCTTCTATTCTTTTGCTGAGGGTGCAGTTTGACTTCATAAACTTCCAGGAAGAGTAAGCTGCAAGTGAAAGATCTCCCTTTATTACACATTCCCCCTCCCTTTTCTTGGGCTGCATCTAATAGTATTGTAGCTGCCCAGTGAGTCATTCCTGCAGGTCAGTGTGTTAGAAAGGTACTCTGGGGTGGGGATTTTGAGGATTAGTTTTCCATAGGATCATTTTATTGAACCAGCTCACCATGGGGCCACAAAAGAAAAGAGCCAGTGTGAACACATCATGCATCAGAAGCACCCTTTTTGGTAGCAGCACCCAGATACACTAAACAAGAGTAGCATTAAGCCATATCTTCCACATCTACTACTAGCCACAGGTAAAGAAATGTGCTAAGCTGGATGGATTTTTGGAATGACAACTGGCATAGCTGTTGAGTACTGATAAAGGAAGATTGATTACCTGTAGAGACACATTAAAAGCTGTCCTAGACTTTTTCCCTTTATGCTGCAACTGCTACATCAATATTTAATCATAATGTTGTAGAAATTAGAAGATACTTCATAATTTTCATGTGCATAAAAATATTAAATGATGTTTTGGATTTATTTAATACTGTATAAGTGATAGTTGTATTAAATTATCATTTTAACAAATGGATTATTTTTTGCTCATTAAACTCGCTATGGGTAAGCATTTAAATTCCTTTCAATAACTAAATTACATATTTAATTTCAACAGACAGCTTTGTCAGCGATTGTCTACAAGATGGATGGCTCTCCGGGGGCACAGTGCTGCAGACTGTGTGCGCATTTATCTCACCGTAGCCAGAAAATGGTCTTTCTTTGGTGCTAAATTGTTTGCAGCAAAAGTAAGAAACTACTGAGTTTGAGTGGTGGGGGTTTTTTAATATAATTTGCAAATAGTGATACCTTTTTGTTGAAAATGAGTGTGTTCTACATGTGCTGATTGAATCTCATGTCAAATTACTAACTTGTTTAAGCCATATACTGGTGAAATGTAATAGCCATAGTACTAAGTGTACCATGATAGTAACTTTCCAATATTTGCTTGGTTTACATTTTTAATCTAGGTGTTATATTTCCATTTTCTTATATCTTAGTTTGAGATAGCCTTTTTGTTTCAGACTTTTTTTACCTCGTAACTAGTAGAATATTAAAAAGGCATCATTAACTAGCTGTGGAAGCTGAACCTTGCAGAAACACTAAATGTTAAGGGTATTTAGAGCACTCTCTGGCCTCTCTCAATTTCTCTTAAACCACTATTACCTTAATTCTCTTGATTCAAGTAACAGCTATGTTAAACAGAACTGCCACCTCACCCCTCATGTGTTATTAGGTAATCCCAGTATATATATATATAATTGCTTATCAGCACTCTGTTCTTTGCATAGGTAGACATATGTGCTAGTGAACAAACTTTAAAACATCTGGCTTTTTATTTTATTTTGTTAATAAGACTATACATTTTACTGGACTAAGCACCAGGGGAGGCTTCAGGAGTATTAGGTTGAGTTCATAGTTCTGCCACTGGCCGCCTACGTGGCTTTGGGCAGCTACTTCAATTGCGTTACATCAGTTCCCTCCCAGTGTAAATGTCAGTAAGATCTGTGGATGGAGAGAGCTCTATAATAGCTGAGAGTTAATAATTATTTACATATTGCCTCATTTTGGATTACTAATTAAAGAACATTTCTCTTTGTAGCCTCTAGCAGCATCCTCAGTTGAGAAGTCCTTCATATGGTTTGCTGTGCATGAAGATGGCATAAGCATCCTAGATTACAACTCCATGGTATGAGAAATTTCTTTGTTAATGTTGGTCAAAGTAGGTTTTAATACTGAGTATATGGAGAGATTCACCACCATACTACATAAAAGATGGCATTAGCCTTCCCTGCTAAGTTATCTGTAGTCTTTCTCTTAAAGCAAAAATTCATGCCTTTCAAAACACTTTAATGTTATCATCATTATAGTAGCACTAATAATAGAAATAAGTAATGAATTCTTTGCACAGAATTTATTTTTGTTTATCAGATACAGTTTTTATATCTTTTAATGAAATGTTAATTTTTTAATCATTCAGATGTCAGTAGATCCATAGTTACAGTTCTTACAATAACATTAATTTTCTTTTCCTGGAGACTTCATTTTCTATTATTATTCATAATACATACACTCTGCAAAGAGCAGTTACTTTAAAAGATTGTTATTTTCATTGTATTATTTTTGTTTAATAGTAGGTAATATAACCCAGTGTTATTTAATTATGTCATTTTAGGCTCTGATTTTTCTTTGATTTGCAATAAAAGTTTTCATAGAAAACGACTCATGGTAATCAGTACAAAAAAGCAATGCCTGAGAAGTTCCCTGCTTTAATTTATATCCTGCAAAGAAACAGAATGGCATGGTGCTATTAGCAAGTGCTAATATTGAATATCAGAAAATTAAAATCTCAACTTTATAATTGTACTGATATGGACCTTTTCATTATGTTTCTTTGCAGTTAAAGAAATCATAAAACAAAGAACATGAGGAGAGCAAACAGCAGCTCTGTTCAGAGAACATGCAAAATAAGCTCGCATCAGACTGCAGAAAGCTCTATAAACACTATCTACTTATAGAGCTTGCTATGGCATTTCTGCAGAGCACTTCCAGTTTACAGTATCAGCAGGCCTTACTCACCATTCAAGAAATGCTCAGTCTCTGGGGAATATTCTGATTTTTCTGTAGGAAGTATCAAGGGTATCAGAAATGATGTTGCAAGGGTGGTCAGAAAAAACACCATTTCAAAGTGAGTCAAAAAAAGGTTTAGTAACTAAAGGACGTTAAATCAGTTATTGTACAGATATTGTCTTACGATGAATTTTGAATGTGAACATCTGCAGCAAATTAATGAGAGTCATAATGATAAATTAAATGCTAATCATAGACTCAAAGGCCACTAGTGTAGTGTTGAACACTGCACTATAAGAGCTGAGGCATGGAAAGCAGAGGAGCCTTGAAGAGCATTTATGTTTCATCAGAGGTGTGAAAAATTTAGTTTCATTCGTGTGTATGTAAACTACATCACTGCACAAAAAGAAGTCCTGGAATTAAATCCCTTTAGATGTCTCATACTCTGCCATTTAATTTATTTAGACACGGCTTCGATTTCAAGTGGAATTCCTAAGATTAACTTCTCTTAAAGTCAGTGAAGACTTGTGTAAATTAAATAACACACTTGAGCTGAAACCCGCTTACAATATCTTCTATCTAATTAATTAGGAAGAGAAACAGAGGTGAAACTTACAAGAGTTATCATTTGCAATGGAAATTCCTCATAGCAAAGGTCTGAATGAAACTATCCCAAAATTTACAATTAAATTCAAGATTCATAAGAGGCCAACAACAACATTTTGAAAAATACATGTGTAATTATATTTTTAAAAGAAGTATTTGTCATAATCTGTTTTTCCTGCATTGTCCTGCTTATAGCTTTGCATTTTGTTTTTTGGGTTTTCTTTTTTAAGCGATTAACAATTACATATACATATAAGAGTCTGATGACTTTCGGAGGCTATCAAGATGATTTTATGTTGGTTGTTAACAATGCTCAGACAAAGGACAAATCAACTGAAAAACACCTTTTTGCCATGACAAAACCAAAGGTTGGTATATTACCTGAAATAGTTTCCTACCATCTGCTACTTTTCTATTTTTTCTAGTGGGTAATCCTTAACAGATGTAAAAGATGAAACACCTCCTTTATTCCTAGCATTCTCAGATTATTGACTTTTGCCAGATGGTTTTAGAGAGTGAAACAATTAGTAATATAAGAGCTAACAGTGACAATACTGATGTGTTCCCTTTCTTTTCATGTCCCTGTCTATAACATTCTAATTTTTTCATAGGACAAAGAAGGCTATTAAAGACAGAAAGTATATGCAGTACCTTATAACTAGTTGATTTGCTTGATCAGCACCAGACATAATTTTTAAGAAGGTACATTTGTGTTCTACAGTGGACTTGTAGAACAAAAGGTCTGAAAGATCAGTCACTTCTTAACAATGCCAGGATATTTTTACCTTTTGTGAAGAAAACTGTTGCTTTTTAAATCTAGATTCTTTCCTTCACTGGTAAGATTGACTATGTCTTTTAAAAAGTAAAGATTTCAAAGTCCTTTGCTGTTAGTCAGAATAATTATGAAAAAGAATACAAAATTCCACATATAAATTTGGGTCCAAACACAACACTTCATAGCATAGTAAAATATATCTGTTCAAGTTTCCTTCCCTCATAGGCAAGGTTATGTGGGTTGCAAAGAGAAAATATGGTGAAAATCTACCAGAAGTCTTTATTCCTTTTATCTACGCTGTGTCTTTAGTTCTCTGAGCACTAGGTATTTTCAAGCAAAGTTGAGGGAACACATCATGAAAGTTTTTTCTGAGCGCGACATCTTATGGTCTTCAAAATCTCTCTCGGAAGTGAAAGAAACCATCTGTTTGAATTGTTTAAGACTGTGGAAGACAAAGTATCCAGCACACTAATGGGAATAACATTACATTATTGGCGGGGAGCAATAGAAAAAAGCTCTATTAGGCATCTCCTCACTCCCCATCATTAATTTATTTGATAAAGTACAAGTACTTTTCCAGTTGATGGCGATTGTCACTTGCTAAAAAGTTAGCTATTTTTTTCAGCAGTCAAAACACATCACTGTATTTTTCAGAGTTTTGTATGTTCCTGTTACAGATTCTTGAGATCACTCTACTGATTGCCAGCTATATAAACAACTTTCATCAGCTGAAAGGAGCTTCTCATCACCTCTCTGCTCCGGCATTACTGACACCTCAAAGTGGACAGAAACTCAAGGAAATGGGGAGTCATCCACTTCTTGCAAACAACAGACCAACTAAATGTCCCACTTTGTTATGAAAGGATTATGTATCGTGATAACGCAGCTTTCTTACAGGGTTTTCTACCCAGATTGAAAACTTTTTGATGTACAAGACATAGAGCATAAGCGGGTCCATAAACAAAAGAAAGGCAGACAGGTTTACATTCATTTCAATGGTACATAATAGGAGGAGCCCTTTAATTAAAGCCCTGGCCTGAACTGGAATGATGATGAGCCAATTTGAGGATTCTGCTTTACTGCAGGTGGCTTGTGCCTACAGCTCAAAAATAAATGTGTCTGTTGATAGTGATGGGGAAAGGTGGCCTTGGGAACAATTGTATAGATTTTAGTAGTTTTCCAGATATTTTCTCAGGGACCAAACCGTCTTCAAATCTTCATCTCTATTTTCCAAAATTATACAAGTTGTATAACCTTCATTTTGAAAAGGAATCTTTGTTTAAAGAAAAAAGTCAAACACAGAATATTTTCCACTTCCAGCATGCCTCCTTATTTGCAATACAAGCATCGTGGGACTAAAAAGAATGAATTGTTTGATTTGTATAATTGTTTCCCCTTTAAAAAAAAACATAAGCACATCATGTAACTATTATAAATCTAAAGCATATTCTCATGATACACTCTAGCCTTTGTTATACAGCTATTTTACTTGGCAAATCTGCAGCCTTGGTCTGGTAAATTTCTAAATAAACCCTCTCTGCCCCAGCCTTTTGGAAAAGTCTAAATTGGACAGTATAATTTTGTTAAATGAGATCCCACACCTAATTTGTTCTTTAATCCATAATAATAATACAATACAGATGCAAGAATGACTCACAATTGAAAACACAAGAATAACACAGAAAGACATTGCTTGAATTGTGTCTAAACTTGGAGGCATATGTCACATAACATCCATGTATAATGTGTATAATGTATATACAATGATTCAGAATAATATTTTGTAAAAGTTGTACTTTTTGTTTTTCATTTGTATCTATACATTTCATATCATAATAAGAATATAATGTTCTTGCACATTGAAGACATAATGCTGCATCTGCACTACTGGACCTGGGAGCACTTTCTGTTTGCCTTTTTCAGCTGCAAGCCTCAGTGCTACAGAAGGTTAAATATATAGAAATTACACCCGTTTTTTCTTCCAATCCTCACATTTGCATTTCCATGCAACAAAACCATCTCTGCCTGCTCTGAAATGGATCAGCAGCATACTCTAATAGATGATTCACTTCCAACCGTAGAGAAGGTAGTGAGCATGGATCATTAATCCCTTACTACTAGCCCTCATCATTTTAGAGTTTTTTAATTACCTAAAACTGAAGTAATTTCACAATGATGAATTTTAATATTGAAAGGGTGAAAATCTCCTTTGTTTTATGACATTTAAACATTTCAGATATATACATACTCATATTGAAAGAAAACGACTGTTCAGCTGTTTGCCCTCTATGAAAGGTAGGATGTATCCTCCTGAAGAATTAAAATAGATTGGAAGGAAGTTACAGGTTGTGGAAAGACAAATTGGCAAGCTGACTTCATAAATACATTTCTTCTGAAAGCTGTCAGTGCTGCCACAGCTACTTAAGTCTGCAGGACTCAAGCATCATTTTATGAGCGGTACTATGGGCTAATGCTTTGTCTTGAAAATTACCAGCAAATAACAAGCATAGTATATGCTTTCACATTTGCAATGCGGGAAGAGCTTCCTGGTAACTTGTACCCTTTGGTGGGGGTTGTGGTACTAGATCGTTCTCTTTCAACAAGGCAGGGCCAGCAGCAGGAGGTTTACCTCCAGGTGGGCAGCCAATCTCCTGCCATCATTAAGGAAAGCATATTGGAAGCTACAAGAGACCTTGACATCAACTGCAGCATCTTTTTGTGCAGCACCCCACATGAAGTGATGCAGATGCCATAATGAAATTGAGTTAGGAATTAACATCCCTTTGCAATCAGCAGAATAGTTAACTTTTAAGATTTGAGGGGGCAGGGTGTTTGCAAATTCAAACAGATGCTACTGTATCAGTTATATTCAGGTTGTAGTCTAAAGTTTCTCAAATACAATTACAAACATCAATTTACGAATACAAAAATCTTCATGTCATTGTGAAATTACGATAACTGTCAACCTAGAATACTCCAGCTAGTAATTCTTTTCTAATTGTCCAGTTTTAAGTGAATGTGGCAGATCAGGTTCTATTAGAAGGCAAAAAAAAAAGTGGAGCATTTTGCTAGTGAGCTTGTTCATGTAGTTTTAAAAATCTTTGGTAAATTTGGAGACAACATGATACACAATACAAACAGCTGATGTGCAGATTTTGAGTCTTTTACAGAGTTTTCATTAATACAGCCTTACAAACAGCTGTTTTGTAAAGCAGTATATAATCTATGAAGTACAGTATGATGTTCCTGCCTGCCTTTGTGTAGATAACTTTAGACATTGCTTTGCTTTTTATTGTTGAGCTCTTGCTGCTGCAGTATATCCCTACATCATATTGACAGAAGCAATCCATGCCTTTGTTTCCCTTTTTGGCAGCACTTTCCAGACTTACTACCTCTAACTGCTCATTATAGGTCACCATTAAGCCCATATAGTCACATTATGAGAAATGCTGTGTTAATTTTTATGAAATAAATGCACTCAGAATCACAGTTACCATGACAACGCTACACTAAACAATGAAGTTTCTTCCAGGATTTTGATTAGCAAGAGTGAGGTTTCTGTAGTATGATAGTAACCTCCTCAAGCAGACACTTCAAGTTAACAGAGTCAGCAAGTAAAGTCTCATACACACACAAGCATGCTTCAACCGCTCAGCTTCCAAACACAACTATGCAAGTCTCAGGGGCACTTGTTCCCTGTTAATCTAGTTCCGCACAACATAAGACAGTAAAACTGAAAATTTCAGGGTCCAGGCAGATAATCTATTCTGCCTTCACCCATCCAGCCTGAGGCTTATGTGTGATCCACATCTCAGTCTTAATCTTGAGTCATCCACCAAAACAATTCACACCATGCTACCTAATCTATGACTAAAGCCCAGGTATTAGACCTTTCTCACCTAATTTTCAGCAGCGATGATATGATGGGAGCTGTCAAACGAGAAGCTACTTCTGTGACTGATGCTGAAGAACTTCCCGTGCTCAAGGCTTGCAGAACCTAGGTTATAAAAATATTTTCAGGATGAGATTAACGTGTTAGCACATGCAAGGAGACTTCATCTTCCATCATTAATTTCAGAACATCTTTTGTGTTTGCTTTTAGCTAGTGGTTGGTAACGATCAGTTTAAATGGTCGATGAATCTGAGCTTGACAATAAAAGATCACTGCTAACTCTCTGTATATACAACTAGATTGGCTTGAAAATAATATTTGGAATGCAATGTAAATTAACGTATTACTTGAACTTCGCTTTGCCTCGTCAAATTTTGTGCAGCAGTATTAGTAAGCAAACTGCTCATTTCTAAAACAAGCAAGACCTATTCACTCCTCTAGTACAGCAGGCAAATGATAAAGCTTTGAGTTTTTAATACAATCTACAAAAATAGTGTTTTTCTCTTATTTTAGGTTTAAATTTGTTTTATATTTAAATTTAAAATAGAGGCATGTATTTCCCTATAAAGGAAGACTGGCAGATATTTGATGTTGGAGTTCCTTGTCAGACTAACACAGTTTTTATAGGTTAGGTCCTGAAGGAAAAAATTCATCCTTGCATAAAGGAATGCACCACTTAAAGCTTTAGGTAGAGCTTTAATAGTCCATACAGCTTAGTGCAATCCATTACTTTGAGTTAATTTTAACTAAGGTGATTAGTAACTCAGTAATGAATTAGGAAGAAAAAAGTGGTTTTCTTTACAGTTTTTTAGGGCAAATGAAATGAAACTGAGTAAGGTGAAACTTAAAATACTGAAAACTCCAATTTCATTCCCTGATTGGACTTCAGTACAACTTACTGATTGTACACCCTTACGCAGTGCTCCCCAACTCAGCTTTGCACTGCAGCATCTTCCAGATTTGCCACCTCTCTGCCAGTGAGTATACCACTGTAAAAATACTTAAAGTTTTAGTGTTACACTCTTGCTGTTGCAGTATTATATGCCTAGATCACAGTGCCAGGAGCAATTCCTACCTTAGTTTTGCTTTCTTTGGTACAGCAATAGCAGCTTTGTCCAGGGCTTTCACCACCTCTAACTGCTGATTACATATCAGCACCAGCTTCACATACCAAGGTATCAGAAACACTCTGTTAAAATGAAACTGATGAAAGAAACATACTTAAAAAGGCATCAGCATGACCTGCCACTGTACAACACTAAACAATGAAGTTTCTTTCTGGATTTTAATTAGCAAGACCGTGGTTTCCACAGGGAGTTAGCAAATGCTTTAGAAGATCCATGTAAAAACCTGGAATTAACTAATGATAGGGGAAAATAACCATATAAAGGCTTCTGGAACTGAAACTGAGTGATTAAGCAAGTTAAAATTAGAAAAAGATGCTTATTTAAAGAACAAGTATTACTTAGGGTCTGTAGGAGGCTACATAAGCCTTCTTTGAGAAGGAA
Source organism: Vanellus vanellus (assembly GCF_965231255.1). Lineage (NCBI taxonomy): Eukaryota > Metazoa > Chordata > Aves > Charadriiformes > Charadriidae > Vanellus > Vanellus vanellus. Next base: position 30,258,481 of record NC_138907.1, read on the forward strand.
GAAGTTAAAATTAATTCTGAGTTAATCATTATGAATGAGGCCAGTTTCCTAGTTTTGACTAAACAAGGTAAGAGAGGATTTTACTTAGGATTTTCTAACTCTAGTCTCTCAAGACACAAAGCAGCTACTCAGCTACATTAGGTCAGCTGTAATTGCAGTCCTGGATTTTGGGTCAATTCCCTGACATAGGACACTTTTGACTTGCGTCAGGTTCACCTACGTCCTGTATCCCCTTCCTCCACTGGGTCATCCTGCAGGTTTACTGCACCCTTTTAAATCCTACTTTCTCATATAACCATAGCCTGATCTTTGGATTTGATCTTTGATAGATCTTACTTTATATAGTCTAGTCCGTCTCGTGTTTGTAACAGCATCTTACTTTTAGTGCCATTTATAGTAGTCGATTTGTATGCCCCAGTAACTAAAAAATCATCACACTGATTTTCTGATACTATGATTGTTGTAGTTGCCTATACACGGCGGCTCCCCCACCCCGCACGCCAGCTCGGCTCTCTGGTAGCCAGGGTGGGGCGCCATTTTCAGCACCCCAAAAACAGAGGCAGCCGCGGGTCCCTGGAACAACTCCGGGGCGCCCGGGGCGGGCGGGACCCTCGGCGGCACCGCCGCGGGCCTACACTCACCTCAGGGGCGCGGCGGCCGCGGCCCCCGGGGCGGCTGGGCCCGCCGCAGCGCGGACAACTCCCGCCCGCCGCCGGCAGCGGGCAGCGCTGAGGCGAGAACAGTGCCGCCATCCCACCGCCAGCGCCGGTGGCGGGCGGGAAGGCGGGGCGAGGCCGCGGCACGGGCCCGCTGGGAAGCGGCCTCCGTCCATTTCCGTCCCGTCCCGCACCGTCCCCGAAACTACAGCTCCCAGCGTACCCTGCGCGGTTTCCATGGCAACGGGGAGCCAGGCCCGGGTCTCGAGGAGCAGCGATGCCTAAGGCCAGGTAACGGGGAGCCCTGACCGAGCTCGGTAGCCCCCCACGTCGCCTCTGCTGCCGTGTGGGGAAGGAGGTGGCGGCCGGGAAGGACAGCCTGGGGGGGGGAGGGAGGGAGGGAGGGAGGGAGGGAGGGAGGGAGGGAAGAAGGTGTAAAAGGGGCCGTTTCGGCCTCTGCCCCCGAAAGCGAGCGGAGCCGGGGGTAGGATGAGGGCACGCCCGTCCCCTGGTGCGAGAAGCCGGTTGCCTCTCTTAAGGACCCCATAGAAAAAGGAGGAGGCTTTAAGCCGCTCTCACCGCCCCGCAGGTGGCCCCGGGGGAGCCTGAGAAGGGGAAGCCCCCTCTCCCCCTTGCCCCGAGCTGTAGCTCCCGCGGGACGCCGGCGGTGAGTCCTGAGCCCTCTCGGGCGCACCGAGCCCTTACCGGCCCCTCCGGTGCCGGTGTGCGGGAGCTCCCGGCTCCAGAGGCCGCCAGCCTGAGCTGCAGGGTGCTGTGGAAAGCCTTAACCGTTAGAAAACCTTTTAACTGTGTCTTAAATACACTCAAAAACAAAGCCTCCCGCCACACAGCTGGTATTTAACTCGGCTTGTGGCACAAATGCCTGTAGGGGTTACCTCAGGAATTTTACTTCACCTGGTTTTGTTAGAACAAGTTACTTCCACAAGCAGAGGGCATGTGATGTGAAATAATAATAGCAATAATATAATAAACCGCAAGACTTTTCACTTATCCATGTAGATATTTTCAGGAATTATGGTCTAGGGTCCATTGTTTTTCTCTAATTGATACTCTCTTGTTTTTTCCAACTAGTGATACTTTATGGGATCTTGCTATAGCTGACGTGGAGAAGAGAGAAAACCCTGACGACGATGGCAAGCGTGTGGAAGTTTGGGAAAAATCAGTACTATTTATGGGAAACAAAAACGGGGTAACGCTAAATACTGTATGATTCAGTGCTTGCTTTAAACATAGTTCGTGTCAGGGAAGATATCTGATAAGTATGTGGCTCACTTAGTTTTTCTAAAGACAAAATATGTCATGTTCTGATTCTGCAGAGTGAGCATTCCACGGAATGTGGACCAATTAGACATTATTACAATTCAGAATTTCAAGTTTATGGTTTGGAGAGCCAAAACTTCAACCATTGTTATCAATGATGTGCTAATTCTTTGAGGTTTGGCTTCATTAATTTTTGTAAAAGTAACTGCCAGAAATAATGCTATCCTCATTAATTCTTTGACATGTCAAATTTCCTCTTGTAAAAGTTTAACTGGTAACAATCCAATTTAAGTGCACTGATTGATACCGGTTTTGTTGTAAATAGAGGCCTTGGCATCCTGTGATGAATTGTGTCTGTATCTGTGTCAGACACATTTGAACATGCATTATCAGTGATTGCAGGCTCATGATTCCACGTCTGAGGTTGTTTTACCTCATTGTCCCATATCGTGGGTCGTTAGTACTTTCATATTTTTCTTCTGTTAGCATTTATTTGAAAAGTAAATAAGGAAATATTTGCCTTTTTGACCGAGTCATTTTTTTAAGAATACAATTTTTATTTTAGAAGGATTGTTATATCCAATCAGCAATTTTGAAAATACTTTTTTCAGAGAAAATACAGTGACTATACCTGATTTCTGATTTACCAGAATTTCACTGCTTTTTGAGATAGGAAAGGACACAGGAGTAAACTGTAGAATTCCTTTGTATTTTAAGCATTCTTTTTATTTTCATCTCATCAGTAGCAATTTAATTCCAGTGGAAACCAAACATTAAATAAATGTATTATTAATAATTAAAAACTGTTAAATAGTTTAACAGAGTTAGCCAGGTTGATCACTAATGTCTAATTTGAAGCATGCTATTGCTATTACTGTATTTGTCATCTCTATTAGTTTATAATTATAATAATGGTAGTGTAACTTGATTCTGACAGAAAGTTGGCAGTTAAGTTTCCACTATAAGACTACAAACAATTATATGAGTTTATGCTTTTCCGGTACTTTATTATTGGAGTGTTACATGAATGAGTTTTATGTAGTAATACAACTTCTATGCTTTAATGACATTACAGTAGGGTTCTTCTGTGTTTTTAATTTCCAGGGAAAGAGCACTATTATACTGAGGTGTCTTGAGAGGTATGTTGTAAATTTTTGAAAGTAGTTTTCAACTGTGGATTAGAATTTTACATAAATAATTATATTGTGTGATAATTCATAATATATGTATACAGATATTGTCTTCTGTGACTGGTTAATCACTTATGGATAAACTTATATCCCTTCGTTACTACCTGTCGTCTGACCCCTTCAGTCCTTTGTCCCCAGTATTCAAGAGCTTCAATGGCCATCTGTTCAGATTGGCGCTGCTACTTCTCCAGTCTGTAGCAAGTGAGACCTGTTGTCTTACAGTGTCCTCTCTGGACTGCTGTTTGTAAGCCGAATTCTGAACTGACTGATAAATATAATTTAGTAACAGTAGCATTAACTTTCTTTATTTAAAGGATCTTGACAAAATGAACTTATTTTTCCTTGCATAGGGAAGAGATTCCGAAGCCAACATTAGCCTTGGAATATACTTTTGGAAGAAGGGCAAGGAGACACAATGCAGTGAGTACCCAGAAACTATAGTTTACTATATCTTTATATACATACACACACACAAAAAAGTGTTTTGTTTATATGTGTAATAACCTTAGGGGTTTTAGCTTATTGTTTGTGAAACAAAGGGGTTTTTGAATATCACTTTATTAAAATTAGCTAGCATAATTTTATATTTTAATCTGTAATGTTGTTTCCCTCTCACTAAAACGCAGTAGATAAGAGACCAAAGTGTAACACAAAGCAGAATCATTTCTAAAAGCTACCCTGTTAGTCATGTTTGAATAACATAGGATGCATGCCTTTGTCTTTAAAATGCAAAATGAGTACAAACCGATGAAGATACTTTACAACCATTTTTATAAGAGAAGCAGTCATCTTAGAGGATATTAAGTCATAATTAAGTTTCTGGGTTATATATCCGTATTGCTAAATTTTGCACTGCAGATTATGTTAACAGAAATATTGAACCCATTCCCATCACAGCACAACACTGCCCGGCAGCAATAACTATTGCTGAAGGTAATTGCTGTTTCTAATACTGAAGTAGAGAGTGGAAAATCTGACTCTGCCTGAAAGATAAAAGTCACTTAAAACTTTTCCCAGAAAATAAATGTGAAAGTAGAGATACATTACTTTTCCAAACTTTTCAAAAAGTATTAGTCTCAAGCTGCAATAAACAAAAAACAAAGAGAAGAGAACCTGGGTTTTTTTTAGTGTTCATCATTAATCATGCTGCTTCCTGATTTTTTTACTTTACCATAGTCATTTATCAAGGCAGTCATAGGCATGCTAGGAGTCTTTCCTAAGTGTTGTGTGGGATTTCTTGAACATGGGGGAGTTTTTGGTATTGTTTTTTAGAAAATACTAATGAAATAATATATACTTTTGTTCTGAGTCACTTTTGTGAAAAGCCAGTTTATCAGATGAAGATCTTCTCTTGGTGTTGCATGGAAGTACACATTTCTAACATAAAGAAATTATCTTACAGCCTAAAGATGTAGCTCATTTTTGGGAACTAGGTGGTGGAACCTCATTACTGGATCTGATTCGAATACCAATCACTAGCAACAACATAAGGTAAGTGATTAATAGGACAATTCCAAAGGTAATATCAGCTTTCCTTCACACATAAGTAAATCTCTAAACGTTTTGTTGTGGAAAACTCTTTACCTCTTTCAATATATATGATAGAACATTAATGAATTTTTCTAAAAATCATGGTACTACTACTGATACTCTGATTTGACCTTCCTTTTCACAGATGTATTCTAATAAGCCAAGTTTTTAGCAATGTCCAACAACAAGAGAAAGCAATAACATGACAGAAATGGGTTGGCCTCAAGAAGATAGAACAAGAAATACAGAAAAAGAGATGACATAGTATCTTTATGCTCAGTGAAAGAGCAGAAAAAGCAATTTAGGGGCATATGAAAAATAAAATCTGGCTTCCTACTTCTGTATGCAAACATAGGTGCTATCTCTGTGAGGGGCAGTATTTTAGGGTGAAAGACAAGGAAAAAATTGTGAAAAAAAGAATCTCTGGATTTTTAGGAATTGAAGTGACCATCTTATGAGAGAAAAACCATACCAAAGAGATAATATTTCTGAGAAGGACTAAAACTATTGAAATGATTTGAAGACAAAAGGAAATAGGAACTTAGAGAAAATTAAGAGAATGTAGTGAGAAAAATCCATAGAAGTGATGGAATAGCATAGGAAGAAAAAATGCATGAAGAAGAGTTGAATGAAGAAATGAGAAGGTGATGGGGGGTGGATTTTCTGTTTTTTTTTCTAGTTAGGGAAGATGGAGTTGAAAGTGGAAGGGGAGAAAAGGGATCAAAAGATATGTTTTGTATTACAATGGATTGCTTGATTTCTTTGTTAGTGAGTTTTAACTTCTGTGATTAAAAAAAAATTAAAAAGGAGGGATACAATTTTTATCACATAAATTTGCTACTGTTTTGGCTATTCAGATAATGCCATAACTTAGTGAGAGACTAAGAAGGAAAAAGCCATGCTTCTGGCATGTGAAGCTTTTGTTTCTAGAAGAGCTGGGTGAAAAAGCAACTATAATTTTTCAACTGTTGTCTAAATGAACTTAATTGAGCTGCACCTCCATCGGTCTTTTCTTCCCTTTTTACTGATAAGAAATCTTCTGATATGGATGATTTTAAGATTCTGTAATGGGATAGCCACGTTGTTCTCTAAGACCGCTTGTGTTCACAAGGCAATATTTTAACATACTACTCAAATTCTACCATTTCGACTTAAATATAAGTGCTTTTCACTGGTTTTCTCATCTGTCTATAGTCAAACAATATGCTTATTTAAGAGTTCCATGAACTATATCTAGTTTCACCGAGAGACTTTTTACCAGTATTTTTCCCCCAGGATTTTAAAGTGAAATCGGACATTTACTTTGCTTTGTAGTCTTCCTAATACCATTCTGGTCTGGAGTCCCCTTTTTCAAGTCAGGATGGAAAGTGAAAGAATGATTGCATCCATTCAAATGGCTGCATTTGCATTCTTATTCACAGTTGCACTTTAAGGCAGTTAGGGTTTTGGGAGGAGAGGAGCGTATATGTAAACATTTCTCATCATAATCCATTCTAAGTATGTCTTTCCATGACAATGGAAAGGTTTCTTCAAAGCTCATAGTATCCTTTAAAGAGCCATGTCCCTTTGTAGGTACATTTAATTCTATCTTAGCATTTTTATTTTCACATTTGTTGCTTTCACCATTTGTACTACAGGTATGGTTGTCTATGAAAATGTTAACTGTCTTATGTGCAAAAGATTTGACCAAATAATGCCTTTTTAATAGGTCATTTGCTGTAGTTCTTGTATTGGATTTGTCTAAACCTAACGAACTCTGGACTACTATGGAGAAACTTCTGCAGGTCACCAGGAACCATGTGAACAAAATTTTAAGCAAAATAGAAAAGACAAATCCTGAAGTAGCTACTGAAATTAAACAGAGGATGCGGAACAATTTGCAGAGGGATCATCCAGTAAGTTACTTCTAATATTTTCTCCAGATGTCACAGGCCTTTATACAGTTAAAGATAATGCTTTTGAAAATCTTAAACAACTCTTTTAGATTTTTATGCATGACTGAAAATCCATTTGATGTAGATGAACCTGTTCACTGGAAAATTATAGCAATTTAATAAAAATTCAATAAGAGCAGAAACAAGGAAAGAAGGTTTCTTATATCTTTTTGTTAGATATCTAATGTGATTGTTATGGCATGTTACACCAATCAAAAGAAATAGTTTTAGAGTAGCAGTTTGCTTTTCCCCCCCCTCATCTTTTTAAAATGAAGATGAAAACTAGAATGTACAAAAGTCATCTAGCAAGAGACTAGCTGAAGGTACAAATTTAAGCAAAGAATATAGTTATAACAGCCATCAACATGACTATATACTTTGCATTTATTTAAATGTCTATCACAAACTCAATGCCTTTTGATAATCTGACAACTAATTAAATTATAAAGTTTCAGAAATGTTAACATCAGTCCTTTAAACATAATTGCTAACTGAATCTCTCGAAAAGCTAAACTAGATTATGCGCAAGAGAAATGAAAAGTCATTGTGCATTAAACCTCAGCAAATGTTGTGTGTATATAATGCATAAATACGTATTCAACAATTCAAAGACTTGGCACATAAATCTACTTACGGAAACTTCTATAAAATGCTGCAATACAGCTCAAAAATTGAAAAGTAACTTTTAAAATTTTTGAGAAAGCAACATATGCACCACTCAGTAGATTTAGAGTTCAGGGTTTGAGGTCTGCTGGATTATGAATTTGGTTTTTGCTTTTAGAGAAGATAATTCACAAAAAGAAAATGCCTACAAGCACACTTGGCAATAAATCACGATTGCAGTGTCAAGTTTACATATGGGAGCTTACATATCAGAAAACTGCAAACTTTTATTCAATAAGTAAAAAGAATAATGCCATTAATTGTTAAGAAGACGTGTTATACTTGCCCTGTAGGGAACACAATTATACCTTCTAAACTAGAATTTCTATAAAGCTTTCATTTGCAAACAAAATGTTATGTTACTCCTTGGTTCTCTTTAAACTTTCATCATTGTTCAAGAAAAAATTATGTCAATTTTGTGGGAGGAATTACTATCTGTTATAATCAAAGTAAATGACAGTTTACACAGATTTTTGTTTGCCATTTTATAGCTAAACATATTTTATGATAAACAGGAATTCATGAAGTTCTTAGAGGTTTTTTTAATGAATTAGATATTTTCCATTGGCCTGGATAAAGGAGTATTGGCTATGATGATAAAGCATATCAATTGCGGACCTTGTTTAAAAAGGCTGGGTGTGCCTCCAGTAGTCCAGAGTCAAAAATTAATTCCATAGTCAAAAGATGTATAGGGTTCAGTATGCCAGTTTTAATGTTTCTGATGTTATCCCAAATCAGTTTTTTCTTAGTTAAGAAACTAAACCTATTTTTTCCAGTTCTATATTCTACACATCCAGGTTTAAGTTATGATAATTTTGCTCAAAGCTTTTGCCTTGACACTGTATGAGTGAAGCCATTATTTTTCCTCTCCAAGTAGAGGATTTTCAGTATCTGCAGCTTCTTCCTAATATACTGAGTGTCATTTAACCTGTATGTGAAATAACTGGTTTCAGAAGGGAATAGTTAGGTCAATCTCTGCTACAAGACATCTTTTTTCCACTCTGCTGCAGTTTGACTAAATAATAATTAATAATAACACATGAGGACATTGTCTCATTCATTACAGAAAAACCTTCCAGATAACTTCTGATAAAAGTTTTAACAAGTAGATTACAATAATTCTGAAGCTAACTATTTAACCATTAAATATACATCCCCATAGCTGTTTTCATCCATTGGTATTGATTTGCATTTTTATGGTTGTTAGGTGACATTTGTTCTTGCTGCTGCTGAAAATCACATAAAATATTTTTTAAGAGTTTGGAAAATGTGACATGGGGAGAACAAATGTGTGACACAAGCAAATCATCCAGCTTAATTTTCGTGGGCTTTTTTCCCATATTATGTTGTATATGATGCAAGGAGGGGGAATGTGTCAAAGAGACAGTTCTACTAATCCAAGCTGGCATTTATTCTGTGAATATATGGGTTTTTTCCTCTCTTCCCTTCCCACCTAATGTTGGAGCTGGAGTATATAGCATAAGAGCCCTTTTATGCCAGTAAGTGTTCTGACTGCTCAGAGGGATTATTTCCTGACCATCTATGAAGAAAATGAGAAAATTGTAGAATATAGTATGGACATTGCATTAAAGTTGGTTCATCTAACATAAGGTTTTGAAAAAAACATGTCTTCTGTGAATTAATTTTAACCCCTTTCAGTTGTTTTGACAGTTGCGATCTTCTACAGTTTGTTTACACTGCTTAACCATCATATATTTGTTTAATAGGATTATGAGTTAGTTGACCCTTTTCCAATACCCTTGGTGATAATTGGAAGCAAATACGATATTTTTCATGTAAGTAATACTTAATACTTCTTTAATAATTAAAAGATTCCTGGTAAAGATTCTATATACTAAAATCTTTGTAATATAATAGTAATCATTTGAAGAAAAGTATGGCCACTCAGCCTTCTACCACAAAAATCTTTCCATCCAACAGCATTATGGAAAGCATACTGTCATTCCTTCACAAAATACTCCCAAAGTGATGATTTTTGAGATGTACTTGGAAAACGTTGAGATACAAGTTGCTGCAGACCAGAGAGGGAAGCAAGAAAACATGATGACTTCCTTCTATAATGAGAGAAATCCAGCTCCATGTGTCCCTTCTGACAGCAGCTGTAAGTTTATGGCAGTGAAAGAGGGGCATCCCTCAAGTCAGTTGGTCACATTTTTTGGTAGTTGTGGCAGCTCGAATAGTAAACTATCATCATTTCAGTCTGGAACTTTTTCTTAAGTGCTACTTAAGTTTTTAGAGACAAGTGAGTAATTGCATCTTCTAGCGGGGAGAGGAAAGAAATGTCATAGTACTGCTGGATTCTCTCCCAGGATGTTAAAAATCCAAACAAATGCATACGCAATTTTCAAGCAGCACTTGATCATGAGAAACTAGAACAGTATGTTTGATTTTTAGCTGCTGTGCTGGCAGCTTGTGCTTGTCTGGATGACTTCATAATGCATTGATACTTGGCTGACTCTTTGAGTTACTTCTTTATTAATAAGGTACTGTGTCCTCTTTCATACTGAGGCTTTATGCTGAGCCATGACCTCTTTAAAAATCAGTCACTCTCATGTAATAAGCACAGAGTAACAGCCCAATTCCATCGGCGTCTATGGACAGACTCCTGCAGGCTTCATTGGAACTGGGTTTTCACCCACTTTATCCAGGGAAGGCTGTCCGTATGATCTTATATTAAAGAAAAATTGATGAAAAGGTATATTTATGCACCTTTCACATCTTGCAGGTATTAGAATTCAAAAAGCGTATACCCAAAGATTTACTAAAAGTTAAATATTTTCACAAAAAGAAAAAAAAATCTTTGTTCTAGTAGGCAGTATTTCTACTTCTGAAAATTTAAAACAAAATGAAACAAATTAATTGAAAATTGAATACATATTCCCAATTAAGAAACTTTTTCTGGAGCAACATATTGCTTGAATTAGTCTCCCTCTATAAAAAAGAAAAGGAAATTGTGACATTTCTTTTCAGAGTAGGCTGTTACTGATTCTGTCTTAAGATATAATTATGCTGACAGCTGGAAGCCTCATACAATGTTGTATAAATGCATTGCAGTTTATACAAAAATTGAAAAGTTCTAGCTGTAATATTTTGTTTTTTGTTTCTAATCTATATGTTCCAATATCAACTTTTTCAGGAGTTTGACTCTGAAATGAGGAAAGTAATAAGCAAGACACTTCGATTTGTTTCACATTATTATGGAGCATCATTAGTGGTGTGTATATTCACTGTCTAACTAAGGATAGAGAAGATGAACAATATTTGTATTACAAAACAATATTTAAAAAAAATAGAAATGTAAAACTCCTAAAGAAAATGGGATTTAATTGGTTTTATAGTAGCTTTGTTCATAAGCTAATCTGTCAAATGGGTTACAAGCATTGGCAGGGGATGGACGGATGCATGGACAGATGGCCGGACGGATGCATGGATATATCTTGTGAACAAACAAACTACATAATTCCCAGTATCAGCAGAAACTAAGTAGAACCAGTTATCTGTTAGCCAACTCAGTTCCTGTATCGGGTTTATTGCACGTCCAACAAAATTTTTTTGGTACAAGAAAGGAGGACAGGAAAAAGTGATCGCCATAGATAGAATTAAAGAACTGACCTTTTTGGTAGAAGCAGGTCTAGTGACCTGCTTTGGTAGACTTAAAAAGTTAGATCCAAGTGCTTATCTTCACAGCAGTTTAAGAATACCAGATTACCACACTTAGAGTGTTGTAGAATAAAGGCAGGGATTTTTTTACAGTAATGAGTAGGAACTGTTAACCGTTAGGACAACAAAGGATTTATGTGGGTATATAAATTGATTTTGAGTTTGGCAGATCATCTCAAGTAAAGGCAGAAACATGCATACTTAGGTTCACAATTCAAAAAAGCTGCCTCTTGGGCTCTCTCTACATCAGAATATGGTTCTAATTGTATCATTAATAATTTATGTAATAAATAATATTTAGTAGTGGCTTATTTTGATTACCAAACTTACATTCATTTTAAATTGTTATAAGCATGTCCTTTTGCATCCATGTAAAATTGTACAGCTTTTGTACTTTGACACCTAGATTAATTTCTTGTTAACTGAGAATACAACTGTCTTGATTTATTATTTTTTAAGTATTTAAGCATTATTGTAACTAAAAAAGAAGAACTAGGAGCCTAAAACTCCTTGGCTGCTAAATCCTGATTCGCATTGAAATGAGTGGGAGAAACTTAATTTCCCACAGTAGGTATCTGACCTCTTTCTCAAAGCCATGAATCTGTTAGTATACAAAAGCCCTTAGACAGGAATAAGCATGCTGTTTGAGAAGATATTCTGGGAGCTGCTTTTTGGTAAATCTGTACTAGTTCTGCCTCTGTCAAGCTGCTTTTATGATGTATGAACAATTTTAGTTATTCCTTACATTTCTAAATGTCTATGGTATTCTTGAAACTTTTGAATGTATTTTAAAATCTTAATAATTCATTAGTCTTTGGCAGAAAAAGTCTCAATGTGAATACTTCAAAAATTGCAAATCAATATTTTAAAATTTGTTCTTTAACCTTTATACTTTTTTTCATTTAATCTTTCTTGATCTATATCTTCAGTGACAAATACATTCATGTTTTGGAAATGGAGGGTGATATTTTTATTCTAATAAATTCAGTGAATGTATACCAAATTTATTAGGTTAGGAATTAGCCAGGCTCTATCTGAAATCCTCTATGTAGATGACATCATGTAATAGTTCTATGATGGAAGATCATAATGTTTATTTTGTTTTCTGATTCATTTAGTTTACCAGTAAATCTGAGGCTCTTCTGCTGAAAGCCCGTGTTCTTATTAATCACTTGGCATTTGGCTATGATAAAAGGTAACATAATTATTGTCCAACTATTAAATGTCTTGCCCAGAGTCTAAAAGTACTTAATAAAAAAGTTATTAATAACCAAAAGAATTTTTTTTCTTAAATACGATCTCTGAAAGATTCTTGTTCATGGATTTTTACTCTTGTGTATCAGCTGCCTGTCTCTGCACAGGACAGTGATAACTCCTTGGGTTTGATGCCAAAACTGATGGATTAGAAATCTGGTCACCATTAGAATTGAGTAGGTTTTTATTTACACGTATTTGTGTGTAAAGCCCAGTAAAAGTCAGGTTGTGGGTAGAATAATGTCATTTTTTTTGTTGATTGCAAAATCCTCACTTGACACATTTTCTTTTTTTTGTTTAGCAAGTCAGTATCAGTGGATCACAGCAAACCTCTATTTATACCAGCAGGCCTGGATTCGTTGAGCCAAATAGGTTAGGATGTTTCCTGTTCATCATGTTTGTTGCTTAATTGTTTTTTAAAAAACCAAGAAAATAAAAAATAAAGTTAAATTATAGAACATCAGTATCAGTTTTAACAGATTATTGAATGAAATGGCTTAGAAAGTTTAAAATTATGAATCTGTATTTATATTATTGAGAATTACTTGTGCAGTTTTGTTAGGTAGTGTAATCAAGTATTAGTACTTTACTATTTGAAGAAGTTCCAACAACTTTAGATATAAAAGAAAATGTAATATACAATACCACTCAGCCCATTTCATGGTAGGAAATCAATGTTTTTTCAAACTTGTTGCAGCTTGTGACTGTAGAAGATAAAATATTATCTATTATCCATTATCCAAAACAATTTGATAATTTATGTTGTTATGACAACATACTTGTATTACTTTGTGCTGTAATCCTTAGGACCACCACCCGCCTCTGATAGTGATATTGGAAAGATGCATGCAAACACACCGTTGGAACTGTGGAAAAAAGTATTTGAGAAAACATTTCCTCCAAAGGTAAGTCTGCTGCACAGCTTCTTTTCTCATAGAACAGTAGTAATATCACTACTAATTTTTGTCTTTCAGGTCGAGTGACTGGAATTTCAGTCTCACTCAGCAGTCTTGTTTCTTCCAACCTCTTTAATTCATACATTTTTAAAAGATACAGATTTGCATGTAGCGATGCTTTGGTTATTAGCTTCTGCATCTTCAGTCACCTTCCTACATTTAGTAATAATGAAAGTACTGATGTAACCCTCTGGTTTTTCCAAAGTTATACTGTTGCCTTTCATTATATTGAGAGACAAGCTGTACTCAACCTTTCTGGAATTTTATAAGGTGACATATTCCCTAATACCTAAACCAGATGACAGTGATGTTCCAAGAGGAGAGCTCTTTGTGGCTGCAGCAAGCTGCTGATCCTTGTTCTCCTAGGGCATGAGGCTTTGAATGAGGCGAGTGTGTTAGAGTTCCTTGCCGATATCTGTCATTTTGCTATGGGAAGTGTTTGGATTTCCAAGGTAATTAGAATCCCTTGGCACCTAGGTAGCGATAAATCTTGTACGTACATCAGAAGTTTCTAGTCCCAAGAGGCAAACCCCCAAATACTTATTTTTCATAAGAGTAATTGCTGTTGTTAGGAAATGAAAATTCTTTTCTATTTGACCTGAGCAAATACAGGCAGCTGCTTTGTCCTTGTGTACTGGACTGTATCACAGTTCTTTATCCCTGTCTGTTTCCTGCCCTACGGCTTACCTAGGCAGGCAAGGAAATCAGTCAGGTCAATGAAACTGAGCCTCAAATTATGGTGCACAAACTGGGCTTCTTCTAGTTTTCAGTCTGTGGATCTCTATTCTTGGTGAGGAGTCTGAATTCACCCTTTCCCACTCACTTGACTGATACTATCAAAGCCTACAAACTATTTCAGGTGGTTTGTGACCAGAATAAATTATTACTAAGTGCTGTTCTCAGTACAGTCTGCCCAAACATGATAAAGACTAAACTTTGTTTTTCAGAAACTATACAGGACCGTTATTTTTCATGTTATCTTGGCTTCTAGCCTTTTAAAATACAATAAACAAACATTCCTTACCCCACCCAGTAACTCCCAAACTCTCCCTGCAACAGCTGGAGAAACAAATACGTTTCTCATCTTGCAAGCTCCATCAGTGTTCTGAGGTATCAGTTTAATTAAACAAGATTTTCCAAGTAGATTCCCAGTCTTCTATTCTGGTTCCAAAACATGCTTTAAATTTCAAAGCTGTTTTTATGTATCGTGAATTTCTTTTTCCGTCGCCTCATCTAATAATAGTTCTAATTCTGCTTTATTTTATTCCATCATTTGTATGATTGCCTTCTTTCCATTTTCTACTCTCCGTTTTTTATGAGTAAGGAGAAATGTGCAGGACATGTAAAAATAATCTTTATTTGATATTGTTTCTTTCTATTAGTGTATTTGCATCTTTGGAATTAAAGTTACAGTTCCCTCAAGGTTAGCAAATGAAATTTCAGGTATTTAGCAAAAAGATAGTAATCAATTTCTCAGGTATTGAAGTAATGCTTCTGGTAACCGAAACTGAATTCAAGTCTTGAGTATGAAATACTCTAGCAAGAGTAACCTTAACTACGCCCAAATGTCTTGGGCCAGAAAGGCTATTTTCGTTTTGAGGAGAGAATAATAAACAACTACCAAATAAGAATATTTTCTTTCCTTTAAGATCTAACTGCACTATCACTTTCTCATCATTTTACCAATCTAAGATAGTTTTTTTTTTTTTAACTAATCTGTGTCCTATAGCACAGAATTCTTCCATAAATGCAGCATTTTAATACATTTGTATGAAAAGTAAATAATTCCATTAGGTCTACAGCATGGCATTTTATTGTTGAAAGCACAGAAGATAAATTTTATCATTTGGGTTTTTGTCATTTCTTCTTGTAGAGTTTCTGTGATTTACAAGATACCAAGGACCCTGCACAGGATTTACAATACGCTGAGTATGAAGTCGATGTCATGAGAGCTCAGAAAAACCAGGTGTGTTGTTGTTCTCCAATTGCTGTTCACAGCCAGGTATTCCAGAACCACCACCATTGCTGAATTGTAGAATATACTCGTATTCCTGTTTTTGCCTTTAAATAACTTCAGTTATCGGCTTCACAGTTGGTTGGGCTTTTTTCCCATTGGTAGTCATTAAGCCGGTAGAGGACTGTTAGATCTCAAAGTTTTGCCTTTGTAGTTTCTTTAGAAATGAATAATTAAAATTTTCCCTCTACTGTTTATCGTCTTCATCAATATCATAGGCATGGGTCTGTTAAAATCAATCCAAGATTTGTGTATTTTTCTTCATTTGGAAGAATTATTCTGGAAACCCTCTCTTTCATGCAGATTGATTTGTTTCACACACGGAAAATTCTTTGCTAGAATGACTGAGAAACATTCCACTCTATTCTAACAGCTTATATGTGGGCTATTTGTACACCATTTAACTTCCTTGTGGACTAAGTTAATGCGGTTAAAGGAGATTTTTCTAACAGTGCTTTAAAATGGTGGATTGTACCAATCACATGCTTTTACAGACCCCCACTCTTAAGATGAAAGGCATTTTTATTGAATTTGCACTGCAGTTAATCTCAACTAACCCTAAAATACCATGGAAAATTTCATCTTTTTGCGTGCTTGTAAAAGAAAGCCAAAGGATTAGATTATTACTGCTATCACATTTTCGTAGAGTTTAGTTAGATTGCATAAGGCAGTAAACCTGTAGTTACCTGATCCAAAGAAACACATTAATAGTGTAAAAGAATAAAGCAATTCCAAGAATCCCCAGCAGTCTTTGAACTTGCACATTACCTGTAATATCCTGTTAATGTAGGCATCGGTTCTGAATTTCTGTAACATCAAGAACAGTCTTAGAAATCATTATAAATTCCAAAAGCAATGTGCTTTACAAATTTTAATGTAATCTCATAGTCA